>NC_050071.1:6917782-7517782 GCF_009764565.3 Dermochelys coriacea | reverse complement strand
CAGATAGAGCGAATTGCAGGACTGGGGCTGAAAAGCGGATTTCTTTTCCCATCAGATGGAAAAGGAGAAGTCACTGCAGATTTCATGGTGCGTAAAATATGAATGACCAGGTTATTGAACATACTATTCCGGAAGTACCTAACCACCCCTACATAGGACACAGGACACAATTGTGTGGTGCACCATATATACACATAGTAAGAGAGACAGCCCCTCTGCACCAATGACTATCTTCTGTAGAACAGATTTTTCAGAAGCACTCAGCAGCTAACCGGCCAGATTATCAGAAGAGGGTGCTGATCAGCTATTGAAAAATCTGGTTCCTATGTAAGTAATTTGATTAATTTAGGGGCCCAACTTTTGAAATCTTGGCCTAAAAGTTCCATAAAGAAAGATTTCACAGGGCTTTTTTGTAAAGCGCTGACTCTGCCATTTGCATATCCTCATTCTGACTGGCTCTGATCATGCAGTTTTGACTAGATAGGGCTCTCCTCTCCAATTTCTGTCCCAACCTCCTCTATAGCATTGCTGTGCTCTTTCAAAGAGCTCCTGCTCTTCCATCCGGAGTTCGATGTATTATCAGTGATGTGGGATGTCACTCCTATATACACAATGGGACTTGTTTCGCTCCTGTGGCAAAGTAGGGTGCATGTTCAACCCCATGCATCCACCTCAGCGGCTGCACCAGAGGAGATGTTCACGTCTAAGGCAGAGCAGACACCACAACCGCTATTGCCCTCCCCAAAAGGTTTGACCAAAGGAGGAGCGACTTTCATAGAATCATAGAATATTAGGGTTGGAAGAGACTTCAGGAGGTCATCTAGGCCAATCCCGTGCTCAAAACAGGACCAACAGCAACTAAATTATCCCAGCCAAGGATTTGTCAAGCCGGACCTTAAAAACCTCTAAGGATGGAGATTCCACCATGTTCCTAGGCAACCCATTCCAGTGCTTCACTACCTTCTAGTGAAATAGTGTTTCCTAATATCCAACTACACCTCCCCCACTGCAACTTGAGATCATTGCTCCTTGTTTTCTCATCTGCCAACACTGAGAACAGCCGAGCTCCGTCCTTTTGGGAAACCCCCTACAGATAGTTGAAGGCTTCTATCAAATCCCCCCTCACTCTTCTCTTCTTCAGACTAAATAACTCCAGTTCCCTCAGCGTCTCCTCTAAGTCATGTGTCTCAGCCCCCTAATCATTTTTGTTGCCCTCCGCTGGACTATCTCCAATTTGTCCACATCCCTTCTGTAGTGGGGGGCCCAAAGCTGGACGCAATACTCCAGGCCTCTCCACTGCTGCATAGAGGAGAATAATCACTTCCCTCAATCTGCTGGCAATGCTCCTACTAATACAGCCCAATATGCCATTAGCCTTCTTGGCAACAAGGGCACACTGCTGACTCATATCCAGCTTCTCGTCCACTGTAATCCCCAGGTCCTTTTCTGCAGAACTGCGGCTTAGCCTGTAGTGATGCATGAGATTCTTCCTTCCTAAATGCAGGATTCTGCACTTGTCCTTGTTGAACCTCATCAGATTTCTTTTGGTCCAGTCCTTCAATTTTTCTAGGTCGCTCTGGACCCTATCCCTACCCTCCAGTGTATCTACCTCTCCCCCCAGCTTTAAACTCCTCCAATCTTCCAACCAATAGTCTAACACTCCCCTGTTCAGCTAAGCTGGTAAGAGATGAAGCAGGTGGTAAGAGGGAGCTCTGCTTTCAAAAGTGCCTATAAAACAACAGCATGCATTGAGGGGAGTTTTTAAAAAAAGTTATTTCCTTTCAATTTGGTGGAAAGATTCCCTGCCCAAAAGGAGACAGTGATCCCAGAGTGGAGGAAGAGGGATCTCCTCTGAACAGTCCTGGGACCAGAGTAAGTGGGGAGGCAGGGTGGCCCTGGCTGAGTTCCATTTAACTCCCTGCCTCTAGTGCAGTGCTCATTATTTATGTTGCTGTTCCTTTTAGAATATCAAAGATGGGACATTGCAAATGTTGGGATCTCACCAGCCTGAAAGACATTATCTGCCAGGCACAAGAGTGTAGCCTGAAGGCTGCTGAAGCACAGAAAGAAGACAGAAAGCCCATGGGCTGACATCAATTTCCCTTGTGTTTGAGGTCTCAGTACAATGTGTGTGTTAACATTGGACAACTAAGCAAGAATCAGAGGCTTGAGGAAGGGAGTAGGAAGGAGGCATAGCTCAGTCTGACTGTTAATTCTGGGTGCCCTCTTGAATGCTTCCCTTCACCTGCAAGCGACAGCTGCTTCTTAAGGAAAGAAGTCAATCCTCCATTTCCATTCTTTCTGTGTCAATGCCATGTAGTGAGTGCCTTGCCTTTATGTAATGTTTGTCCACCCCCTTACCCTGCCTATGTTGTACACACTAGAGTTGCAGGCCTTTAGGCTTGTAAAATCGTTCTCGGTATACTCCCGCTGACTGGTGGTCTTATGCCTGCACATTGTCTATGTGGAAGAAGAGAATGTGATATAAAAAGGCAGACCAAGACTTTTCTCTCAATTTTTCCTACCAATCCAATGCCGTTTAGGACGTGTAGTGCTTTATGCAGTACACCTGTCAATACAATAGAAGATGTGACCCCATATGGTCTGGAAAGGAGACTAGAAATGTCTAGTTTTTTTCCTGGGTTGAACTATGATGTGTGAAAAAGGCAAAGAGTCCTTGCCGGGGGCATAGCTCAGCAGTAGAGCATTTGCCTGCAGCTTAGGAAGTCCCCAGTTCAGGTCTAGGTGATTCTCTTGGAGCTGTTTGCCACATAGCCTGAACAAGCTCTCATGTTCCCCGTTCAACTTTTCAGTAGCATCCACAGGCTGACGGGAAACCTTCTGCACAGCAACAATCCACTTCTGCTTTATGACCAACAGTCAAATGTATGCAGTCGGAATGTGGATAGAAAAAGTTTATTTGGAGCTGAAAAGCTACAATGGATCTTAATTTTTCAAAAGTCATTTTATTGGACTCCACATTCCACTCAACCTCCAGGCAGTCAGACTTATGTTGAAGAAAAAACAGAAACAACAACTGTCTGAGGAACTGAAAAGCACAAACTAAGGAGCTATTGAGAAAGGTCTCAGTCTTTGGGGAGGATTGGTTCTGTCTTTGATTCATTTTCCAAGTACTAGAAACTTGTTACAAAAGTTTCAGGATCAAGACACAATTAAATACAATAAAAAAGCCTAGTAATAAACCACCCGAGATTTAATTGAGTTTTATTTTGTTGCACTGAACATCTGAGCTGCAAATAGGGAGGGGTTATTTAAATATAAAGGTGATTGATATTGGACAGCATTCTTCCTTTGAATGAGCTAGAGATTCTGAAATCTCCACTGTCTATTCCCCACCCTCACCTCACGATCTGTCCTGCATTGTACTCTGAAAAGCTGAGAACTCTGCAGGTAATTTGACACTGGTATTCAAATTCTCACTAGTCAAAGTGCATGAACTTGTGTAATAACTGATTGACAACATGCATCATTAGAACCAAAGAAATGGTCTCCTGACTAGGTATGTATGTAAAGTCTTCCCCAGCCTATTATAACATTAAATTCTATTGTTCTTATCCATCCCTCAAACTAAATCAGACTACACTGCATCTCGACAAAATTCCTTTACACTTGGGATATTAAATGCAGCAATTCAGTTCCCTCGCCTCCTTTTTTATCTATATCCTGCTCCACTCTCTAGCTTTTAAAATTGCTCCCTTGTCTGGACTGCTCCTCTGTGAATTCTTTTAAGTGCTTCAAATAAAATATTACTTTAAATATTCTCTTTTTATCCATCACATGTTTTTTCTATATGCTTTCCCATAGTAAGAATAAGCTCAGTCTGAGTTACCTTAATTGATTGCAACACTTAGAAAACTTCCCACCCTCATTGATCATCTTATTTTCCATGTACTGTCTGACTCCAACTAGCACTGCCCATTGATCTTTCTTTTAGACCAGCATTTCCTTTGTCCTACTTCCTCCTGATTTTTCTGCATATATCTATGCTTTAGTTATCAGTTTTCACCATCTTTTTCAGCTCCCCAATGTATACAGGATCAGACAACAGCCAAGTGGTGGGAGCCATTGGGCACTTTTGAAAATCTGGCCACTTCATTTTAGTCTGTCAATGGGATCTGCTGAATGAAGAACTTTTCTGAAAATCTGGGCCTACGAAAGTACTCTGCAACACAGCATAATTCACAACAAATGCTGTTCTATTAAATGTGCCCCCAATGATCCCACAAATAGCTAATGGCCCATCACTGTCACCTAAATTGTCTTAAGATTTTCCCTTTTCTACCCAAAGGCCTGACACACAGTGGTATTTAAGCCCATGTCTAACCTTAGGTATTATCCAGCATCCATTGAAGTCTATGGGAAGATTCCTATCAACTTCAGTGGACTCTGGATAAGGCCCTTTAAACAAGGAGTAACCCCTTGACTTCAGCGAGACTGCTCGTATGCTGAAAGTTAGGCACATGTTTGAGAAACTCTCTGAATTGGGGCCAAAGAGAGTACAATCTATGAAGGTTTGAAGCCCCCAGGATTTTCTAGTTCTTTTCCCCCTCATTCTCATAACCTTACACTGGGCCAAACTCTACCTTCATTTACCTCCATGTGGTATTTTTGCAGATCGATGGGATTAGATGGTGGAAAGGCTCTAGAAGACATCTATTGCTGTCACACTGTATTAGGATGCCTTGCGGATGCTTACTGCAGGGCCAGCTGTATTTGCGTAGAGCAGCACGAGTCTGCCTTCTCTCTGCAGAGGACAATATGGTGGCTCTTCAACTCCACTAACAGAATGGTTGGCACAGAATTGTAACCACCATGATCCATGCTGTTAAAGGCGGAATATTTTGCTGCCCAGTTCAATACTCTTTTCTCTGAGTTTATTTATTTACTCTGGTAACACATTTTGTAGGGTCCCCATGGAGAAGAGAGTAAGTGTCATTAAACAGCCATTAAACAGTCATTAGCAAGAATGCTTATTAGAAAAAATAATCCAGTTACATCAGCAGACAAGACAAACCAAAGCACTCTTTCCTGCTAGCTTATAACTGATTTTACACATTCATTCAAACTCTGAAACAACTAGACTACAACACTGAGACAATGTAAAGAAGAGTTCATTAGAGACAAATAAAATGCACCTGATCCCCCCCCAAGAGAAACCTTCTAAAGCAAACATGCACCTTCTTCCTTTGTATTTGTTGGTTTGGGTTTGTTGCACACTACTCATCTATTGTAGCTATTGCTAGTGATTATTCAATAAGAGGCATTGTCCTGTAGTGGGTAGGGGCAATGTACAGGGAGCCATGAAACCACGGCTCTGTTCCTGCCTTTGCCACTGATCTGCTGTGTGACCTTGGGCAAGTCCCTTCATGTCTTGGTTTCACCTTCAACCCTTTGCCCCGGCTGGCCTATTTAGACTATAAGCTCTTAGTCAAGATTGTCTCTTACTATGTGATTGTACTGCACCTAGCACAGTAGGGTTCCAGTGCTGGTTGGGGCCCCTGCCTGTACTGTACTAAAATTATTAATATAGTTTAGAATAATAATTTTGGCTACTATGAGGGAAAAATACATATAATTTGCCACTCTCAAAACCATTTCAAAATATATGACTCCTAATTTGATATGGTTTACCATGGTTCTATTCCTTTCTTATTGGATTGTCCTCACAGATAATTAGTTTAGTGCTTAAACAATCAACTTTTTATTAATGCCCAAAGAAACACAAAGAGAGCCTTATGAAAGCAAAGCAATCAATCCATTAATGTGAAAAACCACCGAAAGGAAACAGCTGCCTTGTATTTTTAATAAGCAAGATGAAAAATGCAATCTAAACACATTTGTTGCAGCTGAGCTACCCAATGACACATACTGGTGTTATTGTATTTGGTTTCTGTATTATGAAAACGAAATGCAGGATAAAGCGATAATGCTTTTTTTCCAGAGCCAGATTCATATTAGAGAGACAAACGTCAGTGACAAGAAACAAAGCACAGTATCCAATTGTCACCACTTTTTGTTACCACTATCCTTTCCTGTGTAAGCAACGGACCGGAATGATTGTTGCACTGTGGTCCTATTATATATGCTACAATGGGCTGTACATCCAGCATATACAGCCACCAGGATATTCCCCCTGTAAAGCAGAGTCCGAGTATGGGAGAGATAGTGTCATGATTCTGTGCTACATGCATGGCCAAAGTGCTTTTGCTTTGCCCAGCTGCTTTTGCCCAGGGAAAGCTGTAACCCTGTCACAGAAAGATTTTTGCATCGGTGACCTGAATTTTTCCCGAAACTTTTTTGTTCCATGCAACATTTCAACTTTTCAGTTCCATTTGGGATCAAAATATTCCCATTTCCTACAAGACACAAATTCCGGTTTTGATTAACTTTTCTCTGTATGCACCAAGCTAAGGGTCGGATTTTCTGAAGTGCTCAGCACCCAGCAGTTGCCATGGAAAACAAGGGGCTGCTGCTGGGGTGCGGCACATCATCATAGCTTGTTGCGCCAAAACTGCACTGTTACGAGCTGCTGTTACCACTTACATTGCATACTTCCTTGGGAGTCTGGAAATTGATGGGGGTGGGGGGCACTGCATCAGTGAGTGAGTGTTTGCCTACGTTCTGCACATTTGCATTTGAGGTCATTCATCAGCTTCCACTTGGTCATATTGTCACTGGTCTTTGCCATCCCAGCTCTTACTTGGTTTGAGGTCAGTGCCTGCATGGAGTTATTCTGAAGGAACCAGACTCTCCAAGTTAATCATAAGGCGTTTCCCATGTTTTGTTTCCCTGTAACCTTCCACGGTGGTATTTTGGGGTAAGGGATTTTCAAAGGCAAAGCTCTTTCTGGACTGCAGCTTCTTGGGTGGTGGGATGTGTCCATGCAGTGGTGTCTCGTGTCTTGCATCTGTTTTTGTACTGCTGACCTCTTCTGAAAAATCTAGTCCTTATTTGGGTTCATAAGTGGGAACTGTGATCTTTCAAAAATCTTACCTGGGCATAATGCTTTGCAGGATTCAGGTCTTCGAGATAATAATAAATATGTTCCTGGGTACATGAAGGTCATAGTGCAGCCGTAAGTTGGGAACCATGGGAAGGGGACAAACAGAGAGTCTTTCTCAACTCTGGTACCAAAATGGTTCCACTTTACAGTCATAGCAGTAGATCAGGAAGTTAAGTGAAGCAGAGGGCAAAGCACATACATATCATGTATCTGCCATACCACAAGAACTTATACAAAGACATTCACCCCGGCTAGAGCCTGAGGCCGTTTCCTATCAAGAAAGTGCTATCTTTGTAATGAGACAAAAACAGTGATGAAGACCCTCAGTGGAAAAGTCGTCTGCGTATAAAATAATGGTAACACACTTCTATTTCAGTTGGTTTCTATGTTCAAAAGCTGACAAGGCTGAACATTTTAAGAGACATGTCTTCTACTCTATTGTGATAAATAGAACATAGACAAGGTGACAGACCCTTTTTAAAAAGAGTAAGGACCTGACTTTTATCAAAAAGTTTTTGCAAAAATATCCCCCTCAGCAATCTTCCACTGAACTTTCCCAATCAAAAGCAGAAAGTGATGCATTCATCCTTTATGGAAGACATTATTTTTCTACAGTAATTGCTGGCATGAATTCTATCCCCTACTGTTGGTGAATTGAATTCCAACTACTACTCTTAGTTTCTAGACCACAGGCCCTTAGAGCTATGATTTCTGATGCAGAACCATTAGAGTAGAACAAACCAATACTATTGCTCAGATCTTTCCATTAGGTATAGGCCTCGAGACAAACAATGGGTTAAGGAGGTATTGATTACAATTTTTAAACAGTGAACATTACAGGATACTTGGAATTACTATTATTTTTCTGCAGTATGAAATGTGAAGCCACACCATTTTCTACGAGTTTTAAAGTGAGAAGCACTAGGATGCACTTGGATTAGATAGTTCTTAATAGGCAGCAGGTTTAAAATAAACAAAAGGAAGTATTTCTTCACACAACACATAGTCAAACTGTGGAACTCTTTGCCAGAGGATGTTGTGAAGGCCAAAACTATAACAGGATTCAAAAAAAAGAACTAGATAAGGTCATGGAGGATAGGTACATCAATGGCTATTAGCCAGGATGGGCAGGGATGGTGTCCTTGCCTCTGTTTGCCAGAAGCTGGGATTGGGCGATGGGATGGATCACTTGATGATAACCTGTTCTGTTCATTCCCTCTGGGGCACCTGGCATTGGCCACTGTCAGAACACAGGATACTAGGCTAGATGGACCATTGGTCTGACCCAGTATGGCTGGTTTTATGTTCAGTTATTCAGGGAACCCTATGTTATTTGCTATAGACAAATGTTATGCAGTGAGCTATATATTAAAATATCTGCCAAAAGCAAGCCTCCAGGACCCCATAATTTTGGAATATGTCTATACAGTGTTTTGGGGCCCGTGGGAGGGAACCTTTCAGTCCAGGTTGAGAGGCTTGGGCTAGCACTCCAAAACCTGCTGTGTAGACAGTGCTTTGGAGTCAAGGCTCAGGCTTGAGAGCTCAGGGTCTGAAGCTCACCCCCTTCCCAGGCTTCAGAGCCCCAGCTCTCCTCCAAAACACTGTGTAGACATAGTCTGATAGCACTATAAACTGCAAAAAAATCCCGCTGAAGTCAATGAGGTTATTCAAGGAGTGAGGTGCTGGACTCTTCAGTGTGAATACAGGTATCAGGATTTGGCTCCAGGAAAGGAGTAGTCACTTCAATGGCAATTCACTGATGTGCACAAGCTAGCCCAAGGTAAGAAAATAATTAAAATACTGTGCAATAAAATATGAAGTCAACAGTGTGGAAGGATGGCTCAGTAGTTTGGTAGCTGGCCTAAGAGACTCTGGTTCAATTTCCATGTACATTGGCCAAACTGGACTGTCTCTACGCAAAAGAATAAATGGACACAAATCAGACATTAAGAATTGTAACATTCAAAAACCAGTAGGAGAAGACTTCAACCTCTCTGGACCCTCAATAACAGACTTAAAGTGGCCATTCTTCAACAAAAAAAACTTCAAAAACAGACTTCAGTGAGAAACTGCAGAACTTGAATTAATTTGCAAACTGGACACCATTAAATTAGACTTGAATAAAGACTGCTAGTGGCTGGGTCACTACAAAAAGTAATTTTCTCTCTGGTGATACTCACACCTTCTTGTCAACTGTTGGGAATGGGCAACATCCACCCTAACTGAATTGGCCTTGTTAGCCCTACAAAAAGTAATTTTCCCTCAGTTGATATTCACCCCGTCTTGTCAACTGTTGAGAACAGCCCACTTCCACCTTGACTGAATTGGCATTGTTAGCACTGACCCCCCCCCCATTGGTAAGGCAACTCCCATCTTTTCATGTGCTGTAATATATACATCTGCCTACTTATATAAAGCTTATGCTCAAATAAATTTGTTAGTCTCTAAGGTGCCACAAGTACTTCATATCTGCCTACTGTATTTTTCACTCCATACGTCTGAAGAAGTGGGTTTTAGCCCATGAAAGCTTATGCCCAAATAAATTTGTTAGTCTCTAAGGAGCCACAAGGATTCCTCATTGTTAAAACTAAGTGAATACACTTACCATTCTCTTTCTGTGAATGTGGTGGATTGTTAAATTGTCTTCCAGGAATTACATTATGTGAACAGAAAAGGAAGACTTGTGGCAACTTAGAGACTATGCTTTAAATAAATTTGTTAGTCTCTAAGGTGCCACAAGTCCTCCTCTTCTTTTTGCAGATGCAGACTAAGATGGCTGCTACTCTGAAACCTGTCATTATGCAAATTATGTGAACAATCATCAAAAGCCATAAAGGGAGAAGTAGCTATCTGCTAAAAAGTGCATGGTCAAATGACCACCTCTCCAGATTAGTGATATCTATTGGGGAAAATACATAATCAAATTCAGTATAATTATGTTGTATAGTTTGAGTGTTTTGAAGGTCTTATTTTACGGCATTGAATGATAAAGTCAGCAGTGTAGTATATCATCAAAACTGGAATCCCATTAAAATTACTATTACAAAGAGGATGTTGACATTTTGTGGGCTAAAGTACTGAACTGCAGCTACAGCAAAATGAGCTATATAACTATGTGGAAGCATTCAAAACAGCAGTTTGACTCTTTGTTAAAACCATTTTCTGATGTACAGTTTCCAAGTCATTGTTATATTTAAAGACCATGCTAGCTGCATTTTTGTTGTTTCCATCAATTGTAAAGGGGTTTTTATTGTTATAAACAATATGCCAGCTGTATTTAGTGGCAATATTTTTATTAATTGTCCTTTAGGGAACTCCTTTAATTGTGAAAGAACAGATGTTGTTCCACTAATGAAAACCACAGTGTCTCTTTTGGGGGAATAAATGATGTTAGTAACCCTGAGACATTATTTTTGAGAGAACATTTATGCCATTATGACTTCTACCAGTACCAAAACAAACTTCACTTAAATGCAATTTAAGAAAGAAATATCACTGCACAATGTCGAAGTTTGGAGCTTAAGTTGCGTGCATTTCTTAATTAAAATTACACATGAGAAAAGAGTATCTTATAGAATCAGCATGATAGATAGATAGATCTTTCAGGATAAAGCTGAGAAGCTTAGACTTTTGTATGTGCATTAAAAAGAAGGTACTTAAATTAATTCACAGAAGTAATGCCTGCATGTGTGTGCAGTTACATATCCAATTTAGAGATTCCTACAGGGAAATATTTGTTTAACTTCTAAGAAATGGATGGCAGGTGGAATTGATACAAATGAGTATATTAAAGTACTGTAATCACATTTTTATTCTGTTGCCAGCATTACCAACAATTGTGGCACAAAAGACTGCACTGATGTAAATTGTTAACATACAATACCTGTAGGCAGCCATTTAAAACTTCTATTTGAAATTATTTTCTAAGCAAAGCCAGGGATGCTCTAACTTTGGAAGAGAGAGAGATTATGTCATGGACCCTTTTGGTGAGCATATGGGTCATTCCCAATTACAGAGGTCAAACCCTCCCTCCCTCGCCTCCGTTCAGAAATCACAGTGTCTCTGTAGCAACAACAGTGAGTTTAAACAAGGAAAAAAGTGGTGTATTTTTAAGGCCGGTTATTTTCGGTGAAAGATTCCCCAACAAAATTGAAAACTTTCATTGCATTTTAAATTTTTCATGGAATATTCTGAGTTTAAAGGGGGGGGGGGAATGTAGGGGGAAATGAAACTTTTCATTGAAAACAGATTCAAAAGGAATTTGTTTCAAGTCTTTTGGTAGAAAAACTTAGAAAAAAGTTTGAATGAGATGAACTTTGTTTTTCTTTTAAACAGGCTTTTTTGTTGTTGGAAAAAAACTTTGTAAAAAGTTGGCTGTTTAATATAATGTAGCAGCTGGAAATAAGAGAAGGAGCAGAATCCACAATCCCAGTTGAAGTCAATTGTAGCTAGGGGCTCATAGTCTCTTAAAAAACAGCCTCCATCTAACCAACCACCTCTCTGCTGACCACCAGTGGCCCACAAACCAGACCTGGAGAACTGCTACTCTACTTTGATGTACTACAACCATAGTGCTATGATTTCCCTGTTCAGTGGTATCAAGACATACAGTCTATAAATTCCACTGATGATCTAAAAAATGCAAAGCCTTTTACTTAGTAAGACAGGATATGGTAGGAGAGCACTCCGCCAGGAAGAAAGCAGACACTGTTTATTCAAGCTTGGAATATACCCAACTCCTGCCATAATGAGTACAGTGTACACATTGCACATGCTCACTTTCTCACATTCCTGTGTATGTTTCTGGGGCGTAGCAATCACAGCTGCTTGACCAAGCACACTCAAAGCAGACACATGGCCAGGTTATTTTTAATATGATAAAAGCAATGTTCAGAAAGCATCAGTATGAGCAGTTGCACTCACCACTTGAGCAACCTCATCCTTTCAGGGCAACTGCGAGGACGCTTGCCCCACTCGCTTCTGACTGGAGTTTTAAGACACGTGCAGCTTTACACACTGTTAGCTAGTTTGCCTAATAGCCAGAACCTGTACTTTGCTTTCTGTGAGGGCTATGAACAGTGTATTGTCAGCAGTGATATTACCATTCAGCAATTTCTAAGCAAACACATTTATTCCCAAGGTAAAAGCATTACAGAAAAAACATAATAAAAACAGCAAACAGATTTAAAACATGCCAGGAGTCTCACACCGGTCTTATAAGAACCTGTTAAGCCAAATTCCTTGAAAACCTTCAGCAGGAGTGGGGCTTCTCGGACAAAAGCTCATGTCCATTTGCTGAATCAAAAGAATGTCTGGTGTCAGGTTAAACTTAGCCTTTTTATACCAAAAGCCCTGTTTTTGTTTGAGTCTCTTGAAAAAAACAGCTGGAAGCAGTATATGCAAGCCTCACCAGGGGGCAGTACCTCTCTACAGTTGTTCAGTCTCCTTGCCTCACCTTAATCACCTGCCACTGTTTTTAGTTCTTTGAGGAAGAGTGGTAATCTCCCCACACCCCCATGGAGCAGAGTACAGTCATACATAAATCATTCACAGATTTAATACAATGGTCCTCAAAGATACTGTATGGGATTGCAGGGATTCTTGCCCAGGCAGCCCTTGCAGGCCATCTGGCTGAGTACCATCTAGTTCAGATCCCTTTCAGGGTCAAATGTTTACCCTGATGCCTAAAGTATCTCAGCAAATGAGCCCTCCCTCTCTGCATGACCCTTGTGACAACTCTGGGGTCTTCTCTCCAGCTCCAGCACTGAGCACTGGCCCCTAGGGTGTCTGCTCTCCTGCAGACTCTGGCTCACGTCCCTTCACCAGAATCCCTCGTCTCTCTGCAGGTCCTCCATGCAGAATGAACTAGCTCCTCTTTATGAATCCCAGGTGTCCATTAAATTATCCCCTGACACCTTAGTCCCAGCCTCTCTTTCTGAGAAGCAGCTAATTCATTATAGAGCAGGTGTAACCGATGTGACTAACAGGCTTTTAACCCTTTGGGAGTCAGACCTACCCAATGCCAACATTCTCCAGTTTGGATTCTAAAAGCTGGCTGACACCACAGATAGAAGCAGGAGCCTTCGGAGCTGAAACACAAGTTGTTACGGTTGGAGCAAGAGGAGCAGGCAATAGGGCTATAACAGACTCACGTACTCTGTGGAAAAGGCCCAGAGAAGGATATATACTACACACTGATCACTGGGCTACATGTGGGCTCCAGAAAGCTGTTGTCAGAGCAACCAGAAAGTAGCCTATATCTGTATGAAAGGCTGTTTCATATGGAACCCTAGTCACTCTTCAATGGGGACAACCTGCAGAAGAGTACAGTCTGGGCCATTCCACATAAGGTCTCAGGATGCATTAAGGAAGAATTAGGAGGCACTTCTGTTAAATGCCATACCTATGGTTAATAAACCGGTTGCTGTTTAGCATGGGGTCTCTGATAAAGAAATAGATTTCACATGCATTCCTGACATATGGCTGGATGATACTGCAGGCCATAGATTAGAGGAGCTGGGCTCTCCAGCTTTGTTGGTAGTTCTGTGTCCAGGACCAGAAAATGAAAGGAGCGAAGTGACCATCTGTTTTAAATCCGATCTTGATTACAACTTACTCTGAGCAGCTGGCCCTTGTACACAAGGCAGAACCAAGATTTAGGTTTCTCTCTGGATATATACACTCCTGGCTAGAAGAGTTATGCATTTTCACACAAAACAGCAGTAGATCTTATGGCACCTGGAGAGAGGCTGCTCTATTCAGTTTTAGCAGCTCAGATTTATTGTTGTTTGTAATTTAACCCCACACAAAGCTCAACCATACAATTATCTAGCTTTCACTGATGCTGTCATAAACATACAGCTAAGGGTAGCATAAAATCCCTCCTTTACCTGTAAGGAGTTAAGAAGCTCAAATAACCTGGTTGGCACCTGACCAGAAGGACCAATGGGGAAAGAAGATACTTTCAAATCTGAGGGGAGGAAGTTTTTGTTTGTGCTCTTTTTGTTCTCTCAGGACAGAGAGGGACCAGGGCAGGAAAAAAACATCTCCTAAACCCCTATTTGAATTAAGCATCCAAGATTACAAAAAAATGTAAATAATAGCAAGGAAAAGTGTTAGCTTATCTTTTGTTTTAGCTTGTAAATTTTCCTTATGCTAAGAGGGAGGTTTATTCCTGTTTTTTGTAACTTTGAAGTTTTGCCTAGAGGGGAATCCTGTGTGTTTAAAATCTTATTACACTGTAAAATTATCTTCCATCCTGATTTTATAGAGGTAGTTTTTTACTTTTTTCTTTATTATAAAGTTCTGCTTTTAAGAACCAGATTGGTTTTTAGTGTCCTAAAAACCCAAGGGGCTGGTCTGTGCTCTCCTTGTTTACCTATTTGGTTGGTATATTATTCTTAAGCCTCCCCAGGAAAGGGGGTGAAGGGACTTGCAGGGATATTTTGGGGAGACAGGAACTCCAAGTGGTCCTTTTCCTGAATCTTTGTCTAACTCACTTGGTGGTGGCACCAGAACCTGTTCAAGGAAAAGGAAGGATGTGTGCCTTGGGGAAGTTTTTAACCTAAGCTGGTAGAAATAAGCTTAGGGGGTCTTTCATGCGGGTCCCCACATCTGTAACCTAGAGTTCAGAGTGGGGAGGGAACCTTGACAGATGCCCTGCATTGAAGCCATGTTTCTAGCCAGGTTAGCTAGCACTGAACCAGCTGGAAGGAACTCTCAAAGTTTCAAGGAATGGTCCAAAATTAAATAGCCAAGTGGCACCTACTGTATTTGAAAGCTGGACACTTTAAGTTCCCTTTAGCTTTTACTTGAACCATTAGTGCCTGCTATTCAGAAATACCCTCTACCTCTCAAAGATAAAGGTTAGATTATCATTCTGTCTCTCTATCTCCTTTACATTCAGAGGTGAGGAGGGCATATCCCCCTCACACTGGTTCAGTACTTCAGGAGCTCATTCCTAGCAAGCCATAGATCACAAAGAAGCCCTGAGCCAAGGCTGACCCAGAAATTCAAGACCTCTGTGGGACAAGAAGGAATGAAACCTTCCCCCAGGGGACTAAGGTTCCTGTAATTCTCCTGCAAAGTGAACTTGAAGAGTTCCCTCTGACTCGGTCAGCAGAGCCTATTTTGCTGCAGTGAGATCGTTGGGAATCACCGCTGAAGCAACACATCCTTGCTCAGTACCTGCTGGTTGGGTGACAATCCACCCACCCAGTTATGTGCCAAGAGGCAGAGCCAGCCACAACAGGGCAGTATAAATATTGCATTCACCAAGCGCTGCACTGACACTAAGGAACTGACCCCCTTCAGAGAGCAGATTTGGACTCCAGATGTTAGAAGTCTCAGCCCCTTCACCTTCCCAATGCAAGAATTCACCAGGACTCTTTCTAAAACCATCCTAGTTTCTTGATATGCTCCTCTCAACAGCCTTTTTGCTGCACCCAGAACTCCTACCTGTCTGCTTTTTTGCTCTGACTCCCACCAAGGCATGTTGCAATCAGCTGGATCCCACTTGGCACTGCCTTCTTCCCCAATCTTCTTTAAAGGAACAGTTAGCCAGGCTCACTAGCCCCAAAACTCACCCTCCTGCTGGTTCCCCAGCTTCTTTAAGGTCTTGTTCAGCTTGTTTGTCTCCATTCTGTCTTCCTCAGATAATGATCCAGTTCCTCTTGAATTGGAAAGGGTCATGTCTTAAAAATAGAGAGGATTTAACTTTGCTTCCCAGATCAGCATAATGACCAATTTCTCTCCAAACAGGTCTCCCACCACACCCAGTGTGCCTGACCCAGAGATGCAGGGGTAAGAGGAAGGTACAGGTTACTCCTGACATAAGGTCCCTCAGAAGTCAGCAGCAAAGGACTGTGGTTGAGTTACAAGAAAGCAGCTGTTCTGCGAGCTGCTCCCTCCCTTGTGTCTGCTCACCCAGACCTTGTTCCAGGCCTCCCTCTACCTCAGCAGGACCATACATTCAGCCTCCCCAGAGCCTCACACACATGCCACAAAGCCCTTCCATTATTTTTCCCAACTTACATCCATAGAGACCCCCCCTTTGGCTCTTTCAAAGCTCACAGGCAGGGGAAAAGAAGCTGGAACTCGCACACCAAAGCATCTTTCTGGCAAGCATTCCTCTGGTCACCTCTATGTGAGCCCCTTTTCCCACCTCATGCAGCAATTGCTCCATGTCAGTTTAGCCATCTACTTCAAGTGAACCCTGATGCCCCACAGGATGGGTTCTGGTCTCGGCTCTTGGCCTCACCTGATGGTGCTGGGGCCCTGCCCATCACTCTACTACCGTCCCCCACTTCATGGCTTCATCACTGCCTCTCTGCGGATACCTCACACTGGCAACATCATCAGACAGCCATGCCTGCCCCCCCACCCACATTTGGGGCAGAGCCTTGAAGGGCTGTTCATATAACACCAGTGATAGGAGTCCTCCGAGGCAGCATTGCAGTCTAGGGCCTTCCCTGGGGGAATTCAACCCAATTCAGGGAGCCAAGAGAAGGAACAGTGACCCGTGGGTCAGAATAGGGGAGTGCAACGCTGATAGCTAGTGTCTGAGACATTATATGGGTAACAAGATGTCCCCCAGCTCCTTCTCTCAAAAACCTGTGGCAGAGAGGCCTTAAACAATCCACCCCAGATTAAAAAAGGAAGGTTTGTGCATCCCCTGACTTTTCCTTTCCATTCCCCCTCTGACAGCAGAACAGACACAGGCTTATCCACTTTTGCTATGCTGTTCTTTGGCCTCGGTTCTTTAGGTGGCTTATATATTTAACCGATTCTTGTTGCTCCCCGACCCAAAAGGCTGGATCCGTTTGTAGAAAGAAGGCAAGATGGGAAGCAGGCTATTTATGCGAGAAGGGGTGGGGTTACATGATAGCATAGCACAGATGGGTCTTTATAGATCAAGAGGCGGGCAAGGGAAGTAAGTGGTCCCTGGGTTTGTACTGAAGAAGGAGGAAGCAACCTAGCTGCTGCGTGTTTAATGCATCTCTCACCCTGGAATGGCAGGAGTGACTTTCCTGAAGTTGGTGGGAATGCACCACTGTAGAGTCAGCGCAAATGTGAGGAGAACCAGGGTCTGCATTTCAGGCTGGTTAAAGCCCTTTGTTTTTTGTAGTTCTGTCATGGCAACACAGCATGGCCAGTGGGGGATATGCCCCATCACAGAGAACTCCTGCTGAGTCAAGCTATCATAATCAGGACCTCTGGGTCAGGCAGAGGGAACAAGCAATCTATAGCCCCTGTATGGGGCAAACAATATCTGTTTGGGGGTTCTGCCCCCCTGGGCAGGGCAAACTAGTCATCTATATCAAGAGTCCCTAGTGGCAAGTTTCTCTACAGGAGCCTGCAGCACACATCCTTCCTTCTCCTCAGCCAGCCCCAACCGGGCTGAACTTCCTCCTTTTATCTGTTCCCTCCACCTGGCACACAGCTGGGCTGAGAGAGCAAGGACTCCTGGGCCACTGATTGGTCAGTCCCCATTGGCCAGGGGAGGGGGGGACCCCTAATACACCCATCACGGGTTCCTTATTTAGAGAGATTCCACTTCATTGTCCTGTTTATTTCTTTTATTTCCTGTTCCTATGAGGCACCTTGTCTAATAATAAAGTTCAAATGAATCCTCTATCTGTCTCCCCTCCCCATCCACACCCAAACATACAGCCGGTGGGCTGTAATTGAACTCAGTCTTCATCATATACCACCAGCAGCAGAAGCAAGGAAGACTGTCCTTGCAGCTGGGGAGGAAAGCTTAGTGTGGGGGATAAGCAGAGAAACACAGGTACGGAGACCAAGGATGTTCCAGTGATTAGGGTACTAAATTGGAATTCAGGATAACTGGGCTTAATTCACTGCTGCACCATAAACTTCTGTGTGACTTTGGGCAAATTACTTAGGGCTAGATTCACAAAAAGGATTTAGGGGGCCTAAAGCCCAGAATCAGGCCCCACTGGAATTCACAAAACCCCTCCTTGGTTACCCCTGAACCCTGTAGGCATCTAAAGTTTTGCAGTAAAAGTTTCCTAGGCACCTATGTTTCTGCACATTGGGGAGACAAGGTGGGTGATGCAATATCTTTCATTGGACCAACTCCTGTTGGTGAGCCAGATAGCTTTTGAATTTACACAGAGCTCTTCTTAATGTCACCTAAGACCAAGAGACGGTTTGTAGCTGAGACTCCCAAGCAGAGGGGGGCACCTCCCTGCAGCCAGGACTTAGGTGCTATCTCTGAGAGAGGGGCAGGGCTTAGCACACATTTCCCAGGTTGCATCGCCCATTGCCTACCTTAGATGAGGTGCAGCCGCTAGCATGCTGGCTTTTGTGAATCCCATTCTGAGACACCAATCTCTCCCCGTTCATTGTACAGGCCCGAACACAGGCCTTGTGATTTCCACGGATTTTCTAAGCATCTAAAAATTAGTTGTGGCAACGCTCAGCATTACCTTGTGCCTCAGTTCCACATCTGTACAATGGGGATAAGAGAACTGCCTGACCTCACAGGCATGTTGTGAGGATAAATACATTAAAGACTTGAGGTGCTTAGATACTATAGGATGATAGGGAGCCAGGTAAGTACCTGCGAGAGAGAGCAGGGGAGATCTGGGTCTCTATACCAGGAGGTTTCCATCCTCTGATTCTTCCTGACAACCCCCAAAATCAGATCTAAATCATTTCCAAATCACTACATTTCACTTGATTTTAATGAGATACATAATTCGAGATAGATTTACTTAAAAATTCTTCCTGTCTTGATTAATCCTGAGCTGAACCTGAAAGCAGGGGGGTTTCATGTGTTTGGGGTTTTGTAATAAATGACCCACTCCTGCATTGAGAACTGCATGGGAGTACCTATCGGGAGCTAGATTGCCTAGCTAATATACAAGTCCTTCTCTTGGCATGGAAGAGGCATCTATGTACAGCCCCCTACACAGAGCTGCACACAAAAGCAAAACCTGGCCTAAAAGTGAGTAAAGCACTTTGGCATTTCCAGTGACAGGTGCTATAAATGAGCTTATGGTCTAAATAGATAAGACCGAATGAGCACAGTGGTCTCTTTTAGTTTTAAAAATCTAATTTAATGTACTTGAGTGTGCCAAAGGTCAAGTAAAAAAAAAACAGTAAAAATCAGTAAAAACTGAAAATGAAGGGGCTTACTTATAAATGGTGGGAAAGGAAACTGAGGCCCAGAGCAATTAAAGTGACTCGCCCCAGGTCTATCACACAGCAGGTAAGAGCTAAGAGAAGAAGTTAGCTTGACTGCATCCCAGCTGATTGCTCTTATAAGTGGGGCCACGCTGCCCCTCATAAACCCAGCTGTCCTATCTGTTGCACACATTTTTCATGTTGGCATTGAGTGAGTGAATATATTGGTGCCTTGCAAACCTTCCTCCACATCAGACATTGTAGTTAATTTTCAAAGAAGAAAAGCTTAAAATGAGACAAAGTGCAAACAGATAGAGATGACAAGGTTAGTGTTGAGTTATTTTTGTATTATTAGCAGTTCAAGAACAGATTTAAAATGACACTTTAATGAGAAGCTGGAATTATAAGTACGGAGAGATCTGCAAATGGAGATGAAACTTCAGTGGTTGTACAGCATGGCAAGAGCTCTAAGAAACTTACATCTGCTTTTGCATGCATTATGGCTTTGAAAGAGGTATTTGGAGGAGTTTCTTTTAAAACCAGTGTGAACTTGAGCTGAAACCTGACCTGGTCTGCTATTGCTTTTTTTGCAGCCACTGAGTTCACTTAATAATAATAGGATCTTTTTATGATGCAGGGTGCTTTGGTGGGCAATGCTGTGTGGAGAAATGCTTGGCACTTAAGGGGGGAGGGATAGCTCAGTGGTTTGAGCATTCGCCGCTAAACCCAGGGTTGTGAGTTCAATCCTTGAGGGGGCCATTTAGAGTTCTGGGACAAAAATTGGGGATTGGTCCTGCTTTGAGCAGGGGGTTGGACTAGATGATCTCCTGAGGTCCCTTCCAACCCTGATATTCTATGAAACTTCTGTGCATTCTGGGTAACAGTTATAAAATAATACCAGAACAACTTTCGATGTGGTTTGTGTGCAATCTCAAACAAACAGAACTTGAGGTCAGACAAAAATTGATCATATTTGAGACTGCTCATTACTAATGCCAACTCTGGGTGGGAGAATCAGACCCCTGTACTCTGTGTGTGGTAGGTCCACTTACATATCAGATCAAGCCATCCAGGTGACATGGTCAGCTGCCTCTACATCAGATCTCATCATCTCTTTCCCCAGGTTTTGAAGAGAACAAAAAGCAACAGGTCTGGAGAGAAGTATATAGGAGGTTTTTGGGGTAATGGTTCTGCTGCTGGTCTCTATTGTGTTGTTAGGCCTAGATTATGCTTTGGGCTAGGCACCCACCCAGGAGTGGGAAAGTGAAACAAAGCCCTCTTCTACCCTTCCCAGGGCTACCAGAGCCATGGACTCAGGTGCACAGAGATAGATAGGCATGGTTTACCTGTTAATCCCTGCCTGGAAGTAGGTGGGCAGAGAGTGACTAGAACCTGGGCATCAGCAAATTGTTCCTCAGGTTATGTGTATTAGGAGCTAGGGATGGGATTCCTCTTCTTGTGTGCACATATGCCCTAGCTCTCACTGGGCTAACATGAGTATGAATAGCAGTGTAGCTGCAGCGGAGTCACGGCTGAGATGTGCCAAGTACCCACCAGTTCCAGCTGTACCTTTGGTACCCATGCTCCCATGGCTACCCTGCTGTTCATACTCATGTTAGCTCAGTGAGAGCTAGTGGGATATGTATGCATAAGCAGGGGAATACCACCTTTAGCTCTTAGTGTAGACAAAGCCTCAAGGGCATCTGGAGCTGCACTGCTTTCTGGCTCCAGTCCTGAGGTGGTGCACTTTACCCCTTGCTCAGAGCTGTGCCAGAAGTCACGATCTACCTGCTAGTCCTTTTAGAAGGAAGTGCAAAAATTGGTAAAGACAGGCTATAAAACAAACCCCAAGCCTCTGAGAGTTTCCCATTGCTGTTATAGCAAAACCTTCATTCTCTCCTAGTCATTCAGATAGTACATGTAACAGTGTGTCTGATTTAGGTAGTGCCCCATTAGGATACCATGAAAAGATGCCATGCTGAGCCAGTAATGAAGGCCTCTGGGGAGATCTTTGCTTAGTTTCAAAGGATTTTAGTTTGCTATTTGATTTTTGGCTGTAAAATATGGAGAGCAACAGTGTGCTTTTTGTATATTTGCAGAGCAGGTTTTGCTTCTCTATATGGATTTGTCACTATTTTGTTTTCTTTATAGGTTTTTGTTCTCTTTGTAACATGGTCATGCCATGAACTGCACTGTCATGGTGATATTGGCATTAGGCATAACTATTTTTGGCCCACTCAGAGTTTCATTGTAATCAGGTACTTACAAAGGTGATTTTCTGAGACAGATTTCTTGCCTTCCCTCCAGTATCACTCAGCAAAGATCCATTCCACCTATCGTATCCCTGAGTCAGAACTAAAGAGACCTACCTTCTCTGGCTGCCAACCTGACTCAGCAAAACAGTTCTGCAATTCTCCTTATCTGACACTATTTGTAATGCCCCAAAGCAGCAAAAATACTCTATGTTCCTTCATAGGTGGACAAACAAGTGGAGACACCAAGCTGGGAGATTCCATAGCCTCATGAGCACTATGAGTGTTGATTACATTTAAAGATCCTTGCTAGGACTCTTCAAAAGATCTCAAATGGACTATATCTCCTTGTGCCCAAACTGGTTGGGATTTGGGAAGTAATTGGGTTCCATATCCTCTGACATTATTGAACTCTACTTTTCTAGATTCCTAAGGCATATCTGTGTCACTCCACCCTTTTACTATTATTCATCATTTCCATTTCAGTAGATCCTAGAGGACCCAACCATGGTCAGGGCCCCATTGTGCTGGCTTCTGTACATATACAGAATAAGAGACAGTCCTTGGCTCAAAGTGTTTATAATCCAAACCAGACAAAAGTAGCAGTCTTATCCCCATTTTTCAGATGGTGAGCCTAAAACAAAGATTAAGGCCTAGATCCTCAAAAAGTATTTAGACACCTAACTCCTATTGGCATGAATGAGAGTTTTGCACCAAAATACTTTTGAGGATCTGGGCCTAAGTGACTTGTCGTAAGTCAGATAGTAACTTTCATCTCCCAAATCCCATACCCACAAGATCTTTTCCTTCTTTTATGTAGGATATTGGTATAGTGTTTTGCAAAGGAGTACAGCTTTATGAAAGAATACCATAGTACCAGGTGAGGGCTACATAACCTCTAGGGACTGGACAGAGAACCCTGGGTCTTTTCAAAAAGGCCAAACAGCCACCAGTTTGCACTGATTTTTCAGCCACTATCAGCTTAGGTGGCATTGGCATCAGTTTCTCAAGGGAGCATATCTCCATATCTGCTCAATAGTCACTGATGCATCCAGTTCAAATATTTTTTAATTTGTAAGATCAAGGGTTTTTAAACAAACTCCAAATCTGATCAATATCACATTTAGTAACACCTACAATATTTCAATCTGAAATGCCTCAGCAATTCTAAATTGCTTCATACACGCCTAGAACCTGATCCCATACAAATTCACAACCTTGTTAAAATATGGACTACGCCGATAATTTTCAATCACGTTGTACCATGTGCAGTAATTAAAACCATTACTGTCTATAAATTGCTTAATAAATACTTCATTTAATTCATTCCTCGGTAAACCTAGGCGCTTTCTGTAGGCTGAGTTCCGCACATCTTAAACTGACAATAACGACTAACAGAGTAGAAATTCAAGTTCAGAAGAGTTTTTTTTCTTGTAAGTACAAGAACTTGTAACTTGTAACTACAACAATAATAAAGCAAGCATCTATGAAGTACCTGTTGACTGAATTCATGTGATGGGAAAAGTTCATTCTTATTCACTTTGGCAGAGTTTTGACAATAGTTATTCTTTTAGGAGTGGACATATGTCAAAGAGGAAAGTGGGGACAGTGGAAGTTGAAGCAATACACACACATATGCATGCAGTATGTCTACTCCCAAGAGACTAGATAGATAAATTCTGTCTGATCTTTGTATGAGAGAGAATCTACATCCCTGGGTAAAATTTCCAAAAGTGAGTGCTGATCTTGGGTGTCTCCATTTTTTGGTTCTTTACTCTGAGACATGCTAAAGAGGCTTAACTTTGAGAGTGCGGGTATTCAGCGCCTTCTTAAAATCAGAACCTTTTTAGATGTCCCCAGTTAGGCACCCTCAATAAATTTATCTCTATCTGATATTTTTCAGAGAGGAACCTTGATTAAAGAATTACCTGTGTTAAAAATATCGCTTTCTCAGGAATAATATACACACACATCCCCCCCACCCCCACCCCCCACACAGCAATACTGCATTACCCAAGGGCACATATAAAATCCCACCTCCAGGGTATGGTTAAGGAATGAGTTACTGTGCCATCTGTAAAAGTACACATCTTTTAGATCTCTGTTCTGACATAGTGTTTAAAATTTAGCTCTGGTTTCTCCACCTATTTTATAGTCTGATTCTGCAAACAATTACTGCTGTGATAATGCAGGCCTGTTTGCTCCGGATTCCTTCAGGCTGCTGAACTAGTGATAGTTTTCATAAAGCAAACAAACAAAAACTGAAGGCAAACACTGACTTTTTGTTTTCATACAGTATGAAGTCTTTTATATCTACATGAAGTTTACAAAGGCAATATTGCCAGTCATAGCCTGCACTCATTTGCAGTCAATTTAGTCATGGCAGTTTCTTAACAATCAATCAGTCTTCAAGGATTTTGTTTTATCGCTTTGTCTATAAATATTAGTATCATGTACAGATTTATTACCCACAGTTAAGCAGACATTGAGAAATTCTGTACAATTAGGCATTAAGAATCTATCAGTTAGATGACATACTAACCTAGTCATCTGGCTGCTTTAAAGGTATTTCTTTAAAAAAACTGACTGTATCAAGGAATACACTCTTTGCATTAATCTGAAATTCTAACACTTTTACAAAGGATTTCATATTTGAAGGGAACTTTGCACATGTCATTAAAAGGGAAAAAATCCAACGCAGAGAATATTCCTGAGACTCTAACTCCATCTCCTATCTTGACTTAATAAGTGGAACTAGATTCAGAGTCTACTTAAGTGAAAAACTATTACCCAGGACCAGCTGCAACTGTTATGGCAGATAAAGAAGGAGAGAAAGAAACTGCTTTTGTGGAAAGAAGATCCTGTTACCAAGAGACTGAAAGTAAAACATTCCACTGGAGCTTCATGCAAAGTGATTCTGCCAGACAATTTTGACAAATATTTTAAAGGACCCTAGAGCCTTTTCAGCAAAATACTAATTTCCATGATTATAATCAGCAGTTTTCATGCCAAGGCCTACAGAATAGCAGCATTCTGAGGCACTGCTTTTTGCCAGTATGGCACGGAAAATTTGAAATCAAATTAAAGAAAAAGAATTTATAATCCGTATCTGTGAGAGTTTTGGACTAGCTCTGTCCCTGAGTTTCAGCTATAAGTGAAGCTGTGATTATTACTGGCAGACTGTCAGTTAGAGCCTGTCAATATTCTCAGCGAGGGGAATGCTGAGTCCATCTCTCTTCTTTTATTTCCTTTTCCTCCTTGGCTTCCCAAAGTGGGCTGAAGAAGCATCTTCCTGAGTTTTTGTTTGGACTACATTGACTTTCCTCCAGAAGGGGGGGCAATGCTTTGGACACACAGCTGGACGGCTGTGCCCTGGGCTTTCAGACAGAAAACGTGCCCCCTCTCTCCCCACAGAGGTGCTAGAAGGGGATAATCTATTTCCCTGGCCTGGGCTTTTCTGATATTCATATAGGCACAAATTCCAACTAGCATGTGTCCCATTCATTTAAAAATGTCTCTATCCTTCAAACATCTGCTTGGGGCCAATTTCCCCTAGACAATATAAGGATTGTGTGTTGAGGGAAGAGGGTGGAATGGCGGCTGTGTCCTGATAGGAAGGATGTTCCAAGCATGGGAGAAGCATGGATGAAGACACAAAGACAAACACAGGAGAAGAAAAGATTTAGTTACAACAGTCACCGTGAACCTAATTATACCTCTTCAGAGAAAGGATTGGGGGTAGCTTGCCACTGGGCAAAGAGGACTGTCTAGTGACAGAACTTTGCACTGTCTGAGGAAAGAAGAGCCAAGATCATGAAAAGGTACACAAACAGGATGGCGGCCATCTCAAGTTAACAAATATGGAAGTGGTATGCTTTATAGAAAGATAAGGAGGACATACTCAAATTTGACAGGGGAATCTCTCAATCTGGAAACAAATGCTCTGCTACTGAGCTGTGCCCCCTGGAAAATGCTCTCTGCCTTCTTCACACCTAGATTTTTCTAGTCTCTAGCATACAAAGGCCCAAATTATTGATTGAATTGAATCATGTACTGCTAGGAAAAATTGAGAGAAAGGTCTTCATCTAACTTTTCACAACACATTTTCTTCTTGCTTGTAGATATGCAGAGAAGCAAAAGACCATCTGTAGTGAGAATACATCGAGAACACTTTCACGAGATTAAAGATTTGAAAAGACAGCAATTTTCAAGGGTAGCCTGAATAGTTGTCAGAGGTGGGAGCCAGGCAGCCCAACCGTCTGCTCCATGGGCAGTCCAGGAACTGTGCATCCTGTGAAGCCTAAAATGTTCCAAAATGAACATTTTAGGGATTTTCAGTTTGTGGGAAATTAAAAAAAAAATTTTGTTCTGATTTGGAGCAAAGCCAAGTTTTGAAAGAGTGAAAATGTATAGAAACCATGTTTCAGCCAGTTTTTGTTATAAGAAGCTGAAAAAAAAAAATCACAGTTTCTTCTAAAGGTGTCAGGCAACCTGAATTATAGATGGTGCTACCGCCCTACCTATAACAACAACTTTAGGTGACTTAAAAGATGCAGATTAAATCCATTATTAATTAAAAACTTACTTCCTTTCCCCCCCCACCCCCATATCTGTGATATTCACTGAGCCATGGCAGGATAATTTCTGCCATGATGTGACATTATGTTCTCAAAACATTTAGAGTTTGTTCAGTCCACTAATTTTTATCACTGTAAATATTCTCTCATTAGATTACAATTTTAATCTTAATGTTTTGGCACTTGGCTCTTCTCACAAAGGAACTGCTAGTATTTTAGGGCTGAATTTTCAAAATCCTTCAGCATTCACTTAGACATCTAAAGGAAGCTGCTAGATTCTCAGCTCAAAGTCTGTTGAGGGTTGCTGAGCATTTTGCTTTTGTGAAAACTTGTCCACTTCATTGGGGTAGCAAAGTGGGCTCTGTGGGGGTGAGGAGCCCTTTCAAAAGTCTGACCCTTAGTTCACTGTTCCAAGTTTATGCATATAAAAATAAGCCTACAATCCTGGTTTAACAGATGATCTCAAATTTGTCCAATCATGCTGTTTATAAGCATGAAACTGAACAGCGTCTAGGTGCGTGCCAGTGAACTATCAAATTACCAGTAGCTGCCTGCACCTGTGATCAGTTTGCATAGCTCAGACATCAAAATAATGTATCAAATGTTTTGAATTTGGGTATTATCATATAGTGAGAGCAATTAGTTACAACTGGTTAGTTTAAATGAGGACTGTTGGAAGGAAGAGTTAACAGGAGACACATTGTAAGCTACTCATCCAAGAAGGCATGATGTGAATGTCCTCATGAGGCAAGAGAGCTATTTCTTTGCAACGGTTTTGCAGCCCAGTCAGCCGAGTGGATAAAACAGATCAAAAGAAATACGTGTTTTAGACAAAGTAAATGATTTACTGCGCTTATTGTCACATCACTTAACAAAGCACAGATCTATTCTGCACTAGGCGCAATATCAAATGGTGTGAAGGTGTGGGCTCATTGTACTCATGAACCTTCAGAGAAAGGCATGAATACACTGGCATGAGCCATGTCTTAAAGAAGAGAGCACACACTTTTTGCCAAACACAGAAGATAGAAAAGCACTCAGCAGTCTCTGCTACCTGGGAATCCAGCACCCATTTTGATGAAATTTTCAGTTGTGAAAATTTGGGAAGAAAGGGAATTAAAGAGAACTTTTCTCATCTTTTTTCCAGCCACTGGTACTGACTGATGTTATAAACATTACAATGCTTGTCTTTAAAGACTCAGATGTTGACTACCTCAGTGTTGCAAGCACCCAAGATCCAAGAAGGTGGATATTAGCATATATGTGAATTATAGAATCATAGAAGATTAGGGTTTGAAGGGACCTCAGGAGGTCATCTAGTCCAACTCCCTGCTCAAAGCAGGACCAACACCAACTAAATCATCCCTGCCAGGGCTTTGTCAAGCCAGGCTTTAAAAATCTCTGAGGCTGCAGATCCCACCACCTCCCTAAGTAACCCATTCCAGTGCTTCACCACCCTCCTAGTGAAATAGTGTTTCCTAATATCCAACCTAGACCTCTCCCACTGCAACTTGAGACCACTGTGCCTTGTTCTGTCATTTGCCAACACTGAGAACAACCGAGCTCCATCCTCTTTGGAACCCCCCTGAAGGCTGCTATCAAATCCCCCCTCACTCTTCTCTTCGGCAGACTAAACAAACACAGTTCCCTCAGCCGCTCCTCGTAAGTCATGTGTCCCAACCCCCTGATCATTTTTCTTGCCCTCCGCTGGACTCTCTCCAATTTTTCCACATCTTATCTGTAGTGGGGCCCCCAAAGCTAGATGCAATACTCCAGATATGGCCTCACCAGTGTCGAATAGAGGGGAATAATCACTTCCCTCGATCTGCTGGCAATGCTCCTACTAATTCAGCCCAATATGCTGTTAGCCTTCTTGGCAACAAGGGCACACTGCTGACTCATATCCAGCTCTCGTCCACTGTAATCCCCAGGTCCTTTTCTGCAGAACTGCTACTTAGCCAGTCAGATGAGATGAATTTTCCTTTCAAAAACCAGAAAGACTAGAAAGACTTGAAAAGTTTGGCTAGAGAGCTGGTTGAAAGACTACCTCTGATGGTTGAGAGAGTAATTCAGCCGCCATGCTCATTCAAGTCTTGAGTGCCACTAAGGCTTCAGGTATCAGTTCTAGTCAGTGCCAGCTACAATGAAGCATTTTTGTGATCTGGACCTTCCTTCAATGACAAATTGCTTAAATCTATGCCATTCATCCAACCATCAAATGGACACAATTACTGCTCATCAGATAATGACTGATGAAATTCATCCTAGGGTACTTAAGGAGCTAGCTGAAGAATCTCATAACAGTTAGCGATTATCTTCGAGAACACATGAAGGACAGGTGAGATCTCAGAGGACAGGAGAAGAATAAATATAGTATATACGTTTAAAAAGGGGAACAAAGAGGACCCAGAGAATTAACTTTAATGCCTGGAAAGATCCTGGAACAAATTATTGTTAAGACAATCCGTTCATAAGCACCTAGAAAATAGCGTTATAAGGTGTCATAAATATAAAGGCTAACCACCTTTAAATCCCTCCTGGCCAGAGGAAAAACCCTTTCACCTGTAAAGGGTTAAGAAGCTAAGATAACCTCGCTGGCACCTGACCAAAATAACCAATGAGGAGACAAGATACTTTCAAGGGGGGGGGGGGACAAAGGGTTCTCTCTGTCTGTGTGATGCTTTTACCAGGACCAGAGCAGGAATGCAGGTCAGAACTCCTCTAAAGGGCTAATAAGCAATCTAGTTAGATATGCGTTAGATTCTGGTTTGTTTAAAAGGCTGATAAAATAAGTTGTGTTGAATGGAATGTATATTCCTGTTTTTGTATCTTTTTGTAACTTAAGGTTTTGCCTAGAGGGATTCTCTATGTTTTGAATCTGATTATGCTGTAAGGTATTTACCATCCTGATTTTTCAGAGGTGATTCTTTTACTTTTTTTAAAAAAAATTATGACATAAGGAATAGCCAATATGGATTTGTCAAGAACAAATCATGCCAAATAAACCTAATTTCCTTCTTTGACAGGGTTACTGGCCTAATGGATGGGGGGAAGCCGTACAGACGATATCTTGATTTTAATAAGGCTTTTGACATAATCCCACATCACTCATAAGCAAACTAGGGAAACATGGCCTAGATGAAATTATGTTAATTGGGTGCAAACCCTTTTGAAAGACTGTACTCAGAGTAGTTATCAGTGATTCTCTGTCAGAATGGAAGGGCATATCTAATGGGGTCCCACAGGCCTCAGTCCTGGATCCATTATTAGTCAATATTTTCATTAGTGACTTGTATAATGGAGTCAAGAGTATGCTTATCAATTTTG
This sequence comes from Dermochelys coriacea, assembly GCF_009764565.3. Taxonomy (NCBI): domain Eukaryota; kingdom Metazoa; phylum Chordata; order Testudines; family Dermochelyidae; genus Dermochelys; species Dermochelys coriacea. The sequence goes on along the minus strand of NC_050071.1, from coordinate 7,488,452 downwards.
AAGATGACATCAAGCTGGTGGTGGGAGGGTTATGTGCACTTTGGAGGACAGGATTGGAATTCAAATTGACCTTGACAAATTGGAGAACTGGTCTGAAATTAACAAGATGAAATTAATTAAAGATTTCACCTAGGAAGCTAAGATCAAATGCACAATCACAAAATAGGAAATAACTGGCTATGTGGTAGTACTGCTAAAAAGGACTTGGGAGTTATAGTGGATCACAAACTGATAGGAGTAAACAATGTGATGAAGTTGTGAAAAAGACTAATTTTCTGGGGTGTATTAACAGGAGTGTCGTATGTAGCACGATTACCTCCTGTATCTCTCTGTACTCAGCATTGGGAAAGCCTCAGCTAGACTACTCTGTCCAGTTCTGGGCACCACTCTTCACGAAAGCTGTGGACAAATTGGATAGAATCCAGAGGAGAGCAACAAAAATGATAAAAGATTTAGAAAACCTGAGCTATGAGGAGAAGTTTAAAAAAAAACTGGGAACGTTTAGCCTCAAGAAAGGAAAACTGAGGGGGGGACCTGATATCTGTCTTCAGATATGCTAAGAGCTGTTATAAGGAGGACTGTGATAAATTCTTCTCTGTGTGCACCGAAAATAGGAAAAATAGTAATGGGCTTAATCTGCACAAGGGAGATTTTAGGTTAGATATTAGGAAAAAAACTTTAACTATAAGGATAGTTACGTTCTGCAATAAGCTTCCATGGGGGTGTTGTGGAATCCCTGTCATAGTAGGTTTTAAAGAACAGGTTAGATAAACACCTGTCAAGGATGGTTTAGGTTTACTTTCCCCCTCATTGCAGGGGACTAGAATAGATGACCTTCCAGCCTCTCTTCCAGCCCTATCTTTCTATTATTCAGTGGTTAAAGGCTAAATTCATTGGAAATCCACTATTCTACTATCCCCCAATACTTGTCATTGTGTTGTCTTGCGACAGATTTCCCCAATCCTTGTTAAAAATATGGGCCTTCCACATGTGTTCCTTTCAAAGAGCACTTCCTTTGTTTGTAAATTTACTGCTAATGAGGCATCTCCTTCTAAGGAGCTCATAAATAAAATATGAAGATTTTAAATTCAAAGTCTTTGATGTATTTGCAAGCATTAGAACATGATCAATTCTGTGGAATTATCCCTTTGATGTTTCAACTGGGCATTTCCATGCTAAAAAGCAAAGAAAAATGTTTCCATCCCTTTGAATAGTAACTGTCTTCAAGATTTGTTTTGTTTTATTTATTTTTTTTTAAATATGTTAAAGTCACTAGACTATAAAGCGAAAGGATAACACAAATTCTGTGGTATGATAAATGATGCCATGGGATAGCGTATTCATAAATGAATACTTGCAAGGACCTGGTTCACCTCTGCATCACTCCAGTTTGATGCCAGTGTCAATCCATAGCTGTCAGCAGAGCTACACCTGTCTAAAATTGGAGCAAAGCAATGGAGACTTAATCTCTTGGTATTCAAACAGGGTAAAATTCACAGCACCAGCATGAACCCTATGTGCAACTTAAAGTGGGAGCTTATCCATGATGGATTTAAGTGGGGCATAAATAATGCATGGGTCTTTGAGTTGGCTCTCTGCACAGAGGTGAATTGCCCCCACAGCAATTTAGAATCTTTAGTGCATTATGCTTTATAATTAATCTCTTAGGGCTGGTCTATACCGAAAACTTATATCAGAATAGCTACATCTTTCAGGGTGTGAAAAATCCACAACCCCGAGAGACATAGCTATGCCAACCTAACTCCCCATGTAGACATCAACATAGTTACCGCCTCTCAGTGAGGTGGAATAACTACAATGATGGGCAAACTCCTACTGCCACTGTAGTGAGTGTCAACACTGAAGTGCTACAGCTGTGCCATTGTAGTGTTTTAAATGTAGACATAGCCTTAGATTTGTCACACTGGATGAAGGAGGGCCATTTGTTTAGATATTGCACTTCATGAGCAACTCAAGCATGGTCATCACTGAAGACATGACTACATCCTAACATGACACACAGCAGGCAATGTGCTTTAGAACTGGGAAAATACTGCAAAAGAAATATTCAAAAGCGCTCATTCCAAAGAAAAGAAAACCATGAATTCCCTTTGACAGTATCCACACCATTTTGTATTCCCTTTCCATAGACATTCATGGCAATAACATTTTGCTTGCAAAAATCTTCCACAGGAAGAGAAAGTGATGTGATGAAATGTGACCATAAGTACCTAAACTAATTGCACATTTCAATCTGTATCTCAAACTGTGAGCTATCTGCTTGACTTCTAAGACTGTTAGACTGAGGGCTTGTCTACAAAGGAAGCTATTCCTGATTAGCTTCGTGTGCATACTATTAATCCAGAATAGGAGTGCCTTATTCCAAATTAGTTTAGCTAGAGTAAGAGTACACTTATTCTTGAGTAATAGCATTCATACATGGAACTAATTGGGAATAGTTCACACCCTACCTTATTTCAGATTAACTTTTGCATGTAGACAGGCCCTAACGAAGTGGGTTAGAGGGGCCCACCTACTCAGGCAGTTTTAACATCCTTGCCCACAGGGAAGACAACCATCAAGCTACTGAGCCTGAATGGGCCAACTGCCCTTACAATGGAGCAGCCATTATTTAGGCATTTTCCTGTGAAGACCCTGCTGGATGCTTTGGCCAGCTACATAAACCTAGGGCTTGTACACGTTACCACTTATGTCAATATAACTTATTCACACTCCTGAGTGACATAAGTCACCCCACTGAGCAACATAAGTTATACTGACCTAAGTGCTGGTGTGGACAGCTCTGTAGCGAAGCGAGACTCACCGGTGCAGCGCCTCCTGCTGGTTGTCCTGGGAATTAGCTCTTGCCAAGAGCACCCTCTGCTGGCCGTTGTCTCACCTGTTTCAGGCCCCGTGTTCCTTCCAGATCACGGTGCCCTATATTTGGGGGTTCTGGCCCAGCAGTACCCCCTTACTCTGGGGTACTGTACCCCCAACCCTCTAAGCCCATCTTGCTTCAGTGGCTACTGCCAGTCATCATCTAACCCCCGCTCACTGGGGCAAATTGCAGTCTGTAAGTCCACTCATCACTGGCAAGGGGTTAGGACCAGCTGCCTCTGCCTAACCCCAGACAGTACCTCTGCAGCCCCAGTACCATCTTTATGCCTTGCACAAGGCCTGCAGCCTGGGGAGTTGCTAGGCTTGAGCTCCCCAGCATCTCTTGCCTTTCCCCAGCACAACGCTAGCTCTGGTACCCTGCCCCTAGGCAGCCAAGTTCTTCTCTGTCCAGAGCTAGAGAGAGACTGATTCAGCTCCTGGCTCACAGCTCTTTTATAGGACCAGCTGTGGCCTGATTGGGGCATGGCCCCAGCTGTGGCTGCTTCCCCAATCAGCCTAGCCTTTCTCAGGAGAGGGGTAACTGCCCCGCTACAAGCTCTATGTTGACAGGAGGGCTTCTCCTGCTGGCATAACTACCACCGCTCATAGAGGAGGCGTTATTATGTCAAGGGGAGAGTGCTCTCCGCTCTGCGTAGAGCGTCTTCACCAGTTGCCCTACCAGAGTGCACCTTCATCAGTGCAGCTGTGCCACTGTAACGCGTTTAGTGTAGACTAGCCCCTAGTCTCCGGCACCAGGAGGCTGCACACCTGGGGCCTGAAAACTATTGAGCAATATGGATATTGGGTCCAGATACTCACAGGGAAGGTGGGGATTTTTTAAATTCAGCTTTCCTGAGGGAGTGGGAGAGAGCCAGCTTTGCAGGTCCCCCAAAACACACAGGAGGAGCTGGGCTCTGTAGCAGAATGTTAGCTGGTTCATTCCTGTTCATTTACAGGAAGAGAAAAGCCTATCTAACTTAGTTTGTAGTGAAACACAAGTAAATATGCATATTCAGTCTGTTGTTTTACTATCACTTTTTTCTCTAGACCTTTGTTCCAGCTACAAAATAAAAATACAGTGTGTCACAGAGGCTGTCGGTCACTATATCAGTGGTTCCAAGTTCCCAAATGGAGGAGACGCTTACATTTTAGTCACACCTGTGGGGTGATATGTGGCGCGTGGTATACGTGGGGTAGTGTACCCAGGGCCTGCTCCAAGACTGGAAGAATTGTGAGATGCCATTCAAGACAGGCATGGGCAAGAAACCACGCACTTGATGTGGGTGCTCTGAGATCAGAAATGGGGAAAGAGGTGCAGAACCCTGGCAGGTTTAGATGCTCTTGCAAGGGTGTATTTGCCTCAGAAGTGTTTGTGGATGTCTTTGGCATGCTTGGGAGGTAGCCAATCAGAGGGCAGAAACAATATCATGTGACTTAAGTGATCACTCACACTATTAGTTAATTACACCTCGTGACTACCTGAAGCAACGCTCCCCAGTGAAACACGTTTGCATAAGCCATTTATCAAACCGTTCTGAAAAATGATAAATTATAAAAATCAAAGGTTTTTTTATGAACGATTTACAAACAGAAATAAAAGATTGTTTGCTGTTGATAGCTGACCCAGATAGAGGGACACTGTCATTCTTAAACTCCTTGATGCTAGAGAGCTGGATGCTACAAAAATGCCAATCAATTCATTAAGTCCTATGGTTTGTGTAGATGGTATCAGAAACAATAAAAGATTATAGCTAAATCCTGCATCTGATACAACCCCTTTTGGTCCATTCTGCCAGCACAAACCCACTACTATTCTGGCACATCCAGGCAATGGCTGATTCTCCTACAGGTTGGCATATTTCTCTTCTAGAGTAAGACTGCTATAGTGGCTCATATGCCACCCATAAATTCAGCATAGGGTGTGATGGGGGGGAAAGGAAGTGGCTGGAATGACAACATTTTTGACTGACCTCAAACTGTCCGAATGATGCCTAGGGATTACAGGCAGCCCATCACAAATTACAACGTCCTGAGATCAAGGGACACTCTATAAGGACCCAGGTCCTCTTGCCTAGTGAGTCCGCTGTTCCTTGAAATGGGGATGTTGCCAGAGTAAGAGCTACCCTAAGCATACAAAAAGAAAAAGGAGTACTTGTGGCACCTTAGAGACTAACAAATTTATTTGAGCATAAGCTTTCGTGAGCTACAGCTCTCTTCATCGGATGCATTCAGTAAAAAATACAGTGGGGAGATTTATATACACACACAGAGAACATGAAACAATGGGTTTTATCATACACACTGTAAGGAGAGTGATCACTTAAGATGAGCTATTACCAGCAGAAAGGGGCGGGGGGGAGGGGAAGGAAAGAAACCTTTTGTGGTGATAATCAAGGTGGGCCATTTCCAGCAGTTGACAAGAAAGTCTGAGGAACAGCGGGGGGTGGAGGGGGGAAATAACATGGGGAAATAGTTTTACTTTGTGTAAAGACGCATCCACTCCCAGTCTCTATTCAAGCCTAAGTTAATTGTATCCAGTTTGCAAATTAATTCCAATTCAGCAGTCTCTCGTTGGAGTCTGTTTTTGACTTTTTTTGTTGAAGAATAGCCACTCTTAGGTCTGTAATTGAGTGACCAGAGAGACTGAAGTGTTCTCCGACTGGTTTTTGAATGGTATAATTCTTGACATCTGATTTGTGTCTATTTATTCTTTTACGTAGAGACTGTCCAGTTTGACCAATGTACATGGCAGAGGGGCATTGCTGGCACATGATGGCATATATCACATTGGTAGATGCGCAGGTGAACGAGCCTCTGATAGTGTGGCTGATGTGATTAGGCCCTATGATGGTGTCTCCTGAATAGATATGTGGACAGAGTTGGCAACGGGCTTTGTTGCAAGGATAGGTTCCTGGGTTAGTGGTTCTGTTGTGTGGTGTGTGGTTGCTGGTGAGTATTTGCTTCAGGTTGGGGGGCTGTCTGTAAGCAAGGACTGGCCTGTCTCCCAAGATCTGTGAGAGTGATGGGTCGTCCTTCAGGATAGGTTGTAGATCCTTGATGATGCATTGGAGAGGTTTTAGTTGGGGGCTGAAGGTGATGGCTAGTGGCGTTCTGTTATTTTCTTTGTTGGGCCTGTGCTGTAGTAGGTGACTTCTGGGTACTCTTCTGGCTTTGTCAATCTGTTTCTTCACTTCAGCAGGTGAGTATTGTAATGTGGGAAATGCTGAGTATCAGATGTTTTAGAAATGTGTACCAAGTAATGGAAAAGAACAGTATAAGAGGCGGGGCTGCGGGTAACAAGTTGAAGGACAAGACCAGAAGATTTTGGCTGGACTGAGGACTAAACTTTGGCTGAACTAAGGACTAATGATATAAGCAGCACCTGAGAGTCTTTACCACCACAAGATAATGGAACCCAAAGATAAGAATGATGAGAACATTGGGTGATAAACAACAGAAAAGGAATAAACAAGTGCTGTATATATATGGCTGTGGGAAGGGAAATAAAGTGCTTTTTACCAGCAACTGTGTCAGTTGTCCTGTAAGCCAGCCTGCTAGCAGCAACAAATGGTGACCCCGACGTGATAGAATTCTGTGAATTTGGTACCACGGACAGAGGAAGAAATAGCAGGGACCGCCGCTGCCGGTGTCCTCCGTTCGGGTGAGGAACCGGGACGCCCAACTGAGGCGGGGGGAGCTCCCACTGAAAGGTGAGCGGCGGGGAATATCTCTCATAATGGGAGCGGCAGCATCGGTAGATGAGCAGGCCGTGTTTAAGGTCTTAAGCAATCTGCTTAATAACCAGGGAGAAAAATTTTCCCCAGAAGCTCTGCAAAAATTGCTTCGGTGGGGAAAGCGACGGGGTTTCCTGGTTAATGCAAAGAATGTGTTTGACTCTTCGGTGTGGAAAACATTGGGGGAAGACCTGTGGGACTCTGTGGGGGTCGGAAATAAATAAGCTACTGCCTTGAGCCCTATCTGGCAGACTGTTCATCGAGCCGTTACCACCGCAGCGGCTCAGGCAGGGGCGCATATTGCCTTACGCGAGGCATTAGAATCATCAGCGAAAGGGGCCTTCACGGTAGGAGCGAAAGACTTTTTTGGTAAAACAACGCCTATGATTCCTTTGGCACCGTTGGACCCCAGTGAGGTACCGTTGCCCTTGGAGGATGACGACTCAGATCGGGGCGAACCGATGGCCGTGGATCAGCCGGTGTCGGGGGAATCGTCATCGGGCAATCCAAAGAACCAGTTGCAAGGGGGGTCAGGATTGCCGCCCGCGGTTGTGCCACCAGCCCCTCCCTGACACGTTCGGATTACTGACTTGCCTAAAACTGGAGAGTTTGATAACTTGACGCAGGACCAGATAATTCGGTGGTTATATAAGGAAGGTATTGCAGCTCAACAGATGATGGATGAGCTGGATAGAAAGGAAAACAGACTGCAAGGATTGTCAAGATCGCATCTGCTACAACAGCTTCAAGAGCACGGCATACCTGACCCCTCACATTTGCCCCATATTTGTAGGTTGTGTGGGTATTATGGTTGTACGGAGCACCTCACTCCCGAGGGAGAGTTGCGACCGACAGCAGAGGAAGAATATCGCAAAATTTATGCCCCCGCTACGCAACCGGTTCCACCAAAAGTGAAACCTCTGCCACCTACGTGTTCTTCAATTGGACGAGGGCAAGAAGAACGGGGGACGGGGGTGATTTGGAGGGATGGGGGGGAGAGGAGCCAATTAAGCGCTGGCATGGATTGATAAAGGATGCTATAATTGAAGGGGAATTTTTGGATGCCATGCCGGCTACTTTCCCGGTATCGGTATTAAGGGAGGGGGTTAAATCTTGGGTGCCGTTAGACTGGAAATTGATGAGGGAGGCTCAGAAAGCTATTGTGGCGTACGGCTTGAAAAATCCGTATGTACAAGCGTTATTAGAACAAATATTCTCGGGGCAAGCGATGTGTCACTTTGACGCCCAGAAATTTGCAGATATGTTGTTAACACCCACACAGAGATTATTATGGAAGGAATCATGGAGAAAGAAGGCTGAGCACGCGGCAGTGCTTAATTTAGATAGACCCCAGGACGACCCTCTCCATGTAGCAGCTATAGACATGTTGTTGGGACAGGGGCGATTTGAAGAGCCTCAGCTACAGGTGCGATTGGTACCCCAAATATTACAATAGTCTCAGCTTCTAGCATTGGAGGCATTCAAAGAGCTCCCTGATTTGGGTGCCCCGTCACCACCCTATTTAAAAGTCACGCAGGGAGTGGGTGAATCTTTTGCCCTCTTTTTGGACCGCCTAAGGACGGCATTGGATAGGGCCCCTAATTTAACACCAGACGCCAGATCGGCATTGGGGGTAGATTTAGCCCTTCAAAATGCTAACCCCACGTGTAAGAATATTTTGGTGACTTTACCAAAATCGGCCTCCCTAGTCGACATGATTGAAGCCTGCACTCGTGCTCCTTTGGTGGAGGAGGAGGATAAGGCAAAGATTCATGCACGTGCCTTGGCGGTAGACTTGAATACCTCCAAGTCGAATTGGCGTAGAGGAAAGGGGGGGGCGTGTTATCAGTGTGGAAAGATGGGTCATTTAAAACGGGATTGCCCCAAGAAAAGAGGTCCGCCACAAAACAATGCACTTCCCTCCCCATTTCCCGGGACATGTACTCGATGTGAAAAATTCGGTCATAAAGCTACTGAGTGTCACTCCCGGTTTAAAAAAGATGGGACCCCTTTGTCGGGGTCGGGAAATGCCTCGCGGAGCGCCAGCCGGCAGGGCGTGACGACAAACAATACGCCGGCTGCTTGGACAGCCTCCGCGGGGCTGACAGCCTCCGGAGTTGATTTGGCCACCGCCGCCGACGTCTCCCTAGAGAATGATAGGGTGACGCTCGTTCCATCGGTAGCATCTGGACCGTTGGGGTATGGGTTAAGCGCATTGTTAATAGGTAGATCATCCGCCTCCTTACAGGGGCTTTTTGTGCTTCCAGGGCTGATTGATGCTGATTATAGAGGGAACACTGGGATTATGGTACGAGCTATATGCCCGCCTATTACAATAATGGCCGGAACCAAAATTGCACAATTAATACCCTTTCGTGCGAATGTTCCTGTGAAGTCATCCCAGATAAGAGGAACTGGAGGCTTCGGGTCGTCCAGTCAGGTAGACCCCACACCACTAATGGCATTTGTTTTGTCAGTGGGACAAGATCGTCCCACTAGATTAGTTCAATTTAAGGGCCCAGATGGTGATTCTTTTGAGCATCAGGTCCTTATCGATACTGGGGCAGATGTGACGGTGTTGCCCCTGCAGGGTTGGCCGGTGACATGGCCACTTCGACCGGTAACTACACCTCTTCAGGGCGTTGGCGGACAGCGTGAGCCTATGCTAAGTGAATTTTTTATTGACATTATTGATGCTGCCGACAATGCATTAAAGGGGTCAGTCCGCCCTTACCTTGTCGATACAACTATTTGGCTGTTGGGGAGGGATTGCTTGAGTCAAAGGGGGGGTGGTGATCAGCTCCCCCCCTTTCTAGTAGCGGCCACTGAGGAGCGGCCAACCCTGGCATTGGAATGGAAATCTGATGAGCCCATTTGGGTTGCTCAGTGGCTGCTGCCAACATAAAAACTTGCCGCATTGACAAAACTAGTAGAGGAGCAGGTATGTCTTGACCATCTAGAACCCTCAGTTAGTCCATGGAATACACCTGTATTCACTATCCTAAAGAAATCAGGAAAATGGCGTTTGCTCTAAGATCTGCGTGCCATTAATGCTATTATGGTCGACATGGGTGCCTTACAGCCCGGTTTACCTGCCCCATCCATGCTCCCATCGGGGTGGCCATTAATAATCATTGACCTGAAGGATTGTTATTTTACTATTCCATTACACCCGAGAGACAGAGAGCGCTTTGCTTTCTCTATTCCGATGATAAATCGTGAAGCACCTTCCGTACGGTATCAGTGGAAGGTTTTGCCCCAAGGAATGAAAAATTCCCCTACCATCTGTCAGGTCTTCGTTGCATGGGCAATACGCCCAATCCGAGTGAAATATCCCCAATGGAAAATATATCATTACATAGATGATCTTTTATTTGCGGCACCAGTAGCCTTTGAACCCATGATTATAACACAGATCACCTCCACGTTAGCAGAAGCTGGTCTGTTTGTGGCCCCAGAAAAGGTTCAGACTAAAGCCCCTTTTTTGTATTTGGGACTTCGGATCACTGACTGCACCGTACAGTTTTGTACTGACTGCACCAGCAGTTGAAAATCTCTCCTCATGTTCGCACACTGTATGATGCACAGAAACTGCTAGGTGAACTGCAATGGCTTCGCCCCCTTTGTGGCATCAAAAATCAGGATATAACTCCTCTTCTTCCCTTATTAGAAGGGGGGAGAGCCCCTGGAGATAAACGACAACTGTCGGTACAACAGAAGCAAGCATTACAATGAATAGGACAGAAGGTGGGGGAGGGTTATTCCGGGAGATGTCGGGAAAACTTACCCTTCGTGGTAGCGGTCTTTAGCCTAGATGCAGTATTGGAAGCGCTATTATTTCAGTGGGATACAAGGGATAAAGACCCCCTAGTCGGTTTGGAATGGATATTTCCACCGTGTAAAAATGTGAGTACGGTAACTTCCAGAATTGAAGCAATAGCCATGCTAATAGTGCAAGCACGGAAAAGAGTAACTGTAAGGACAGGAATTGATCCGCATCAGATTTTGTTGCCATTTTCAAAAACGATGATTACACATCTGTTGATGTATGACACTGTGTTTGCTGTTGCCCTAGCAAATTATCAGGGACAATTGAATTGTCATTACCCTCCCCACCGCCTGTTTTCTTCCCCGTTGCAGTTGGAAAAACACCTTATGAGACAGGAGAATCCAGTGACAGGAATAACAGTATTTACCGATGCGGCGGGGCGAACAGGGAGAGCAGGGGTAGTCTGGTGGGATGGACATACTTGGGCCCATAAGAAGGTTATTAGTGAGCGGTCGGTACAGATATTAGAACTCCTAGCTATATTTTTGGCATTCGATCACTGGAACCAAGAAGCGCTCAACATGATGAGCGATTCTAAGTATGTCGTGGGGTTAGTAAACAGGTTGGAGAGAGCTATGCTGGGAAATGTTCATAATCCAGCATTGCAACAGATACTCTTGTGCCTTTGGCATCGACTCAATGAAAGAAAGTATCCATATTTTGTAGGCCATATAAGGAGCCATACTGTCCTGACTGGATACTTAAGCACGGGCAATGATCAGGCGGATGCACTGGTGGGATCTGTAGTAGTACCCAATCGGTTTGAGCAAGCTCGCCTGTCTCATGGATTTTTCCATCAATCAGCGAAAGCCCTAGCGCGACAATTCTCTCTACCTATATCCCAAACCCGAAGTATTGTAGCCTCTTGCTCAGAATGTAATAGGTTGACACCCACCTTTCCCGCCGGGGTTAATCCCCGAGGTCTAGAGGCTTTAACATTATGGCACTCAGATGTCACCCAATATAACCAATTCGGAAAGCAGAAATACATCCATGTGTCAGTAGACACCTTCTCTGGAGTTATCTGGGCTACACCCCACGTGTCCACGGGCAGTAAGGATGTGATAAAACATTGGCAGGCATGTTTTGCTGCATTAGGGGTGCCCCGATCGATAAAGACAGACAATGGAGCTGGGTATGTGGCCAGGCGCACCGCAACCTTTTTGCAAATGTGGGGGATAATACACAAAACAGGAGTGCCAGGCAATTCGACAGGCCAGGCCATTATTGAATGTTCTCATAGTACTTTGAAAGGAATGTTGGATAAGCAGGCACAAACTGGACAGGATGCAGTAGTTCAGACACCAGCTGGGCGATTAGCTAAAGCGGTATATGTCCTTAATTGGTTGCAACCTAGTAGTGCTGATAACAATCATGTTCCAATGCAAAGACATCTAGGAAGTATTGGGATAGAACATGAGCAGAAGAAACCTAAGGTGAAATGGTTTGATTACGCCTCTCAACAATGGAAGGGGCCAGCACAATTGCTAACCTGGGGACGGGGTTATGCTTGTGTCTCCCTTGATGAAGGTCCTCGGTGGATACCTGCTAAGTGGGTGCGGCCGTGGCTACAGCAACCTCGCTCGCCCTTGAACCCGGCGCCTGGAGAACAAGATCCCGCGCTTGGAGGGGAAGCATCAGAGGAGGTTGTGCTTGTGGCCATATCCTGTTTATTTCCAGAATGAGGATGTGGGTTATCGATATTGTTATAGTGTTATTGCTTGGGTTACAGGGTGGTTGCCTTCTTTGGGGTGGGTTCGGCAATTATTTGGAATTATAGTTTTTGTATGTATTGGTCTTATTTGCCTATGTTGCTGTTTGCAATGTCTCCCCTCCTTGTTCAATATGTTCCGTGAAATGCATCGCTCTACCCCTGCTGGGTCGCCCCTGCTGATGAATGAAAATTGGATGGAACTATGCAAATAGCCGGTTGTTCGTGTGTCATGTAATAATAACGGGGGAGATGTGGGAACATGGTGTATTTGTGAGCTAGTTGGGAGCGTGGTGAAATTTTAATGAACTTTTGGTGATCTATTGAGTGGTAGCTACAGGCTGACCCATTTGCAGCGTTTTTTGCCCCTGGTGTTGCTATTATGGAAAATGCTTTTAATTTAGAGAAATTAGTGTGTTGGAGTATTAAACAGTTTAATCTAATTTTTGAAATATTAACTGAGTTATTAATCGATGTAGATAGCATTTGCCATGCAGTTTTATACAATAGTGCTGCAATTGAATTTTTGTTATTAGCACATGGACACGGATATGAAGATTTTGAGGGTATGTGTTGTGTTAATTTGTCAGATCATTCTCACTCCGTTCATGAATTATTTGCAAAATTAGAACAAAATATGGATAACATCATTATAGCACACTCCTTTATTAATTGGTATCTGTATTTATATAATTTGTTTGTGTGGTCCATGTATAATTCAATGTATGCGTTGGGGAATGTCACGGATGATTCAAGCTGCTTTTAAACAAAAAGGGGGAGATGTGGGAAATGCTGAGTATCAGATGTTTTAGAAATGTGTACCAAGTAATGGAAAAGAACAGTACAAGAGTCGGGGCTGCGGGTAACAAGTTGAAGGACAAGGCCAGAAGATTTTGGCTGGACTGAGGACTAAACTTTGGCTGAACTAAGGACTAATGATATAAGCAGCACCTGAGAGTCTTTACCACCACAAGATAATGGACCCCAAAGATAAGAATGATGAGAACATTGGGTGATAAACAACAGAAAAGGAATAAACAAGTGCTGTATATATATGGCTGTGGGAAGGGAAATAAAGTGCTTTTTACCAGCAACTGTTTCAGTTGTCCTGTAAGCCAGCCTGCTAGCAGCAACGTTGTAGTATCAAGAATGCTTGATAGAGATCTTGTAGGCGTTTGTCTCTGTCTGAGGGGTTGGAGCAAATGCGGTTATATCGTAGAGCTTGGCTGTAGACAATGGATCGTGTGGTATGATCTGGATGAAAGCTAGAGGCATGTAGGTAGGAATAGCGGTCAGTAGGTTTCCGGTATAGGGTGGTGTTTATGTGACCATCGCTTATTAGCACCGTAGTGTCCAGGAAGTGGATCTCTTGTGTGGACTGGTCCAGGCTGAGGTTGATGGTGGGATGAAAATTGTTGAAATCATGGTGGAATTCCTCAAGGGCTTCTTTTCCATGGGTCCAGATGATGAAGGTGGCATTAATGTAGCACAAGTAGAGTAGGGGCATTAGGGGATGAGAGCTGAGAAAGCGTTGTTCTAAGTCAGCCATAAAAATGCTGGCATACTGTGGGGCCATGCAGGTACCCATCGTAGTGCCGCTGATTTGAAGGTATACATTGTCCCCAAATGTGAAATAGTTACGGGTGAGGACAAAGTCACAAAGTTCAGCCACCTGGTTAGCCATGACATTATCGGGGATACTGTTCCTGATGGCTTGTAGTCCATCTTTGTGTGGAATGTTGGTGTAGAGGCTTCTACATCCATAGTGGCTAGGATGGTGTTTTTAGGAAGATCACCGATGGATTGTAGTTTCCTCAGGAAGTCAGTGGTGTATGGAAGATAGCTGGGAGTGCTGGTAACGAAGGGCCTGAGGAGGGACTCTACATAGCCAGACAATCCTGCTGTCAGGGTGCCAATGCTTGAAATGATGGGGCATCCAGGATTTCCAGGTTTATGGATCTTGGGTAGCAGATAGAATACCCCAGGTCGGGGTTCCAGGGGTGTGTCTGTGCGGATTTGTTCTTGTGCTTTTTCAGGGAGTTTCTTGAGCAAAGGGTGTAGTTTCTTTTGGTAACCCTCAGTGGGATCAGAGCATGCAATAGCAGGTCGGCTAGAAGTAATTCTCTGCATCCACAGATAGGACCATCCTCAGTTTCAGAGTTAACGAAGAGCCAAATCATCTGCTGTGAGGAGGGGACTCTTGGGATGCAAGAAATGGAGGCTGAGCTTCTGGAATTTCTATCATATCTTCTCAAAGGGGAGGGATTTTGGAAGTTGCTCGGGAGGCAGGGCTGGGTGCAAACCTGTGATCACTAGGGATGGGAAGCCAGGATTTCATGGAAGGTCACTGCTCCTTTTTTCTCCCGACACTCTGGCACCATAGCTCCTGCCGCAGACCAGGCTCACCATAACTGTGCTAAATTACTATCTCTGTGGGAACTTCAAAATTATAGAGCAGGTATCTGCCCAGATATCTACTCTCTAGGGAAGCAATGGACTAGAAGGCCTTCCCTTCCTGCCCTTGCTCACCAACAGCCCAGGGACACCCACCACAGAGAGCTCCAGAGAAGAGGCATTGGCAGTGTCTGATAGCAAAGGAGCACCATCTCCTTTCACTACCCAAATCCTTTCCATTTCAGTCTCCTTTGTGTAAGGTGCTGGAGGGATAATCTGACTCATCATCATTTTCATACATTTGATACTTTTTGATTTCACTAAATTAGTGGTGCCTAGATCTTGGTCTGACCTTTACAAAGGGCTGAATTCCTCCTTTGTTCGGTTCAGTGCAAATCTGTAATGAAGCAAGCCTTTTAGGCCAAAGAAGAAAGTCCAGTTTCTTTACTATCACATTATATGTTTTCCCTCCCCTGCAAGAGACATTTTTACCTAGCCCTTTAAAGGCATTTGCACCACTTGTAACAGAATGTAGCTGTGGAAATCTAAAGTGAGCTCACCAGTGTATTAATGTGTTTGAATAAACAGTTGGATTAGAAATGTAGGATCAGGTGTTCTTGATCTAGTTTTCTGTCCTCAGTGCCCAAATTATACTGTGCAAATAACACACATATAATTTATTCTTTTACACATGACTGAGGTGAGTTTTATAAATTACTTAGCATGAGAGACACTTAGCTGCTTTTTTCCATCTTTTATCAGTAGTTAAAAAATGAATGAAAATTACTTTTTAAGTACTTGTTTAGGACACACACAAAAAGCCCTGCACAGAACTAAAAGACTGATTTCAATATGCTTTAACCAGGGAAGTAGTACAGATAGGTTAATAATAAGCATTTTAAAATAATTTTCTTAGCTCCAAAACTCAATTTAAGGTTTTTTTTTAATTCTCTTCAGGCATAAATGCATTTAAAGTAGTTATAATAACTTTTACAAATTGTGGTTGTTTTACGTGCACTTAGCAGAAAATAGTATCAAAACATGGTTGGCTGAATCCCAAAAAGCATTAGACCCTTGTTGCTGTGGCAACAGATCGTTCATGCTTTGCCTGTCTCTGGAATTGGCAATCCTAAACTACTGAATGTTTTAAATATATTTAAAGTTCAGCATTTATATTGCTTCTGCATGTCTCAATTGCAAAGCTAGGAGGAGGTTTTATTTCCACTCAGAGGAGCCCTCTTGCTGGAAACCTAACTATTCCTTACATTATTTTTTAATTCTTTTGAAAGCAAATGACTTTCCTGGTACTGGGAAAATGGAGTGCCTGTACCGTTGGAGGTTAACAGTACTTACAAAGAAACTAAGGGCTAAAGTTTGGCCTTTCCAATCACTGCCATATTAGAAGGGTAGGAGTCAGAAAGGGCTGCAGTAGCAGAAGCCAAAGGCATTCTGCTTACAGAAAGGGTTTGATTTTTCTTTCTATTTACACTGGGTTAACTCCTTTGACTTCAATTTATACCCAAATCAGTAAGAGGAGAATCAGGCACCTTCTGTCCTCTGCAGACTGCAGGCAGAATTCTTTTGGCTACAGATACATCGGCTAGCACAGTTGACTTCTCCTTTCACCATTCAAAGCTGCCGGATGAGAGCACTTAGGAGGGGCAACAGCTACATGTTTGACTACAGTGTAGTGTGCATTCCCTCCAGCCTAGTCTGGGACTACCAGCCAGTTTGAAAGGGTTGGGAAAATGACAAAGGACCATGGTGCTACTCCCACATCACCCGGCCACATCCATTTCATCATATCTAGATCTTCCAGCACTGCTACAACTCCCATGCCCCTTGAACTAAGGTCAGCAAGCTTCTGAATTCCAAATGCTTCCTTCACAAGTCCATTATGGGAAGGACCTCCTGTCACCTCTCTTTACATCACAGACCAGCAGCCAGACTCTGACCCTAACTAAATAGTCAGTAAAGGATTTTAGAGGAATAAACATATATAAAATTTGAAATGGATTCTTCGTTAGATTTTACAGAAAATACCTACATGGCCTGTCTCCAAAAATCTTTCTTTAACTGGACTTTTCTATAATTCCATAAGAATGCCTTTCCCCCATCCTTGCCTTGTAAAACTTATTTGTATCCAGTAAGTTTAAGGGAAATATGTTTTTGTATGCATACTTATCTGTTGTGGCATGATTATATTAAATAATATTAGCAGAAGTTAGCAAACTAAATAAGCTGCGACCTGCCATACGTTGAAAAGATATATTCAGTATAAAGTTTTCCTGAATCTCTTTGAAAATTGCAGAAAGGTCAGAAGGTGTTATAGTACTTTAAAGATTAAATCAATGCTGGTACAAATGGCAGGACCATGTTGCTATCTCTACAAGAGCGAGTGCAGAGGATGTACAGTAGTTGAACGTATAAGACTTTGGGCTCTAGCCAGAAAAAATAAATAGACCTGTATTTTTGGAATGTGCAGAACTACATATGTTGGCCGTGCAGCAGGCAAAATTATTTAGATTAAAGGTCAGGATACTGCTCTCCAGACCATAAGGGAACCTTGTAAGTCAGGGATCTGCAGAGATGTTTGAGGGGAGAAAATCATATATGAATATGCACAAATTTGCAGAACAAATTTCCTGTGCTTTGTACCTGTCCAACCCCTCCTCTCTCGCTGCAGAGCCTTCAGAAATTTAATATAGTCCCTAGGGTTGAAATAATTCCTATATCATAATGGGGTCATAGCACCATGAAAGTGGAGACTAGCTTACTGTTACCTGATTTCTGTAAATGTTTTTAAGTCCACATATTTATCTGGATTCTCTTGAAAATTGCCAAGCCTCATTGGGATTCAGGATAGGTTTAGTAGTCCAAATTTGAGGTCTTTCAACAGCACGGTTCCCAAGATACAGCTCCCACTAAAAATCATGTGACAAACTTTTTATGACAGGTTTCAGAGTAGCAGCCGTGTTAGTCTGTATCTGCAAAAAGAACAGGAGGACTTGTGGCACCTTAGAGACTAACAAATTTATTTGAGCATAAGCTTTCATGAGCTACAGCTCACTTCATTGGATGAATTCAGTGGAAAATACAGTGGGGAGATTTATATACACAGAGAACATGAAACAATGGGTGTTACCATACACACTGTAACGAGAGTGATCAGGTAAGTTGAGCTATTACTAGCAGGAAAATGGGGCGAGGGGGAACCTTTTGTAGTGATAATCAAGGTGGGCCATTTCCAGCAGTTGACAAGAATGTCTGAGGAACAGTGGGGGCGGGGGGGGGGGGGAATAAACATGGGGAAATCGTTTTACTTTGTGTAATGACCCATCCACTCCCAGTTCATATAACATATTGTTGCAAACACTTGGAGCTCACATCATAGCTCTGACCTGCCCCAAACTGACTTCACTTTCTTGGGATGGATCTGAGTTTATGTGCCAAGCACCTTCTTCCTCTTTAGAGAAACAGTTTAAAAAAAATTCATTTAGAAGCAAAAGTAGGATATCCAATGTGGCTGCGGCTGAGCTGGTGATCCAGAAAAAGCCATTTGTGCAGATGCAGCAGGACTGTGGCTCTGTTTTTTTTCCCTAGCACAAGTACTCCTGTTCTTTTTGTTGGTAAACAGGACACTGGGCCAGATGGACCTTTGGTCTGACCCAGTAGGGCTGTTCCTATGTTCTTATGCAAGCCACAGTTCTGCAGACAGCCTGAAACCAGCATGAACAAAGGGGTTGCTGATTGTCAGGAAAAGCACCTCTAATAAAGAGACATGTTATTAGGCCAGGACTAAGATTCAAATTGACAGTATCCTGTCACTCAGTCAAAAAACCCAAACTTATGCTTATTATGAAAAATAAACACTGACAACACATTTCAACTCCATGATAAGTCATCCAATGTATACGAACCTTTGCTTTTCAGTGTTGCCAATTCTCATGATTTTGTCGTGAGTCTCACGATAATTATTGTTTTCCTTAAAGCCCCAGCTCCTGGAATCTAATGGAGATGTGCGGAGTTCAGTCTTCATTCTTAAAGAAAAAGTAAGTTTCCAGCCCTTGAGGCTGTGGAAAAAGCTTCAAAATGTGACCCCAGTGCACCCTAAAGTCTCAAAGTAGAAAGCAAATAAAAAGAACACCATGTCTATTGTTTTTACATAATCTCATGATTTTAAAGCCAATCTCATGATTTTTGCTGAGCCTGATTTATGATTTGTGAATATCTGGAGTTGACAATACTGGCTTTGTATGCCTATCAAGTTCACTCCTCAAGGTATTGTAGTTACTGTGGAAAAAGAAGTCCAAAGAAAATGTCAGACACTAGAAAAGTTTTTCATAGCAAATCTCAAATGATATTTCCCCCTCAAATTACTGTAGGAATATTAAGCAGTGTGCAAAACTTTCCAAATAGATACTTTAACCCCAAAGTCGCAAATTTATCAACCATTTTCATCCATGTTTAAAAAAAATTAAAGAGGTTATTGACAGCTCCAGGTGGCAGTGTTAAGGTTCTGTTCTGGAGGTGGTGTGTACCATAAATGTGTATAGTCTGGTTTTTAGAGGTTCAAGTTTTACCACACTGTACATTCTGTAAGGACCTGAGACAGGGCTTGGCAATCTTTGCCCTGTTTCAACAACATTCATGGGTACTTAAAAGAGCTTCATGCAGTGCCCATTAAAGTCAGTGGAAAAACTTCCATCGCCTTCAATGAACTTTGGAAGGAAAGAGACAAGTGGCTATATTCTTGTTTCTCCCCCCTTCTCCCCAAGCATTAGTCAAAGGCATTGCAGATATACTGCCCACAGTCCCCTGAGGGGTTCATCAGCCTACTAGTCTAATTGGAGTCTGACTTTCCACCCCCCCCCAGCCCCCACACAATGAGCTGTTGGTTTTGAAGGAGAAAAGGGCTGGGAATCTTTGTCACAAGGTCCCTTTTTTAATCCTTGGCTAACTAGTCAATAAGGGATGCTCCATTAAGGTGACTTTGTCCTGGGTCTCCTTCAAAATTCTATCCTGATTGACTGACATTCAAGGTTGAACCAAGAAGTAACTTCTCCATGGACTAAGACTTCACTATGTGGTTAATAGCATTCTCATTGCCACAAGCCTGAGTGCTGTCAGTGACAGTAACTGGGAAGCAGGCAGAATAATGCTGTCCTGTTAATGGGACAATTAAATTAACCTGCAGAGACACAAAAATGCATTTCAGTCAGTTGTTTTAGACAAGAAACTCTGGAGCCAACTAGGAATAAAGTTTGTTATTCAAAATACCTCAGAGGTTTTCACTGATTGCAATAGGCTTTGGATGAGTCTCGTATTTGTCAATTCATTCTATCATTTCCTCTTTTGACACCTGAGTATCTGACAGTGCCTCAACTTTATTACCTGCATAGAGCAGCTCTGGAGACAGATATTTCCCCATCAAGCTCTGTGAAGATTGATGACTCTGAAGTCTAGCTGATCCACTGGATTTCTTACAGGCTTCTTACTTCTAATATATTTAAAAATCGTTATTTGTGTTTATTAGGGCTGGTTGGAAATTTTCCACTGAAACTGTGTTTTGATGCACCTTAAAGACTAACAAATTTATTTGAGCGCAAGCTTTCATGTGATGAAGTGAGCTGTAGCTCACGAAAGCTTATGCTCAAATAAATTTTTTAGTCTCTAAAGTGCCACAAGTACTCCTTTTCTTTTTGCGAATACAGACTAACACGGCTTCTACTCTGAAACCTGTGTTTTGATGGAAAATTGAGTTTTCAATTAAACACATTTTTTACACAAAAGTATCTTTTTTCAAAGCAAAATTTCCATATTTAATTTAAAAAAACGAATACCCCAAAACTGAAACTCTAATTTTCAATATTTCAACAAAAGGTCAGAATTTTCCTTGGAAAATGTGACGAGAATAAACAAATACCATTTGTCAAAAGTTTCCAGGGAATGAAAACCTTATCTTTTGACCAGCTCACGTGTTTAGTTTTTTTTCTACTCAGATTTCCTCTTAACCCTCCAAATCTCCATCTTACATTTTACCTGTCATAGTTTCTCTTTCTACTGTCAACATCAGAGGTCCTTTACTGAAAATTCTCTCCAACAATCCAATTCTGTGCCCAGTAAAGTCAATAGAGAGAAACCCACCGACTTCAAATGGACATTAGATCAGACTCCACGAGATCATCTTCTTGCCTGTGGACCTCTGCACATCAGCAGGCTAGGGCAATCTCACCTGAATCCTGCACTTCACTGAGTTTAAGCTTATGTGAATCTAGCTGTTGAAGGGATTACCAGAATAGCATCCCCCTACCCTTGCAGAATTCAAGCAAGACACTGGTGAGGAGGCAACAAACTGATGGGGATAATTATAATTCCTGGTGTAAAGCTGCAAATAATTTGAAATAATTTTCTTGTTGTTATGTATTACAACATATGGAATGGTGCAGCAAACTCTACAAAATCAATTCTTAGCCTGCAGCCTTGTACTGCTTTTTTGGCAGCTATTTGAGCTCTCATTGTCAGTTGCAATGCTGCCATATAGCAGCCCAAAAGGGTATTCTGAACCTAGTATTGGACTCCCACCAACATCACAGATGCAAGAATTTTCTCCCACTAATTCTCAGTTTTTCCCCATTGATTGCTCTTCATTTACCACTTGTACCACATCAGACTGTATCCATTTTCTCTTCAATTATGTTGAGTGCAGACTTGCTGAAACACTGTGGTGCTCTCCGAAGTTCTATAATTTTCAATTTTCTGTAGTTTTCAATTTAAGTTTCCAGCCATTATATGTTCTCCTATGACTCTGTCACCTAAGTGCTTATTTCTATGTAGATGATGGGCAGATTTTTTCTTTCCCTGCAGAACTAAAGTGGTGGATTCCATCTATGGCATCTGTATTTGCAATGCTTCTGATGCTCAAAAGGAGCTGCTGGTAATTACTCACTTTCCAGAAAACAGAAAGATTCTTAAAGGTGTCATCTCTTTTGTAAAACTTATGGTAACAGTGCCTCCTCTAGTTGCTAGGCAACTTGTTAGTCTTCATGAAAAGGCCTCCATTTATCTTTTGACTCCCATCTGAATTGGGTGTTAAAGGCTTCCCTCTACCATCAAAATTTTGCCCCTTTCTTGCAAACATCCGTTCATGACACTGTCTTGTCAGTCCACAGACTGACTATTGTAATTCCATATTGGCAGCTCTCCCAGATAACACTTTCAGAAAATGTCACTTGGTCCAAAATGTTTCAGCAGTTAGTCACCAATCCAAAATTGTCACCATCCTATTTCCTTCTTCCTTCATCTACTGGATTTCCTTCCTATAAAGTTTTGAATTAATTTTGGAGCCAATAAGAGACAATATCCATAGCACTGGTCTCTAAAAAGTATTGAGGGAAAGGGTCATTTATGACTATACTGAGGTGCATCAGAACCTGAAGGACAACACAACGTAACCAGGAGTGAAGAGCATTCTATTCTGCTTAGGTTATTCTACCCATACCTGTGGGATTTGGGTGCTCTGGAGCAGCTGATGTGGTCCAAATTAGGATACTGAATAACAAGTACTAACAAGGGTACATTCCCCAAAATTTTGGGATGCATTCTGCCTTTGCTTGTGCACTCTGTGCTTCTCTTGCCAACAAGGAGAGCCCTTCCCCTCTGACCCATCAGCCTGCATCCCCTCTCACACCATGCTGCTGTGACAAGCTGCAGACCCGCTCCTGGTCCTACACTTCCACCAGCATACACACAGGTAGGGACACACTCAGCTGTAGTTACATGCAGGCTCTCTGACCAGCCACTGCATGTGAACCAACAATAGAGAGGGTACAGCCAAAATAACCCCCTGCTTTCCAGCCTAGGACCCCAGAGCTGTACCGTTCTGCCCTGGTCCATACCCCAACCAGTATGAATTTATTATTCAGTTTACCTCCCCCTCAGTGTGGAGAGGAATATGCAACAGCCTCTCTGAGCTCTAAGCGCTTCACTCCAAACTCACTGGTTTAGATTAAAACATAAAATAAATGTACTAACTACAAAAGATAGATTTTAACTGATAAGTGATAGCAAATAGATCAAAGCAGATTACCTAGCAAATAAACAAAAACGCAACCTAAGCTTAATATACTAGATAGATTGGATATGAATAGCAGAGTCTTACCCTAACTGATGGTACAGTCAGACTAGTAGATTCTTAAGGCACAAGGTGCATTAGCTTTACAGCTTTGGTTTCTCAGGTCTTCATTCACAGGCTAGAAATCCCTTTAGCCTGGGTCCAGCATCTCACCCAGTTCAATCTTTGTTCCTCACATGTTTCCAGGAGTCTTCTTGTGTGGGGAGTTGTCATAAATATAAAGGGAAGGGTAACCACCTTTCTGTATACAGTGCTATACAGTCCCTCCCAGCCAGAGGCAAAACCCTTTCACCTGTAAAGTGTTAAGAAGCTAAGATAACGTCGCCGGCACCTGACCAAAATGACCAATGAGGAGACAAGATACTTTCAAATCTGGAGCGGAGGACAGGACAAAAGGTTAGTCTGTCTGTGTAATGCTTTTGCTGGGAACGGATCAGGAATGCAGCCTTACAACTGTTAGTTAGTAAGTAATCTAGCTAGAAATGCATTAGATTTCCTTTTGTTTAATGGCTGGTAAAATAGCTGTGCTGGATGGAATGCATATTCCTGTTTTTGTGTCTTTTTGTAACTTAAGGTTTTGCCTAGAGGGATTCTCTATGTTTTGAATCTAATTACCCTGTAAGGTGTTTACCATCCTGATTTTACAGAGGTGATTCTTTTACCTTTTCTTTAATTAAAATTCTTTTTAAGAACCTGATTGCTTTTTCCTTGTTCTTAAGATCAAAGGTTTTGGGTCTATGTTCACCTGTACAAACTGGTGAGGATTCTTATTAAGCCTTCCCCAGGAAAGGGGGTGTAGGGCTTGGGGGGATATTTGGGGGGAAGACGTCTCCAAGTGGGCTCTTTTCCTGGTCTTTGTGTAAGACGCTTGGTGGTGGCAGCATACAATTCAAGGACAAGGCAAAGTTTGTACCTTGGGGAAGTTTTTAACCTAAGCTGGTAAGATTAAGCTTAGGGGGTCTTTCATGCAGGTCCCCACCTCTGTACCCTAGAGTTCAGAGTGGGGAAGGAACCTTGACAGGAGTGAAGAACCACTTTTATAGCTTTACCATTTGGCAGGAATACTGACATGTGGTCTGGTCACAGGTCCTTGCTGGGTCACAGCAGCCATTACTCCCAGACTGGCTCAAGCATTTACAGGAAGGCTGAACTCTTTCACAGTCCATTGTCTTTGCTGATGGGCCACCAGCACTGACTGGCTTCTTTATTGTTGTACCTGAAAGGCTGGCTGTGGGTGTTTTTCAGAGTAAGTCCATTTGAAATACAGATCTCTAGTCAGATACAACTTCAGATAGAAAAAAAATGATACATGCATACAAGTAGGATAATAATATTCAACAAATCATATTGTTTTCAATGACACCTCATGACTTTTCTTGCACAAAATGCATAATAATTATGTCATAATCCCCTCATAATAATATTACTATGATGAATATGGGGTGCAGTGTTACAGTATTCACCCAAGTGCTATGAGCTTTTGTTACTACTGGCTGAATAAAAGAATAAAGACACCTTGTAAGCATGGATTCTCACCTTGTGGGTGTCCCCTTGTCTCTGGACACAGTGAAGCATTGGGTCCTTGTCTCTGGCACTCCCTACTGGCACTTCCCTTGGACTTTCAATGGCCTTTTTCTTCCATCTCCCCCTCTGGGTGTTCTGTGTCTTGGCCCTCCAGTCAAGTCACACAAAAGTCTAAACCCCTTCCGCGGTAGCACGAACAAGTCCAAATAGGAGTCCAAACAAATCTTCAGCCTAAGAGCCCTTCCACCCCTGTCAAACTTCAGTGTAGTTCCCCTGGTGGCTCTACCTCAGGGCTTCCCCTATAGGTGCTCAACCTGCTCCTGTAGCACTCTTCCTCCATTTTTTCCTGTCTGTTAAACCCTATTCCCAGGGCTTCTCTTTGCCAGACAGCCCTGTCTCCTCTGCAGTCTTCCACAGTCTACTTATAAAGCCTAACTCCACCTCCTCTATCTAGGAGGCAATTAGTTAATCACCTCCCAGGTACAGAGCATGACTAATTGGAGTTCGTTCCCCTGCCAATGATGAGGTTAAGCCCCATCACATCCTTACATGGCATCTGAAGCAGACTCGTAACTCTCATAGAGACTGGCCACTAGTCTGCTTCAGACGCCATGTAGGGATGGGCTTAACCCCCATCACCTGCAGGCAAGGGAAAGAACCCCTCTAGAGGAAGACAAAGCCCACGCTCTCTAAGTACACTTATGTTTAAACATCAATAAACACCCTCCTCTCCAGCAAAAACTATTTTTTCTTTTTAATGAACATTTCAGTTGGGCAAAAAAGACTGGGGATTTTTCCCCTTTGGTTTTTAAACATTTGAGGCAAAAGGGATCTGAAGGCAGACAAAGGAAACTAAAGCAATTAGAGCTAAACCCGAAAATGTCTAGGTCAAAGGGTTTTTTGATAACACAGTTGTCAATAAATTAATTCAGTTGTTCCCAGTTTCTTCCAGTCTGAGTGTGTGTTTTCATACAGATCACCTGAAATATAAAGGGCTGGAATTCTTAATCTGAGGAATTAATGATTTTCAGAAATTGAGTTTGGCTCTAATTGCCTTAGTTTCCTTTGTCTGTCCTATTGTTGGGAGAATAGCCATATAGTAGTTTTAACAGTAATCATAAGATAAAGGGATAAGGAATTGATAGGAGAACTGCAGGAGACACATAAGAACTGTAGGCCTAGACACATAAGAAGAGTTTAAGCATAAGCCTTATAGCCCAAGTAGAAGTAGTTACTCAATAAATTAGCATAAGTAAGTAAATTAACAGTGGCATTAAGTCACAAGATGGCATAAGACTCTGTTTATTGTTTTGTAGCAGTCACAAGTGTTACAAGAAGGACATTTGTACCAGATTGAGAGTATTTTTGGTGTGGATGCAGATGCTTAACCACAGGTAACCATAGTAATTCAATTAATGTATATGTTAATGATCTTTGCTTAATTAGTATACTAACCTATAGAATAAGGGCACCCCATATTATGAGGGTGAGGAACTTTAACTACGGTTAATGAGAGAAAAGCTATGCAGACATATGCATGAGTACCATCAAGGGCTATAAAACATCTGGTCTCCGGTACAGTTGTTGGGAGTTCTTCAACAGCATGCCAGAGTCTCAATGTCTAGAGCGCTCCCCAAGGATAGAGTATGCACCTGTAATGGTGCAGGCCACCTTGCCACTATTGTAGTACATCACTTTACTTGTCTGGGTTGGTTTGCTTATCAGATTAATTATTTTAATAGTAAAAGAATTATGATGACAGAAGGTCTTCCCTTAGTGTGAATGTTGTGGCAGTGCCCCACAGGGCTCCGAAACCAGTAATTCTGATAATACTGGGCCTGATCCTGGGACAAGAACCTACCAAAGTTCTGAGTGTTAATTAGGGATATTAAATCAATAACCTAAGCAATAAACCAGACACCAACTGAGCTTAACAAGTGTGTTAGAAATCCCATCCACAGGTACAGAGGACCATGTGCTAAGCTGGAGACCAAATGCTGAAGCAAGCTTTTTATACTGACTGGAGATAATTTCCCATATGGAAGCAGGGAGTAGTTAGAGAGACATAAGGTGCTCCGGGGGGCGGGGGTGGATTTTGGGATGGCACTGAGGAACTGTCAGGATTCGAGTGGACTCTGGCTGTGTCCTCACTGCACTTACTAGCTTGAGCATCAGTAGCACTTCAACCTATGACCCTTAAGGGTCAGCTAGCTCAAGATTAAAGCACCACTATACTCGAGCTAGGAAGTTTTGAATGTGGATGGGAGTTAGCTTAGGACAACAGTCAAATTAACTTTGCACTGAAGACAAGCCAGAGGCGTGTCATTCCTCCACCCT
Organism: Dermochelys coriacea; assembly: GCF_009764565.3. Classification (NCBI taxonomy): domain Eukaryota; kingdom Metazoa; phylum Chordata; order Testudines; family Dermochelyidae; genus Dermochelys; species Dermochelys coriacea. The sequence continues at coordinate 7,461,912 of NC_050071.1, read as the reverse complement.
CCGGGCTTATCTTTGAGGGGTAGGAGTCTAAGAACATGCAATATCCAAGACTGAGCATCTACAAGGAAGTAACCTCTAGCCAGTCAACAAGTCAGTCGATGTTAAGCACCAGAGCCGATAAGATCACCCATTAATCTTTCCAGGCATTTACCATCTTCCTGAAGGTGACTGAAAATACAAGAATTGTGGCAACATCCTGCATATGTATCACCCTTTCTGATTTTGTTTTATTCCTCTAATTTTTATTTGTAGGCAGATGACGCTACCTCAGCATTCTTGCCCTTGCATTTAACTCCAGCCGATGGCTGATAAAGAGCATGTGTGTAGATAGAACCCACAAAAGTTATCTCAGAATATTACTGATAGAATAGTTCCTCAGGTATATAAAACAGCCCTAAAGTAAACAACCTTATTGTCTAAAGGATGTCTCTGTATATAATCCAATGGTTAGGAGTTGCATGTTTAGTCCTGAGAAATCAATTATTTTCACCTAAATTTGGCATTTATATTTAAAGGTAGCAGGCTGTGTCATCTTGAATTGTATGGGAAAGTTTCATGGAATACTATATTGGGAAAGGGATAAGATTGGCTATTATCTGACTACTAATAATTTGAACAAGCTGTTATAATTGGCATCAGAGCTGTAGTCTCAATATTAGTTTTAATCGTGAGTATGATGTGACGCTCCCTGTGTCAGATATTGGACTGGAACATAAATATATTGATTGGCATTGAGACTGATAATATGATAATGCCCTGTTACTTTTGGAGCAGATAGCTAAACAAGACTGCTACATTCCTGAATTACTACATACAGATTATAAGGAATGTTTGGTTTCTTTCATAAAATCATAGAACTGGAAGGGACCTCGAGAGGTCATCTTGGATTCATCAAGGGCAAGTCATGCCTGACTAATCTAGTTGCCTTCTATGATGAGATAACTGGCTCTGTGGATGAGGGGAAAGCAGTGGACGTGTTATTCCTTGACTTTAGCAAACTTTTGACATGGTCTCCCACAGTATTCTTGCTAGCAAGTTAAAGACGTATGGACTGGATGAATGGACTATAAGGTGGATAGAAAGCTGGCTAGATCGTTGGGCTCAACAGGTAGTGATCAATGGCTCCATGTCTAGTTAGCAGCCGGTATCAAGCCAAGGGTCAGTCATGGGTCGATTTTGTTCAATATCTTCATTAATGATCTGGAGGATGGCGTGGATTGCACCCTCAGCAAGTTTGCAGATGACACTAAACTGGGAGGGAACGTAGATACGCTGGAGGGTAGGGATAGGATACAGAGGGACCTAGACAAATTAGAGGATTGGGCCAAAAGAAATCTGATGAGGTTCAACAAGGACAAGTGCAGAATCCTGCACTTAGGATGGAAGAATCCCAAGCACCGCTACAGACTAGGGACTGAATGGCTAGGCGCAGCTCTGCAGAAAAGGACCTAGGGGTTACACTGGATGAGAAGCTGGATATGAGTCAACAGTGTGCCCTTGTTGCCAAGAAGGCCAATGGCATTTTGGGGTGTATAAGTAGGGGCATTGCCAGCAGATTGAGGGATGTGATCGTTCCCCTCTATTCAACATTGGTGAGGCCTCATCTGGAGTATTGTGTCCAGTTTTGGGCCCTACACTACAAGAAGGATGTGAAAAAATTGGAAAAAGTCCTGAGGGCCAGCAGAGGGCAACAAAAATTATTAGGGGACTGGAACTCATGACTTATGAGGAGAGGCTGAGGGAACTGGGATTGTTTAGTCTGTGGAAGAGAAGAACGAGGGGAGATTTGATAGCTGCTTTCAACTACTTGAAAGGGGGTTCCCTAAGAGGATGGATCTAGACTGTTCTCAGTGGTAGCAGATGACAGAACAAGGAGTAATGGTCTCCAGTTGCAGTGGGGGAGGTTTAGGTTGGATATTAGGAAAAAAACTTTTTCACTAGGAGGGTGATGAAGCACTGGAATGTGTTACCTAGGGAAGTGGTGGAATCTCCTTCCTTTGAGCTTTTTAAGGTCAGGCTTGACAAAGCCCTGGCTGGGTTGATTTAGTTGGGGATTGGTCCTGCTTTGAGCAGGGGGTTGGACTAGATGACCTCCTGAGGTCCCTTCCAACCCTGATATTCTATGATTCTAGTCCAGTCCCCTGCACTCAAGGCAGGACTAAATATTATCTAGACCATCTCTGACAAGTGTTTGTCCAACCTGCTCTTAAAAATCCCTAGTGATGGAGAGTCCACAACCTCCCTAGTCAATTTATTCCAGTGCTTAACCACCCTGACAGTTAGGAAGTTTTTCCTAATGTCCAACCTAAACAGCCCTTGCTGCAATTTAAACCCATTGCTTTTCATCCTAGCCTCAGAGGTTAAAAATAACAATTTTTCTCCCTCCACCTTGTGGCAACCTTTTATGTATTTGAAAACTGTTATCATGTCCCCTCTCAGTCTTTTCTTCTCCAGACTAAACAAACCAATTCTTTCAATCTTCCCTGATAGGTCATGTTTTCTAGACCTTTAATCATTTTTGTTGCTTTCCTCTGGACTTTCTCCAGTTTGTCTACATCTTTTCTGAAATGTGGCACCCAGAACTGGACACAATACTCCAGTTGAGGCCTAATGGCACAGAATAGAGCGGAAGAATTACTGCTCGTGTCTTGCTTACAACACTCCTACTCATACATCCCAGAATGATATCTGCTTTTGTTGCAACAATGTTACACTGTTGACTCATGTTTAGCTTGTGATCCACTATGACCCCCAGATCCCTTTCCGCAGTACTCCTTCCTAGGCAGTCATTTCCCATTTTGTATGTGTGCAACTGATTGTTCTTTCCTAAGTGGAGTACTTTGCATTTGTCCTTACTTTTTACTTCAGCCCATTTCTCCAGTTTGTCCAGATCATTTTTAATTTTAATCCTATTCTCCAGCGCACCTGCAACCCTCCCCTTTTTTGATATGGATTGATCAACCTGATAATTATATTAATTTGATTATTTGATATTATTAACCTACTTTCTGATAATTTGATTTGTTTATATGTATTTTATGCTTTTCTTTAATGTATGTAGTTTAGTTAATAAATATATCTATTATTTGAAACCTGTTATGGTTTTGAAGCGTCTTCCCCCCCATCTCAGGGTCCCAAATCTGATGAGACTATGGGGTAAATAAACAAAGAAGGCAACTCTGTGACCCATATAATGTTGGTCTATAGAGCTGTCCTACAGCCCTCTCAGGACTGGTGCCCCAACTGGGGACACTGTCAGTTTTTGAGTTGACTTATGTGTTGAACATTTCTTTTTATAAGGAATATGGGCTCCAGACCATTTGAGAGCTTGGGATGGAGGATGCCAGCTAGTCAATCTAAAGGCTGATCAATTCCCCATAATAACTCTATACTCCTCATGCTAGCTACTATAGTCTTATATGCCTCGACTTTTCTGAAAGACGATGATTGGGGCCTGATCCAATGTCCATTGGAATAAATGGCAACCCCTCTATTGACTTCAATGAGCATTGAAATGGTTTCTAAACCTGTACCTACAGCCAGAACATGGTTGAATTTTCAAAGCCCTCGTACTGCCCAGTAACAATTTCAAGAGTGTCCAATAATGTGCAATCAAGGTTCCTACTGCATGCATCACATGACCCTTTTGAAAGACCTGCCATGTATGTGCACCTGTTTCTGAATTAAGCTACATATGTGGATTAGCTTCAGCTTCCGTTCATTGCATTGCAGCCGTACTCTCTGTCTGTCAATGATTGGTATGTTCTTTTTATATCTTTGTTGGCTTGGTTCCTTTTTCTTTTACACTTCAATATTTCAATTTAATATAACTAGTATTTTACCAATTTACTATATATTAGAGTACCAATTTGTATAATAATATAGCACAGCACAGAATGACATTCAATAACTAGAATACTAATTTTTCAGTATTTTATTGGTGACTTCCCTACTTTTGGGAGGTATGTTAAACAATTATTTGATTTTTTTAATTTAGTGAATAAATTGACTTCCCATCCCCAGTGCACTGTAATTTTTTTTTAAAACCTTCAATTACTTTTTTCTTACTTGGGATTAGTTTTGAGTGGAACCTGCCTTTGATTTCTCATAGACCTGAATAGGGGGCAAATAAATTGGGAAAAATGTATAAAGTGGTTTTATATCTCCGGCTAAAAAGCTCTATATAATAATTTGGATGTTTTAACATCATCAATCATTCTATCTGACAACTAATCGTAGTATTGTTAGCATGAATAATGATTCATCTTTTGGATGAAACTTAAAACTGAAGTCTGAACCACTTGTAGTAATTGAAGCTCTAATGGCACTTTTCACAAGAAGAGGGCCATACAGCACTGATATCTGGATGAATTACAAAATTGGTTGCATAGTATATTTAATTTACCCGTATCTGCCTTCGGAAATCTACTTGTGAGTACATGAATAAGGCATTCTTCCTCTTGTGCTGTATGACATTATTGTCAGTATTGGTTGCTACAAATCACCCCAAAGCCTGCCTGCAGCAAGAAGTGACCCCTGTATTTTGCACAATTTGTAATTACTAAAGTACTTTGATCAGTTTGCCAAAGGTGTTATTGGAATAAGATATTATATTATTATTAAATATTATAATGAATGTCCCATACAGGATCTTTTTTTACTCCTTCCATGCAGCATTCAGCTGAAGCTTCTGTACTGAATCTTAAAATCGTTAAACTGTTTTAAAAGCCATCATTTTAAATGTTTCTGTTGTTTTAAATCCCACTTGCAATATAGGACTTTGAAAAAGACCCATTAGATGCATGATGCAGTAGATGTGTTTGTAAGGCAACTAAGAAGTGATTAATTTTGTCTAGTAAAAGGCATGCTAAGCAATCTTTGTATCAGTTTGATGCTGTGGTTACATTGCATTTCCAATATGCATGTTTTCCAACATTCTGTCTTATCTGCTGTCTTTCCAGCATCCATGTGCTCAAACCTGATCCCACGGAGGTCAATGGAAGCTTTGCTATTGGGCGAAGGTTTAGGTCCCAAATTTGATATTAACAAATAGAAAAGTGCCCTTAGTAGTGGCCATAATTAGACCTTTCTAACTATGACCCTGGTTCAGGTAGGCATCTCTATTCAGGAAGGCAACTTAAACAGATGCTTAACATTCAGCACTTGCTTAATCTCACCAAAGTCAACAGGATTTAAGTACATAATTAGAATGAAACACCTATTTTAGGGCATTTCTGAATTGAAGCCTGGAAGAGTTTATAGTCACAATTCATATTAAGGCTCTATTTATACATATCTTATAGAGGGTTGATAAATCTTTTAACAAATAGTTAATCAATTGCAATAGATTGTTGGAGTCCAACAAAACAATAGGATGATTATAATTATGGCTTATAGCAATCTATAGCATCTTATGATTTACATACTATCATCAGTAATATGCTTATAATTATAACATCTATTATTTCATTCTTAACCATTTATAAGCCATGTACTAATAAAATTATCATAAAGCGTGATCACGTTTATCTTTACAAGTTATTATGCTATTTATGACAGGTTTCAGAGTAGCAGCCATGTTAGTCTGTATTCGCAAAAAGAAAAGGAGTACTTGTGGCACCTTAGAGACTAACAAATTTATTTTAGTTAAATAAATTAAATCGTTGCATCTGATGAAGTGAGTTGTAGCTCATGAAAGCTTATGCTCAAATAAATTTGTTAGTCTCTAAGGTGCCACAAGTACTCCTTTTCTTTATACTATTTATGGTATATTCTGGGCATTTCTGAATACTAGTACAAAAACAAATAAATTCCTGCTGTATCAGATCAGAAACAGTTCCTTTTCCCAATTTTTAACCATCCGCAGCAAAATTAAAAACAACAAGAACATCCTCTGATCGGAGCTGGTGACATGAGAAAAAGGTATGTAATGGGAATTTCAGTTTTGCACTTAAATGTTTTCATGTAACAACTATCATAGTAAGGTCACCTGAAGCAAACCAAGTATGTCAAGCTGTTCAACCTTGGCGAACGTTCTCTGATTTGATGTGTCCACGTACTGCTGTGTGAGCAATTTAGGAAAAGTCAGCTACTGTCACATCCACTTCAATTTATCTCAGTGTCAGGTATCCAGCTGTCACTGCCAATTCATCTTGAGGGTTTTTTTCCCCCACCTTGTCAATAGGCTTTCAGATTTGAAATAATAGACCAGGAATATTTATTGAAACGGTCTCCAATTTTGTCCCTTCTTATTGAGCAGTAGCTTTAAATGGGTGGGTTGCAGGGACTAAATTTTGTTGTGAGCGTCAAAAAAGTGTGTGAACATGAACAGGTTATATGTAAGTGGTTCACAGAGCATCCTTTATAGATAAGATTGCCTAAATGTTTCCATTTTAGGCACCTCATTTTAGTTGCTTCTGGGAAAGATTTTCAAAAGCACCTAAATGATTTGGGAGCACAGGTACCATTAACTTTCAACAGAATTTGTGATCCTATATATCTTTTTAAAACTCCCCCACACCTTTGCCAAACTTTTAAGTTTTAGAAAAATTTCTAGGTCTGTCAGGTCTCTGGTACCATGGCTTTTGAACTCAGTGTTTCCAAGCCTGTGCTTGAGCGCCCACATTAAAATTGGGTTTACAGTTGCTGGACTTAGGTCTCTCAGATGTGCCAATGCATTTATACTGAACTACACAGACCTTGTCACTTGGGTCTGTGGCTAAAACTGCAGCCACCCTGCAAAATTACAGATTTTGGACCAAAGTCACAGAAAGACTCAGGCTCTGACCAACTCTCACAGCAGGGCCTTAGGACCCAGGTACTTGTCTCAGACTGATTTGTGTGTGGACAGAAATGGGGCTTGGTCTCAAATGTGATTCGGAGTCCAGGCTTAGTGTGCCGTGTACACGTATCCAGAGGGTTATAAAACCTGTGAATGACTTACATGAATAAAGTGTAATTGTGTTTCATTGACAAGTTTAATCTTAGATATCTATCGATATGTTTTAAGTCAATAAGGGACAGATTTTCAGAACACTTAGCTCCCATGTGAGAAAAAGCAAAAGAAGGGACATTTGGGTCCCAATTTATATTAAGGCTCACTTTATAAATAGTTTATAAATGGTTAATAAATGGAGAACAGATATTCTAGACATGTAAAACATGTGTCACGGATGGATGTAAACCATGGTTTAAGCAACCTGTTGACCTGTTGGTTTATATAATAATCTTTAACATGTCACTATTATTAAAACATCTATGAATCACCAGTTAACTCTTCATATATTGATTAAAATGGAACCTAAATATACAGTGTGATCAAATTTTGAATTGATTTGAGATCTCACTTTTAAATTGCTTTAATTTTCTAAAGGAATTATTTTTAGCTGAATGGCTACCGAGGTTTTGTCTACATTCTGGGGGTAAGTCGACATAAGTACGCAGCTCCAGCTATGTGAATAATGTAGTGGAGTCAACATATCTGAGGTCAACTTATTGCGGGAGTCTACACCGCGCTGGGTCAACGGGAGACACTCTCCTATTGATTTACCTTATGCTTCTTGTTCTGGTGGAGTACGAGCACTAGACCCAGGAAATCAACCCTGTGTGCATCAATTGTTGCAGTGTCGATCACCGGTAAGTGTAGATATGCCCTGAGAGTCCAATGCATTTAACTGGAATAAAGTTTAGTTGGCACACTGATAATTCATGAACTAAGGATCCATAGTTTTATAGCGATTCCAAAATCACCTCCTTAGAGTACTACATAATTAGAATAAATTTGCCACATTGTGATAAAACAGTTATAACGTCCTGTGCTAACTTCACTCATTTGAAAGCTGTAAGCTCTATTGTAGAACAATCTTTATTTTATTTCTGCCATTTCATATTTATCTTTGAAAAACATTTTGAGTATTAGAACGTACTGGTGGTATTTTCAAAAGCACCCAGCAGTGGCCCAAGTGTACCCTGGTAAAACTCCCATTGACTTGTATGGGAGCGGAACTAACTCGGAACACTTTTGAAAACCTCACCATTTACATTTGTCAGAATTCTTGGGTGTATTTTTGCAAAGCAGCCTAACTTTCAACAGACTCATGATATGTGTGGTGTGGACAACTAGTGAATTAAAATTACATTCTTAATGTGTTTGCTGATTTCGCTGCCCCTTTGGCCTGAGCAGTTAGCCAATATTCTGGGCCTTGCCAGGTTGTTTCCTTAAAGATGGAGAAATCGGTGTTATGAGTCAAGGATTTTCATGGTGTAATCTTGTTTATTGGCCAAAAAATGTACACAGAGTAGTTCCCTGAATGCAGTGGGAACAAGAGCAGGCAGTTTCCTTGCTCAGAAATTCCAAAATCTGCCACTCCAGGAAGTTCTGTGCCCAAGAAGACCTGTATCTCTGCTTCCTCTCTGAACTCCTTCTCCTGGCTTTCTCAGCCACACACAGCCTGACACAGATATCCTAGTCCCTGCATCTGCAACAAGGAACACTCCTATTAAACTACCTTGTCTTTTAGTCTAGCCTACTGCCTTGGGCAGTCACCCCCATTGACTACAGCTGAGGTTTTGGGGTTTTTTTCAACATAAAGGTGTTTTATTTCTCCTTCTTTTGGGCCTGAAACAAAGTACTTGGCACCCCATTGCCTTTAGCATCTTTCCATATGTATACATTATATTTTACCCTTGTGTTCTCCCAGAGGCTCTACGGAACATCTGGACTACGTAATAAAATCTAGCCAGCTAGAAAGTGTACACCACACACCATTAGTTACAACATGACGATACATTGAGCGTACACTTAAAAGGCTCTGTCATCAATTTGCCAAGCTACACAGTGTTCAAATGAAATAGCAGAGACAGTTACAACTATTCTCCCTGCCACAAGCACACATCTTTACTCCTTACCCCATGGTTTTCCTGTGGTAGCAGCAACAATGCCTGCAGGCCACTCACATGCGCATCATTGCTTAAAACTCCACTAATAGCGCACAGATGGTGCCGTACAGGAAACAGAGTGATGACTCTGTGAACCAAACAGGGGAGCCACGGAGCTATTGACCTATGCTGCTGCTAAGCAGGCAAGTCAAATATCTGTTCACTTTCCGGATTCGCTTTTCTTGGCCTTGCAAATGAAGCTGACGATCTTCTGGATTTATCACATTTTTGTGCTAGCTTTTCTCTCCCAATTAAAAAGATGGTGAGAAAGTGGTGAGGTTCCCCAAAGGGTTTGCATCACTCCGCTTCCACATTTCCAAGGGAGGAGGTGGAGATTAATGAAGGATGTGACAGGACTGCAGTTAAAGAGGCAGCTCACCAAGAATTATTTTCATCATTTCTATGTTCTTCCAGCAGAGGGAGCTGAATCACCAAGTGTGAATAGTCCCTGGGGTGATGGACCAGGGACATTCTGTGTTCAAAGAATCCCTTCTGATGTAAATAAAGCTAATAAAATTCAGATTTCTCCTGTTGCTGGGCTTGATTAAGAAGGCAGTCAGGTTTCCAGTAGACCTTTTTTGCATTTCATAACCTCTTTATATTCCCTCTCCAAAAATTAATAAGTAAATAGATAAATTGAATAAAAGGCACCAACAACAGCAAGATCAGAAGCCTAGAGTTAAAAAAAGAAAAGCAAAAGATGAATAAAAAGCTCAAATAAACACACCAAAGCAAGAAAAGAAGCCTGACTTCTGAACACTGGCATCGGGAATCAATTTGGTAGCCTCACAATATGGCTTTTAAAGTCTAACATATTATGCTCCCAAGACCCAGGTGTTTTGAAGTGTTTGTTCCAGCTACAGTTCTAAGTCAGGTAAAAAGTCATGAAGAGACCACTTCCAAAGATCTGTACAATTTGCTAGGCCCAAATGCTCTAGTCACATTAGATGCTCTTTTGCTATGAACAAATCATGGCTGAAAAAGCCATTCTTCAACAGCAGGCTGGCAAGAAAAAATAAATTAGCCTCCATTGAAAACCATTTGAAAAGATTCTGCTTTGTAACATACCTGAAATGAGGCACTTTTTTAAATTTAATTTTCTAAAAAATTTGAAAATGTTGGCTCTCTCTGATCAAGAAAAAACAACCAATTGAAATAGTGATTTTTCTTCTAACCAGTTTTAGGCACCAGAAGGCAAAGGCAGATTTGGAGGCAAAAAGTCTCTCCACTAAAAGTAAAGTAAAATAAAAGTTTAGGGGATTAAAATCTTCTTGTTTCCATCCCTGAAAATAAATCTGTAAGGTGAATGTAACAACACTGATGCCTCTGGAGAATTCAGAGTCTCCAATCTAACTGGCATCCCACTCAAAGTGAGTTTGATGGTTTTTATCTAGCCCCTACTGGTGATTTTATCTCTTGTCACAAAATGCTCTGTGTTTGTCACAAATTATACAGCTGCCTCAACTTAGAAAGGGTTTAGGATTGAGCCCTAGATATATACCAGGGATTTCTTCACACTCTAAATTAGTTGAAAGGGGATTCAGTAGGATTATGGTTTTACAGTTATTATGAATGTTTATTCTGAGCTTTTAAAGTGTCTGTTTACTGGCAAGAAGAGAGTCTGCTCAATACTACCGTCTCTTTAAGGCTTGGGTTCCTAAATAGGGAAAAGAGAAATATTCAACAAACACAGTGAGTAAAACCACAGATGCATCAATTCTGAGCAGTGCACTCCTGAAGGCCCGGGGGCCTAAGGGCAGAAGGGCCTATGTCACCTTTGCACCTAAGGGGCAAATTGCTTCTGAATGCCAGAACACAAACTAGAGCAGTCACAGCAGCTATGCTACCTTATGCTTGCGAGCAAAGAACGTTTGATTATCCAGAAGAGCTGAAGTCCACTGAACTCTGGCCATGCCCCCCCACTTAACTTCTAGGCCGGCACTTAAGCCAGCGGTTGTGAGATGAGCCAAGAGAATGTCATTGTGCTGGCCCTACTGTGCCCGAAGAACCCATCTGCCACCTCCCACTGCACCAGGGGAATCCCAGCTAGGAAGATCAACTGTTGAGCCCTTCATGACACAAAAGTGATGTAAAAGGGCTGCAAGATACTTGAACCTATTGGTACAATTCCCAGCCCTGGGAAGAATTAGAGCTAAACTGAGGTTTAAGGGGTTGCACAAGACAAAAATCTGGGCAGAGTGTGATCTTTAATTCATACATTTAGTTCTTTGAACTTTATTTGTTCTAGATAGTTATTGCAATGCAGTAAATTACAACATCCTAGGAAAAGTGAAACTGAAAGCGGGTGGATGAGAGAGAAAGCAGGAACCTAAGGCAGGATGCCCATTGCTGAAAAAAGGGAAGGAAGAGTATAAAATCTTGGAATAGGTAGAGAAAAGGAAATCTAACTATTCTATCTGTTCTGGGGAAGAGCAGGGGAGGAAAGTTTTGACAAAACAGTTTTGTCAGAGAATGCCAATTTATCAAAACCAAAACTTTTTGTGGGAACATTCCAGTTTCAACAAAACTTCTCTTGGGAAAGGTTTCCCAGATCCAGGAAGGAATTTCTGATCACGCACCAGAAGAAAGTGATACACCCCAGAACTGCCAATAACCAAGTGCCAGTCGGGCAGAGCAGGGAATTGAACCTGAGTCTTGAAGATCCAGGTGAGTGCCCTGCCCACAGGGCTATAGCACCAGATTCTCTCTCCTTTGCAATAAATAATGAAATATTTATTGGAACAAAGACAGCTACTATAGCCCAGTAGTTAGAACATTGCCAATGGGGTGTGGGAATCCCAGGTTCAAGTCCACGGTTTGAATCAGGGAGAAACTACCAGGCTCTTGGGAACTGGGGGGAGGGTAGTGGGGGCTCTCTGTTTTTTGTTTAAAATCTCTGAAAGGTCTTGGTTCTGCCCTGATGCAAAATGGGACATTTTTCACGGGACAGGAAAACCCATTCCCCACCCAGCTCTATTCCTGAGGACATCACTGGCAGAGTTTCAGTGTAGCTGCACCTTCAACCCTGCCTGCCTGCTCAGGCCCCTAGCCTTCACCTCTTTCTGGACAGGGACCCATGTCCCAATCCATTCTGAGAGGTTTTGAGGCAGCTTTTTATGGGGATTCTCCCAAGCAGGTTTGACAAACATCCAGCCCCTGCTTTTCAGTTTCTCTCCCAGGCCAATGACAGTATAATGACATTTAAGTAGTATACCCGGCCAAGCATCCTCCATTGTAGCTCAGCCTACTGCCAAATGGCCAGAGCCTTTTACCTAGTTTGGAGTGTGCCCTCTACTGTTTCACCACTAAGATTTTAGTTTTGTAAATACTGCAAAACAAATACTATGAGTCATAGCCTGCGCTCCTTTATGCCAGCACAGCCCCATTGATTGGCTTGCACCAGGGGACATGAATCATTATTTTGCTGTGTGGCTCAAATTTTCAAAAGAGCTTAGATCCCACAGGTGGGGCCAGATTTTCAGAAGTGCTCTCAGCACCTATTAAGTGGTATGGTGTGAAGACTGTACGGTGTGAACAACTTTTCCATTCAGCTGATGGAAACCCCAACTGGTAAGCCCTCTTTGTGAATTAAGCAAAATACACAGTCCAGCAATTTACCTCCACCAAGCATCTGTATTGATGTTAATGCTCCAGGTACATCACAACACAGCGAGTTATGTGGAGCACACTTCCTGCTCTCTGGCTCAGTGTTTTCTACTGCTTGCCTTCCTTTGGAGCTGGCTATCTGGAGAGCTAATTATCTCATTAGCTCATCAAGCTCCATACAGGTGATGTGTTCTACCCTTCCAAACCCAAATGACCTAAGTGCCACCTGCTCTCACTACTCCTAGTGCCCTGGGTATTCTAAGTGATCAGGGTGCTGGCTTTCAAAGGACTCAAGTTATAGTTCCTAACCACATCCTGTCAAATATGGTTTTCAAAATGGCTCAGTGTCCAGTCAGCAGCTGCCATTCTGTCTAAACAGGAACTGAGCTCTCAGAACTCTGATCTCTTATTTAGGAGCCTAAGTGAGAGCTGGTGGGTATTGAGACATCAGTATGGGAAAATCTTTGTCCTTCTAATCTAGGGCACACAAGAAAGTATTGGAAGAGCAGCCCCAGTACTACAGAGATTTCCCTTGTTTTGAGTTCAAGATGGAGAGTCCCGTAGAAGGATTCATGCTGTTTCATACCAGAAGCACTGAATTGATCTACCAATCCTTAGTATTATCAGCATTCTACAGTGTCAAGTTCTGCCCACCTCACTGATGAAAGTAGTCTAGTAACTCAGTGGAACTACTGGCAAGATGTTGCTATTTAATTAAAATTGGGCCAATGCAATAGGCAGAATGATGTTGGGCCATCCACAAGAAGCCAATGGGTATCATGAGTGAGTTTAAAGTAGAGTAATTCTGCATGATTCCAAGTTGCATCTGCTGAATTATAAGAACACTGAAGAAGCGTTGTTCAGATTTCAGTGCAAAAACCCAGCATTGATTAGTAGGAAGAATGTGGGTTCCTTTGTGCTATATCACAGTTGTGTATCAAGTATCTTTCCCCCAGTAAAAGGTACATTTAAATTGCTATTTCTCCTGAATTTCACCTTCTTTTTAAGGAGGCACACATCCTCAGTGAAATTCTAAAGGGAGTGCTGCATAGCACACATCCTTTAGCCATTAGTTTAAAACATGATCCATCTCCAACACTACTGACATTATTTTCTATTGCTGTCTGCAGAGATGGAGAGAAGTGCAATTTATAAGCAAGTTGCTGTACAATACAAGCAGCTTGCAACCTGTGGCCTCAATCCTGCAATAAACTCTATTTGGGGTGTAGGCAAAGGTCATTGCAAGACTAAACCCTGTGTTTACAATGATGCTTTTCAGACTCTCAACATTTCTATGCTGGTTTTGCATTTGAGATTAGTTGGAGATGGTTTGGAGAAGCATTTGGACTTTGAGGTTTTTATCTGTTTTAGTCAGAAGCTTACAATGCATATTTTCAACTGCAAGCCCTGAATACATTTATTATGACATGATCCTATTCGAGAAGTTCCAGGAACTATTGGTGAGCCTCATGCAATACTGGAAATAATTGCCTCAGCCTTATGATGCTGAGCACAGTGGGCTATGCCACTTACTCCTTTCCTTAGGCATGAGCCAAAGGTGTAAGTTGAAAGGCAAACTATGAATCTACAAACAATATTCCCATCATGCAAACTAATTATTACTATTAAGGAGTAGAGTGTTTCTCCATTGTTAAGGAAGCAATTTAGTTGTCATTTGCAACCCTATTTTGGCCCCCATTCTAAAATCCAGCAAATATCTTAATTATCCTTGAAGCTGGTAGGGATTAAAATTCTCTCTCAGCCCCAGATCTAGCTACCACATTAGAAGTGAATCAGATGAAAGGTTCATGAGTGAAGAGTCCCCGTTGCTGCAATCCTCAGAAGATGCCCCTACTGGAGAAAGGAGGGAAGTGCTAGTGCTGCCTTCACCTATAGCTGTTCCTTGACTTCCCCAACTAATCCTCTTCGAGTTTCAACTAACTACAGACCTTCAGTAGACTAGCATGTGCCTTAGGAGCAACATCATTGATTATTCTACCATTTCTTCTAGGTTTGCTATTCCAACCTAGGAAGTATAGTCACATCTGTACAGTGCACTTTTCCCTACAATTTTTCCACCCCAAGTTTTCACAGTATTTCTTTAGCCATTTAAAATATAGAAAAAATAACCTTAGGAAACATTTTTTGTTTGTTTGTTCTTCCCCATTTAATACAAAGGCCCAAATTCTGCATCATTTGATATCATTATAGCAGTGCCAACTGATGTGTCTGCACTGGTATAATTGAAAGTAACATGTAGCCATAAACTCCAATACTATGATGCTGTTAGCAGCTAAGAGGTTTCAAGTCTTATTGATTTCAATGAACTTGAAGGTACTCAGCACCTAGCAGGACTGGGCCCTACATTTGCAACAGCATCACCTCATAGTTATTTTCATATCTACCTGATGAGCACATCCAAATGCTGTTTGAATCAACAGATTCTGCCATTTGGGGGGCACCAACCGTGCAAAATGCTGCTACGAATTTAGAGATTCTGTTGCTGCAACTTGGTAAATTGATCCTAATTAAAGTAACAATGAACATCCCTTTGTGCTCTGATTCATGATATATACATTATATTTTGCTACAATAGATATTTATGGTGACACAAATTGCTCCAAACATCTTGCCCGCAACTCAGTTGATTCTTCGACTGAGCACAAACTCAATGAGCACACACTCTTTTGAGGTAACAATTCACTCAAATTCTTTTTCCCCTTTTCTGTAGTGGCAACAGGGTGAGAGATTTGTGAGGATCAATGAATAAAATGACCTAATTTGCATTTCACAGCCTCCAACTGGAAGTGCTTCCTGTCTGTGAAATATAGACTATGTTTATGACCCCAATATTAACTTTTCCTTATGCTTCATGTAATACATTAAAAGTTCTGACCTTTATTTACTGAACTGAATTTCTAATTAATGCTGAAGCTTTTACTGCCATATAAAGCAGTTGTCTATTAAATTACACCAGAGAGTTTAGAGATATGGTGATTAATGTTACTTGGAGGAGATGCTATTTCGGTCATGTGCACTTAAAAAAAACCCCTACACCAGGAAAGCAAAGACTCTTTTCATTAAAGTGATTCATTATTGATAATGTTTTTGAGAGATTTCAGAGTAGCAGCTGTGTTAGTCTGTATTCGCAAAAAGAAAAGGAGTACTTGTGGCACCTTAGAGACTAACAAATTTATTTGAGCATAAGCTTTCGTGAAAGGTGCCACAAGTACTCTTTTTCTTTTTGAGAGAGACAGTCATGGATAATACCATTAAATATTCACATTGGGCCAGTTTTTCAGCACCCACAGTTAGGTCTGGATTTTGAAAAGAGCTCAGCTCCGAATGAGAGCCAGATTCTCAAAAGCACTCAGTAACCAACAGCTCACCCTGTGACACTTATGGCTGGATTTTTCAGAAGAAACACCAAATTGCTGAGTAGCACTAGACAGGAGAGGGTTTTCTCATCCTGTGAGAACCTGAGATTTCAGAAAAATTTCCCATTCTGAAATGGGAGAAAAGTCTTGGGAATTTACACAAGCCAAATATAAAATAAATATTTCACTCTGATCATTTCAAGAAGTTGTGATTTTGACAATTAAAAAAAATCTTAATTTTTTTTAAACTATAAATCAGCTTAAAATTCAAAACCAAAAGTCGTTTTAGCCTAAAACTGGTCCTTTTCCATTTTTGAAAACATAAAAATGTTCCATATTTAAATTGTCAAAAAACATTTTTTCTGTTTTCTCTCAAAATGGGAAATTCAAAACCAACCTATTCCTGTGACATTTAGTTTTTGACAAATCAGCATTTTCTGATTAAAAAGGAAGCAAACAAACAAACAAAAACATTGGTGAAAAATTCCCATCCTGCTCTAGAAGTGAGGTTTTGAGGACTTGGCCCATTGTACAGTCACATTCATGCCTATCACAATACGCAGCCAGGAAGGGGAGCAAACACCCCTTGCACTCATGACAATCTCCCCAGGCTCAGCTAACAGCGTTCAGTGGTTTTTCTTTCATCCCAAAATTTCCTAATTTTTGTGGCCTCCTCTGATGCTGCTGCTTCCCCCTTGGTGAGGCAAGCTTCTCCATCTTTGTCCTAACTGGCTGCATTCTCTCCTTTTTTCTTAGTGCTACTCCCAAGCTGAGTGAATGGCAGTGGCTGGTCATTTGCAAGGGGGAAGCAGGTTTTAGGCACAGTTGCCAAGTGTCTCATTGCTATTATGAGTCACACAGGTTGAGTGCACTTGTGGGTTTTTTTGGTTTTGGTTTTTTTGGTTTTTTTTGGTTCCCCCCCAAGCATCCCTTCATCTGCTGCTGCCTGGCAGAAGTCTGTGAGCTTTTGCCCCTTTTTAACAATGGCTACCTCCTCTCATTACTTACATTGGGACTGAAGACACAATTGCCCACAGTAAAGATGGTTGCCCAACTACAATTTGCATGTGGGAGTGAGGTCACTCCTAATGAAGGTGGACACGCGGTGATTTAAGTTTTACCCCTTGGCTTTACCCCACACCTCCAGTTAATCCTTGTGTATTTGCCCTTTTATTTTACCACCCCTGTGGCCCCACATCATGATACATCCAGGAAGATGTACACCCAGGAAGACTGTACCAGACCATAGTGTAGTGCCTCCAGTTCATTGACAGTCTGTCACTAGTTCAGTACACAATCAACTGCAGCGGAGTGGAAAATCCAAGTTACAATTTAGGGAGTTAAATGTGCAGATCAGCGTGGCTGTGTGCTCACCTAAAGAACAGGTAGATTCATTGCCTTTACAAAGCAAACACGTAACCCTATTCACCACATGGTAGCATCTAGGATAGCACAAGTATTTCCTAACCTAAGTATAGGACAACAGGGTGAAATCCTGGCCCCATAAAGTCAATGGGAGTTTTTCTATTGACTTCAGTGGGCCCAGGATTTTCCCTGTACTGTGGTATCTCAAATCTCCATAGTCACTACACAAAGGTGAGTAGTGATAACATTTCAGGTTTTTTGTTTTTAAACAATAACTATTTTCTCTTTCCCAACCAGCTCTAATGCCATTTACTATTCCTAATTAACAAGGATTACAGACGCCTACCAGGCAAAACTCCCATTGGAAAGTTTGCCTGTTTAAGCTGTTCAGGAATCATCTTTGATGGCTTTTCCAAAGGATTCCAGAAAAAAACAACCAACCACACGGCTGGATTCTCTTACTTTCACTTTCATTCAAAAAGCAGAGCATCCAAACAGTCAATGGGATGACTCATGTCCTTTAGGTTAGGCATATGCTTAAGAAGCTGGAGACAGATATAGGCAAGATGATGGGATGTGAAAATTCCTCAGAAAGCTCTTAGTTTGCTCATACTTCATTGAGCTGCAGTTGACTGAAATATAATGAACTGCATAGCGACAGCAGTCTGTTGCATTCAGAAGCTATTGGACATGTTATCTTTGCTCCCTTCAAAACATATGGGTATCAAATGCAATAATACACGGAAATGCTACTCTAAGGGCTAGCTGGAGACCCAGAAGAAATGTATGAAAAGGTGGAGACAGGGAGGTCAAATGTTCAACCTTTAGGTTTTAAATGAGACTATTTATGTCTTTTAAACATAAATCAGTAGTTTGAGTTGATGGAGAATATAGCTTGAATCTGTTTGATTAAATATAAGGATCTCTCTTATTTCTTCAAATAGGATGGAGGTTATGAATTTGAAAAAGAAAATCAGCTCATAGCTATGGGGTGCATATTGCAGATGTGAGGATAAGCCTTCAGGTTTCAGCATAACTGAACTGAAGGCACAGGTATTGCACTGAATAGCAATAGGTAATAAGGAGCTGTCAACTGAAAACTAAGAAAGTGAGACAGAGGACCAAATACTCAACAGTACATCATCACTGACTTTGTGTGCTTCAGTTTTGCATGTCCTGGCTTGAGATGTCTCAGGTCTCTCAAGTTGAGATCCAAAAAAAACACAGGCATCAAAAATCAGTGGCCAATTCTGAAAACTTTGCACAGAACAAGTTTGTTGCTGAACCAGTTAGAGAAAAAAAGAGTCTTGCTCCCAGGACTCTGGCCAACCTCTAGATCCCACTGCTTCTTTTACAGAGGCAATGTGACCTAGAGGAGTGGGTAGGTGAGGTTCTGTGGCCTGCAGTGTGCAGCAGCTCAAACTAGATGATCATGATGGTCCCTTCTGACCGTAAAGTCTACAAGGCTGTGGAACTGGGATTCAGGAGACCTAGATTCTTATCCTAGTTCTGCTGTTGGGTGACCTTCGGGAAGTTGTTTTCCCTCATCTGTAGAATGGGGATAAAGATACTGCCCCACTTGTGAAAGTGCTTTGAGATCTACTGATGAACAATGCTATATAAGAGTTAGGTATTAGTCTAAAGTGATATCCTATCCTTACTGAAATAAGGGCCTTTCCTGATGGAAATGCATCCGATGAAGTGAGCTGTAGCTCACGAAAGCTTATGCTCTAATAAATTTGTTAGTCTCTAAGGTGCCACAAGTACTCCTTTTCTTTTTCCTGATGGAGGGTCTGTATTCTACTTGCTTCTATTTAGTAGCTCATCACCTGCTGTTGGGACTTTGAATCATAGAATCATAGACTATCAGGGTTGGAAGGGACCTCAGGAGGTCATCTAGTTCCACCCCCTGCTCAAAGCAGGACCAATCCCCAACTAAATCATCCAGACTTTAAAGTTATTTGTTATGCTTAGCATTTTTATAAGGATATGTTTAAGAATCCTCTGCTTTTCCACTTCTAGGGCTTCCATACAAGGACTGCGAGGTGGGGGTGGGGGGAAGTCCTCAGCACTTCGAACAAAGAGAGGTAGAGGTATGTGAGACTAATACTTCACTCTATTCAGTCTGCTTAGAAAATAGAAAAAAAAGGAAAACTACTTGAATAGGATTACTTACTGAAATAGTTTTTCGTGTAACAGGTGTCTGCAGAGTTTGAATATTGAAATTGCAGAGTGCATACATTATTAATGCTTCCAGGAATAAGCTTGCACATCAGACAATGATAAGGTGTTAGTTCACAGTGATGTGCTAGAACTAGTGTTGGATGCTGGGAAGAAAAAATGTCCAGGAATCTAAAATACCTAAAGGTTCTATTGAATAGAGAAAAGTGCCAATTTAAAGGATATAGACCATAGTACTTACCCAAGACACCTTCAATTGGGAAAAAGATTGTCATTGTAATTAAGCAAGATTTCCAGCAGCAGGGAATATGACTGAAGACCACCACCACCCTGTACCAACTCCCATAACAATGAAGCCAAATTGTTTTAGCTCGTATCCAGGCGAGTTCTGCCCATGGGACATTCTGTCCTCTGCCTACATTCCCAGTGCTACTAGATATGGTACCTAAAGCCAAATATGCTGACATTCCAGTGCTTTGAGCATGACCTCAGCTTTTTCTGTCCCATATCTTCCAAAGAGCTCACTATCCAGTCAATCCCATTTCTGCACCTAAATAAATCACCAGATTTTAAAAAACACTCTGCTCTCTAGCTCCTAGTTTTCTTAATGGAAATGACTGGGTGCTGACTGTCTTTCTAAATGTGATCCTTTGAGTCCAAAATACATGTAGCTTCATGGTGATGCTGATCATAGTCTGTGTTGTCTTTATTGGCTCTGCTTTGCTAAACAAAACGGTGGATCCTGTAGTCATTTTTAGTGTATGCTGAACACAGGTGAGTTATAGTGACTCTCCCTCACTCAGACTACTTATCTACATTACAACAATTCATTCTGTGACAAAGACACAGCTCTCTGGCTGGTGACTTTATATTTCTGTTCCTACAGACCTATCTATTTCTTTGGGATTCCCTCTGAGAACTTTTCCACTCAGCTTATCCAGAATACCTTGTTCAGTTCTGGATCCATCCAGCTCTCTGGGATCCAAAAACCTGAGGTCAACTCCAGATTTCAATCACTCAAGTTCCTTTATTTGGCATACAGCAAAGCTATGAGGAGCAGATCAAACTCAAGCATAGGGGGTGGGTATAGGGTGTGCCACACATCCAGAGTTACACAGAAACCTGGTCCTTTCACATACAATTATGCATCTCATTGCATATACTATGCATTGCATCATATATATTTTTTCTGATTGGCTTGGTCATTTTGCAGGAACCAATCCCTGTGCAGCATGCTTGAACTATTCCTTACCTCATGTCCACATTCCTAATAAGTGGTTCTCACGGTGTTCTCTCTCTTATCATAGGTGGCTCAGACATAGTCTTTTTCAACCTAATGAACTGTTTCTCCCTATTTCTATTTTTCATGAAATGAGGCTTCCTTCCAGGTGTTAATTACTCATGTCAGGCAGGCTGCAGCTACATTCCCCTGCTTCTTTATTTGTGTTTTATATTAGCATTCATTCCATCTGCATCAATTTCCTGTCTCTTTCTACTCTCTTTCTCAAGTTTATTACCCAGCAACACATGACTAAGACCACAAGTAGTTGTAGTCATTTGAGCCACAATTAATATTAAGCTTCAAGTATGAACCAGGGGGTGCAAGCTTACCAACTGTGGTGTAATCCCACATTATAAATTTGCTCTGACTTTAAAGCATTCTTTGGTAATTTTAACTTTGCTTTTATTTTAATTACATTGTGAAAAACTGGTACAAAATATAAAAATCTTTCCATTTATCACCACAGGAAATTTAGGTGTGAAACAGAACATAGGCCAATTAAAATAACATTCACAGGGTCCGTAACTGCAGTGGTCCTTTTCAGCTGTCACACAATACTTGTTGTTGTTAGATGTTCAGCTGTGTGTGTGTGTTCTCCCTGGTACTGCCCCAGCTCTGCACAGAGAGCTGGCACAGCAGACTCCAAGCGAACTGCCCAATGACCACAAGATTTGTTAAGGTATGAAGGCACCAGGCCAGGTTTATTGTCAACAAAACATGGTAATAGCACCTGGCAGACTCTACGAGGACACTAAGACGTGTTCCCATGACAAAGGACACAGCTAAGTGAATGGCAGGATTTTCCATTCCCCGCTTAGCTGGACCAAGATACCTCAGAGATACCTCTTTATACCCTGATACAAACAAGATATGTACTGCCACTTTCACATAGTTAGTTATTGCCCCTGACATAGCTAGTTATCTCCCATCTCCATGTTGGTTCGATTAAAACATCTCTACTCATCACACTGTCATCCTGACCTTATCTTTTAGGACGGGTCAGTGTGTTCCTGTTATCCTTGAGGAATGTTTTTGTGCCATCCTTGAAATTGGGATGTTCTGGTACCACTCTTCTGGAATGTGTTTGCGGGAGTGCTCTGTGCCTAGCACTTAGGAATGTGCGTTTCTGCAATATCGGCCCTGTTCTTGCCAGATTTTGTGAACTTGCAAGCAGGCATAGCCTGACTTTTGCTTACTTTGCCTTATATCAGCAAAGCCTGCCCACTACTTTATCTCAGGCCTCATATCAGACCGCTAATACAAGGGCTTATATCTCAGGCTCCCTTCCTACTACAACTTGTCATCACCAGCATTGGCAGTTTTTACTTTATCAATGTCCCAAATTGGCTTCTAAGTCATTGAGGTGACTTTGAAAATGAACTTAGGGCCTGATTTCCAGAGGTATTTGGGCACATAAAGGGGCACACAGACAACTAGTGGGGGTTTTGTAAGTACCTCGTTCATTTAAACACTTTTGGGTCCTAAGTGACTCGGGTGCTTTTGAAAATTTTACCCTCTGTTCTTTGGAATCAAATATAGTTTATGCATTAAAACTTTTCTTTTTTGGACCATAGATTCATAGATACTAAGGTCAGAAGGGACCATTCTGATCATCTAGTCCGACCTCCTGCACAGCGCAGGCCACAGAATGTCACCCACCCACTCCTATGAAAAACCTCACCCATGTCTGAGCTATTGAAGTCCTCAAATCATGGTTCAAAACTTCAAGGAGCAGAGAAGCCTCCCTCCAGTCAACCATGCCCCATGCTACAGAGGAAGGCGAAAAACCTCCAGGGCCTCTCCAATCTGCCCTGGAGGAAAACTCCCTCCCGACCCCAAACATGGCAATCAGCCAAACCCTGAGCACATGGGCAAGATTCACCAGCCAGATACCCAGGAAAGAGTTTTCTATAGTAAATCAGATCCCATCCATCTAATATCCTATCTCAGGGGATTTGGCCTATTTACCCTGAATATTTAAAGATCAATTACTTACCAAAATCCCATTATCCCATCATACCATCTCCTCCATAAACTTATTGAGTAGAATCTTAAAACCAGATAGATCTTTTGCCCCCACTGCTTCCCTTGGAAGGTTATTCCAAAACTTCACTCCTCTGATGGTTAAAAACCTTCATCTGATTTCAAGTCTAAACTTCCTGGTGGTCAGTTTATACCCATTTGTTCTTGTGTCCACATTGGTGCTGAGCTTAAATAATTCCTCTCCCTCTCCTATATTTATCCCTCTGATATATTTATAGAGAGCAATCATATCTCCCCTCAACCTTCTTTTAGTTAGGCTAAACAAGCCAAGCTCCTTAAGTCTCCTTTCATAAGACAAGTTTTCCATTCCTCGGATCATCCTAGTAGCCCTTCTCTGTACCTGCTCCAGTTTGAATTCATCCTTTTTAAACATGGGAGACCAGAACTGCACACAGTATTCTAGGTGAGGTCTCACCAGTGCCTTGTATAACGGTACTAAAACCTCCTTATCCCTACTGGAAATGCCTCTCCTGAAGCATCCCAAAATCGCATTAGCTTTTTTCACAGCCATATCACATTGGCAGCTCATAGTCATCCTATGATCAACCAATACTCCAAGGTCCTTCTCCTCTTCCGTTACTTCTAATTGATGCGTCCCCAACTTATAACTAAAATTCTTGTTATTAATCCCTAAATGCATAACCTTACACTTCTCACTATTAAATTTCATCCTATTACTATTACTCCAGTTTACAAGGTCATCCAGATCCTCCTGTATAATATCCCGATCCTTCTCCGAATTGGCAATACCTCCCAGCTTTGTATCATCTGCAAACTTTATTAGCACACTCCCACTTTTTGTGCCAAGGTCAGTAACAAAAGATTAAATAAGATTGGTCCCAAAACCGATCCCTGAGGAACTCCACTGGTAACCTCCCTCCAACCTGACAGTTCGCCTTTCAGTAGGACCCGTTGCAGTCTCCCCTTTAACCAATTCCTTATCCACCTTCTGATGTTCATATTGATCCCCATCTTCTCCAATTTAACTAATAATTCCCCATGTGGCACGGTATCAAATGCCTTACTGAAATCTAGGTAAATTAGATCCACTGCATTTCCTTTATCTAAAAAATCTGTTACTTTTTCAAAAAAGGAGATTAGGTTGGTTTGGCACGATCTACCTTTTGTAAAACCATGTTGTATTTTGTCCTATTTACCATTGACTTCAATGTCCTTAACTAATTTCTCCTTCAAAATTTTTTCCAGGACCTTGCATACTACAGATGTCAAACTAACTGGCCTGTAGTTACCCGGATCACTTTTTTTTCCTTTCTTAAAAATAGGAACTATATTAGCAATTCTCCAATCATTCGGTACTATTCCTGAGTTTACAGATTCATTAAAAATTCTTGCTAATGGGCTTGCAATTTCAGGTGCCAATTCCTTTAATATTCTTGGATGAAGATTATCTGGGCCCCCCGATTTAGTCCCATTAAGCTGTTTCAGTTTCGCTTCTACCTCTGATATGGTAATATCTACCTCTATATCCTCCTTCCCATTTGTCATGCTACCATTATCCCCAAGATCCTCTTTAGCCTTATTAAAGACTGAGGCAAAGTATTTGTTTAGATATTGGGCCATGCCTAGATTATCTTTAACCTCCGCTCCATCCTCAGTGTTAAGCGGCCCCACTTCTTCCTTCTTAGTTTTCTTCTTATTTATATGGCTATAGAACCTTTTACTATTGGTTTTAATTCCCTTTGCAAGGTCCAACTCTACTCGACTTTTAGCCTCTCTGACTTTATCCCTACATCTTCTGACCTCAATTAGGTAGCTTTCCTTGCTGATCCCTCCCATCTTCCACTTCTTGTATGCTTTCTGCTTCTTCATAATCACCTCTCTAAGATGCTTGCTCATCCAGCTTGGTCTACAACTCCTTCCTATGAATTTTTTCCCCTTTCTTGGGATACAGGCTTCCGATAGCTTCTGCAGTTTTGATTTAAAGTAATCCCAGGCCTCAACTACCTTTAGATCCATAAGTTCTTCAGTCCAATCCACTTCCCTAACTAATTTCCTTAATTTTTGAAAGTCAGCCCTTTTGAAATCAAAAACCCTAGTTGCAGATTTATTTTTGTTAATCCTTCCATTTAGTTTGAACTGAATTAGCTCATGATCACTTGAGCCAAGATTGTCCCCTACAACCATTTCTTCTATGAGGTCCTCGCTACTCACCAAAATTAAATCTAAAATGGCATCCCCTCTAGTCGGTTCAGCAACTACTTGATGAAGGAATCCATCAGCTATCGCATCTAGGAAAATCTGAGCCCTATTATTATTACTAGCACTGGTCCTCCAGTCTATATCTGGGAAGTTAAAGTCTCCCATGATCACGCAGTTTCCATTAGTATTTACTTTATTAAAGACATTAAAAAGGGCTCTATCCATATCCAAATTAGATCCCGGAGGTCTATAGCACACCCCAAGCACTATCGTAGGAGAGGCTTTACTAGTTTTCTTCCCCAATGTAATTTTTGCCCAGACGGACTCTGTCTTATCCATTGCATCGCTTCTTATTTCTTTACATTCTACCTCATAGTTGATATACAATGCTACTCCACCCCCTTTACCTTTGTTTCTGTCTTTCCTAAACAGCACATACCCTTCAATACCTGTAGTCCAGTCATGACTACTATTCCACCATGTTTCTGTTATCCCTGTAATATCTGGTTTCACTTCCTGCACCAGTAGCTCTAGTTCCTCCATTTTGTTACCTAGACTCCTCGCATTGGTGTACAAACATATTAATATTTGCTGTTTGGCCTCGCTCACATTTTGTACCCTATTAGGCACAGTCATTCTACAGCCAGTATAACCTATTAGACTAGTATCCACACCGCCCTCGCTCCTTATATACATTCTCCTACCCATGGCTGTATCCTTTCTTACTTCATCTTCTTCCCTCTCAATGCTAAAATCTGGCGTGGAGATTACCTGGACATCTCCCATCCATCTCCCCCCAATTCCTAGTTTAAAGCTGTCTTTATCAGTTGTGCCAGCCTCGATCCTAGAAGTCTATTTCCTTCCCTACTCAGATGAAGTCCATCCCGAGAGAACTGACCTCTGTCCGTGAATGCCTCCCAGTGGCCATACATCCCAAAGCCCTCCTTATAGCACCACTGCCTAAGCCATCTGTTGACAGTCATAATCTTGTCACACCTTTGTTGCCCTTCTCTAGGAACAGGAAGGATCCCGCTAAAGATCACCTGAGCCTCAATTTCCTTAAGAGTCTTCCCCAGCCTAGCATAGTCTCCCTTGATACTTTCCAGCGAGAATCTGGCTGTATCATTTGTTCCCACATGAAGGATAATTAGGGGATTCTTTCCCGCTCCCTTGAGGATCCTTTTCAACCTCAGGTCTACATCCCGTATCTTAGCACCCGGAAGACAGCACACCCTTCTATTCTCAGGATCAGCTCTAGTTACAGGCCTGTCTATTCTTCTCAATAAAGAGTCCCCAATCACATAGACCTGCCTTTTCCTGGTGACAGTGCTATTCTCCAGTCTCTCCCCTGTTCCCTCTGGCTGCAAGTTCTTTCCATTCCTGTTTTCCCTTACAATTTTCTTCAACCCATCCTGTATCCTCCTGGGGCTCATATTTGGTGTAGTCTCCCTTGACTCTTCCCCTTTTTCTATAGGGCTAGCCTCTCTTCTCTTCTTCCTTACCCTTCCACCTTCAGCGACTACCTGCTGAGCCCCTTCTTCATTTTCCAACTCTGCAAACCTGTTCCTAAGCTCTATTTCTCCTTCACTAGCCTGTCTTTTTCTCTGCCTGGTTCTTTGAGTCACATGTTTCCACTGACCACTTTCGTCATCCAGTCTCCCCTCAAAATTCCCCAGCCCTGCTTCCATCTGCGAGTCTGAGCTTTTCCCTTCAGATACCTCATATCTTTGCTCCATCATCTGCTCAAACCCCTTCCTAAACTCCACCAGACTTTCCACCTGCATCTCCAAACCTCGGATCTTTTCCTCCATCAGCTCTATCAGACGGCATTTCATGCAGACAAAACTCTTACCGGTTCCCCCCTCCAGGATCATGTACATACCACAGCTTCCACATCCAGTCATCCTCAATGTGTCTTTCACTGCAGGAGTCACTCCCACAGCTGCCTCTGTATCTGTCATCTCCTTCCCACCTAAATCCTGTTAATCTGGGAAACACAAGCCACACCAAAAAGACCACCCCCCAGCAAAAGCAAACCCCAAACAAGCACAATCCAAACTCCCCTTGCAAACTCCCACTCAAACTCCCCTGTTTAGAGCTCTTTTGGACCAGTTGGTTCAGGGAAGTTGAACAAAATACCTTCTGACATGTCAATACATGACAGCTGGCTCCTGGTGAAACAATCCATCAGATCCTTGCTGATAGCCATTTGCAGAGACTTGAAGAAACAGTGATGATTTTCCAAAAAAAGCATCATGTGGCTTTAAAGCCATGATATCTATTCAACTGCTGCATACTGACAGAGCAATGGGCATGCAAATATGTCAATTATTTTCCTAACCAGCTTGTAGAATGGACTATATTTCCTGAAACACACCGTGACATTGTACCAGCATGGTTCCCATTAGGGAAAGGGAAGCTAGTAAAATACCTCACACACACACACACAACCTTCCTTTGCCCCAACTTATTTATAGAATAATTTCTAGTGTGCCACTAATACAAGAATGGAAACAAGACAATGAACAAATAAACAGCCCTTCCCCACACACACATACTTTCAGAGTGGGAAAACAGATCCGTGTACAGTGGATTTGTCCAATTAGGACCAACAATAAATGCTGGAGTGTTTCAAAAAAGCTCAGCACCCCAGAGCTCCCATTTAGGCACCTAAATAAAATGGCTAGAGATCATGAATGGGAACTCCTGTCCCTGAGCACTTTTGAAAATCTGGCCCTGTATTTTCCTGTGTCTAATTCCACTGTTCTACAGGGGTATTTTGAGGGAGGGCAGGAGGTGCCAGTCCTCATGTTTTTGTACCAAGATGATGAAAGCGAAGCTCCAGTTTATATTCAAGGCCTTCATAGAAGCTCTGCTGGTAGAATTATCACTGTTACGACTAGTCTCCCAGTAGATGTCCCCTCACTGGGGTTATGTGGCTGGGTTTATTGATGGAAGAGACTGGGCAAAATCCAGATTGCATGTAGCCAGTACAGAGACTAGTCTTGGGTGAACCTCCAAAGTATTGGCAGTTTGGTTGAGTTATTTGAACTTATCTCAACTTCTTTAATCTAGAAATTGATCTAGCCATCTTAAATGCCAGTAATCCACATGGAACTAGCTATCATCACCACCATCTTGATACGATACTCAATAATTGCTTATTGTTTCCCAGTGGGATTTAGAAACCCCAAATCTGTCAAAATGAGAGCTCTTGTTAGCTAATGACTAACGATTGTCAACAACTCCTCATTCTCTTACATAGGATTTACTTTTCTTCTGTGGAACAGGGGTTGTTTGTTTGTTTGTTTTAGTTTCCCACAAAATGTACAACTTTTCACTGGAAACAGTGAATAAACAACAAAAACTCTGCAAATATTTTGGAAAACAACAACAACAACAAAAACCTGGATTTTTCACAGACTTTCAGTTTTCTAAAACCAAAATAAATGAAAAAACAAAAACCCCACAGACATTTAAAAAATAAAAATTAAACCAAAGCCATTAAAATAAATAAACTAAATTAAAAATAAAATAGTCATCCCCAAAAGTTTCTTGGATTCAACCAAAATGAAACTTTTCCATGAAAAATTTCATATTAGCCTGAAAGCTGTTTTTCATTAAAAACCAACAGAAAAATTAATTAGACTATTTTGACCAGCTCTATTAATCACCTATTTTAATTATAAAAATGATACCAGATTGCAATAAGCTAGTTAAACACATCCGTATGGACAGGAGACACAGGTCAAAAACTGTGTTACTTGCTCTTAGAATAATCACACCACGTACTTTCTAGGCCACTGTTTGGTAATGGTTTCCCATTTGCTAGCCTGTAATAAAGACAGTGCTATGTTTTCAATACACACTCAGAGCTCCATTTACATATCCAATGGGAGGTTGGCATACATCATAAGATGGATTTTGCCTTAGTGTTTATTCTAACTGTCCAAAATGCATCTGTAGTGAAAGGGATATCTCCATGTCACTCGGAAGTTGATTAACAGTAAAAGACTACACGTTTAGTGATGCCAAACCTTACTCTACTACCTGTGAAGGGCGATACAGTACCCTATTCCACTGATTTTTTGAATATAGCTGATAAATTAATAACACTCTACTATAAAAATAAGCACATCCTTTCCCCCATCTGATTTAACATCTCTGTGCAGCTGCTGGGTTAGACAATGACAGAGCATGGGCTCAGATGCCAGCAATATGTGGATGATTCCAAGCGCGATATCTCTATTGTATTAAATGTTAACGGCACTATCTCCCAGCTGTGGCAGCCTTTGGGAGATATAAGTACCTGGATGATGACCAAGTGAATCTAAAACTGAACAAGACTAAAGGGATGATGATGGGGAGATGAAAGCATTTTAAAGAGCTTGTCTTTGTTATGATATCACCATCCACAGTGGGCATCTGCCCTCAGATTATCAAGATGGCTTCCAGACTCAGCTACCTTCTGAACTCCTCATCAATGGATATCCAATGAACTGCAGCAGTGAAATGCCTTCTCCCACCTAAAGCTGGCAAGCAGGATACACCCCATCCTGTCAAATATGCACTTGGTCATAGTGATACAGTCTTCTGGGACTTGCAGATCTCATTATCACAATTCCTTGTGTCACCTTGTTTTTCCTGTTAGCCCATGATTAAACTAAACCAAATATATTCATACCATAAATATCCCACTAACCAAGTCAGCATGCAGTATTGATAAGTTACAGAGCAGCTCCAATTCTGGAACACTTTGTACCCGCAATTTAAGACATTGACCTGTAAAAGAAAGCCCTGTTTCTCAGAAATGCAACAACTCATGCACCTCAATAACACAGGCTGCAAGGAGCATATCACACCAGTATTCAGTTCCCCGAATGAACTTTCTGTTGGATACAGAGTGGAGTTGAAAGTTGGGGCCCTAATCTTTAAAATTCCTCCATGAGATTGGTCAAGTCCACCAGGGCGACCACCAAACCAGATGTGATCAATGACAGCCACACTCCTCTGGAACAAAGGCACTCTTTTATCTGCAAGAATGAGCACAGGACATAACGTTTTCTTGGCAGCTGGCTCATGACTGTGGAACTCACAGCTGAAGTTGTTCAGATTGACCCTTTGACATCAGCACCCTTCAGAAAGAATTTAAAACCCACTTCAGAGTTTTTCTAAAGCAATGTCTACTTCCCCTTTTCCCCCTTCCAGACATTAAAAAATACCAGCAAAAAGATGGAGAGAGAGAGAAGAAGCTTCACTTGTGTACTCATTTATGTAACCCTGTGCAATTTGCCTGTATATTGTCAGTGTTTGCAAAAAGACGGTTGAAGTTATTATTTTCTGGCATAGCAGAAACATGGACGAACCAAAATATAATTCTCTGTGTTAGTTTATTTATCTGAATTCTTTAGGCTTTCCTGTACTACCTGCCATATATATATAACTAGAGCTGCCCAGTAAAAAGATTTCCAAGTTAACATGCCACTTGAAGCCATCTCAATTGAGTTTATTCAAACTGGTTCTCAAACTGGTTCTCAACCCTCCAAAATTTACATATTTTCTATGCTTTCTTCAGGAAAGTCTGTTGAAAAACCTATCCAATCAGCTACTTCTCCTGGTGTTAGCTCCCATGTTTAGAACAAGGACATTTCATATGAAATCAGAGAAAGATTTATGAGCAGTAAGAAATCTTGACACTAAAATGTTTTTGGTTAAAACCAGAAATGTTTTCAAATTTTTTTTTCAAGTTTTTTCATCTGAAACACTTTCATGGGAAATTTGGAAAAAAAAGATTTTTTTAAATGTCATATGGAAAAACAATTGACATTTCTGAATAAGCGCTATACTGAAATAGCCTGAAATACCTGCAATTATTTTCATGTACTGGGATTTTGTATACAGTAGAACTGCATTCATTGTTTCCAGTTATTTGAAAGGTAGTTGAACGTCAGAATCCTTCAGATTGAAACTCCCAATAATTGTATTTCCAAAATGAGAGTGCATGTGCTTTTGTTAGTTTGTCTGAATATATGCAAATAAATTATATGCAAATTTCTAAAATTATTCTTTTGTTAGCTATTTTACTAGAGTTGGTTAAAAATGGAAAATAATTTCAAAGAAAAAGTTGATTTTGAAATTGCTTCAATTTCATAGTGTTCAAAGTGGAACAATTTCAGTTTTATGAAATATTTTCCAAAATTTTCACATTTCATATTTTCCTTTTTGTTCCGATGCAGATATCTTTTTCATTTTTTGTAACTGAGTGCAATAAAATGAATTTTGTGGGGAGGATTTTTTTAAATTTTTGTTTCATTTTTCTTTTCCACTAACTTTTCAAAACTTCTTCAACTTATAAAAAGTTATGAATTGGCAGAGTTATTGAATTTTGCTATTCTGTAACGTGCATGAGGAAGTTTTTAAAGGTACAGAGCATTCAAAGAAAAAGAAGAAATAAAAGGTAAGAAAACCAAAATTCTGGACATCATTTATTCTGTTGCATTTAGTGGCAAATAGGAATAAAGGGAGAAAGGGGGTAGGGGGAGAAATGTCAAAATGTTCAGTTTCAACAAAAAGCTAACCAATTTGGAAAAAAAGCTTTTTGTGAAAGTATTCAGCTTTGGAAAAAAAAAGGTTTTTGTTTTGTTTAAATAATGTCAGAGAGAGAGAGGGGAAAAATAGTTCTACTGACTCAACTTTTTACTAATTCTACATCTGGTATGAATTTCTCTCCCTTCCAGAAATTTCATAAAATCCAGAAAGGGGGAGAAAAACTGTTTTTAGGATTGAAAACAACTCTTTTCATCACTAACCTATTCTTCTTCCCTCCCACATGAAATACCTACCATCTTTCTTGTGGCATTTATCAAGGGTCATGGTAGCTCCAGTAGCTGCTGGGAGTTGTATTCCAGGGCTTTTTAACTGTATTCTTGGCAGATGGCCACTTGGAGGGTTGTTTGCAGTGTTGTAGCCATGCTGGTCTCAGGATATTAGAGAGACAAGGTGGGTGAGGGAATATCTTTTACTGGACCATCTTCTGTTGGTGAGAGAGGGAAGCTTTCAAACTACACTGACCTGCATTCTTGTTGAAATTTTCCACTGAAGAAAACTCAATTTTTTGACCAGCTCTAACATTACTTCTCACAGCTGACTCTCCTATCAACAGAACCTTCTGTGTCTCTCAGTAGCATTGCCATCTCTTGGAGCAACTTCCTTAGTGCATGAGGCATGATCAGATGCTCTTAGCTCTGTCAGAAGAAGTCTGTCATCTTTAAGAATCTGGCCTTTTGGTCTTGGGGCAGGAGACAAAGAAATTAAATTTAGGAATGTGCATTCACTGTTTCCAGTTGTTTGAAAGCCAGTTGAATGTCAGAATCCTTCAGACTGAAACTCCCAATAATTGTATTTCCAATGTATTCTTTTAAAAAGTCTTAGTAATTCCATGGAAAGAAATTCATCCGCATGATTGGTGTAGCTCACCAATGGGAAAGATTCAAACTGGTGGATTTCTTCCTGTTAGACAGATTAACAAAAATGTCCACGTTATGCTACACAGAACTGGTGAGTTGGTAGGGGACTAGTTCCTTATTCAGCGGATGGCACTGACTGACTGAGCTGCTCAAAAATTTCTGTTGAGGCTTGTTTAGTACAGAAAATGGCTTTCTAATAAAATGGAATTATTGCCATTTAAATCTTTTGGAAGGGCAGTTGTTGGAAGTTATTTCTCAACCAGCTCTACTTACTGAGGCCAGGTCTATGCTACACACCTACAGCGGTACAACTACCTTGCTCAGGAGTGTGAAGCGGTGCAATTATACTGATCTAAACTCCCGGTGGTGC
The DNA here is from genome assembly GCF_009764565.3 of Dermochelys coriacea. Taxonomy (NCBI): domain Eukaryota; kingdom Metazoa; phylum Chordata; order Testudines; family Dermochelyidae; genus Dermochelys; species Dermochelys coriacea. The sequence continues at coordinate 7,429,125 of NC_050071.1, read as the reverse complement.
CAGAGCTAAGTTGATGTGAGAGCCTCTCCCGTTGACATAGGTACCGCCTCTTGTGGAGGTGGATTAACGACACAGACAGGAAAAGCTCTCCTACGGGGCATAGTAGCATCTTCACTGAAGTGCCACAGTGTTACAGCTGCACTGGTAGACCTGCCCTGAGAAAGTACTGATACTCTGAGCCTAACCTTATGCTATACAAACTCCTAGCAACTACAGCACCCACAAAACAATTTCAAATCTTCTCTCTCACACACATACACACACCCCCCCCTGCAAATTCCAATTTTCAAAACCCCAAAGGGGATTTCTTCAAAGGAATGAAGAGAGTTGGGCACTCAGGAGCACAAGTCCCATGGTTGTAGCATTTTGAAAGTCCCACCTCAAGTCTAAACAGCTAATCCCCCACAGCAAGGAACCCAGCTATTCTGCAGCTGACTGCAGGGCTCTCTTCTCCCTCAGTTAGGATACTGATGAGGGGCCCCATAATGACAGACAACTTTTTGGCAGGACAGGGAGAGGAAGGAAAGGGTTAAGGTACTGACACCATAAGCCCACCCCTGGGGCTCCAGTTTCTGAAGTTCTGTGATGATGCGAGAATCTTTCAAACAAGACTGGCCCTCCTAGTTGACATGAGTGTCACCAAAACAGTGACAACTGCCTAAGCAGCCTGAAGCAGAGATCTGAAAGGTTTGTTTGAAAGGGTTATCATCTCTGAGCCCCTCTGCCCTGGCGGGGAGGACAAGGTCAACACCTGTGAGAAAGGGGCCTTCACTATCTCTCCCCACCGAATCATGGCTCTGGTGAGGTGACATCACCCCCACACACACTGCCCACTCTTGTCCTCTGCTTGGGCAGGAAGAGTCTGAGTCTTCCTTCCTTTTGGACAGACCACAGCCTGCCTGAAGACACAGGGACCAGTGGGACGGGGAGATGGGAACCAATTCTGTCCTAAAAGGACTGGTGGCAGGTGGCCAACCACCACACCAAATGGCTCTGGTGTCGGTTGCCATTGCCAAAGCAAGCAGGGGCACGGTCACAGGGGACATATGGGAATACGCTTAGGGCCACGGATTGCCCTGGGGAATGGCCAAGAGGAAATTCTTACTCCCACTTCAAGTTTTCCCCAGGGCTCTCTTAATGCTGTGTTGTACTAAGTACACAAATCCCAAGCAACCGCATTCCCATGCTCTTACAAAGAGTGCGAGTAAAGGCAAAGTGTGATTGCTTTTAAACCCTCTAAACTCTCCTCTCTGTTCCCCATGACATCTTTTTGTCACTAGGGCTGTAAGAGCTACCTTCTCTTTTGCAGCCTTCTTCCATCTTGTCCATTCTCCATCTATTTTCCGGTCTCATCTGCCAACATATCCTTTCTTCCTTGCCTGTACTGCTCATCTCTGCTAATATTTGGTATTTAACTGCTAAGCATTTAGGAACAGAACTTGTATAAATAACGGTGTATAAAATCAGGCCTCCCCAAAACCTAGACATGAGCTGAATGGTACCCATGTGAGTACTGGCATTGAAGTCAACTTGCCTATGTAAAGTCAAACATGTGCATAATTTTTTGCAGGATGGGGGCCTACAGTTGTATTGTGTTGTATCCAAACTGAATCTACTAAGCCAGGGACCCTCAAGCTGAGGGTTGCGGCCCCAAGAAGGGGATGTGACCAATTCCAGAGGGGCCATAAGCCTCCTCCATTACTTCAGGGTGAGATGAGGAGGCTTGGAATATTTTTCTGTTGTGACACAAGGTCACAATAGGGAAAAGATTGAGACGCGCTTTCCTAACCTTTAGAGATTTGTCTATCGCTAATTGTAACTGTATTTCTGTCTTGTGATTTGGCTATTTCAGTATCCAACCCTTATTTGAACTCTGTGATGTTTGAAGACGTCAATATTCCATGCCACTGACCTTTTGTTGCCTTCTTTTATTGGTCCATATTAAATGCTTTTCAATCAGATTTCAGTATACTTCCAATGTCATGTAGGCTCCAACAAAGTTTAGCTGCCCCAAACTTAACTTCAGATAACAGCACAAAGCTATTTTAATTAATGTTAATGAGCAAATTAAATATTTGAATTTTGATCTTGGTCTTAAGACATAGAAGAAATTTAATGTTCACATAAGGGAAATCACAATTAACATTAAGGTCAGACAAGACCGACAAATGCTACTGAATGTTCAGCTCTGACACACTTCCAGGGGCTGCTGGAAGCGCTAGGGATAAGCTCCGTTTGCATATAAACATATGTGACAAAACTGACAAGCCAATCATGTATAATTTAAATATTTGCAGATTACTACAAAGTGTTTAGAACTGGCAGAATTGGCCACATGGATGCTGTTGCTATGGGAGCTGCAGGGGTGTTTACGTAACGCAGAAGAAATCTGAATCAACACACATGCAAATATATCTGCAGTTACATTTCAGGAGTAAAGTTTTATTGTCCATAAAAGAGTCTTTAAAAAGCAACAGACCAGATTCTTTGCTGTAGCCAATTTGTGCTCAGCACAGCAGAGAAGGAGAGGCCTTCAAGGGGCCAGTTATAGTTTTCCTGACTCTTAGCCTGGCTTTGATCTCAGCTGAGGCTTTGGAATAGGTTAGAGGAGCCTTGCAGCAGTCCCCAAAGCATTATCTATCAGTAGGGATAGCCAGAGCCACAACACACTCTGGCCATTTCTCATCCTTGCACTCTATTTTATCATCGTCGTTATTATGACAGGACCTGGAGGGTCCATCTGAGATAGTAGGCGCTACTCACATCCCCATACTCAATGACAGTGCTCCAAAAAGCATACAGTCTACATAGACAAAACAAAGGGTAGGATGGGAAGCAGAGGCACACAGATAGAAAGTAACTTGATTAAGGTCACCCCACGGGATAGTGGCAGAGCCAGGGTTAATATTCTGGGCTGAGATGCTCAAAAGTGTTTAGATGCCAAGCTCCCTTTGAAATCAATGGGAGCTCGGTGCCTAAATACCTTTGAGGATCTGAGCCCTAAACCCCTGACACCCATTCAAAGTGCTCTGTTCACTAGATAATCCCTCTACCACTCCTCTACCATAGGGCTGCAAAGGAGGGGTGAGGCAGAACTGGCTATGTCAGGTCAGCACCAACTGCTGGTTGGGAAGATGCAGGTACTTCTCACCACCGGAGTGCCACCTGCATAACTCACTGAATCCAGTGTCTCCTCATTAGGACAAAATATGTATCAATTATACCCAGTTATATATTATACTCAGTTATACCCAGAATCACCCTATATATATATATTTTTTAAAATTTAAAACCAAAGAATGGCCAAAAAAACCCACAGAAAACCCGTCATAGTGTGTACCCCTCACCACTGGTCTGGCACTGCTTCCTGGTCACTTTGGGGATTAGCTCTTGAGGCAGACACCCCCCTTCCATGGTTTGTACACCAGCGCTCTGATTCTCTTTCTGGTCTGCAGCTCCCCTCTCAGCCCTGGATCTGCAACATCCTCTTCGTGACTCAGCTCTCCAGGTAGGTCACTCAGTGTTCCCCTCTTCCGGGGTTCAGTCCTTCAAATCCTATGTCACTCCCAGAAGGCCCCAGCTAGTTTTCCAGTTCCCTGCTTCACTGGTCGATTCTATGCCCTCGGTGGCTAATAGGGGAGAGCTAAGGCCTGCCCACTACTCTGGGTTCCAGTACAGGGACCCTCCACCCAGCATATGGGGGCTTATCTCTCTCTGCCGTCACTGCTCCTTCCCTGGACTGCTTCCTACCACACCTAGTTCCCTTCCTTTCTCTCTGGGTACAAGTTCCAAACCCTCAACTCTCTTCCCAAGGAGTGACTGCAGCCAACACAGCTCTTCAGCCCCTAAAACACTTCTCTTTCCCAGGGAATGACTTCCCTTTCCCAGCAGCAGCCCACTTGCGATCAATTCCTGCTCCCTGGCTCTTCCTTCAGGTGTGGCCTGTGGACTTAATATGCCTACCTGGCTACCTTAACCCCTTCCAGTCCTGTGTAGGATGGACACCCCATCACAACCTCCAATATCTGTAAAAAGAAAAATTCCCCTAAGTGAAAAAGCTATTTTGAGAATCTATTCTGAATATTAGCATGTTCACTCACTATTCTAAATGCAAGTCACCTGAATTCCCAAATCAAACACAGCTGACACACACATATATAAGGGTGAGGGAAATGCTAAGATATTGCAAGCATTTACAGTTCACCCAGAGATAAACCTTCAGGGTGTAACTCAATTCAGTGCCCCAGAAAATTCTAACTTTCCCATTAAAGTTAATATCGGGGACTCTGGGGTCAGCTTGTGTTCTCAGTTAAGCTGGTGTAAATGCAACAGCTTTAATGAAGTCACTCACTTCAGATTTATGAGAGCAGGAATTAGACTTGTATCTTCTTGTGCTTGATGACAACCGAGGTAATTGTCTGTGCTCTGATAATTTTGTCAGCAATTTAAAAGAAAAAATATCTTAAATAAGTGCTCATAGGAAAAAATGTATTAAATTAACAATAAAGGAGTGAGAAATGAAGAAAGGAGATAAAAAGCCTGAGGATGAACATTTACAGGCAAAACCTTCCAAATAAAGGTATTATGCCTAGTAGAATTTCTCTGACATTTTCTGATGAAACTTAGTTGAAGTGAAATGTTTTGCCAACTCTATTGCAGAGTCGAGAAAACTTTTGGGGAAACATAGGCAGGGTTCCATTCAGTGACTAGCAGCCATAACACTGCCAAGAATATCAATTTCACATATTTCACTTCAGGAGCAACTTAATTATGCCATTTCTTGACATTAGTGTGCTTGAATGTGTAATCTTAAAATTGTTTTAACAAAGTTTGTATGTAATTGTCTAGAATTTCTAAAATTTCTAAAAAGCAAAGAAATGGAAAAAAAAAACCCATCCAGAATTCTATCATGTAGTATCATATTGACACTCACATGGTTCATTAGCTGGTGTGGAAACTTTATATCCATTGCAAGGGCCTCTCCCATTTGAGCTAGTGGTCCAATTGATAGCATTAGTAGATTGCCATATTCAGTGTGGACCAGCACTAGAAGCGGATAGGACAAACACTTGGCCAGTGGGCTGCAGAGAAATGGTGAGATTCAAGAATTATGGGATCCATTCCAAGCTATGGAGAGGAATGTGCTCTAGCTGCATGGGACCTTCTGATAGTTCCCCACAAGTCTGACCCCTTCTGCTCCATCCCCTCAGACCTGTCTCAGTTTGTTCCCTCCTCCAACTTCTTGTCACAGTCTTTTTGCTTACCTACCCCCAATCTTCCCCTCCAGGCCTTCCGTCTGAGCCCCCAAATCCTCCCACAGTTCTTCATCCCAGTCTCCTTCCCTAGGAAGTGCTAGTCTTGCCATACCCCCACCCTCGGCTCCCTGACCTATTCCTCCACCCCAAACTCTTTGTCCTAATCTACTAAGTCCAGCTCTTGTATCTTCTTCATTGGAGTCAGGCACCTTCCTCCTCCATGTTGTCTGGTAGCCAGCAGGAGGATCATTGAAAGCACAGCAAAGAGTATTGCTCCTGGTTCCTGTGCTTGGCTCCACAACATCCCATAGCCGCCAGGAAAAGCAATCCCAGGGAAAGTGCTGCTCATCCCTCATTGCCCTTGACTGTAGCGTGGTCAGTCACTGTGTGTAGTTTGCATATGCACAGACTGCTTGGCATGAAGGAGCGGTGAGCAACTGGAGCATGTTCGGTCCAGACAGAATCTTCCGAGGATTGATCTGCAAGATGTAGTCTTCTACTAAGCAGGTGCAAATGGAGATTTTTCAAACCTTATCACTTGGCCAAATGTGAGTGGTTTTTCCATGAGAAAAGTGAAAGGACATATCTTTGACAGCAGGGTAACACTGCCTCTCCCTGGCCTTATTTAAAGTCTGATCTCCAAAGTATGGGGCATTAGAACTTCTCAAAGAAAAGGTCTGCAGATTTTTTAAAAAAACAGGGGCAAACCAGTGTATTTTTTAAATAACCTCTTTCTTAGAAATGGCTGAACTGTTTTGGCTGAAACTTACCCTCTAAAATTCACTCTGTGGCAGACACCCAGCATGGAAAATTTCAGTCTGAACAATTAAGTCTGGACAAGTTATAAGGAACTGAAGACAGGATCTTTTAATGGGAAATGTTGGGCAATCTTAACTGTAGATCATGCAATTAGCTCTGTCTAGTATTGAAGAGAGTTGTAAATCTTACACTGTTTGTCTTTTTGACTATTGCTGCACATTGAACTACCCACAATGGGCCATAGGCCATTTTCTTGCATAGTTACAGAACCCACCAACATGTGTGAGCAATTATTCCCTTCAACGTTACCTTGCATTTGTCACCCATCGTCAGGTGTTGTGAAAAGAATGGTGAATTTCACTCTGAGATGAGTGTATCACAGACGTGAATTATATAGCTCATCACGGTTGTATATTTTGATTTTCACTATATAAACTGTGTAACTCTTTTATCTCCGGTTGCTACTGGATATCTTTGATCAGTATATGTTAGGTGGTGTTTAGGACAAGTCTTCTGCTCTGCTGCTTATGCAGAGTGGTTTGAGTTAGTGACAGAACGAATAGCTGACATGGGCTTTAAAATATTAACATAAATATTCATTTGTTATGTAGGTTTTTGGAGTAGCAGTAACTCACTGGTAGTAAATGTTATAGGTTCACCTCTGTGCTCATCCACAGAGGATGTGAGTGCTCACAGCCTTCAGCTTCAGAGCCTTGACTCTTTAGTTCAAGCTACAACAGTGCATGCTTTTATCTCTAGAATTCCCTAGTGTGCCAGTCACAAACACCAAGGGAATCTGAGGTATAAACTGCCGAGAAACAATCCAAGTTAACACATGAGAAATTAGAAATCATAATTTATCCATTGTGGGGTATAGGTCCACAGAAATGAAGGGGTACATTTTCAGCTGTGCTCAGCTCCTCCATTGGCATCTAATGGAAGAGGCCATGTTTTCAAACAAAAGTCTTATAGCCAGCAACTCTCGCTGAGATCGATGCTGAGCTCTTTTGAAAATTGACCTCAAGGTAAGTAGGTCCCTCACCTCATTAAGGTTTCATAAACGTATGTTGTTCAATTCAGCCCTCTTTCTTTACTATCTGTCTCACCTGATATTTGGGTGTGTCTGAAATAGTACCTTTTTTCCACATTTCTTGCTTTGCTCAGATTCTCATTTTTGTCATCTACATTCTTTTTACCTTGTTTGCCCTAGATTTCCCCCTCCTTCACCCAAATACAAATCACGTACCTATGTCCAGAGATGGCCCAGAACAGCAATCTAAATCCCAAATCTCCTAAATCTGAAGAAGTCTATTTACAAATTCAGATGCTGGGTTAGATTGTGGCATTAGGCAGAGCCTTGAGGAAGGGATGGTATGTAAGCTGCAGTAGCCAACCTGGTGACTCAGAGCTGGAAGGCCTACATCACCAGCATGGCTCAGAATGGCTCAGCTGTGTTAGATGGTCCACCAGCGGTCAGAAATACAGCTACACCCATTCCCTAACCACCAGCTGTGGCTGCGCCAGGTGACTGGCCTCTACTTACTCCAGCATGCCCAGATCCAAGAGGCCCCCTTCATGTCAACCCTGAAGCACAAAGGGGCCACAATGGTCCCCTAGGGAAGTCCAGTGTAGGATAAATGCAGATGGGTGATATTGTTTGCTGATCATAAGGAGCTGTAGCAGCAGAATGAAGGTCAGACCAGCCCCAGGCTGCTCTAGCTTATGCTGAGTCCTCTCCAGAGATGCAGATGTATCAAAGCTACTTCTGTCTTCCCCATCCTTCCTTCTGGGCTGAGCTGAGCTCAGCCTGACCATGGCACAGAATTAGGGCCAACGTACCTGTTTTGTGGTGAAACAGAGGAATTCAGTGAGCAGGGTTATAAAGCCAGCACCTTTAACAGACACTACATTCAATTAATTTGAAAAGAGAATGTGCCTCATGAAAAGAGCTTTTTTTTGCCATAAATCATTGAGCAAAGGCCATTTCTATCTACCTCCTTTAAGTGCCATTGCCTTTGACTCTATTGGAGACTCATCTGTCTTTTCAAATCAGCTCAAGAACATATTAATAGTGCAAAGACACGTCAGCTGCTGGGAAAGATCTCTCTATTTTTACTTCTCTTCACTCCCTCACTAATTTAAAATGCCATCATTCATAATAATAGGTTACTAAAATCTTAGCATGAGCAGCTCTATCTGAGGCCTGTAAGATTTCTGGGCTCCATCAGATGACACACCCTGTTGTTACAGTGATGACTTTCTTCCTCCCAGGCAAATCTATCAAGGAGGTGCTTTAAAGTGGACTTCAGAGTAATTGACAGTGCACATAATGCATACTTCCCTTCCCCTTCTCCTCCTCTCTGGCAGCAGGAAAACAGCTGTGATCTCCCCATCCTTGGCTTTACTTTAAACCATAACAATGTTAAGCTCGTTTCTGAATATTTTCTTGCGTGAACAATTGCATCCTTGGACTAAGCATTCATTGTAACTCACTTTGTTGATGTGTTCCTCTCCTACATCATATGATCCTCCTTTCCCCCGATATTGCATTACCTTCCAGGTGGTACTGCCCAAAGAGAGCATACAACAGTAATTTGTTACTGGATAAAAGTTATTTTGATACCAGGATATTTATTTGCATATAACTTGCACCTCTTTCTGAGTCCCTGCTAAAGCAGGAGACATAGATCCCTTATTTTATAGGTCCCTGACCAGGTTTGCCTCTGCAGCACCCCCTGTTGCCCACCAGGGTATGACTCACCCAGCATAAAATCTCTGCTAGCTGGACACTGTCTCTCATGGGGTCCACTGTTGCAGTGCATTAGCCCTCCAGGCAAGACACAATTCAGTCCTGCCCCTTCCCAGATGTTGGTCCCAAAAATGTCAGGAGGAACCACAGCTTAGAACAGGGTCATTCAACAATCCTTCAGTGGGACCCCACCCTTCTCTTCAGGGTGGGCTAAGTCCCCTCTGTTTAACACCCCTCTCCATGCCTAACATCTGTTGCAGGTGGAGCAGGGCAGGTCCAGTTGGCTCCACATGCTCACATTAACCTTCTCCTTGTCACGGTGGGGCCTGTTTGCCCCATTGTAGTCCCAATTGTACCAACCCATGTGCACAGATTGTTCAGTTTAGGAATTGAGGCATAGAGACATTAAGGTCAAAAGTGTCAACTAATTTGAGATCCCTAGGACCTGACAGTTCAGGTTCTTAGCATTTTATTGCACTTTATATGTTCAGTGCACAGCCACTAATAGACCAATTTTAAATTTGTCAGTGCAATCCACTCTGGTACCTAAAAAGAAAAGGTGTACTTGTAAGAAGAGTGATCACTTAAGATGAGCCATCACCAGCGGTGGCGGGGGGGGGGGGGGGCGGGAGGAAGAAAACATTTCATGGTGACAAGCAAGGTGGGCCATTTCTAGCAGTTAAAAAGAACGTCTGAGGAACAGTGGGGGGTGGGGTGGGGGGGAGAAATAACACCCCCCCCTGTTCTTCAGATGTTCTTGTTAACTGCTGGAAATGGCCCACCTTGCTTGTCACCATGAAAGGTTTTCCTCCTTCCCCCCCCCCCCGCCCGTGATGGCTTATCTTAAGTGATCACTCTCCTTACAGTGTGTATGATAAAACCCATTGTTTCATGTTCTCTGTGTGTGTATATAAATCTCCCCACTGTATTTTCCACCGAATGCATCCGATGAAGTGAGCTGTAGCTCACGAAAGCTTATGCTCAAATAAATTTGTTAGTCTCTAAGGTGCCACAAGTCTTCCTTTTCTTTTTGCGAATACAGACTAACACAGCTGCAACTCTGAAACATATCTGGTACCTAAGCAATCAAATGCAATTTACAGAAATCAGCATCATTCCATTCTGCTCTCTCTCTCCCTGGAATAATCTTTCCAGGAAAGTTGGAGGAGCCCCACAGGTTGAGGCCTTGTTTTGGAAAGGAACAATCCCATTCTTCCAGGATTAAGGATTAGGTAATTTGATATGCTTTTTTCTTTCCTCTCAGTGCTGTTACTCAGTGATTCTAAAGACGAAACCACCAGCAAACGTGTCTGTAAGACTACGAACTTGCTGTCCCCACTTCCTTTCACCTTATCTTGTCACAGCTTCTATCTCCTTCCCTGAGAAATCTCCCCATCCTCAAGAAGCCATCCCTCCACCTACCTGCCTCTCAGCTCCAGCCCAAGCTCCTTTCCTTCTAAACTCATCCAATGAGCCTTTACAACTGTGACCTGAAGTATCTCACCTCTTATTCCAGGACTTCCTTGAATCTGGCTTCCTCACCCTTTCCTTCACTGATGCTGCTTTCGCCAAGGTTTCTAATGACCTCCAGGAAAATTCTCAGGATCTGTACTCTGCCCTCATGCCCCTTGAACATGCTGCTGCTTTCTCAATCATCCTCCCTTCCTTCATGTCTTGTTCTCCTTTGGCTTTTGCCAAATTGTTCTCCCTCGGTTCTCCTCCTTCTTCTGTGGTTATCCCCTCAGCATCTCTCTTGGTAGCCCATCTTCTCACACTTGCCATAGGAGTTTCAGATGGCTCTGTACTCTTTTTGTTTTACACCCTCCTGCTAGGTGAGCTCTTCCACTCAGGTAGCTTCAGTTACCATCCCTACACTGATGACTCGTAAATCTACCTGGTTTGCCTCTATCAACCCAATCCCACATCTCCCTGTGTCTCTCTAACATCTACACCACAATGGAGACACTGTCCCCTAAAATTTAACATATCACAATCTAAACTGCTTATATACTCTCCCTAGTTGCTGATTTTCCCCCTTTAACAATAAGGTACTGAGGCACAAAGACATTAAGCAACTTGTCCGAGGTCATACAGGAAGTCAGTGGCAAAACCAAGAACCAAATCCAGGTCTTCTGAATCCCAGAGCAGTGCTTTGATCATGAGATCATTCCTTCCTCTGAACTTATAGTACTCTCTATGGACTTTACACCTCATGGGTTCATCCACAACAAAGACCATAGGTTTCAGAGTAGCAGCCATGTTAGTCTGTATTCGCAAAAAGAAAAGGAGTACTTGTGGCACCTTAGAGACTAACAAATTTATTAGAGCATAAGCTTTCGTGAGCTACAGCTCATATATGCATCCGATGAAGTGAGCTGTAGCTCACAAAAGCATATGCTCAAATAAATTTGTTAGTCTCTAAGGTGCCACAAGTACTCCTTTTCTTTTTAACAAAGACCATAAATGCCATTGAAGCAAATTCATTTAAAATGTCAGAAAATACATTGCTGTTTTCTCCTAGCTGTATTACTATCTGAACCTCACATATTTTTATTTGTAGGGGTTTAAAAGAGACTTTCTGTGTTGTGAAGTGAAATCAGTTGGGAGTTGAATATATAGCCACAAACACAGAACACCTGCTACATGTAGTAAAAACATAGTTGATAAAAATCAGTACCGTGACATTTACAAGTACTCCTGCAATCTCTGATCCTGGAAGTTTTCCATCTTTCATCTGATACCGTCAGTGAGGAAATTCTTAACATTTGGCAGTCCACATGTGTTCGACATTGCCTATTTTCGAAGGCACTAATATACACATCTACCCTAATATAACACTGTCCTCAGGATCCAAAAATCTTACCACATTATAGGTGAAACCGCGTTATATTGAACTTGCTTTGATCCACCTGAACACGCAGCCCCACCCCCCCGGGAGCGCTGCTTTACCGCGTTATATCCGAATTCGTATTATATAGGGTCGCGTTATATCGGGGTAGAGGTGTATTTGTTTCCTTCGGTTTATCTGAAACACACTCCATCATACATTTATCATTTCTGATAGTCATTTTAAAAATTAACTTTCATACTGTGTATGCAATAACTGAAAGATAAACAAGAAGTGTGGGGTGGGGGTGAGATTCTGATTTTTTTGATTTGCTATTTCAGAGATAAACTACAGCAACACTGAGTTCCTATAACAAAAGCCTTCCCTTCCTCCAGGGCAGAGAAAATTTTAAGGTTTGGGATTATAGCTTTAATTCTTATACTTCTACTTTCAATAAGAGGAGAGTGGATGCAGCAAAGAAATATTTGTTAATGTACTGCAGAGTAAAACAATAGCAAATCACTTTGCTAGCAACTTCAGTTCCTTTTAGGGTCTTATCTTGTACCCACTGAAGTCAATAGCAAAGTTCCAAGGATAACGCCTTTAATGAATATTCACTAGAGTAATTGTGAAAAGCAGTAGCATTGCCAACAAATACTTGTGTAAATATTTGCACTGGATGTTCTCTAATTGGGTTAGATTCAGCCACCCGCACTCATGCTGAGTAGGACCCTACTTTGCAAACTGCCCGAAGTATTCCACTCAACTAGCTCATTTTACGTGGCTGGCACAAACTAAAGAATGGGGCAACAGAAACCGATGTGATTATGGCTCTTCCACTTATTCCATTTATTGAACATCTGCACTGCACCATGTAATATTATTTTCCTGGATTATTGTTACCAAATTGCCTCTTCGTTTCAGAGCTTGTTGTGATCCTGTACATGCAAAATATCATCTCACAGGAATGAAACTCAACAGCTCAGAACTGTCTTCACCTCTAATAATGGTGTCCCTCCACTAAAGAGCCCATAGAATGTTCCAGTGCTGCAAAGAATAGCAAACATTTCTAGTCCACAAGTGTATTGTAAAATACTTCTCAGCAGAGAGGTAGTTTAGCTAGTTGAAATAACAGATGGGATAAATAGGTCCCCTGAACACGGTTTTGCAAATATTATCCTTGCTCTGTTAAAGTTTTTGTTTTGCCATAACAAGTCATTGTCTGAATTAGCAATGGCTTTTTTAGTCCACAATACAAGTTCCTTAAAATATTAGTAAGAGGAAATAAGATTTTGAGGATAAAATACAGGAAAGGTTGTCAGGAGTAGAGCTGAGCAAATAATTGAATTTTCAGTTTGATGAGTGAACTAAAAAAAAAAATTGGTTTGTTTTGATCCCAAACTGATTTTTTCTCCTCCCCCCACGTGAAAAACTGGAAAAAATTCATTTGGGCCAAACAAAACATTTGAAATGTCAATTCAAAATGACATTTTTAAATGAAATGTTGATTCAAAACAAAATGTCAAAACAGTTATTTGTGACATTTTCAAAACAAACTATTTAAACATGACTGAAAATTTTGTCCCCCGCTTTTTTTTTGCCAAAACTATTCACCAGATTTGACCAAATAGTTATGATGCCCTGAAAAATGCAATTTTTGGTGAATTTACTATCTCCTCCCCCCAACAAAAAAAAATAGCCTCTCTCTAGTGAGGAGATATGGGCTTTAGTCCCACTTTTGCTTCAGGTTTCAGAGTAGCAGCCGTGTTAGTCTGTATTCGCAAAAAGAAAAGGAGTACTTGTGGCACCTTAGAGACTAACAAATTTATTAGAGCATAAGCTTTCATGAGCTACAGCTCACTTCATTGCATCCGATGAAGTAAGCTGTAGCTCACGAAAGCTTATGCTCTAATAAATTTGTTAGTCTCTAAGGTGCCACAAGTACTCCTTTACTTTTGCTTCAGTTTTCTTCATCTGTGAGATGGGAATAATAACTGGAACAGGACAAGCCCCCCCCCCCAAAAAATGGAAAAAAAATCCCTTTTTGCTTGAAATTTTCAACAAAACCCCATAAGCTTCACTTTTGTAGAAGTCTGTCGTGGGAAAATGCAATCATTTCTCAACAGATCTAAAAATAACACTTTGCTACTTTCTTGGGACTAGTGAGGCTTACATCATCTGTATTTGAATCATACTTTGAGATCTCTGCATATCTGGTGCTATAGACTTCCAAAGTGCTAAAAGAAGAGATAGCCCCAAACTTGAGCCTCTAAACCAGACACATTCAAATTTCAGATTGTGCCTACCCCAAGACTATCCTGTAATAATACATCACCCTACTCAGATGAGCTTTTCCTCACACACAGAGTTGGGGCCTTGCTAATAGGGGCAAGCCTAGGGTTAGCTCAGGTGGACCTATCAACATCATCTCCAGCAACTGCTGACCCAGGCTGGGGACTGACATCCATGCTTCTGCTCACCTTCCATGCACCACAAGCGAACACTGCATTACAGTAGCGTGCTGGATGGTGTGAATCACAAAGGAGAAGGGAAGACATCAAGGACTGAGAGTATATGTGATAGAGAGAATAAATAAGTGTGATGGAGAAAGTGAGGAGTAGGGAGGGAAGAAGCAAGGGGGAGAAGACTGAAATAATGGGAAAGGAGAAGAGAGAGAAAATAAGGGAAAAAAAGAGGATAAAAGAATTGGAATTATGAGCCGGATACAAAGCCCTCTGAAGTTAAAGGAATAATGGCCATTGACTTCAAAGGACTTTGAATCGGGCCATATAGGAGGAAGTAGTGGACAGCCTTTTACCTCTATGCTTGGCTCCCCACAGCTGGCAAACCCTCTTGTGCATATCTCCCTGGCCCCTATTAAATCCATCCCCTATGAAACCTCTGGTCCCTGGCAATGTTCCCTCTAATTTTTGACAGGCCGTGTGTGCAAAAAATTTCTTCTGTGCAAATTTTTGTGTTTCTGTGCAAATTTTTGTGCATGTTGTATTTTGCCGTGTGCACGGGGTTTAGGATCTGTGTGCACATGCACAGCTTAGAGGGAACAGTGGTCCCTGGTTTTCCACCTTGAAGATCTGGTTATTCTGTCAATACAATCATTTTTATCTTGAAACAGTAGTCTCCAACTATTAAATCATTTTAAATAGTTGCGGCAACCAGGGGCTACCACAGTGCAATAATAATAATAATTAATAATGCAAATTCAGGCAGAACACTGTTTCTGAGGTATACTTCTTTTTTTGTTTGCATTTTTTTTTCTACAAAGATATGCCAGACTCTTGTACCTGAAGCTTTTCAACAGGTTGTGTTCCACTGATACCACTTCAAATCCAGAGAGTCTTCTTTGGATCACTGAAAAATGCCTGTCATTTTTGTCAGGTTAAATTTCAAACAAATTACATCCTGAAGAAGCTCCCATAGTCAAGCAAAAGCCTGGCACTATACAGGGATGTGGGGAAATCTACTGCAGTCTGCTCTTTCCAATAAAACTAAGATTGTTTGCGGGTAACAATGGTGTCACTCGTTTATCAGTGCCTAATCAAAGACTTCACTAACATCGTATAGATCAGCCATGCTAAAAAAGGACTCATTAGGGCTGGCAGGAAAACAAGCTGTTTTGTGAACAATTCGAGATTTTGAATATTTTAGTTTCGCATTGGAATAAAGATTACACCTTTAGAAAGAGTGAGACTCCGGACAGAGATGAAAATAACTTAAAGGACTTACCGATACACAGGGCGGCTGGGATCCTGAGAAAGGTGTGTGTGGGGGTGGGGGGGCTTTTGGCCTCCAGAAGGGGCAGAGCCTTGGGCAGAAGGGGCAGGGCTGGGGCCAGACTCCCCCAGCCAGCCTTCAGCGCTGCCCGGCCCACGCTGCTCAGGGCTCCGGTGGCAATTTAAAGGGCCCGGGGCTCCGGCTGCTGCTGGTAGCCCCGGGCCCTTTTAAATCGCTGGGTCCTGGGACAGCTGCCCCTTTTATCCCCCCCATTCTCCTCCCCACCCCCCCCCCACAGCCTTGCTGGTACAGTGCTTAAAGTGCTGCTGCAACAGTGCTTTAACATCAGCTGTGTACTGGCCGGCCACCTTCTTACCCCTACCAGCTTACTTCACCTCTGACTCCAGAATAGCCAAGAGCCCAGTGGTGAGGGCCGACACTGAGGGTGAGGGAGTCCCAGGTTCAAATCCCTCTTCTGAATCACTCAGAGCACGGACTTGATGCTGGATTTACCACGGGCCACCTGAGCACCCTAACCATTGGGATATTGGCTATGCTGGGGTAGTCCTCTCTCTCTCTCTTGTTTTGACCAGAAATTTCATCCTGGACCTGAGAAAACTTCCCAACAAAGTTTGCATCAAAAAACCAATCCATTTCCACAAAAAGTTTCAGTTTGGGCAAACTGATATTATCCAACAACAAAATGTTGAAAAAATCCTGACCAGACCTAGTTCTTGTATCATCTAGTCCATCGTGCTATCAGAAGATCGAATTTTCCTTCATACCATTTTCCATTGATTTGATTTTACCTATTGCTGAAAGTCTTTCTCCCAAGATTCCCAGAATTTCCTGCTTCCAGATGGCTGGTAAGAACCACAAAAACAACATAGCCCTTGTTGTATTTTCATGCTATCAATTCCAGGAGCAATCTCTCCTGTGTATCAACACATCTTTGGTTATATTCCCAATGGGACAACATAATTATTGCCATTTATTAAATCTGATGATATACACATGGAAAAATACAATTTCATAGCTTCTCAGTTCAAGAAATGTGATAAAGTCTTCAGTGATAATTAAGACAGAATGTAGCTCCTGATGGAAGAAAAAATTCCCCTGTCTGCCGCTTGCAGTTAAGGGTGCTATAGCTTGTTCTACCAAGCTGCCCTTTAAAGTACAGTACGCCACACTTCTGAACACTGATATTCAACTGCATTTTTTTTAAATAGTGTTCCATCTGGAAGAATACATTTATGTAGCCTCAAACATTAAACCTGCTTTAATCCTGCAGACTAAACAACAGGTGGTAGATTATTTTGAGAATTAGCAGCCAACTGCGAGAGCAATTCACAACCCAATCACTTTGGTTTGAGGTTTACATTTCACAACTTAACAGCCGGCCATGTTTCCCAACAGTAGAGAGGGGAGCCAACCCTCCAAGAAGTGTGTCCCTGTCTTTCTCATCATTCATGAACTAAGCCTGTCTTATAGTTGTCCCTTATTTAAAAGTAAAATGTGGTATTCTAGAGTAATAGCACCAAATGTAACATTATTGTTATTGCAGGATATAGGATGTGTTTTTGAAAGCGCTCACCATTGGCCTAACTTTACTCCCATTGAAATCAAAGGGAGTTTACCAATAAACTTAATGGGAACAGATGTAGGCCAAAGTTCCAATTGTAATATTTTGGGTCATTACCCTATGATGACAGATTTATATTATTAGAAGGGCTGGTTTCTGCACAAACAGCCGTTATAGGTGCTCCCATGGAAACAGTAGCACCCATGGTTTCCACCCAGAGTAAAGAATACAATTTTCCACTATGGCTCCCAGCTCCAGAGGAAGATATGGACAGTTTAGCTGAACAATGACTGTGGGCTGTGACAAGGGCATGATGAGTCATCATGTGTGTGAAGTCTGTACACTCCTGGAAAGGCGAGGAATGGTTTAAGGGGAGATGAGGGGGTTTAACTAGAAGCAATGGGTTAAAATTAAGGAAGGGAAAAATGTGGCTGAAAATCAAGAAAAATAATTCCTAACTGAGACCTATCCAGCTGTGGAATAACCATGACTTTGAGAATTTAAAATGAATCTGGACAGTACTCTGGAGTAAAGGAAGTACATTTGGCTGACCTCAAAGGTCTTTCCCATCTCTTGAATTTGTGATTCTATGCTTCAGATTCAAGTCTCCAGGTTGACAGCCTGATGCAATATCACTAGGTTTCTAGGAGGCACCATTTGGAAAGTGCCCATCTGGAACAGACTATGACCCAGGGTCTCAAGGTTTTGAATACTGCTACACTTCAATGAGGGGTAACTTTTAATCTAAAGGGTAGGTAGGCTTAGACTATCCTCAGATATTACTTGAGAGAACCATCTGCCTTTAGAGTTCAGCACAAGATTCGTGGATTTATTCTAAGTATATTTAGACTTAGATATTAAAAAAAAGCCAGAACTACATATCGAATGCATTAATTGAAAATCAGGGACTACGTACTTACCATTAATTAGCAACTGTTTAGAGTTTACTTAGATGCTTGTCATGCTAGAGCTTGTTTAGCTTGTTGCCAAAGACACTTCTGCCATGAATGTTGCATGTTTGTTTAGAAAAGCAAGGATCTGATGTATTGCACAAGAATGAGTAGGAAGATAATGAGTACTTGTGGCACCTTAGAGACTAACAAATTTATTAGAGCATAAGCTTTCGTGAGCTACAGCTCACTTCATCGGATGCATTTAGTGGAAAAAACAGAGGAGAGATTTATATACACACACACAGAGAACATGAAACAATGGGTTTATCATACACACTGTAAGGAGAGTGATCACTTAAGATAAGCCATCACCAACAGCAGGGGGGGGAAAGGAGGAAAACCTTTCATGGTGACAAGCAAGGTAGGCTAATTCCAGCAGTTAACAAGAATATCAGAGGAACAGTGGGGGGTGGGGTGGGAGGGAGAAATACCATGGGGAAACACGGCTAAATTCAGTGCCTTGCATAATGACAGGTTTCAGAGTAGCAGCCGTGTTAGTCTGTATTCGCAAAAAGAAAAGGAGTACTTGTGGCACCTTAGAGACTAACAAATTTATTAGAGCATAAGCTTTCGTGAGCTACAGCTCACTTCATCGTATGCATACGATGAAGTGAGCTGTAGCTCACGAAAGCTTATGCTCTAATAAATTTGTTAGTCTCTAAGGTGCCACAAGTACTCCTTTTCTTCATGGGGAAATAGTTTTACTTTGTGTAATGACTCATCCATTCCCAGTCTCTATTCAAGCCTAAGTTAATTGTATCCAGTTTGCAAATTAATTCCAATTCAGCAGTCTCTCGCTGGAGTCTGTTTTTGAAGCTTTTTTGTTGAAGTATAGCCACTCTTAGGTCTGTGATCGAGTGACCAGAGAGATTGAAGTGTTCTCCAACTGGTTTTTGAATGTTATAATTCTTGACGTCTGATTTGTGTCCATTCATTCTTTTACGTAGAGACTGTCCAGTTTGGCCAATGTACATGGCAGAGGGGCATTGCTGGCACATGATGGCATATATCACATTGGTAGATGTGCAGGTGAACGAGCCTCTGATAGTGTGGCTGATGTGATTAGGCCCTATGATGGTATCCCCTGAATAGATATGTGGACAGAGTTGGCAACGGGCTTTGTTGCAAGGATAGGTTCCTGGGTTAGTGGTTCTGTTGTGTGGTGTGTGGTTGCTGGTGAGTATTTGCTTCAGATTGGGGGGCTGTCTGTAAGCAAGGACTGGTCTGTCTCCCAAGATCTGTGAGAGTGATGGGTCGTCCTTCAGGATAGGTTGTAGATCCTTGATGATGCGTTGGAGAGGTTTTAGTTGGGGGCTGAAGGTGATGGCTAGTGGCTTTCTGTTGTTTTCTTTGTTGGGCCTGTCCTGTAGTAGGTGACTTCTGGGTACTCTTCTGGCTCTGTCAATCTGTTTCTTCACTTCAGCAGGTGGGTATTGTAGTTATAGGAATGCATGAAAGAGATCTTGTAGGTGTTTGTCTCTGTCTGAGGGGTTGGAGCAAATGCGGTTATATCGTAGAGCTTGGCTGTAGACAATGGATCGAGTGGTATGATCTGGATGAAAGCTAGAGACATGTAGGTAGGAATAGCGGTCAGTAGGTTTCCGATATAGGGTGGTGTTTATGTGACCATCGCTTATTAGCACCGTAGTGTCCAGGAAGTGGATCTCTTGTGTGGACTGGTCCAGGCTGAGGTTGATGGTGGGATGGAAATTGTTGAAATCATGGTGGAATTCCTCAAGAGCTTCTTTTCCATGGGTCCAGATGATGAAGATGTCATCAATGTAGCGCAAGTAGAGTAGGGGCATTAGGGGACGAGAGCTGAGGAAGCGTTGTTCTAAGTCAGCCATAAAAATGTTGGCATACTGTGGGGCCATGCGGGTACCCATCGCAGTGCCGCTGATTTGAAGGTATACATTGTCACCAAATGTGAAATAGTTATGGGTCAGGACAAAGTCACAAAGTTCAGCCACCAGGTTAGCCGTGACAGTATCGGGGATACTGTTCCTGATGGCTTGTAGTCCATCTTTGTGTGGAATGTCGGTGTAGAGGCTTCTACATCCATAGTGGCTAGGATGGTGTTTTTAGGAAGATCACCAATGGACTGTAGTTTCCTCAGGAAATCGGTGGTGTCTCGAAGATAGCTGGGAGTGCTGGTAACGAAGGGCCTGAGGAGGGAGTCTACATAGCCAGACAATCCTGCTGTCAGGGTGCCAATGCCTGAGATGATGGGGCGTCCAGGATTTCCAGGTTTATGGATCTTGGGTAGCAGATAGAATACCCTAGGTCGGGGCTCTGATCCCACTGAGAGTTACCAAAAGAAACTACAGCATTTGCTCAAGAAACTCCCTGAAAAAGCACAAGAAAAAATCCGCACAGACACATCCCTGGAGCCCCGACCTGGGGTATTCTATCTGCTACCCAAGATCCATAAACCTGGAAATCCTGGACGCTACGATATAACCGCATTTGCTCCAACCCCTCAGAAAGAGACAAACACTGACAAGATCTCTATCATGCATTCCTACAACTACAATACCCACCTGCTGAAGTGAAGAAACAGACTGACAGAGCCAGAAGAGTACCCAGAAGTCACCTATTACAGGACAGGCCCAACAAAGAAAACAACAGAACGCCACTAGCCATCACCTTCAGCCCCCAACTAAAACCTCTCCAACGCATCATCAAGGATCTACAACCTATCCTGAAGGACGACCCATCACTCTCACAGATCTTGGGAGACAGACCAGTCCTTGCTTACAGACAGCCCCCCAATCTGAAGCAAATAAATACTCACCAGCAACCACACACCACACAACAGAACCACTAACCCAGGAACCTATCCTTGCAACAAAGCCCGTTGCCAACTCTGTCCACATATCTATTCAGGGGATACCATCATAGGGCCTAATCACATCAGCCACACTATCAGAGGCTCGTTCACCTGCGCATCTACCAATGTGATATATGCCATCATGTGCCAGCAATGCCCCTCTGCCATGTACATTGGCCAAACTGGACAGTCTCTACGTAAAAGAATGAATGGACACAAATCAGACGTCAAGAATTATAACATTCAAAAACCAGTTGGAGAACACTTCAATCTCTCTGGTCACTCGATCACAGACCTAAGAGTGGCTATACTTCAACAAAAATGCTTCAAAAACAGACTCCAGCGAGAGACTGCTGAATTAGAATTAATTTGCAAACTGGATACAATTAACTTAGGCTTGAATAGAGACTGGGAATGGATGAGTCATTACACAAAGTAAAACTATTTCCCCATGGTATTTCTCCCTCCCACCCCACCCCCCACTGTTCCTCTGATATTCTTAAAAAGAAAAGGAGTACTTGTGGCACCTTAGAGACTAACAAATTTATTAGAGCATAAGCTTTCGTGAGCTACAGCTCACTTGATATTCTTGTTAACTGCTGGAATTAGCCTACCTTGCTTGTCACCATGAAAGGTTTTCCTCCTTTCCCCCCCCTGCTGCTGGTGATGGCTTATCTTAAGTGATCACTCTCCTTACAGTGTGTATGATAAACCCATTGTTTTATGTTCTCTGTGTGTGTGTATATAAATCTCTCCTCTGTTTTTTCCACCAAATGCATCCGATGAAGTGAGCTGTAGCTCACGAAAGCTTATGCTCTAATAAATTTGTTAGTCTCTAGGGTGCCACAAGTACTCCTTTTCTTTTTGTGAATACAGACTAACACGGCTGCTACTCTGAAACCTAGGAAGATAATATGTCAGACACCATTTTCAGTGCAGTCTTAGGGAAATGAGATACTCAGTTTCCATTGTTATTCAAAATGGGACAAGGATAATTTATTGCTAAGAGTATCATAGAATCATAGGGTTAGAAGGGACCACAAGGTTCATATAGTCTAACCTTTGCCAAGATGAAGGATTTGTTGATTCTAAACTATCTGAGACAGAGGGCTATCCGGCCTCCTGTTGAAAACCTCCAGTGAAGGAGCTTCCACAACCTTCCTCGGCATCTGTTCCATTATCCTACTGTTCTTACAATTAGGAAGTTTTTCTGAGATTTAATCTAAATCTGCTATGCTGTAGTTTTAACCCATTGTCACTTGCCCTGTCCTCTGTGGCAAAAGAGAGCAACTTTTCTCCATCTGTTTTATGGCAGCCTTTCAAATATTTGAGGACAGCTATCATGTCCCCCATTAATCTCCTCTTTTCAAACTAAACCTACCCCGTTTCTTCAGCCTTTGCTCGTATGGCCTGCATTCCATCCATTTGATCATTTTTGCCACTCACCTCTGGAACCTTTCCAGTTTCTCTACATCTTTTCTATATGTGACCAAAACTGGACACAGTGCTCCAGCTGAGGCTTAACCAGCGCTGAGTGGAGCCGTGTTATCACCTCCTATGACATGCATACTGTGACTCTCGCAAAACAAACTGAAATTGCATTTGCTTTTTTTATTTTGCAACAGCATCACATTGCTGACTCATGTTGAGGTTGTGACCCACCACAGCTCCCATATTTGTATCAAATATGTGTTCAGGTTTTTAATATATACTCAGCTGCTGCTTCCACCTTTCCAATAATTCAAAGATTCTGCATCCTCTCTCTCTCTCCAGACTGCTTACAGTTTTGTTCATATCCTCATCCCCTCACATCTTGACTACTATAATCAACTCCTCTCTTGCCTTGATTCCAGCCACACTACCCTTCTCAAATCCATTCAGCAAGCTTCTGCATAGCGCCGTCAATTTGGCTAATTGCTGTCACCACATCATCCCGTTCTTCACATCCATCCATTGGCTCTCCGTACCAACACATGCTCTTTGTGTTTGCCTTTATGGCCATTCCCCCTTTTGCCCCACCCTGCTGCCAGATCCGCTAGCTGATCACGCTATCCACCTGCCTGTACTCTGCCTATGGTGTCATCCATGATCACCTGCCTGTTTGCTTCTTCCTCACTTTCTCCCAGTTGGTCTTGCATACATGTGAAATACATTAATATTTATAAAGCTGAATTTAAATCCCTGCCCAAACCTACTTCTGCCACAATGCCTACAAATCACTCCCACAAGGCACTGCTTAGGCAAGTGATCACCTGCAACTTCTGCTTTTTCTACTCAAATCTGATCATTTTGATCCTGCCCATTTCCTCTCTTTCCTCCTCCTATTTGTCGGTTGTGTCCTCCTGATGCATCCTTTCTCTCGTTTAGATGATGAGTTCTTCGGGGCAAGGACTGGCTTCTCTGTTACAAGTCTGTATAACACTGAGTACATCGGGGCCTGATCTTTGACTGGCATTCCTAGGCAAGGCCATAGCACAAACAATAATGTATCCACCAATTGGATTTGTGGGTCTCAGACTACATGTTGGTTACTACTGTTTTCATGTTGTCATTAATTATGTAGTGGCATGGATCTGCAACAGGTAGGGGAATTCACAGTCCCTGTTTTACTGGAATCAGTTGTTTCTTCTGGACAGGTATCTGTAACAAGAAATCCACCATCTTATTGGGTACTAATTGTCACTAATAGTGACAGTCTCAATACAGAGAAGAAAGACTGAGCTGGCCTGGAGAATGCTCTAACCTTTGGCGTCATTCGTCATACCTTACCCTCCTTCCTGGATTTTGCCTTATTGTTAACAAAAATAAGAAGAGGTGAACCTCAGGCTCAGAGTTATCAGAAACATAGCTTGTTCCTAAGACTCTGCAAGGCCCTTATTCCTCTCCCCCCCAGTTCCCTCCTCCTCCTCAGAGGGGCACACTCATCTTTGTCTAGCTGGATTCATCCAATCTGGTTTCCAACATGAGTTGGCAGAGTAGTCTTGCTTCTCCCTGCAGAGAAAGCTAAATTTAAGGACAAAATCAGGGTAATTTATTCTCTAGGCCAGCTCTGTCTTTGGCCTCTCTACTGAGACTTTCAAGGAGTTTGCCAGTTAGTAATGAAATGGCTGTGAACCATCACTAGATTACTCCAGTTTTATGCCACTAATTCCAGTGTTGAATTAGTCTGATAGATTCTAAAACCAGAAGAGACCATTGTGATCATCTCATTTGACCTCCTGCATAACACAGGCCAAAAAATTTTACTCAGTTACCCCGTAATAAATTCAAGGCCCAAGGTCACTGCATAAAAGGAAAAGTGTTTTCTCCACTTCTATAGCCAATTTTCCTAAAATATCTCCCCGTAGAGGAAGAGTCTGGATTATCTGAAACATAACAACCGCAACAATAATTATTCAATGCCTTCTTAATAGAGCATGGACTTTGTCTGTGGCTTTTCTAGACCCTAGGGCTAAGTTTCTTTCCTTCATTTTTAATTTTTACCTTTGTGGCAGCAAAAGTCAGCAACAGCATTAAAAGCAAGCAAAAAACCACAAGAACAATTTTCAATTCATTGAAATGCCACCTCATTTGTTTCCTTGGTTCTTGGTACTCTATACTCAAAAATAATGGGCCTGTGTTTTAGATAAACACGAACTATTGGCTTTTTTTCTGAAGCAAAAAATTGCTTTCTTGCAGCCAGCATTTCCAAAATGCAGTACCTCTTTTTTTTCCTTTTTCTTTTTGTAAACAGGAAGAAGAAAAGGGTGTTTAGGTGAAAAAGAAATTTCCATAAAAAGCATCATCTTCAAACCTCACAGGAATGCAAACAATGCAGCACTCAGACTTGTGCAGAAGTTGAAGAGACCTCAGGTAACTTTCTCTACGGCACAAAGTAAAAACACAGTTGCTAGACAGGGGAATGCTGCAAACATTGTGTGCTTTATCCCAACAATGTATTTGCTACTGGCCTGATGATTATGGATTGGGAGTGGGGGGAGGAGAAGTAACCTGGAACTCCACCCGCTGTTGTTCACCTGTGCAGAGGAAAGATATAATATGACTGCCCCTGCTTGCTGAGCAAAAGAGGAGCAGTCAGTTGCCCACATGTCTGGTACTGCTCAGAAATCCAAAGGGGGAGAAAGGGGCATGGCCTGTCCCTATCCTCATCCTCATCTATGCTGACTTGCAAAGGAGTTGCAAAGGTCACTGGAGAGTTGTCTGCCACCAGTGTGCCTGGGGGCATTTCAACTGCTTCTGGACGCTGCAAGTACCATGTCAGCCCCCATGCTTGCTACAGCGTGGGGGAGATTTTCAACAGCGCTCAAGGGATTTAGGAGTAGAAGTTCCACTGGCTTTTGAAAATCTCCTATACCTTCTCCTGTGTACACATATACACACACATCATCTCTAGATGAAGCTCTTGTTAATGACCACAACTGTGCTCACAGCATCAAACATGGAAGCCCTGACGTTTTCACTACACCTGATAGTAAATATTATTGCCTTTTCGATGAAGGGTTTATATAGAATTTATTTATTCTTATTGCTTGCTTGGATAGACAATATTGGACTTGTAATTATCCATTATTGGCACCGGGGGACATTTACCAAAGGAACCGTTGCACCAGAAACTAATTCAAAAACATGCCATGTTTGCAGCACAGCATACGACACCGGTTTTCCAAATTAGAAAAATAAAATATTTATATTTGGTGACCTTGAAAAGAAATGCAGCCACTAACTTGGGATGATTTTCCTCAATAAATATTAATGAAATACAGCTAGTAAGGGAGCAGAAAAGGAATAACTGAAATACCCCATTATAAGTGTGGTGGCATTTATTATTTAAATGACCATTAGAAACACTTGTAGCCTTTTGAGCAACTCTAACAGCCCCACTAGACAGATGCTCGTGTTTGAAGCAGATGAATGATTCTCTTCGCTGAGTGAGGAGCCAATTAATTCATTGGTGTTTCTCAGCTGTAAAGAGGAGTGAATAAAAGGAAAAGAATGCAGTTATTAAGTGCTCAGTTCAAACTATGTACAGGTCTGTACTAAAAATTTAAATCAACCCAGGTATATTGCTCAGGGGTGTGGATTTTTCAGACCTCTGGACAACATAGTTAAGCCGATCTAAGTACCCATGTAGACAGTGGTAAGTCAATGAAAGAATTCTTCTTTTGAGCTAACTACCACCTCTCAGGGAGGTGGATTGCCTACGCCAATGGGAGAACCCCTCCCATCAGCCGAGGTAATGTTTACAGTGACACAGATGCAGTATTTCAAGTGCAGACATGTCCTAAGGCATGAATCCTTTCCTAAGTGCACAGGCACTGTGTTCTGGGGCTAGTGAATAAAGAGTACTTTCATATACCATCGCAGCTACCCCTGCTTTGAGAAACTGAACTGAAAAGGCAAACTGAAAACTGAAAAGGCAAAAAAAAAAGAAAAAGAAAGAAACATTGGGGGTTGAATGAAATATTTTGGTTCATTTTTGAGCTTTATATTTTAAATATTTGTATTTAAATAAAATGGACTTAAATTTGGAAGCAAAATGTTGAAACATTTCCTTTCAAAAATGTCAAAACGAAACATTTTGGTGTTCTCTTTTGTTTTAAACCAGGAGAATTGGGCAAATTCTGTACACATTCGTGAAAGATTTTGGTCGAACAAAATGTGCATTTTTTGGTAAAAAAGTTTAGGCTAAAAAAAAATACACTTAACTCTAGTTTCTGCTTGCAATCATCCCAGCCCATGAGTGAAGCAAAGGGTCAGAGGATCCACACAGTGGCAAAATCAGTTACCCGCACTCCCATTCTGCCTCCCATTCCCACTGTGCCCAGAGCTAGGGTCTGCTGTGTGCTGGAGGAACACATTTCCTGCATGAGCTCTCAGAATCCAGCCCAGTCCTGCTGCACATGGGCCCTCCATGTTTGTGGAGACTGCAGCAGGATTTGACCACAAGGGGAGCTGTTAGCGTTCAGCACATCTGTCAAAACAGGCCGCTTATTTATACTAAATATTGACTCAAAATAATAACGTTAGCCACTCCAGTTTTAAAATCTTGTGCGAGATCCTCAGCTGCTGTTCACTGCATAGATCCCTTGACCCTGAACATGCTCCACCATAGACTTCCTGTATGTTCTTGGACAAGTCGCTTAGCCTCTTTGTGCCTTCTGGAAGCCATGGATAATAGTCCTGCCCAATCTTGGAGGAGCATTGGGATTGCCATGTAAATACTATCAATTTTACAGAGGTGATTCTTTTACTTTTTCTTCAGTTAAAATTATTCTTTTAAGAATCTGATTGCTTTTTCCTTGTTCTTAAGATCCAAGGGTTTGGGTCTGTGTTCCCCACTAATTGGATCCCCACTAATTTACACCAGCTTATGATACAGCTCTTTGACTTCAGTTGACAGACAGTTCATTACATTTCAAATGGACAGCTATTCATGGCCTGATCCTTCTACCATTGACTTCAGTGGGTGTACGACTGGCCCTAGAGTACCATGGAAGAATGCCAAGATAACCTAATGACTACAGATGAGCAAATGATATCAATAATTGACCCTGAACATGCTCCACCATAGACTTCCTGTATGTTCTTGGACAAGTCGCTTAGCCTCTTTGTGCCTTCTGGAAGCCATGGATAATAATCCTGCCCAATCTCGGAGGAGCATTGGGATGGCCATGTAAGTACTATCGATAGAATAACATGTCAATTAACAATGGCTTAAACAGGCTTTGGAATTACACGTTTTATCCTCTCCTTTGTGCATTAATGTTTTTTTTTAAGCTATGGTATATTTATGGCAACAAAATTCTGATCCTGTTTCCAATGAAATTCTGATTATTATCAAAAGATGTTAGTACTAGTGATGAAAAGTGGAACAAAATAAATCATGTCAAATGTTGTGCTTACTGGCACACAAGACAAATGGGGGGATGGAGGAAATCAGTGCACTCTATTGATACAACTAGTATTGCTGACATCTCGAGAAGTAGTTTCCAAAATGAGAAATTGCTATTTTACATAGAAGTTTTTCAAATTGGGGGAAAACAAAGGAAACCAAATAAGCTTCTTTATATATGTGGAGTTAGAAGACCAGGGCTTAAAGCCACTTGCTGCTGATAAATCCTTGTGAGAGATAACAAAAAGCTGAACACTCTTTAAGATAAACACAGAAGAGGCACATTCCTTATCTCTGAGTGTTGCAACTTCTTAGATTTACATCTTAATTTGTGGGATCATAAATAAATGGGATTTATTTATAAGTGGATGGCTTGTAGAAATAGTAAAAAAATTTTTTAAAGGTTCTGAAACAACAAGCCTTCTTTGAAGCTGTCCAGATCATTCCCAGAAAGTAAGCAGCAAAGTTACATGGGATAGCTACAACCTTCTCCTTTCCCCTCCAGAATGCTTTTGATGTAGACACTGTGGCAAAATGAGGACAGACACATGCATGGAACTAAGCGGCAGGCCACAACTTTTATTAAACTTTAACACAAGGGAGGGTCACTATCTGTCCATCAGGTTTCAGAGTAGCAGCCGTGTTAGTCTGTATTCGCAAAAAGAAAAGGAGTACTTGTGGCACCTTAGAGACTAACAAATTTATTAGAGCATAAGCTTTCGTGAGCTACAGCTCACTTCATCAAGTGAGCTGTAGCTCACGAAAGCTTATGCTCTAATAAATTTGTTAGTCTCTAAGGTGCCACAAGTACTCCTTTTCTATCTGTCCATCACTCATACTTTCCTATACCAAACAACACCCCCTAAAAAGTCCTGTGGCAATGAGTTAGAGAGACTGGCTCTGGTGCATTAGGCTCCTGGTGCTTACACTATGGATTTAAAAATAGCAGTGTAGACTTCCCACTTGGGCTGGAACCCGAGTTCTGAAATCTGGCAAAGAGGGAGGGTCTCAGAGGCCAGGCTCCAGACTGAATTCATCTACCCTGCTACATTGTTCAGAGTCTGTGCTCAGGCTCGCTGGTAGTGGTCCGCCCCCCCCCCCCCCCCGGTGTAGATGTACCCTCTGTGCCTCATTTCTCCACGTGTACAATGGGGATTCTAGCATATCCTTACCTCACAAGGGAGTTGAGAGAGTAAATACATTAAAGATTGCAAGGTGCTCAAATACCATGGTGATAGGAGAAGAAATTCTAAGTACTCCTGTCATAAATATAAAGGGAAGGGTAAACACCTTTAAATCCCTCCTGGCCAGAGGAAAAACCCTTTCACCTGTAAAGGGTTAAGAAGCTAGGATAACCTCACTGGCACCTGACCCAAATGACCAATGAAGAGACAAGATACTTTCAAAGCTGGGGGAGGGGAGGGAAACAAAGGTTTTCTCGGTCTGTGTATTGCTTTTGCCGGGACCAGAGCAGGAATGCAGGTCAGAACTCCAGTAAAAAGTTAGTAAGTAATCTAGTTAGATATGCGTTAGATTCTGTTTTGTTTAAATGGCTGATAAAATAAGCTGTGCTGGATGGAATGTATATTCCTGTTTTGTGTCTTTTTGTAACTTAAGGTTTTGCCTAGAGGGATTCTCTATGTTTTGAATCTGATTACCCTGTAAGGTATTTACCATCCTGATTTTACAGAGGTGATTCTTTTACTTTTTCTTCAGTTAAAATTCTTCTTTTAAGAATCTGATTGCTTTTTCCTTGTTCTTAAGATCCAAGGGTTTGGGTCTGTGTTCACCTATGCAAATTGGTGAGGATTTTGTTTCCTTCCCCAGGAAAGGGGGTGTAGGGTTTGGGAGGATTTTGGGGGGAAAGACGTTTCCAAGCGGGTTCTTTCCCTGTTATATATTTGTTAGACGCTTGATGGTGGCAGCAATAAAGTCCAGGGGCAAAATGTAAAATAGTTTGTACCTTGGGGAAGTTTTAACCTAAGCTGGTAAAAATAAGCATAGGGGGGTTTTCATGCAGGCCCCACATCTGTACCCTAGAGTTCAGAGTGGGGAAGGAACCTTGACAACTCCCAGGTCCAAAATATCAAATATTCATGGAATTTGCTGCACGTCTCTGTTAGCACTCTAAAGTCCCCACACAAGTTACATCTTTTGCATTTCTTTAGGACTAAAATAACTGAGGATGCCCACAGGTTCTGGAAGGACCAGCTTGCCACGCCATGACTGTATTCTTGTACTGTTTGATGCAGGTGTACAGGAAAGGGAGGTGTTCTGTGTTTGATGGGATGTGCATCCTCAGTATCATTGCATCTGTTCTGCTGTCTGAATCTATCACAGATGCACATTGGGCTTTATCCAGGTAAAAGCATACTAAGGCCCTCCATAGCTCTTGTCCACACTCTCAGTCACAGCAGGGAGAAGGCATGCACTAAGTCACTTTCTAATGAGGCATGATAATCATTTCACATCAGTGATCAATTCCCCCCAAACCAATCACCAGCTGATTCTGGACTAGAAATTCTCCTCCCAGTGCAAGGCTGTGGCTCATATCATGAATCATTCCACATACCAGCAAGGACAGACAGATCTATTGTACCTTTAACTGGGAATGAACAGATGAAGACATGCCAGGATGGAGGTTTTGACAGTGGAGTTTTCCATCACTAGCATTAATCAAGACCTGGTTTCCTGTAACCAAAGGCTTGCCTCTGACTAATATTGGCCCATACAAAAATTGCAGCTGGGGTAATATGACATATAGAAAGAGCTCTCTGCAATTTCTCTGCTTCTGTGACAAATGAGACCAGTCTTCACTGGTTTCCTGACTGCCTCTGGGAATGTCATCTAGTTTTGTATTCATAAAGTAATGCACCATTCACCCATACCCCATAAATGACAGTTTACATCATTGGCGCCTATGGCCAGTGAGAAACCACCTGTTCAGATATGTGACACCTTTATTCCTCCAGATGCTACAATTGCTGGATTAATTCTCCTCTGTCTACAATCCCAGAAAATCGTGCTTCAGCTATAAAGGTAATATAAGATATTTAAAACACAATATAAAAAACGAATAAGGGGTATAAACTCATGACATAAGCCAACCACTACCTGCAGGGGGTCAGGAAGAACATGTATAGGCACTTACTTACAGCTTCCGGCAAATCAACCAGATCAGAATTGGACGCCATACTCTCTTAGTTGCTTATAAAAATCTGACCCACAATTTTCATCGGAGTTATATCACCGTCCTATCCAGGAAAGGATGTGCATGCACTTAACCTTCCAGGTTCTTTGCTTGTTGTTTTAGTTTTAAGTTCTGGGGAGACTCATGAGTGACTCATCTATAACCATTTCAGGCAGATCTCCGGCACAGGCAAACATTGTGTCTGTTATTAACAACAGCAGAGAATTGCTAAACCCCTGTTTCTCTCTGTGATTTAAAAATAAGTCTACTTCTCATTAAGAACAAATGGTCATGACTTCGTAACCAGGCAGTGTAATCAAAAAAAGGAAGGAAAATTCTCCCAGTCTTCAGCACTGGAAGTGTGTCAGAAACTATGAGTCTGATTTGACTAGACTAATGTTCTGACAGCAAAAAAAGGTCAGTTGAGTTCTCCACCTGTTTTCTCAGGAAAACCAGTTTTGAGGTCCTATTTCAATAAGACACTTAAGTATCTGAATACTACTATTGAAGTCAATCGATCTAATCATACGCTTAAAGTTGGGCACATGCTAAAGTACCATGAATTGGAGTCAGTAGGATTTCTAGGGAAAGAAGACAGCCCACATTCTATTGCTATTTTACTTGTTTTCTTTCTGTAAAACATGCGTGTGTAGTTATGATTTTACTTTCTTAACTTCAGTTAATATTGTTTTCATTCACAGTACAGGTGCATCTGCTGATTTATTAGTCAGATTTTGAAAGCAAAGAGACCGATTCTCCATTGCTTTCTTTACCATTTGTGTCATCAATTGTAAAGAGCATATAAAATTCTGTACTTCTGATCTGCAAAGGGGAAAGCAGGCAAAATAAATGAATAAATAAACCAGTCCCTAAGATATTGAACTCCATTGATAAAGCTGATTTGAAATATTGTTGGCACATTTTTATTGTTCTTGAAAAATTCAGCTTCATTGAAATGTTTCATAAAAACAAGTCTCTTTAGAAATAACTGTTGATTTTTAATGAAAAAAGAAAAAAATCATTTTGCTTCTCATGTTTTCTTTAAAAACAAATCAAAAATTTCCAAAGTAATTGTTTAATATTGTTTTGTTCAAACTTTTTTCTGATAAAAATTGGATTTTTCAATCAGCTGTACCCATCACCTTTTAATTACCTGCAATCAGTACAAAAATTAAGCTGTATAATAATGAAAAGTTTAAAAAAAGTACTTTGGCATTTTTTGTAACTAAAACCCCTGGGTTAATTGATCATTCTATTTTAAAGACGGTGATGACACATTTACTTTGACAGTACCAAGACTGAAATACATACCTTTAACAGAATATGAATCAGAGATACATCTATACATGTATATTTCAGAGATGGTTTTGTCCTAAAATTCTGTGGGGAAAAAAATCAAAGGATTTTTATTCTTGAATTATATTTTTCCCTTGTT
Source organism: Dermochelys coriacea (assembly GCF_009764565.3). Classification (NCBI taxonomy): domain Eukaryota; kingdom Metazoa; phylum Chordata; order Testudines; family Dermochelyidae; genus Dermochelys; species Dermochelys coriacea. Next base: position 7,396,921 of record NC_050071.1, on the reverse strand, counting down.
CCGCATGAGCATGTTAATTCTGATGACACTCCAGTAACTAAAACATTAAATTGCAGGCAAATGTGTGAAATTGTAGAATAGGCAATTTAAAACTCTTCAGAAAATCTGCCTTGATTGAAGCATTTGTGCATTGGTTATGCAGGTGACACCAAAATCAGAATCAAAATTCTTGGTAAACATAGCTACTTGCAGAAGTCTTTATTTCAAGGATACTGTATGATTGAACTGTCTTTTCAAATGGAATTGGGCTGGACATGTACTTAGGTCTTTGAATTAATCCGGAACAATCAATTTTCTTTTGTGGTTTTATCCTACACCAAATCAAAATGCAGTTGAAAAGGAGAAGAGCCGTTAGCCGAAACAAAAAGCATATTTCCTGCTTTAAGCACATCATATATATATATTGTATATATAAATAAAATGAAAAAAGGTGTTTCTTTTTTTAAAAAAAAATTTTTTTCTTTCTCTGCCTTGCCTCTTTTGTCTCTCAAACTCTAATTCAACAAAGCACCTGAGCCTGTGTTTATCTTTAAACATATGCTTAAATTCATCCCTGTTCAGCCAAGTATTTAAGCTCATGACTAGTTCCATTGAAGTCAATTGAACTATTCATAGGCTTAAAGTTAAGCATATTCTTACATGCTTTGCTGGATTTGGCCCTTCCATGGATTCATACTGATTCAACAGAGAACTCCAAAGTGACACAAGAATGGCCTTCCCAAGGCTTTAAAGTGAATATACAGGGGCAATTTTAATTTATTTTAATAGATTCCATCTATGGGTGTCAATTTCTGAGAAAGAGTTCTGTAATTACTTTCATGGTGCTTGCCAATGCAAACATAGAGGAACCCAAGCAGCTTTGCAAATGAGGATTAATGAACCCCAATGACATACTGTATAGTACTGGGCAATATAGAACTGGATGGTTTAAGATTAATCCATAGTAGCATAAAGTAGTAAATACTCTCTCTGTATTGAATGCCCCAGTAGCAGAGTGGGGAAAAAACATTGCCTCTCAGATACTTAATTATCTTCAATGTATATGCAAATATCCAGAATTTGATGAGGTCTTTACTTTTCACCTCTAAGTACCACATTAGTAATTCATGTTCATCAGTAACTAATGTTACTGTGGAGCTCAGGCAATGGAAAAAAATAAGCAGTAATGATTTCAAAGTTGGAATAACCACAAAATAACTGTGCACCTTTGAGGTCATTTTTACCATTTGAATGCAAATTCTGGAAGAGTTAACTTCACCTACTTCATATTTCTAAAAGCCTCACTAATGAAAAGGGCAGGGATTTAGGAAACAGGAGAGCAAAACTAAACATGGTATGTGTTTGTCTGGAAAGCAGGTGGCTAAGCATTAGAAATTATCAGCAATCTGGGGATGAGAATCTGGCTCTGAAGATAGGAACCATTCAATATACTGACGAAATTTGGGCCTCAAGACCACTTAAGATGACTTTCCTCCGGTAACTTGAACAGGTAATCAGCAGTCAGAGTTAGTCAGTGACACGTAGGTAAATCACTAATGTGTTTATTAAGTTTGGAATCAGCTGGAAATCTACCTAATCCCTATGCCCGCACACACTGTTCCTAGTCAGAAATCATCAAGAAAAGTCTAAACATGAGAATCATCCTGTTATAACATTTTGTAAAATATTAAACAAAAGCAAGAGAGCATACCCAGTCTGGTAACAGTTCTTTTTGAAAAGGATGAAGCGTTATTTATTTAACATGTCTCCTAATAACACAATGCTAATTAACAATGCTATCAGATGCAATATGACAGTTTGATTCATTTTCTGCCTTGAAGCTGTCTTTCACAACAGCATTTCATGTAAAAACTATGAAAGGAAAAAATAAGTATTAGGAAGCTAAAAAGATGGGGGTACGTCTGTTGCTCATGACCTGATGGTCTCTCTGAGTTTCTGACATGATTTGAGAATCATTCCATGCATATGATTACAATGTATAAATGTGTCGAAACACTGGCAGCGCAAATCCGCAGCTGGTGTAATGCATAGAACTCTGATAACTTACACCTGCTAAGGTTTTGCTTCTGTGGGTCCCCACTTTGAAGATTTGCCTCGTTCATTCAATGTGGGTGTTTTGAGATCATGCCTCCCCAAAGATCTTTGCTCACATCTTTAACATTAATTTGAAGCATGACAACAAGTGGAATGTTGCAACAAATAAACAAATGTTCCTAAGAATGGATGGGGGGTAAATGACAAACCTATCTGCATGAGGTCTTGGTGAAACTGTTCACTGAATATAAGCAGCAGAGAGAGAGAGACAAAATGGGAAAATTGCATTTTTCTAGAGCTCTGTAGCTCTCTAAGTGTGCTCACACTATGAAACATGTCACAGTGGATTTTAAAAATCCCAAATACAGATGCTACAAAAATGAGATCAAACACATTTTTTTTAACTGAGGCAAAAGAAACAGCTGCACTATTTGCAACACTCTGAGATTTATCGTTCATTACAAGCCTGGCAGAAAATGCTAGGGCAGGATAAAAAGCCTGCTGGCATCCTACCATCGTGCCTGCGTTTAATAAGGTAAAATTCCTGCTCAACTGGAACAATGAAATTATCAGGGTCTGGGAAGCTCAGGGTGGAGTAAGAGGGAGTGATTTACATTCTAGTGACAAATTTTATCTTTTCCAGGACTTAAGGATTGTGGACCTGACCCTACAGCTGCCTTCTTGGCAAAGAATTCAGCAACCCTGGCCAGAGGAGAGAGATCCTGGGTGTGAGGGCTGCACAGTGAAAGGCCCCAACTCCTCATCCTTCGCTCCCAGCGACAGATCAAGGATTGCAAAGAGGGGTATGTAGGCAAAGTGTGGCTGATGCTGCAGGCAACAGCGAGAGGAGCAGAGTGCTCAGCCATCAGACCTGGATTCAGTAACCAACCCACTGGGCTTCGCTGCAGTTTTCTCCCATCCTGTCTTGTTCTACTGGAAGTTTTGGCACAGTAAGTGATATGGCAGGCAAGGTTGTAGGAAGGAGATCTTTGCTGAGCACACTGAGGGGCCAGGGCTTGCTCAGAAGCAGGCTGGTCTTCAGCTTGTACAACTGCTGTGACACTTAATGAGATGCCTCTGAAACTTGGCCCTCTTTGTCCAGTTCCACTCACCATACTACACAGTGGGTGAATGGGATTCTCAAGCTTCCCCAGCTTCTTGTATGGGCAGGAGTTTCAAGAGTACCTTTCCAGATCTTCCAGTTCTGGCAATCTGCCTCCTTCCAAGTGGGAAAGAGTGTTTCTCATTCTACTCCCAGACTGCTCCAGCTAATGCTGGGTGGGAGTTTGTTTTCCTGTTTGTGATGAGGCTGGTGCCACTTAGTGTCAAGCAACTGGATCCCACCTCCCTCCCGTCTCCTCTGTCCCTATCCGGCAACCACGCTGACACTGTGGTGGTCCACTTGTCAGTAGGCAGCAACTCGACATTCTGGCCAGATCAATCAAGTCTGCCTTCTTATGGGCTAACAGAGTCCAACAAAATATATATAGTCCAATGTCCCCACAAAAGAAAGGGTTTTCACCCCACCTCCACTCCCCTGTGGGTTGCCTGTCCTTGCCTCAGGGCTTACAGTGTCACTGTCCTCCCTTATCTCCAGGGGGTATGCAAGAAGGTGTTTGTGCCCCCTTCATGAGAGGGTAGATGGTAGGGGAGTCTGGTCCCTCCTTCCCCACCAGACTCTGACCTAGAGCTCTACAAGAGGCAATGAGAGCAAAAACCCCTGAGTACTTCAAGGCTGCCTCTCTGTGCCACTTCTTACCACCTACCTTTCCAGTCCAGAGATGCTCAAGAAACTCGCAATTGATCCACATAAATTAGAGTGAAGGGTTCCCTTGACCTAGGGAAAGGCTGATCTCTCCTCTGGGGCCTGGGATAACTGCTGCTTAAAGAATCCTGTCCTGCAGCACCCTTACTCAGGAGCTCAGAAGATCACTGGCTCCTCCTCTCCTGTCTGCCTCCCTTCTGAGCTGTCTGGCTTTCTTCAGCTTCTCCTTAACAGGTGCAGCAGGGTAGAGGCACCTGGGCCAGAACCTCTCCTTAACCCCATCTGTCCCAGAGTAGGGTTTATAGACCCCATCACACTGGCCCATGAATATTTTCAAGAGTTCAAATATTTTTACCATCCCATATCAGGACGAAAAGTCAAAATCCCCAACATATTCATGAATTGAAAAACTGAAAATCATTTCAGTTCTCATCAATTCAAATGTTTCGTTTGATCAGTTCAAAACATTTCAGTTTGATTTTGACCTTGTTTCCCTTTTTTCAGTCTAGTTTGCTTAAATTTTAAAACAAAAAGTCACTTGAACCAGAGATATAGAATTCTTCAAATAAAAATGTCAAAACAAAATATTTAGACAATTTTGTAACTTTTTTCCAACTTCTTTTGAGTTGAGAGATTTGTCATCACTAACCATGTTTCGTGAACAATTTGTGGCATTTTTCATTAAACACAATTTGTCCAAAAATTCCCGACCTGCCCTATCTTCCGCTTCCTCAAGAGGCTAGGCAGCACAAGTGGCTGCTGTCCACCACTCCTCCTGCTCTGTCCCTTTGTGTATGGGTATGGGAAGCATTTGGTTCTCATCAAAATGGCCCCAGATTATTTTGGGGGGAGGGGAAGAGCAGTATAACAGATGCTATAGCCATGCATGGGATTTACTTTATCAAGCAGGCAGGAAGCAATGAGAGAAAGGAAGATACAATAATACAAATGGGCAGTTTATATTTTTTATATAAATATTAACTAATCAAGTAAGAAACTGCCTGGAAAGGTAAGAGCTATTTGAAAGCCTCCTCTGAAACTGACAACTATAGGTGGGACTTGGGAAATAAATGATTAAGGAATAGGTCGGCATTCTAATAAATCAATATACATAGAGAAACCAAGGAGGAGGATACATTATTAGTAGTAATAATAATCTCCTACATTCAACCATTGCATGTCTTAGTCCAAAACAAATACATTCTTTGACACAACTCTAAGGAGCTTATATCTCTGGATAAAAAAATACCTTAGCCAGATCCTCTCCCCATTCTCCTAGCTTTGGAAAGTGTTTAAGGTTAGAGTTGCATAGGCAAATTTCCAGGGAATGCAAACCTGATGTAGGTAGCAGCAAACCTCTCAACTCCTGGCCTTTTCCAGTGCTGCAGTGGGTAAGGCCCAGTGGATACAGCGCTGAACTGGGACCCAGGATTTCTGGATTCTATTTCTGACTCTGCCAACAAAACGCTGTGTGACACTGGGGGAGTTGCCGCCCCACTCAGTGCCTCTGTTCCCCCCCCTCTGCAAACACTTTGACTAGTCTGTTTAGACTGGATGAGCTTCAGAGATGGGACTATCTCCACTGTGTGTTTGCACAGCATTTAACACAATGGGACCCTGGTAATAAAGATGTGGTATGACCAGAAAGCACTGGGCTTTAGCAATTCTAGGCAACCAGAGCATTCTCTAAAGGCCTGTTGCCACTGGCACAAGTTAGAGCAGTTTTGAGACTAAGTTTTGGCCTTACATTGTGGCCAGACTGACCACTGGCCAACTCTGGGGCCTGGGCATGGGGGTAAAGAAGCCACAGAAGTTATGGTCTGCTGTTGGTATTTGAGTTACCAATAAAGGCAAAGCAAAAAAAACCTCACAATAAACAACCAAACAAAAAAACCATTGTCAATTTTTATCTATATTCTGCACAATTGGACTGTAGGACTCAGTGCCGCAGGACATCTCCGAGGCTAGGGGATTGGCAGGATTAAAAAAAGGATTGGACATTTAAATGGATAAAAAGAATACTCTGAGTTGTTATAACAGATGCTAAGAAAGCAGCTTTGGGAAGGATATTAATTCTCAAGTTTTGGAGCGTAAGCCAATCTCTAATTATAGAAGGTTAGATGAAAACTTACCTTGGAGGCAGGTTATATCACAGGTACTGGCCACTGTCTGAAGTAGAATATTGTATTAGAATGGACTCTTGATTTTACCTTGTATGCCAACTCTACCTCCCTATCTCTGAGCTGGGTCAGAACTCCACTTTCTCCCAGTGATCCCATGCAAACTTAAACTATGCAAAAATCGAAGGGGAAAAGCCCGAAATATGTATGTCATAGAATATCAGGGTTGGAAGGGACCTCAGGAGGTCATCTAGTCCAACCCCCTGCTCAAAGCAGGACCAATCCCAAATTTTTGCCCTATATCCCTAAATGGCCCCCTCAAGGATTGAACTCACAACCCTGGGTTTAGCAGGCCAATGTTCAAACCACTGAGCTATCCCTCCCCCAAATACTTGTAACCAAAATGGAAAGAGCTCCTGAGAAAACTGAGTATCAGGTGGTTAGTGAATGACCTTTTGCAGAGGGGCAGAAGCTGAATTGTCAATATATAGTAAGTGACTATCTTGATTACGGTTAATCCTAAAGGCAATACAGGCTTTTCTATGGATGAATCACTCCCCTCAAAGTGAATCACTTGCCTTATGTCAAGATTTCCATTTCTGAGGGTTTCAGTTCTCCTTTGAAGGTCATTTTATGGCCATCTACAGCTCCATGATGTTTATTTTGCATTCTAGAAGGAATTGAGAGGTCAGCTATTTAAACTGGGATTTCTGAGCAAACCCCTCTCTGATCCCCTCCCCCAACACACACACACACACACACACACACTCAAAGACTTGGTTATGTAGGAAGTGATATAAACCAATTGTTGAATTAATGGGTAATCCATTGAACTCAGATAATGGATTCAGCACTGGGTGAGAACAGGCCCTAATGATCTAGTGATCAGGCTATTGCAGCTTCAGCTGATATGATTCTAGAATCATTAAGTAGTGATTATATCAGGAAAAGACATTAGATCAGCCATTTGCATGACAGCCTCATGCAAACTATAACAAATGTTTGCTGCAGTCTGTTTTAACTCTGAATTGGCTGGCTGAAAAATGTCAGCAGCCAACTTCTAGGAGCCCTTTGATTTACAAATGTTTATTTTCCTTATTCTGTTTCTAGGAGAGTCTCAGAATAAGTACACCTGGTATGAAAAAAACAGGAACTGTAGGTTTCTGTTGATATTTGAATTTCTTGTTTTTTTTCTCTTTCTAATAATCAAGTTAATTAAAAAAACCAAAAAACAAAAAATCCCTCAATTCTAACTAAAGATGGAATTTTCAAAAACAGACCTAAGATTGTTGGACTTTCAATGAGTTGGGTGGATACCTAACTCCCTTAGGTCTCTTTGAAAATCCCAGCCTAAATCAAGATGATGATAGGTATAGACTATTATTATCTCTCCCTCCATTCCATCTCCTGAATGCCCCTCCCTGAAAGACATCCCATCTTTTGGGAAATCCATCTTGAACTCCAAGACAAGCTAGTAATCTGTGCTGGGCTGATTGATGTCTTCATTGTTAGCAACCCTGAACTGAGCAGGGTCAAAGAATTTCGAGACATCTTCAACCAGGAGAAGTCCTACAGCATGAAAGATTTGAACCCAGCAGCTGGCTAGAACCCAGCAGGGGAAGTGTTGGACGTGATACCTCTTGTAAGAATGTAACCAAAAGGAGACATAGTGGGTGTGACAAACATGATAAGGTCAATCGGCATTCAGAAGATACTAGGCAACCACATCTTGCCCTCAGAATCACTGATCAGCGAATGAGACTTAGTCTGTTTAAATAATGCTTTCATCTTGTGTTTCATTGATTGAGTGTGGTTATCAATCACGCTCCTGCCAGGGAGTTGTGTGGGCAGAGATGTGGAATTAACCAGAGCACTCCAACTTTATTAGCTGTTCGTCACAAACACCAATCTTGGTATAACCATGCTGTGCAAGACTGCATCACCTCACAGTGAGATTATCCCAAGTCATTTCTCCTTGGGTTTTCTTTGAATTTGGTTTGCAGACTTACGTAGTTACAGAACGAGGCCTCTTTCTTAATATAGGTAGGTGCAAATCCATAGCGTCTACCCTATATAAAGCATGTTGGGTGGCAGAAAGACAAAAGATGTGCTAAAAGTAACAAAAAATGAAATAATTTCTATATGTAGCCATTAATATAATCACAAACTTTTATTATAATTTGGCAATTTTTACCTAGTTAATGGGGCAGAGGAACTATATGACTGAGTTTCAGTTCATACCTCTTCTCTTCATTAACTATTAATTTCTTCCAAAAATGGAATTCAGAAAGTTATCAGTCCGTAACATGCCCTAAGCATTTTGTGTATTTTGGAAATATATAACAAAAACCCTATGAGCTATTTCAGTGAGAAAAGAGACTGCTGCACGTGTTTCTTAACTATAGTTCTTGACATCAGAAATGTCCTGAGAGTTTTTTTAGTGCTTATTACTGACATAACAGATGGAGACTTAGTGGTGCATCATGTCAATCTGAGAGATAAAGTGTAGGCGTAAACTGAAGTCACAAGTCACCATAACTGATTCTTTAGAGCTAACCTTTTGTGCTTAACCATTATTCACGTTGTCCGAGTGAAAAGGGTTGAAAAGATACACAGAGCAAATAACAAGATTTCTTAATTATGGCCGCTCAAGGATTCATGAGCAAAATTGAGGCATTCATTGTTCAAATATAAAGGAGGCTGTGTGTTTAATTTTGCAAGTTGTGTGTCTTTCATACACACAGGCTGGGATTTGCCCAATGTTTTCAGCATTGGTGTAATTCAGCTGCCATTTACATCAATGGTGAAAGTCCTATGGATAACCGTGGCAGCAGAGTTAGACCAATGCTCAGCACTTCTGAAAACCCCATCTATCCTAACAATTTATGAGTTTACTCCATATAAGCTTTATATAGAGTAAAATGGATTTATTTGGGGTTTGGATCCCATTGGGAACTGGCTATCTGGACGTTGGAGACAGGAGCACTTCTTAAGCTGTTTTCAGTTAAACCTGCAGCTTTTGGGGGACATGGTTCAGACCTGGGTCTGTGTTTGTAGCAGGCTAGCGTGTCTGGCACAACCAGGCAGGGTACTGAAATCCCAAAATGCGAGGCAAAACGGGTTTAGAGGTAGTCTCCTCACATCAGGAGGCAGTCCCAAGCTTGGGTTTCTGTGACCCAACCCATCACACCAATAAAAAACACATTGCATTGCAAGCCAATACTCCACTTCCCCCACCAACAAATCTGTGTGTTATCATATTCCACCAATGACAAACAGTTCCCTCCATCAAACCACTACTCAGCCAGCTAGAAATCACTCTGATTCCAATCAAGGGGAGAAACAAGTGAGAAAGGAACTGGGAACAATGGTTTATACTATATAGTTTGAATCCATGTATTATATACACATACATGCAAAAATCAGGAGACATTTTAAATGGGGATCAGATCCACCTAAGAGCTGCATACTGTAGGCCTGATACTGATGCATGATCTGGTAGATGTACAGGTGCACACATGCAGATTTCACAACAGTAGGACCCATGCAATTGTCATAGAATCATAGAACTAGAAGGGACGAGAGGTCGTTTAGTCCAATCCCCTGCACTCAAGGCAGGACTAAGTATTATCTAGACCATCCCTGACAGGTGTTTGTCTAACCTGCTCTTAAAAATCTCAAATGATGGAGATTTCACAACCTCCCTAGGCAATTTATTCCAGTGCTTAACCATCCTGACAGTTAGGAAGTTTTTCCTAATGTCCAACTTAAACCTCCCTTGCTGCAATTTAAGCCCATTGCTTCTTGTCCTACCCTCAGAAGTTAAGCAGAACAATTCTTCTCCCTCCACCTAGTAACAGCCTTTTATGTACTTGAAAACTGTTACCATGTCCCCTCTCAGTCTTATCTTTTCCAGACTAAACAAACCCAATTTTTTCAATCTTCTCTCAAAGGTCATGTTTTCTAGATCTTTAATCATTTTTGTCACTCTTCTCTGGTCTTTCTCCAATTTGTCCACATCTTTCCTGAAATGTGGCGCCCAGAACTAGACACAATACTCCAGTTGAGGCCTAATCAGCAGAAGAATTATCATGTCTTGCTTACAACACTCCTGCTATTACATCCCAGAATGATGTTCACTTTTTTGCAAGTGTTACCCTCTTGACTCATATTTAGCTTGTGGTCCACTCTGACCCCAGATCCCTTTCCACAATAATCCTTCCTAGGCAGTCATTTCATATTTTGTATGTGTACAACTGATTGTTCCTTATGAAGTGGAGTACTTTGCATTTGTCCTCATTGAATTTCATCCTATTTACTTCAGACCATTTCTCCAGTTTTTCCAGATCATTTTAAATTTTAATCCTATCCTCCAAAACACTTGCAATCCCTCCCAGCTTGGTATCATCTGCACACTTTATAAGTGTACTCTCTATGCCATTATCTAAATCATTGATGAAGATATTGAACAGATCCAGACACAGAACTGATTCCTGCAGGATCCCACTCATTATGCCCTTCCAGCATGATTGTGAATCACTGATAACTACTCTCCGGGAATGGTTTTCCAACCAGTTTTTCACCCACCTTACAGTAGCTCCATCTAGGTTGCATTTCTCTAGTTTGTTTATGAGAAGGTCACGTGAGACAGTATCAAAAGCTTTACTAAAGTCAAGAAATACCACATCTACCACTTCTCCCCTATCCACAAGGCGTGTTACCCTGTCAAATAAAACTATCAGGTTGGTTTGACATGATTTCTTCTTGACAAATCCATGCTAAGTGTTATTTTCACCTTATTTTGTAGATGTTTGCAAACTTATTTCTTAATTATTTTCTTCATTATCTTTCCGGGAACACAAGTTAAGCAGACTGGTCTGTAATTCCCCAGGTTGTCCTCATTTCCCTTTTTATAGATTGGCACTATATTTTCCCTTTTCCAGTCTGCTGGAATCTCTCCCCATCTTCCATGACTTTTAAAAGATAATTGCTAATGGCTCAGATATCTCCTCAGTCAGCTCTTTGAGAATTCTAAGATGCATTTCATTAGGCCCTGGTGACTTGAAGATATCTAGCTTGTCTTGGTAATTTTTAACTTGTACTTTTCCTATTTTAGCCTCAGATCCTACTTCATTTTCACTGGCATTCACTATGTTAGATGTGCAGTCACCACCAACTTTCTTGAATGAAACCAAAACAAAGAAGCTATTAAGCACCTCTGTCATTTCCCCATTTTCTATTATTTTTCCACACTCATTGAATAACGGGCCTCCCCTGTCCTTGGTCTTCCTGTTGCTTCTAACGTATTTGTAGACTGTTTTCTTGTTACCCTTTATGTCTCTAGGTCGTTTGATCTCATTTTGTGCCTTGGCCTTTCTAATTTTGTCCCTACATACTTGTATTATTTGTTTATATTCATCCTTTGTAATTTGACCTAGTTTTAACTTTTTGTAGGACTCTTTTTTTTAATTTTAAGATCATTGAAGATCTCCTGGTTAAGGCAGGGTGGTCTCTTGCCCTACTTTGTATCTTTCTTAAGCAGTGCGTACATATGCCCTTAATAATGTCTCTCTGAAAAACTGCCAACTGTCATCAATTGTTTTTCCCCTTAGACTTGCTTCCCATGATATTTTACCTACCAACTCCCTGAGTTGGCTAAAGTCTGCCTTCTTGAAATCCATTGTCTTTCTTGTGCTGTTCTTCCTCCTACCGTTCCTTAGAATCATAAATTCTACCATTTCATGATCACTTTCACGCAAGCTGCCTTCCAATTTCAAATTCTCAACCAGTTCTTCCCTATTTGTCAAAATCTAATTTAGAACAGCCTCTCCCCCTAGTAGCTTTCTCCACCTTCTGAAATAAAAAATTGTCTCCAATGCATTCCAAAAACTTGTTGGATAATTTGTGCCCTGATGAGTTATTTTCCCAACAGATGTCTGAGTAGTTGAAGGTTTCAGAGTAGCAGCTGTGTTAGTCTGTATTCGCAAACAAGAAAAGGAGGACTTGTGGCACCTTAGAAACTAACAAAATTATTTGAGCATAAGCTTTCGTGAGCTACAGCAGTCCCCCATCACCACCAAGTCCTGCGCTTTGTATGATTTTGTTAGTTGTTTAAAAAAAGCCTCATCCACCTCTTCTTCCTGGTTGGGTGATCTATAGGAGACCCCGACCATGACATCACCCTTGTTCTTTACCCCTTTTATCCTTACCCAGAGACTTTCAACAAGTCTGTCTCATATTTCCACCTCAACTTCAGTCCAAGTGGATACATTTTTAAAATATAAGGCAGCACCTCCTCCTTTTTTTCCCTGCCTGTCCTGAGAAAACTTTACCCTCTATTATGCTAACTACATCATAGTTGTGTTCATTTACTAGCATTTTGAATTCTTCCTGCTTATTCTCCATACTTCTCACATTAGTATACAGACATTTAACAAACTGATTTGATTCCCTATCCCTAGTTCTGTCTTGCCTCTCCTTTATCCCTGCTATAACAGCCGATGCTCCCCCCAAATTCTGACCCTTCTCTAAGGTCTCCATGTTCTTGACTTACCTGTGGGCTTTGGTCACCTGCCCCCTTCAAAGCTAGTTTAAAGCCCTCCTCACTAGGTTAGCCAGTCTGTAGCCAAATATGCTCTTCCCCTTCCTCAATAGGTGGACCCCATCTTTGCTTAGCATCCTTCTTCCTGGAACAGCATCCCATGGTCAAGGAAGCCAGAGCCCTCTTGGCTACACCATGTTCATAGCCAGGCATTCATCTCCAGAATGCATCTGTCTCTGCCTGGGCCCCTACCCTTGACCCGAAGGACCAAGGAGAACACCAACTGTGTTCCCAACTCCATCACCCTTACTCCCGGAGTCCTGTAGTCACTTCTGATCTGCTGAGGGTCATACCTAGCAGTATCTTTAGTGCCCAATTCAGGACGTAATACATTTATCTGATCGTCACAACTGAAGATTGCCCATCCCTAGCTCCTGAGAACATCCCTCTCCCTTCATAGATGCCACATACATGCAGCCATGGAAAGGGCACAAGTGCCAGAATTAGACGCATTCCTCAAAACTGGACGTGAGATGACCATAATCCATCATGTACTTCCCCTGCAGTCATAAACCCAGCGTCTGGCCATGATGGTTCGTTGCACCTTTGATCAGGGGTAACAACAGCAGCTACCTCCATATGGTGTCCATGAGCACAGGCCCCACTGGGGAGACTGGTGACCCTATTAGCCATGGTGTCCCCTGCTCTCCCTTGCTGGCTGTAGTTCAGCCTCAGCCAATGGCAATACCTGAAGGCACTCCTGGATGCATGAGGAAGGGAGGTGATCAAAGACCCCCTCTGACTTTTCTCACAGTCCATGATTCTGGATGGAGAGGGGTGGCCACAAGATCTCTTGGCTGGGTGGAAGGGGCCAGCACTTGCTGCTCTTGCCTTGGTTCCCCCCACTGTCATGATGGTGTCTTTGAGAGTGATCCTGGCTGAGCAGTGGCTGAGGACAGTGGCTGCTGGTATCACCTATGCTGTCTGTACAGTAGACCCTGCTGGTGAGTGGAGAGGGCCTGGTATTGGTAACTAGTGATGGCTCTGCCACTGAGTGATGGTGGCTGGCATTTGCTGTTGTCCCCTAAGGCTTCCCTCATTGACCTTGGTCTAACGCTGCACCCCTGGGGGATAAAATTCAGGAAATTATTCAAGACCCTGCTTCAGAAGATCTAAATAACTATTTTAAGATGAGAAAAACTTTATTATAGAGACACCAATTGCATCTATCTATCTAGATACCTTTCATGCCCCCTCAGGTGAGCATAGTACCCCTCAACCATCTGGTGCTCAGAGATGGAGAGGTATTGCTGACTTTCTATTTGATTATGAAGTTCTCTGGAAAAGGAGGACACAGATGGGATCTAGGAGGAGAAGCTACTGGTGACAGAGACACCCGCGTTCTCCATGAATGGGGAATGAGTCACAGAGAAATGTCGAAACAAGTGTTTCACTGGTGACTTTCCTAAACTTTTCAGTGCTGACGAGAGCCAGCAGCTATTCTGTTTTATTCAGAACAGGGATTTCTTCTTACTGTTTAGCACCTGCAATAACCCACAACTAGGTGTGCATAAACAGAATGCTGATGGTTATAGCAGTGCTGGTTGGGAGGTTCTCTTACAACAGTCTGTGGGTACATCCTCACTCCCAGGTGCATTGCTCTTACACTCAGGCCATTTTGTTCCATTTCGTCTCCACTGGCTGAAACTCACTGCACCATCTTTCACCACAGATGGCTGGGAGCGCCTTGAAGAGTGGCCTTATCTTCTTTCTTTTCCATCATTCGATCAGTTATGAAACTACAGCCAAGATGAGAATTTGGCCCTAAGTTAGCAGTCATTCAACCGATAGAAACATATCACAGGTGCATCACAGACATGTAGGGCTGGAAGGGATCTCAAGAGGTCATCTAGTCCACTCTCTGGCACTGAGGCAGGAATGTGAATGCCCCCTAGTCTCTGTTCCTGGCTTGCCTGTGTACAGCAGGAACACTGCCACCAGTAGCAGCGCTTCCTGAATGGAATGCTAAGGCACATGTTGAGGACAATGGGAATCCTTATCTACTGTAGACTGAGTGGGCTTGGCAATACAACCCAGGGAACGTAACCCAACTTCTGTCTATCCAACTCCTGTCTAACTGGCAAGGTATTTATCTAATCTGCATCATCATGGTAAATGCTTCCCATAGTACATGCTGGAATTGGACTCTATGCATTTTACTCTGCAAAATACATTCAGTCTCATGCAACCACTTCAGCTACCAGCACTCTTTTATATAGAAGCAGAAAGGAAATAAACCTACATTTTATTTTGCAAATAAAAACATTCACCACTAATTTAGCCATAAAAGCAACACTGTTTTTTTTTACAACTTTGTAGAAAAATAATAATTCAGCTAGCCTCACAAAGTGGTAAAGTGCTGTTTGTCTGGTTTCCTATTATTTAAACCAGTCTGGTTGGCACCTGCACCCTGAAAAATGCAAGTGTGCTTAGCTAAAAAACAAATCCCCACACTCAATAAAATAAAATAAAAATCTGTTTTGATGAATTTGGGTCAAAATTTTGGACTCGCAGGGTTAAAGGATGGGAATTTCAAATGCACCTAAGGAGTACAAGTCCCTTTGAAAGTCAATGGTTCTTGTGTTCCTCAGTCATGTAGGGCCAGATTTTAAAAAAAGATTACTAAGTGCCTAATGAAGACACCTAAATAGCTTTTAAAATCTGGTCCTTTGGGTCTTTTGAAAATCCCACACAAATTCTCCATTAATCCCATAGAAGTAAATGGGCTACACTAGGTGTAAATCACTGACTTTGGCCTATGGGCCAGGATTTTTACAAGGATTTAAGCATTGCTTCATGCAGCATTGTGAGGCATAAGTGACTTAGACAACTAAGTCCTAATTTTGAAAGTGCCTTAGGCATTCAGGAGCCATTGACTCTGTGAAATTTAGGGCTAGATTTATAAGGTATTTAGGCACCTAGGGATACAGACAGGTACCTAGTGAGATTTTCAAAACTGCCTAAACTCCTACTTTCCATAGATTTCAATGAGAATTAAGTACCTAGGTGATTTTTTTTTCCGGGGAGAAGGTGGGAGACCGGACACAACATTGGGCACTTCCCTGCATGTTTAGGCCCCCAAATAGCTTTGAGAATCTAGGCCACTTCTCCCATGATGCTCTACAGTGGGCAGGGGTAGAGCCTTGGTGGAGACATGGTCCTGCCACAGTATGTTGACTAGTATATTGAGAAGACTATTTCTTGTTACTGTACTCTGTAGCGTTATCATCTCTTTTGTCTCTTGTGACTGGAGCTAGCACATATGTTTAAAAAAAGAACAGACAGGCATGTGATTTGCAAACCCTGTTGTAGGTGGAAAGAACTCCAAAAGCCAAATTCTGGGCTCAAAGTAAATACCTGACTCCATCAGTGAAATCAATGGGAGCACTTTTAGAGTAAGACACATTTATCACTAGAGCTGCTGGGGATTTTTTGACAAAACATTTTTTCATTGGAACATTTCAATGTATCAAAACCAAAACTATTTTCAGAGAAAGATCAGCTCGGACAATTTTTTCAACTCAAAAAGCTTTTGGGAAAAGAAGATCAAAATTGTCCCAACATTTTGTTTTGACAGGTTTGAAATGAAAATTAGTGGTTTGAAATGAGGATTTTTTTAAACAGTTTATTATAGTAAAAAAATCCCAAAAACAGTAAAAAAAAAAAAGAAAAAGAAGAAGAAACTGTTTTGAAATGATTGACCAATTTTTTTCAGCTTTTCAGTTCATGAAAATTTTGGAAATTGACATTTTGAGACAATTTGGAGACACGTTTCAAAATTTCAAAAGTTTGCAGGATGACAAAATCATTTCCAACCCAGCGCTATTGTAGATACATAAGGATATCAGAATCCTGTCCTATAGTTATCCATTCATTCTAGAGAAACTAACTTGGGCTGATGTATTGTCCAGGAAGTTATCAAATCCATGATAGCATATGCTATTATTGAATATACACTATAATGAGTTATAAAATGTTTAAAATGTACTCATTAATAAGTAGTACAATAGTTGACAGTAATGGACTCAAATACTTCAGTAACACTGTGATAAGCCATAATGTTTAGAAACAGCCATCCTACACAGCCATATATTAAATAAGAAGGGATCTGGACTACTTGAACCTCAGATTACCCTGAGAAAATGCCAATGTACGCTTAACCAAAAATACATTGTTTTTTGAGCAGAGTAAAACACATATTAGTTAGGCCATGGGCCTTTCATATTTTTCACCAGAGCACAGATCAGATGAAAAATAATGCATCATTAAAATGAGACCTTTGAAAAACATTAAAGCACTATATGCAGTGATGCTATTGCTGGCATTATTAGCAAGACCTCCATTATGGGACAAATGTCAAAGACAGTCAGTATCTAGGAAATCTTAATAGTGTGTCTTTAATGTCATGATCCTTTTGGCGGGGGGAGGGGGAAAGAGACTCGCTGTTCATCACAAAGCAAACAGCTTGCTCTAGTTTCAGTTCCACTACAATAAAAGTTTGCTGAATTGAATGCAGAAGTATTGTTAACGCTAAGCTACTATTATGTTCTTAAGTGTGCATGACTTACTTTTAACAGAACAGATCAGTTCACATTTGTTATGCAGACAATAGTGGTACTTTGCAAAAGGATACAGAACTTTCAAATCCCCAGAGACATGTTCAGTGTGACAGTAATTCACCGGGTGTTCAAAGCTGCGTTTCAACGGAAAATAGTCTCTTTAGCTAATGCAAGGATTCTGTCCCCTTTTCCATTTTTAAATAGTCATTCCATTCATAATCTGGAATTTGTAATAATAACCAAATCATACCTTTTATCCCTCCTCCTCCCTGCAGAAAAGGAATTACTAAAATTATATCAAGTAGTTAATCCACATAAGAAGCAACAACATAAATAGCTGCTGGGCACAGATTTTGCTGAAGAGGAAACAGAAGAATAAATCAATCTGCTATATATAATAGATACCATCTGCTGCTAACTCACGCCAAGACAGAGAGAGGGAGCTGTTGGTATTCAAACAGGAAATACTCTACCGGAGAGAAGACTTGTGGCCTTACATAAAACCGTTTTAAAGATGTTCATGTAACCAGAATTGAGGAATACTTCATTTACCAAGGTCAACGAGAAAATGCATGTGTAATTTTTCTCCCCCTGCTGGTTCATATAGCTTTCAATAGCTCTTTTCTAATGGTAATGCAAAAGAGTTCCATAATGTAATATTAAAGGCAACCTGGTTTAAGAGTCTGTCTCAATTAGCGTTTCACACAGAGTCATGTGAATCTGAAAACATGCACCCATGGATCTAGTGTTGGGAGGTTCTGAAAAGGACTTACCTAATGTGGGGCTATAGCTACCACACCAGTTTGGAACTCAGCAGATGTGGCTGCCAGTTCCAGACTCAGCCATGGACTTCCTGGGTGATTTGTGACAAGTCACTTAAACAACCCTGTGCCTTCATTTGGCATGGTAGAGAATACCTCTCTATCTCGAAGGGGCATTGTAAGGCTCAATTGTATTAATAATTGTAAGATCACCATTGCTGTAGTAATATAGATTGTAACACTGATGAGTTCCCCCACCTGCAGGTAACAATTCAGTGCCACAGGCTCAAGGAAAGAACGCCACATAGTTTTCGTAAAGTACCTTTAAATTAATAGCATTGCAAAGTTATGAATGAAATTAGTGCCAGAAACTCACCATTCCTTTAGTTCAGGAAGTGTCAACTTGTCTGACCTCAAGCCATGCCAGTAGCATAATGGCTGTAAAATAAATGGCTATCCACTTTTATACCACTTGCAGGGAGTGGAATTTACCCCTGTGAAGTGAGCCTGCTAAAAGGTCTGTGCATCACTTATGTCCCACTCCACCTCTATTTTAAGGAGTTAAGTGGAACTTAAATGGGGCAACAGCTTTGCACTAGCCTTTTGCACAAGGGTGAATTTCCTCCCATGGGTATTCCTGGGTAAACAGCCCAAGAATGTGGGTTCCATTTGTGACTCCATCTCTCACTCTTCAGGGTTAGGGGGTGCTGCAAAGTGATACACTGAGTTCTTTGTTTCCTTTAGCAGGGACCCTTCAGGTCAAGGTACAGTGCTTATAGGTTCTGATGGATCGGTATTTCTTTGAGCAGGCATTCCTGTACTTCGTGGATCAGGTCCTCAGCTGATGTAAATCACATAGCGTCAAAAGAGCCATGATTATTTATTTTAGGTGAGGCTCCAGCTCATAATTGGGACTACTGCTAGTTCTCATATAGCACTTTGCATCAGAAGATCTCAAAGCACTTTAATAAAGAGGGTAGTGTATGCCCCATTTTACAGAGGGGGAAACTGAGGCAGAGGGAATGAAAGGATTTACAAGGCCATTCACAGAGCTGGGACTAGAACTCAGTTTTCCTGATTTACAGGACAGTGCTCTATGTGAAAGGGATTTCTTACAGCCATCTGTAGAAAAATGCTGTGAAATTTAACTGAAAATGTTATATAGAGATATTACAGTATTAAACCATGCTGTAGATTTTAAAACAGAATTACATCTCTGCTGCAGCATTCTATAGAATGGTTCAGCAAACAGAGAGAAAAGACACACTATTACATTGTTTATCCTTCCGGCGTAATTTCCGTAGAACCTGGTTGCTCCTGTCCCTATGACATTCTGTAGAATTGTTCCACAAGGGATTCAGAGGACACCGGCCTCCCCAGAGTGAAAAAGGGACACAAGCATGTTCAGCAACAGAGCAAAAGCCTCACCTGGTGGAAGCAGCAGAACTCCATTGACATCAATGGATTTATGTCATTTGTAGAATGGATGTGCTATGTAACATACTTCATACGGACATTCTTTGGAGAGGGCGGGGATTGAAAGTGCTCAGCATTGGCCTAAATTTGCTCCTGCAGAAATAAACAGCAAAACTTGCCTTGACCTCAAGGGGCACGTCTGCACTGCAGTTGGGAGCAAGTTTCCTAGCCTGGGTAGACAGACTCACACTAATGGGGCTTGAGCCAGCACGCTAAAAATAGCAGTGTGGACCTTGCAGCTCAGGCTGTCAAGCCCACCCAACCCGCTAGGCCTGAAAGTCTGAGCAGCCGCCCACGCCGCCACATCCATGCTGCCATCTTTGCTGTGTTCAGTTGAGCCCAGCTAGTCCGAGTCTGTCTATCCGGGCTGGGAGGCTCATCTCCAGCTGCAACACGGATGTTCCTAGGAGAACAGAGTTCGGCCAACACTGAGAGCTTTGAAAATCCCTCCCTTCATCTCTGCTTCTCTTTACTCCTTCTTTGGACTTCACCTCTCCAGCTCCACAACTGCTGTGCTGCATCAATGTTGTTAAATGTCAGTATCGTGTAAATGACATGGAGTAGACCTGCTTCATTATTCTCCAGAGCAACTTTCCTCGGTAGTGACTCTGCAGGAGGAATTAAGTTTCAGAATGGAATCCAAAATTGGACTTTCTCTCTGGTTTAATACTTTGATTTATATTCTCATTAGCATAGGAGAATAGCTCCTATTAAAACCATTAGAGATAATTTTAGCAATAATATCTAAATATATGGAGTGGGTGTAATGATAGTGCTAGTGCTAAAAATTAATAACCATTAATTATTTTTAATCATATATATTTTATGACTGCCCAAACCCCACCCTAGCTCAGTCTCTCCCCACTGAGGTGTTTATATATATATATAGATATATAGAAATGAATTATTAGAACTATTAGAAATGAATAATCAGAAAATAAACAAGGCTTTTATTTGATACAAATTTAAAATCCTGGAGGGGAAAAAAAAGCAGTGTAAATTATTGGTTGTCCACTGAAGGTTTAATATTACATTTTTTGCAGATGTGAATTAAAAATATTCTATTCATAGGTCATAAGCTGGGAACTGATTAAGGGATGAAAAAGGTTTCATGTTATGTACTGCAGTAGGTCTCAACTTTTTCCCCATAGCAGGACCACCTCAGGCCCCTCTCTTCTAGCCCCCACCCCCACCCCCTTAAATTTAGCAGCACTAGAAGAATAAGATGGCAGTACACCTTTGCTTGAGAAGCCCTATTATAATAAATAGGGTAGTGAATAGGGTCCTATTCCTGGCTTGGCCTTTATCCTTCTGTGTGACCTTATAACTCTGTGTCTGTTTTCCCACTGGCCCTTTGGCATCTGCATTTAGATTGAAAGTTTACAGAGTTTGTATATACACTGTTGAGGCTACAACAATGATAGGTCCCTGGTTCAAATCCATTCAAGGGCAAGAGTAACAGGGCCAGCTGCCTTTTGAGGAACCCCCTGATGTTGTGGCCTGAGGGTGCTTTGCAGCACTGTACCCTCTCTTCCCTCTTCAGGGCCCCTTAAAGCCACCACAACTCTCAGATGATTCACACAATCCCCTCAAGAGGTCCCATTTATTTAGTCCACTGAGTATACATTGACTGCCCAAACCCCACCCAAGTTCAGTCTCTCCCCACTGAGGTTATGTTGGACTAATTCTTTGAAAATAGAACACAAATTCTGTCCTCATCCCAGGTCCAGATGGACACAGCCCCTCCTCCCTGAGGGTAGGTCTGATGGTTGGTCTGTCCGCTTCCCAGAACCTCCTGCCTGGAGCTTGTCCTTCTCCACTGTCTCTCTCAGCTGATGCCTCCCTCTCCACTGACTCAAGAGCCTTCTGGGACTGTACCAGCTACAGCTATAGTTACAATTCCCTGAACTTCCCTCTTCCCTGCAACATCCTTCTCTTTTTTACTGGAAGCCCCTGATTCCTCTCAGGTGGGGCTCGGCCTGTAATCAGAGTTGGCTTAAGATCAGACTCTGCAGCCCATGGGGCAAGCTGCCTTGTTACAGGCAGCAGTCATTGCAAGTAATCCCTAGCAGATGCCTGTGCAAAATGGGTTGATTTGGATTTGATTAAAGAGTGTGCACAGGTTGTCAACAACACAACAGAAGAGAATCATCCTTCAGACGCGTTACTGCCTAAAGGTGCATCCCAAGGATTTGTGTGTATGGGTAAACTTGCAGGACTGGTTCCGTATAACTCTCCCAGCAGTGCCCTCCCTTTTAAAACACAGCTCTTTGAGCTGTCAGCTTACACCACCCCTGCATTTAACTTCGCCTTAGTGAGAGCGTTCTTCAGCTAAGGACGTGCAGAGCAATTCTCTTTCCCGCTTCAACCCTGGAGACAGCTTCCATTAAGGGGCACCTGCAAAATATTTTTGAAATTGTATCTGTACCTTAGTTTTTTTGTTCTTTATGGTGTATAATGAAAGCTTGAAAAGATTCTTTTTCTGTCTTTTTTTTTTAACCTCACAGATATCAGAACTGTCAGACATGATCTTCCTTGGTTTAGCTCCAAGAGGACTCCAGTCAGAGATGTGCACTGTGGGCTCTCAGAGGTGAAGGGAAAGAGCAGAGGTGTTAGGCCTTTTTTGTAAAGACTTTTATAGCAACTGTTCTTTGGATATTGGAATTAAATAGCAATGGAACAAATAAATGGGACTAAAAATCACCTCTGTTCTTAATGACTCACTGGTAAGTATCTCATGGTTTCATAATGTCACTATTTCTACCTTTATCACAAAGTCTTTCAGGATAGCCAGATCTTGAATTTCACTGCACATATAAACTAGCGTGCAGGGGGAAGGGGAACTTCAGATTAACAAACGTCTTTCAGTTTGCCTTCATACATCATGTACAAGCAAAAAAGGAGTACAATCCCATTGTTTTTCCATTGAAGGTCATCTTGAAGTTAAAAAACCTAAAATTTAGCAAAATTGACAATAGAAGCCACTAAAATCATATGAATGGTACAGGGATTTAAGTCAAAATAGGAATAGGTGCAAAAGTTTTCTTTGCTGTCAAATGCTTTGTGCATGTGTCATTTAAAATGAATTAATGTTTGAACTGTAAACTGTCTGGTGATTTTTTAAAAAATTATCAGTGTTAGACTTTTGAAAATATCTGCTCTTTCTGAAACTCCAAAAGCCACAGTCTCTCTACAGTCTGTAAGTATTCCCTATCAAATAGGAAATTAAAAACAAAGTCTCTCAGTTCTAACCTTTAAGATGGATGTATCCATCTTCTCTCCAAATAGGATTCTTGGGAAATGAATGGTTTAGCGTAAGCAGAAGGGTATCAGTCTCACATGGAATGTACTCCAGCCCTTCCCCTACTGGTTAATCTCAGAGTCCAATATACCTGTTTGACAACTCAGTGATGGGTTATAACGTGTAGACTTCTACATGCAGCCTTGAAACCCCTGCAAGTCTCAACTCCTACTTAATAAGATTTAACTGAGTGTGAAGACTTGTCGAAGCAGGGTTTCTGATCCCTTATGTTAAGAGGAGATTTGCTTTTAGGAACACAGAGATTCACCATAGAAAAGTGGATTGTAAACACACCAGATTGGCTGTGCTAAGCATCTATGCAATGTGTTGTGAGAAAAGCAAATTCCCCATACAGTATCATTATCTACTGCTTAAAACTACCATCCTGCCAGCGTTTTAGGATTAATGTTTCAAGCGGACCAAATAGAAATAGTTTTGTTTCTATTTCATCTTCTTTGCACAGCATCTTAAACTATTAAGTATGTAAGAAAGTATATGCTTGGCATAGAACACTCCTCCATTTCTTCCTCTTTGAATGGGATGGATTCCTGAAAAAGGTACCTGAAGGATTTTTTCCACCAAATGCATCCGATGAAGTGAGCTGTAGCTCACGAAAGCTTATGCTCTAATAAATTTGTTAGTCTCTAAGGTGCCACAAGTACTCCTTTTCTTTTTAAGCTTTCAAAAGTGACCCAAAATTTCTATTATATGCCCATCTTCTATCCCCTTTGGGTAGGATTGTCAGAAGTGCTCAGCCCTGGTCTAATTTTGCTCCCATTGAGGGAGTTTTACCATTGATGTCAATAGAATGAGTAAAGCCAAGCCCAAAGAAATTGCCTACTTTAAAAACCCCTACTGCGTTTTAGTAGGCTAGTGAGCCATCAAAGTAGCTGACAATGCTGACCATAAGTGTCCCACCAGTGGAAACCAGGGCAAATCATGCTCAGCAAGTATCAGCAAGTCCTGGTGTGACACTCCGTACCTCGGAGGAACACCCTGCATCCCCATCTTCATCCTTATAATATGATTGTGTGGTATCCAATGCAAAGTTTGTCATGGCGGGTGTCTTCGGAAGGCTCATGATGCACTGAGATTGTTGTCATAGTAAAGTTATAGGTTGTAATTTCATGTATATATAGGATGACCAGACAGCAAGTGTGAAAAATTGGGACGGGGATGGGGGGTAATAGGAGCCTATATAAGAAAAAAGACCCAAACATCGGGACTGTCTAGTGTAGTGGTATGGCTTTTAGTGGTTTGCCCTTGATTTTGCAACAGTTCATGAACTGGAGGGAAGATCGTGGCAGATTCCATGCACTTATATTTCTCTACTTCCATTTACATCTGCATGGGAAGGGTCGTGTAATGGTTAAGCCAATTGACTTGGCCTCAGGAGACCTGCGTTCAGTTCCCTAATCTGCCAGAGTTTCTACTTGGGAATTCATTTGATTTTCCTATTATTCAATTGTATCAAATGGGGAATCTGAGGATCAATGGAATGGTGGTATTACCATTGTCTCTAAGAGTCCTAATCAGGGTCCAGGATGCCATTCTGCTAGGTGCTGTACAAACCCAGAACAAAGAGGAAAAAAGACAGTCCATGTCCAAAGAACTTATCATTTAAGAATGATTGTGAGTTACTCGGCTACCCTTGGTGCTGAGAGTCATGTAAAAACCTATATTAGATTATGAACAAATGGAGGGGAAAACAAAAAAGTTTTGGCTGAAATTTCAGTCACTTTAAAAGTGGTTTTCAGTCCCCTTTGTCCTATTTTTTGTGGGTTTTTTTGGTGAATTTGCTGCAGCTTTTGTTTTGTTTTTTACACTGTTGGGTTGTGTTTGTTTTGAAAATCTGAAATTTTCCAAAATGATTTTCTTCAATTAAATCCCTCCTCTCCCCCGTCCCCACATCCAGCCTCAAAACTTCTAGGGGGCAGGACCCTGAGGTCACCACCACCACATTTAGACAGTGGAGATCTGTTGCACCAAGTGTCCAGAGCTCCATAGGGTAATTACTGATCTGGTGCAGCTAGGTTAATAATGGGCACCCACACAACTGCCACCAGTCCATGACTGGGCTGTGTCGCCTCCTTACCTCAAGACCAATCTTCAGATCATGATGTGCAGGGATTTTATAGCAGAGGTGGGCAACATGACCAAAGAGGGTCAGCCAGTGGTGGCCAGTGATGACTTCAGTCCATGGGACAGTCAGGACAGTCAGCCCCAAAAGACCACAGCTGGGGTTGGTGGGAAGACATGGGACATAGCAGTAGCATGGCACAGTAAGAATCTGGGAGTTGAAGCTAGGACACAGGAAATAGGTCAGTCCGTCCGAGGAGTAGCTGTTGTCAGAAAGCTCCTCTGGTTCCATAGGCGGTGTTAGCTGATTGGCGGCCGCTTGCCCCTCACACTGTAAAAATACTAATTGCATTGTTTCCACAAACCAAAAGCTATACCAAGTCAACCCATACTAATACACTTGTTAAATAGTCCACTTAAAATAAGATGAATCTTATTTGGCAGGTAATACTAAATCAGGGCCACAAAAAGGTGTGTGAGGCCTGACTCTGTCTAGACATATGGTTGTGTGTAGAGTACACACAGCGCACCCTCCCAGCACTGTTATAAATAGCTGTGTAAATGTTGAGGCACTGCTTAGGCAAGTAAAGACATACTCAGGGCATGTCACACTTAGGAAGCTTAGAGTAGGTCACTGCACAGCTCTCCACGTGCCCAGCAGTGCCTCCCCGAGCTGCAGTGCATTTCCACCACATGGAAAGGCTCTGGCGTCTTCCTGATACTGGAGTGTTTCCCCACTGCCTACCCCCACCTAGAGCCTTTCACTGGCACATGCAGCTACACACAGCAGCATGGACAGTATCTGCTTTTCATCGTGGCGTGGAGCTACATATACACAACATGCTGCAATAAGTATGGACAAGGCCTTAGTTTGCTTATGCCTAGCTCCACCACTGGCTGGTTTGCTACCAGCTGAGAGGCACAGGACCTCCTTGCCAGTAGCTAGACTAGGCACTCCTGTGTGCAACAGGCCGATACAACAGCCTCCCAAAGCAATGCGAGCCAGCTGGTCAGAGTAGAGGAGAAGCAATGTCTCTCTGACTTTCTAGGGGTCATCAAAACTCAGAAACAATCCTGGAATCTTCTAATCTAGTGGCAGAGGACTCAAAAACCAGGGCATTCTCAGGAGATATAGTCATCTTACCCTAAAGAAGCATCTCAGTTTGTCTAAGCGGCTGCTAAGGGCTTGGCTGGGTCTCTCCTCTGGTGTTAGTACCTTCTGTAGGAACCGCCTCTGCATTCATTCCTTAGCCCAGACGGTTCCAATCAGTGACAAGCAGAATGCACCAGCCAACCTTGATGTCTCTGTTCTCTGGGCTCAAACCTGCAAGGTGTGGAGCACTCTGCCCTCCTCCAACAAAGAATCTAAGCACATACTTAAAGCAGAGCGTGTGAGCAGCCCAATTTAAGTCAGAAGGACTGCTAGTATGCTTACCCCCATGCTTCAATGCTTTGCTGGGGAAAGCCAGAACGCTCAATACTTTGCAAAACCCATCTCTTAACGAGATAGGTCTTATTTTATGCACAGCAGTAAAATCTAACAAGGTGTAGTATTTGAAATACTTTTGTGTAGCCTACCATTATAGTATCTAACATACATAGAAGAGAAAGATGGATAATGAGAGAAACTGTTCCATCGTATCTTAGTCTACTACAATGTGGTATGGCTCAGATTAAGGTATTTCTTTAGATAAAGCAGCGTCGTGAATTAGCCTGCCTGTTACAAAATGATAGTGAAATAATGAAGCCATCCATTCTAGGCTATAAAGGTGACAAAACAATTAAAATAATTGCTGGATTTCTATTTTTACAGAATATTGGGACTTCAGAAGCATCAGGCCGTGTTAATCTCCACTTCTGTGATGATTTTCTCCAAAGACAGATATTGCAGATGTCTGTTAGTTAGAAATGAAGGTAGATAATATTGCATAGGAAATTGAATAGCATTTATCCTTTATTTTTTTAAAAAAATAACATCCACCCATTTTTATCCCCTTTGAAGAATCCAAGTTAGGATCTATATTTATCTCTGCTATTCCTTGTACATACAAAGACACGAACAGTTTGCTGCCTCATTTGAGGACAAAATGTGTTAGTTTTACCAATTAGCTTCAGGTTTTTTTGCAGGCTGCTTTAAAACACTTTCATGATTTTGCTGTGTGATACATGACAGAAGACTTTTGTCACTCAACAGGTTTTCAAGGGAGAGGCCTAGGTGGTTTGGAATTGGCACAAGCAACCATTTCCCCAACTAGAAACAATTTCCCAACTGATTCCCAGTAGGAGCTGAACAACTGAGATCTGGACAAGTGCTTTGAGGAGTGGTGAAAACAGGGTGGAATCAGAAGAGTGTTATGGCCAGATGTTGATCTCTTACACTGTGTATTTCTACAGTAATATCACTGAAATCAAGGGAATTTCTCTTGATTTGTACTAGTGAAACCAGGATCATAGTCTACCATATGGATATCTGAGATTTATCCTCTGAAGATACAGGGACAGTTTTTCAAGAGAGCTTAGCACTAGGGGTAGTTTTCCAAATTGTCGAAGGAGCCCAAGTCCTACTTTCAGAAGAATCTCAGAAGCTTCAGGCCAAATTTTTAGAGGTATATATGTATCTAACAATGCAGATAAGTGCCTAGTGAGATTTTCCAAAGTTCCAAAATACCTAACTCCCCATGAAGTAAATAGGAGTTACCACCTAGACACTTATAACTCACTAGGCACGTATCTACATCTTTATGTACCTAAATACATTTAAAATATGGCCCTTAGGAGCCTAACTGCCTAACCACTTTTGAAAATTTGACCCTACATTTATTTGCTTGATATTTTTCTCTGCCACTGGGAAAATATCTGCTCAGTTTCCTTCACATTTTAAGAAGGAAATTCTATTTCACACTGAGAGTTAAGATTAACATTGTGAAAATATACAAATTTGTCTTATATCAGAGCCCTTGTCCCAACCTTTGTGTAAAGATGACTAGCCTCTGTATTTTAGTCTCCAGCAATCATGCCAGGGAGAAGAACAGAGTTCCATATTTTCTTGGAGCAAAATCTGTTACTTTATTATTAATAATTTGAATGATCATAGCAGCTAGTCACCCCAGCCAGGGACCAGGATCCCATTGTGTTAGGTGCTGTACAAATGTAGAACAAAAGACAGTCCCAAAACAGATGGAGACACACTAATGGGGCGTGGAGTACAATGAGACAATAGAGGTCAGCATGATAGGCAGTGGTCAGTGGTCTCAGAACATCTGTGGCCTGTAATTTTTTTGTACGTCACAGAAAAGGAGAATTTTAAAGATGTGGGGATTGAGGGAGAACAGATGGGGGATAGTGAATGCTTTTTACTGTGGTTAGATTTTCAACAGGGCCCAAGTTCCCTTTAGACACCTCAAAGGGGGCCAATTTTTTAAATCGGAACTGCTGGATGCTAAGCACTTTTGAAAATCTGGCCATCCATGTTTGCACAGTGCTTAGTGCAACAGACCTCTGTGCATGATGATTGGGGCCACTGTAATTGTAATAATAATTAATGTAACTGTGCAAATAGTTGCCAGGTTAATGTTTCTTTATGAATATTCTGTATACCCTACCATTTTTACACCAGTCAGGCCCCTTCTTTCAACCATTTATGCACATGAATAGTTTAAATTCCATGAGGAGTCCAATTGGCACTGGTGAAACTTCTCACCTGAATAAAGCTACTCATGTTCTTAAGCACTTGTAGGCTCAGACTCTGTTTGAAGCTAGCTTCGAGTTTGCAAAGCATCATGAGCCCAGAGCTATCATATTCTGTTTTATTAGCGGGAACACCTTCCTATTCAGGGGATACTTTAGGCTGAATACTCAAAAGGAGTTCGGAGTCTAACATCCACTGAAATCAATAGAAGTCAGGAGCCTAAGCATTCAGCCTTTCGTAGGTAAATGAACTCACCCAGAAATACGCTTCAGTTATGACCACAGGCACTGACTTTTGTTTTAGCAGGTGGGGGCTCACTCTTCTCCACCCACACCCTCCCATGCAAGTGGCTGGTGGGTCCTCGGAGGGGGAAGAGGCCAAGCAGGGATGGGGCTTTGGGGCAGAGCATGGGCGGGGCCACGATCCGGGCACCAGGGCTGAGAAAAGATTAATCCTATGTTTTTTCAGTAGGTGCGTGAGCCCCAGAGCACACATGGAGGGGGCACCTATGGTTCTGACAGGGTCTCAGTTCTTGCTTGGAGCAACAAGGAGCTCCTACCATTAATTACGTCATGCTAAATGTTCAAGCAGAGGAGTCAACAAAAGCATCCCACAGTATTTTTAGTCACCCTTTAATTAATTCACAGGGGCATCTCCATTGACATAACTGCACGGATCTGTGGCAGGAACAGCGACAAGAAATGTCAGCTTTGCACAGTGACAGCTGCTCCGCTAACAGGAACAGCCGCATAGGTCAGCTTTAAAATGCTCACCTGCCACACTTCACAGCCATTCCATGGACGATTATTCTGGTGTGTAAACGTAAACTGGATGATGAAATAATCCCATGTTGATTTCTTTGTTTTATTTGTGATTGAAATGTATGCCTAACAACCTGTTACAGGGAACAGCCCCCATATAGAGCAAAATCCCATTCCATTCTTGTCACTCACCTCTCTGGACAACAAGGCTGGAGGGACTATGTGCAAACTAATTGTGCTTGAGTCAGTCACTGCACGCTTGTTTCTCAATTCCTTTGAAGAAAGCCACTCAGGGCGGTATGTCCCTATCTTTCTGTCCATTCTCTCCGTTATTTTCCCTTGCAGCATTATCATTTTCAGTGGGCTATATACAGGGAATGAGGACAAAACTGAATGAACAATGTGGGTGATAACCATGTCATGTAACATGATTGCTGGTCCACATTGACTGAATATGAAAAATAAGCAATTCTTTTTCTGCCCTCCCTATAAAAGATACCAATTAAATAAATGTCAGAGCCTAACCAAGACCCCACATCAATCACAGATCAGCTGTGTAAAACGTTTTTATAATTACTTCTCTTGAGTGCACACAGATGTCAGAGCTTGTCAGCGGTCTTTAACAGCAAAAGTACTTAGGAGCAAATTGTTAAAAGAACTCAGTACCTATTTAGGCCCCAAGATGTAGAGATCAGATTTTCAAATCCAGTTCCCACTGAGAACAATGCACTTAGCACTTCTGAAATTCTGGACATTTAGTGTGAATGGCTGTGTTTTTCAATATACAAAGAACCATCTACTTTTGGTGGGAATGGCCTTTTGGAGACCTGGGTGCTATTCCTTGCCCTGCTATGGGCCAGTTGGGTGACCTTGGACAAGTCACGTCCCTGCCCTGTGCCTCAGTTTCCCCATATGCAAAATGGGGATAATGATACTGATCTCATTTTAAAGTGCTTGGAGATCCACTGATGAGAAGTGTCACATAAGACCTAGGGATTATTATTTAACAGTCAGAAAAACAAAACAAAAAAAGAACAAAAGCAAAGTCTGTCTGGTCCATAACCAGAGTGGTTTAGGACCTACTCTGGCCCCATTGAGCAGCCTGCTGAGAAGATTACAAATTGCTCCAATGTCATAGTGACCTTGAAAAACCTATGTGCATCGTTTGAGAGTCAGGCTGGGCCAGTGGTGAAGCTGCTAACCTAAAATTTAGGAGACCCATATTCACTTTCTGGTTCTAACCCAGATTCCCTGTGTGAGCTGGAGCCAGTCCTTCAGTGCTTCAGGACTCAACATCCCAGCAAAAACAGCATTGCCCTACCTCACAGGTTGAGGTGAGGATAATCGTGTTAAAGGTTTGAGGTGTAATGAGACAAAAAGAAAAACCTAAACTAGATAGATCCTGACATCTCCTGAGAGACACAAAAGTAAATAGGAACTGTGGGTGCCCTGTAGAAGGTTCAATGAGGTCCTTGCCTGGCATTGGACCAAATAAAGGAACACAGCAATAATATCTAATTATTACATAGCAGTTTTCAGGTCTAGCTCTAACAGGACGTCCATATCATTACTCCCATTTTACAGATTGGGGAACTGAGACAGAGATGCGAAGTGACTTGCCCAAGCTCACCCAGTGAGCCAATGGCAGAGCTGGACCTAGAAGCCTGATCTCCTATGTGCCAGACTGGTGCTTCATCCCACTGGGACACACTGCTTCCCTAAACATTTTCAGCTATAAATCCTTTGACAGGCATCTGGTACATTCATCTTGTTCCATTGCCCTCTCTCCTACTCACATATGGCTATAAATCAGTATCCAGTGTGGTTTCCCCCAATGTGTCTCAGTATTACAATACCTGCCACTCTAGTTCATCATCCCCTTATTCCAGCTACAGAACCTTTAAACTCCTGGCTAGTGTTTTGAATCTAACCCAGGTTGGTAGTGACTGACAGCCATTGTTGCCTAACGCTTGTTGAGAATCCAGTGTGAGCTGACAATCTCAGCTCAGTAGCTCTCCAAAAATAACTAGCAGGTTCATCCAGATTCATGGTAAAGGTAGAGGAGTCAAGGTAGACTATAGCACACACAAGAGTACCCTATGCCTTTTCCCACCGTACCTCCATTCCAGCATCTACACACCAGGTTTCTACATGCCACACAGTAGGCTGGGATATGGTACTTTGCCCTAGAGCTTGGAGTCATTATTCAAAGTGCCATTTGGGGATAGCCAAAACTAACCATGAATTTGGGTTGAATTTGGCGAACAATTTCAGCCAAAAAAGGAATGAAAAGCATCTTTTGAAAGAGTTGAAATGCTTCACTTTTACATGTTTGAAATGGTAATTTCAACTTTCCATTTTAAAGTAATATTTTGTTTTGAAATGTCAGTGGATTGTTTAAGTGTTAAACACACCCCAAAACAAAACAAAAAATCATTTTGGGAAACATCAATTTTCTTAATGTGGACACTGAACTAAAAATCCAGTAGACAGAGCACTGGGCTAGGAGACTTGGCTCCTATTCTGTCATTGATTCACTGTGAGCAAGTCACTTCACCTCTTGGGATCTTTGGTTCCCCTCCAAATCTTTGCCTGTTTTATGTTTTCAGTTCTTCTAGGCCAGGATTGTCCTATACTTGTGTGTGTACATAGCCTAGCACAACGATGCCCTGATTTCCCTCGGAGTCTTCAGTTCAATAGTAAACGAGAGAAGGTATTTGATCTCTACACAGACAATACTAAACAGGACATTATAGAGGGCTTCAGTAACTCTCCCCCTAGTCCAAATACCAGCTGCATCGTCTCATTGCTTTTCTCCCTGCTCGCAAAATTGTCTTATATGGCACACAGATTATATCTACAGCCTTGATGCTCCAACAGAATCAGTTAAGGAAGAAGGGGGTTCATCAGACATCAGTCCTATACTTTGTGTCTCAACTGCTGACCTGTTACTCCAAGAACAAGGCAGGAGATAAGACAAACAGGAATCAGCTGGACACATCAGGGCAAGCGTTCAAAGGCAGTGCGTGGCAGGTGTTTGATTAAACGTTGTATCCAAGTGCCTGTCTCAGCATCCAGGCAGTTTCAAAACCGGACCAATAGACTGTGAGCATTCCATTTCTCTAAGTGACCTTCTCAGAAGCTTGGCCTGCTGACACTCTTGTCTAAGTGACTGAGTTTTCACAAAGGAGCTGATCGATAACTAAGAATAAAAATACAGGGTCAACGATCAGCAGCAGTTCCCCAATCATGCAGTGAGTACATGCCTCAAGAGGCCAAGATAAATCAATAGAGTATAGCAAACAACATTGTATGGATTTCTGGGAAACCCGAATATGAGATAGAGAGACATGACATGAAAGACACCTTGACTCACATAAAGTTGCAATAAAAACTATTTAAAATGTTATAACGTTACAATATATACACAAAAAGATATGATACTCGTCTTAAGCAAACATTAAAAATGGATCACTATTAAGCTCACTCAAAATATTGTTAACACACCCCAAAAAGTGTCCTGGTTACAAGCTTTGCCCCTGTGGCTGGCCACGACTGCCCACAGGGCAGACAAAAGGCTGCTAAAAACATGAAATTAAACCCAGTCACCACAGAACTAAACAGAGACAAAAAGAACCATTTCCCCAACTGAAAGAAACAGAACAGCAAAGCAGACCGAGTCTCAGCCTCACTCCCAAATACTCCCACAATCCTCAAGAGAAAAAAGGGACAGCACACAGGGCTTACAAGCCACACAAAAATAATAGTGTGTGTCAATCCCACTTCAGCACAAAAGCTGGCCACTGTCCCTCAACAGTTGGATTTCCCCAACTTGCTGACAAACCGTTTTCATTTCCATTTTGTTTGGGCATTGAAATCTGTACATTTTGACCTACTTTTCACAAAAGTTTTTAAATCAAGAAGTTTGTTTTTTATTCAGTTTTCCCTTCTTGGCTTAGTCCTTTGAAACGCTTATTCTACTATTGAATTTACCGTGACTTCAAGTTACAATTACTTTTGTTTGATTTTTTTTTCCAGGCGCTATAAGGAAGAACTAGCGGGGGCTCAGTTTCAACTCAACTCACAAATAGGTTGTCATTTCCAGTCCTCGTGATGAGAGAGAGGGAGTGATTGTCATGTTTAGATTGCTATGATTGCTTTGGGGTAGGGTTTTTTTTTTTTCGGTTTCACTACAGCAACATGTCAGTAGCAAACATAGCATGGAAACAAAATGAAAATGTGCATAGAAGATAAGACAGAGAACTGAACTTGATGGTGGTGACACCAGTTTTAATCAGGGATGGTTGATGGATTCAGCTCGGAAAAGAAGTGAGAACTTATCCCCTCTCAGGAAAAGTTTTCCAGGATGCACAGCTAAACTCATGCTGAATCTTTTCTGAGCCTTTGAATAGTTTGCAAATCTTTATCTCCCTGCAACCCACCACTTCACCATCGGAAATACAAGCACCAGAATAAAATAAGAATGGCTGCTTGCCTGGCATTGACACTCAGTAGATTTGCTATTCCTGGGAGATTTCCAAACCAGCTTTACATACTCAAGCCGGATCTATACTACCAAGTTTTGCTGGCATAGTTGCCTCAGTCAGAGGTATCAAAAAAAAAAAAAAAAAAAAAAAAAAAAACAACCACCCACACCCTAGTTAAAATAGCTGTGCCAGCAAAAATCCCACTGGAGATGCAGCTGTCATTCATGGGGATGGTATTTCTATGAAAAACTCCTTCTGTAGGCATAAGCTGCATCTACATTAGGGGGCACTGTTGGCATAGCTGTACCAGCATAAGTGTTTTTAGTGTAGACAAGGCCTGAGGTCAGCTTAGTTTGATTAAGCACAAGATAAGCACAATGGAGGAGATGAATTTTTCATCCCAGCCTTGGCTTCTTCACACCCAGAAAAAGGTCTGAAGGGCATGAAAGGAACCTAGAAGACCTGGATGTGATCATATGATCATTCCCTTGATACAGGAAGTTGCGGAAGCAACCACAAGCTGCCTTCCAAGGACCCCTTAAGAAAGCCTGGGTGGGATGATGTGGGGTCGTGTAGGGGCAGGGCTGCAGCACGTATCACTGCAGAGATTTTTGGTGACACGGCTGCTCATAGGCAGAGTGGGAAGGCTGCCATAATTTAGCCAGCATCCAAGAGCTGTTTCAGTTACACCAGGAGCCACTTTGGCCCCTAAAGCAGACAAGAATTGGGAGGGCAAAAAGGTGGCTTAAAGCTACTGTTAGCACCCAGTCCCCGAGGGCTGAGAGTTCTCTGTTGTGCCTCTGAGAGGATCAGCACAGGATCTCACCCAAGGCATTTAGAAGCGCAAGTCCCATGGGCATTCAGGGAGACTCATGCTCGTAAATCTTAGGCATTTTTGAGAATCTCCTCCCAAACATCAAGGCTGTGATTTTCAAACTCTAAGATCTCACTGTCCAAGTCCCACACAGTTTAATTAATTTCAAAGAGCTAGAAAACAAGCAGAATCTGTCCCCATGAGGATTCCACTCAGGTGGGGAAAGCTTTGGGCAAAAACAGCAGCTCTTAATCCATCTAGGACATGGACAAAGCATCCCTAGGCCACAGTTCTGGAAAGGCCCTTTGAGGCCATGGCAAGGAGCTGAGCTCTTTTGAAAGCCTGCCCCCAATTAAATTTGGCCCTAAACCATATCTAATAATGGTGTTCAGTTTATTATTTTGAGTGAATTTCAAGGTACAAGACACTCAACTTGAAAGAATTAAGGACCAGATCTGGCTTCAGTTACATATGTAAATAGAAGGCTTTAAGTATAGGAGAGGAGAGGTTGGACTAGATGATCATAATGATCCCTTCTGACCTTAGTATCTTAGTATCTATGAATCTGGATTGCTTGGAGAGCTGGGTGCAAGCAAACTTGAGTTTTAAGATGGTTAAATGTAAATGTATCCAACTAAGAACAGAGAACATATGCCATCCTTACAGGACTCTACCCTGGGATGCAGTGATTCTGAAAAAAAACATTTGTGGGTGAATAGTCCGCTGAACATTGTGCATCCATTGTGATGTTGTGGGCAAAAGGGCTAATGCAACCCTGGGATGCTTAAACACGAGAATCTCAAGTAGGAGTAGAGATGCTATTTTACTTCTGCATTTAGCACAGGTGCAACTGCAGCTGAAATACTGCATCCAGTTCTGGTATCCACAATTCAAGAACATTGTTGATAAATTGGAGAGGGTTCAGGGAAGAGCCACAAGAATGATTAAAGGATTCGAAAAAATTCCTTATTGGATAGACTGAAGGAGCTCAATCTATTTATCTTACCAAAGAGAAGGGTAAGGGATGACTTGATTACAGTCTATATATTCCTACATGGGGAACCAATATTTGATAGTGGACTCTAATCTGGCGGAGAATAGCATACTGGTTCACTTACTGTAAGAATGACCCTAAGATTTCACCCAGCCTTTGACCTGAACCCAACCCTTTCAAGGTTTATTTATCAGCTGATGAAATGCTGTAGAGATATTGGGGGGGTTAACTTCCTTATTTCACCCAATCAATTGGAATCTTTCTTCAGCTTGCAAGAAAAAAATAAATACAATCCTGCTCCAGTTAATGCAGGTGCAATTTATCTATTGAACTTCTCATAGGAATTGTGAGACACACAAAAAACAAAAGAAACTGTATAAATATTCCTCAGCAAAGAAGTCAACCATCATACCTGATCTGAAGCATTATACATTATTTTTACTGTGGTAATAGTGACTCAGCACTAATGATATTTCACTAGCTTGTTTGACTGATCTTTTTCTTGGCCAAGTATAATTTGTGGTGTTTATTTTTTCTATTTTATATCCTGCCTATCATTTTCCCCCCAAAATGCAGAATGAATTTACATAATATAATTCTGCTTGGTGGTATTGGACAGTTTTCCAGGTAATCAGCTCTTTCATTGCTTTGCATCTCATTGGAATAAAGCATTTAGTGTGACAAGTGAAATATGGCATAGCCTTACAACAAACTAGTTGCAGGAAAAATTATGATATTGGTATGAGGTAGTTTGGATTCATATTTGAAAACAAACATCACCTCTGAAAAAAAAATGTACTGTCAGCTTGGTTCAGAAAGCAGGTTTATTTGTCAATTGCTTATAAACGTATTTTATAATGACAACTTATTCCGGATTATAAATCCACTTTAGTACAGAGCAAAACCCATTGCTTTCACTGCCCTCTATTTTATTTTTCAAACACAGTTCACTTTAATAGCTTATGACTGGGAATTTCAGAGCATCTTAAAGGAGTTATGGGAAAATGTTCAAAAGCTGCTAAGTAACTTAGGAACTTATGTCTCAATGAAAGTTCATGGAACTTAGGCGCTTTTGAAAATGTTCTCTCTTTGGAGCCCAAAACCATCCTGATCAGTGGTACTGGGTGTCTAACTCTCGAGTCTTTTTTGAAAATCCAGCCCATAGCTATAAAAAAAGCTACAAACATGCCACAATAAAACATTGTTATGTCCATACCTAATTCAAAGAGGAATTTTTCTTTATTAAAATTTTACAGAGAAATTGCAGACTGGGAGCAGGTTTGATTTGTTGGCAGAGATTGAAAGGGAACAAAATGTTATAAGTTGCATATGGTATCCCTCCAATTAAGTCATCAGAAACCACTGTGTAGCACCTGCTGGGATAGAGAATGGACAGAGATCTCACAGCAAATGGGAAACTAGATTCAAAGAGGGAATGGAGTTGTAGTTTGAAACCACTAAAGATGCACACACAGAAAAATGATAAGACAAGAACACCCTGTCACCTGTGGCTGAACACTTTTCACAAAACAGTCACTCTATAGCTGCCTTCTCAGCCTGTGTCCTCAAAGGAAACCTGCACAGCCCCTTCAAAAGAGGAGCTTGGGAGTTTAAATTCATAACTTTATCCTGGGCAACTGCCAGATTTGTATCTATTTTATCCAGCTTTCCTAATGTGTTCTATACATTGATTCTGCTCCAGTAACTCCGTAAACACCAGCCTGGTTTGAGATCAAGAAAGCTTAGCTATGCTATTTGGTTCCCTCTCTTCTTTTATATATCTTAAGATGCTTCCTAGAGCCTTAAGGAAAAAATCCAGTCTTTGCAGGATGCCCCATGTAGATGCAATGCATTAAGTAGATTACAGCATCTGATCTTACTAATTCTCTTTTCATACCACTATGGGATAACCCATGCCTCAGGATCAAGGCCAATTCCATGCTTAAGACAATTTGAATAGAAAAAAGGATTAATAAAAATGAAAGATATAATACGAGATGATAGACTGGCCTCATTTTGATTACATGTGTACCTAATATTAGCTCCTGCTGTCTCAGTTCCTTCTTTTAGTAGCTATGCTCAAGGATTCATTCAAGGATAGGGGACAATTGGTCTGTCTCAACTCTCTTACCTCTAGAAGAACACATTAAGATATATGGAAACAAAAGTCACTTTGTAGGAATTACTTATAAGTGGCTTAATGCTTTCCATTACCTTCTCAGTCTCGAAGAAAAATGGGGGAAAGAACTTAGCTTTACTATCACAACAGAAGCCTGGTACAATCTGGCTTAATGTGAAGGATATTTCAAGTTCTTTACCCTTGCAGTTCTTCCAGAACAAGGTATTAAACAGGTACTACTGGCCTCCAGAATGCTTAAGGCTAGATTGGCAACAAACAGTGAATGCTGGAGATGCAAACAGCCACATGCCAACCTTTCACACATCCTCTATACCTGTTAAAAATGCACATGTTCTGGAACACTATATTCTGTGCTCTCTCAAAACTTTAAGTGTTGCTATCTTTTGTCCTCCAAGCTCTTGTCTTTTAGGGGTACTGGAGGAGTTGGTATTACCAGTCAACAGTAAGAAACTGATCGCTGTAACTATTTTAGTGGTCAAAAGAGTGCTTTGAGAGAGGAACTGCAGATTCTTATTTTCCCAAGACACAGACTGCCTGGGTGTGCTCTCTAATACAGCATTAATGGGGAAAAAACAATGCATAGAAACACTTGGAAAAAATATGAGGATGTCTGACCACACATGAAATTATTGCATACTTTTGCAGTTTATTATACATTAGTTCCCAGCACTTGTAGGTTATGTTCTCATTTATCTATTTAGTTATTTGGTGCCCTGCATGACCTCTACAGACTCAGAGAGTGAGTTTGTTTGGGTTTTTTTTTTCCGGGTTTTAGAAATAATTAACATAGCAAATAAGTAGCAAAATTCAACTTCCATCGTGTGCATGTATTTCTATGTTTGGTTCAATATATGGTTATGGACTTTTTTTTAAATTCATAATTTTGCTAGACACT
Organism: Dermochelys coriacea; assembly: GCF_009764565.3. NCBI lineage: Eukaryota > Metazoa > Chordata > Testudines > Dermochelyidae > Dermochelys > Dermochelys coriacea. The sequence continues at coordinate 7,358,446 of NC_050071.1, read as the reverse complement.
AAAAATCATAGTCGTAGGCCTGATCTGAATTAGAATTTCACATTGTTATAGGCACATCTCAGGGCATGAAAAATCCACACATCTTTGCTGACCTACCCCACAACATAAACAGCACTAGGCTGATGGAAGAAGTCTTCCATTGGCCTAACTACTGCCTCTCAGTGAGGTGGACTAACCGCACCAATGGCAGAATCCCTCCCATCGGCATAGGTAGTGTCTACACTGAAGTGCTACAGTAGCACAATGTAGTTCTTAATGTAGCTCACTGGACCACACTACCCCTCCAATACTGATGGCAGATAAGTGTAGTCTACTAAGAAAGACTGAGAAGAACCAAATGTTCCTTGCAAGAGAGAAGTCTTTAAGAAGAAGAGCTTTAAGAAGAGCTTATTGGTAAGTTCTTGAAACACAGCTGCTCCTCTGCCACTTTATAAAGCCCCTTGCAGGCACATAGAATAGAATCATAGACGTGTAGGACTGGAAGGGACCTCGAGAGGCCATCTAGTACAGTCCCCTGCACTCAAGGCAGGACCAAGCAATAACTAGACCACTCCAGACAGGTGTTTGTCATTGGAGCTTTGTAAGAATAGGTTAGACAGATTCCATAACCTCCCTAGGCAATTTGTTCCAGTGCATAACTACCCTGACAGTTAGGAAGTTTTTCCTAATGTCCAGCCTAAACCGCCCTTGCTGCAATTTAAGCCCAATGCTTCTTGTTCTATCCTCAGAGGTTAACAATTGTTCACCCTCCTCGCAACAACATTTTATGTGCCCTCTCCCCCCCCCCGCCCCACAAGTCTTTTCTCCAGACTAAACACACCCAATTTTTTCAATCTTTCCTCAAAGGTCGTGTTTTCTAGACCTTTAATCATTTTTGTAGCTCTTTGCTGGATTTTCTCCAGTTTGTCCACATCTTTCCTGAAATGTGGCACCCAGAACTGGACACAGTACTCCAGGTGAGGCCTAATCAGTGCAGAGTAGAGTGCAAGAATTACCTCGTGTCTTCCTTACAAGGCTCCAGCTCATACATCTCGGAATGATGTTCACTTGTTTTTGCAACTGTTACACTGTTGACTGATTTAGCTTGTGATCCACTATGACCCCCAAATCCCTTTCATAATACTTCTTCCTAGACAGTCATTTCCCATTGTGTATGTGTGCAATTGATTGTTCCTTCCTAAGTGGAGTATTTTGCATTTGTCCTTATTGAATTTAATTTTATTTACTTCAGTCCATTTCTCCAGTTGTCCAGATCATTTTGAATTTTAATCTTGTTCTCCATAGCACTTGTAACCCCTCCCAGCTTGGTATCATCCACAGACGTTATAAGTGTACACCATTATCTAAAAAGAAAAGGAGTACCCGTGGCACCTTAGAGACTAACAAATTTATTAGAGCATAAGCTTTCGTGAGCTACAGCTCACTTCATCGGATGCATTTGGTGGAAAAGCAGAGGAGAGATTTATATATACACACACACACACACACAGAGAGAACATGAAACAATGGGTTTATCATACACACTGTAAAGGAGAGTGATCTCTTAAGATAAGCCATCACCAGCAGCAGGGGGGGGGAAAGGAGGAAAACCTTTCATGGTGACAAGCAAGGTAGGCTAATTCCAGCAGTTAACAAGAATATCAGAGGAACAGTGGGGTGTGGGGTGGGAGGGAGAAATACCATGGGGAAATAGTTTTACTTTGTGTAATGACTCATCCATTCCCAGTCTCTATTCAAGCCTAAGTTAATTGTATCCAGTTTGCAAATTAATTCCAATTCAGCAGTCTCTCGTTGGAGTCTGTTTTTGAAGCTTTTTTGTTGAAGTATAGCCACTCTTAGGTCTGTGATCGAGTGACCAGAGAGATTGAAGTGTTCTCCAACTGGTTTTTGAATATTATAATCTTGACGTCTGATTTGTGTCCATTCATTCTTTTACGTAGAGACTGTCCAGTTTGGCCAATGTACATGGCAGAGGGGCATTGCTGCACATGATGGCATATATCACATTGGTAGATGCGCAGGTGAAGGACCTCTGATAGTGTGGCTGATGTGATTAGGCCCTATGATGGTATCCCCTGAATAGATATGTGGACAGAGTTGGCAACGGGCTTTGTTGCAAGGATAGGTTCCTGGGTTAGTGGTTCTGTTGTGTGGTGTGTGGTTGCTGGTGAGTATTGCTTCAGATTGGGGGGCTGTCTGTAAGCAAGGACTGGCCTGTCTCCCAAGATCTGAGAGAGCGATGGCTCGTCCTTCAGGATAGGTTGTAGATCCTGGATGATGCGTTGGAGAGGTTTTAGTTGGGGGCTGAAGGTGATGGCTAGTGGCGTTCTGTTGTTTTCTTTCTTACTGTGAATCACTGATAACTACTCTCTGGGAACAGTTTGCCAACCAGTTATGCGCCTATCTTATAGTAGCTCCATCTAGGCTGTATTTCACTAGTTTATGAGTATCAAAAACATGTCTGCTGTTACAACCAAAGTGGAACCAAGAGTTTGGTTCCTTGTAAACTTTCAGATTTGAATAGACTCTTATTATGGTAGATAAGCCCTTAATAAAGGCTTATTTCAACAATCTGTTACTCACTGACCCCCCTTTTTTGTCCTGTCACTGCAGACGCGTTAACTGGCCACTTCACATTGAATGGTCTCTTACCCCATATTCTAACTATGCATGCTAAACAATCTGTTCCACCTTGTATTTAGATGTGTCACTCTGAGGGCTGTCTATACTAGAAAATTAGATCCACTCAGTTACATCACTCAGGGATGTGAAAAATCCACCTGAATAACACAATGAAGATGACAATTCCTGGTGTAGACAGCAGACTGCAAGAATTCTTCCATCAACTTAGCTACTGCCTTTTGAGGAGAGGGGTGTATGGATTACCTTCACCAATGGGAGACTCCTTCACACCGGCATAGGTAGTGTCTACATTGAAGTGCTACTTTAGCTCAGCTGCAGCTGTGCCAAAGTAGTGTTTTAAGTGTAGACAAGCCTTGAGTGTCTTTCTCAGATCTGAAGAACAAATCTGTGTAGCCTGAAAGCTTGTCTTTCACCAACAGAAGTTGGTCCAAAAGAAGATATTGCCTCACCCACCTTGTCTCTCTAAAGACAAACACAAACATTCCTATCAACTAGTTGCAGCAAGGAGAGAATGGAAGGACAACAAATGGGCTGGCATGAAGTCAGCAGGGTTTCTTCTCAGTTGTAAACAAGAACAAAGAGCTGAAACCTAAGTCAACAATGCAGTGGGCAATAGATCTCGTAAGATAACAGCACAAGATGAGGCGATGAGCTGGACCAACCTTTGTAACACAATATATTCACCGCATTTAGCCCCTTTTCTACATTTGATCAGCCCCTGAAAAGCTCATGATGTCCATGAATTTGTTTGTTCACATTTATTTGACAAAATGTTAGGCTCAAATGCATTCATGCAAGACATTTGCTTAAGCTGATCACTGCAAGTATTGTTTTGACTACTTGATATTTTAGCACTAGGACTGGCCAACTAGGCCATATGGTATTTTTTCAGTCACCGCATTATGGGGCTGTAATTATTAATATTACAGGAGAGGCCTCAAATTGCTAGGCACTGTAAAAGTACCTGGTGGGAGATAACTCCTACCCCGAAAAGTTGATGATGTATAGTGAAAACCGGCACAGAGAGGTAAAATGGCTGGCTAAAGGTCACAGAGCAGGACTGAGCTTTCTGGAGTTCTTAGCCAATGTCCTAGCCACTGGATCATACCTCCCCTCCAATATGGATGGCAGGTTTGAAGGCTGAGAAGGGACCAAATGTTCCCCACCAGAGACATCTTTAGGAAGATCTTATCTGTGGGTTGATTAAGCATAGTTGCTCCTCTGCCATTTTATCTATTTTATCCCCTGGCAGGCATGTTTGTTGTTACATGTCAAGTGAAACTAGGAGCTGACTCCTTGTAAACTTTCTATGTAAACTCCTACTATGGTAAAGCCTGATGGGAATTGCAAGGTTGCAAGATTATTTAGTGGAGGTTGTCCTAATCCTCCCTGCAAGTGGGTAGTCCCTCTGGGATGTCCCAAATTCAAACCACTGGGATGTCCCAAATCCTTGCCCAATAGATCTGTTCTCCCAGGTTCTAAGCCCTCCTGTGAGAACCTCAGACTTCAGCTTTTGAGTATGAATACTGAAGTCAATTGATACATACTTAAAATTACCTCTGGTCACCCGGAGATATGCCTAATGGAGCTAAGAGTTCCTTAAAGGGGGAACCACATATTAAGATGAAGTCTTTATCCATAGCATCTCAAAACCATTTAGTCTGGCATGTGAATACTTACATCCTTATTCTTTAATTGAAACCCCCCAATTGAAGACACTAACATCCATTTACACAGAAGTAGACACTTTTCCTCCTATTGCCTTTGAACTGGGACTCAAAACCTTCTGGCCTGGAGTTTCAAAGTAGGAAGCAGTTACTCTGTTTATCCCTTTCCCTGAATTTCTCAATGGCACTATTTTGTATTGACGATTCAATGCCAGATTTCCCTCTCTTGAAGAGCAACACTGGATAACCTGTATTCAGAACTACAGTGAATTCAACATTTACTCCTGCCAGATGATTTCCAATAGCTGAGTTGAGTCTAAGACCTCATCACCAAGCTACTGTCTAGAAGCTGGCTCTTTTCATTCAAGTAGGATTGAGAACTTGATGAGTTAATCTGACCAGTTTCATAGTATGTACTGAAGTGTAATGACTTCACACTTCCTCTCCTTGCCATGCCCTTTCAGAGCAGCACCATTTATCCAGGTCTCAGTTTACGATGCAATTAAGGGAAAACTCCCCCCCCCCTTTCCAGGCCCGGCACAATTCCTTTGAACGAATCTGACAGATCTAAAACTGTCCTAATGGAGCAACTGCCAAGAACTAAATAAAAGCCAGCAGTCAGCATCCACAAACCAAGTTGCACGTGATCATATGAGCATGCACCAAGGCATACAAATGACCGGCACAGCTCCCCACACAGGTAACTCTGCCGTCATCATCAGAAAGCTGCGTACAGATACTGTATTGATGTCTGATACATGAAATACTGGTTTCTTATTTGATACTGCTGGTCGTCTGCAAGTTAGTGAGTAGGGCGGGTTGAAGAATTTACACAGATCCTGTTTTCATTCAGAACACTGGGGTGTTGGCAAAACCAAAATTTTCACAAATGTCTGTTTCCCACCCCCCCAAAAAAATCCCTTTTTTGTCAAAAAATGAATGCTCAGAGCCCAAAATTTCTGCTTTTGGCCAAAATATTTCAGTATTCAAATTTTTGTTGAAAAAACCAAAACTTGCTATAGAAAAATAAATGATTTTTTTGAACAGCTCTATTGATGAGATTTGTTCTCTTTAGCCTGGATTTCTTTAATATTTGCTGTGATGCATCTCTTCTTGCAAAGATGAATTGGCTAAATTCATACCCTCCTGGCACTTTCCTAATAGCAGTGCTTCATCTCCCACTGGTAACTAGCAACTACCTCCTGATTCTTCCCATAATGGCTATCCTGACCCTGACGTTGTGATGGTTTCTAAGCAACAACAGGTACCACCCTCTGACTGCATCCATGATACACCTATCTAGACCCTGCCTGCTGCATGGCTTCTGATTTAACACACTTTTCAGGGTACAGATTGGATACACACTGCACTTACCTTTTTTGTGTGCATTCCACAGAAAAAAAAATCTGCTTCTTTGTACACTTAAGAATGACCAGCTGAAGAGAGTTAAAAACTGAAAGACAAGGCTGCAAACTCCATCCATCAGGTTTTGAAAGCTGGTTACCCCTAAATAAGTACCTTGCTCTTGTCACTGTGGGAGAGCGTATTTTTGCTGATCTGTACAAAGATTTCTAAAATGTAAGTTGTGCTCAGAGCACTCACTGCCAACATTTACATGCACTGATGAGTTTCACATTATACAACTACAAGGACTTATATTCACAGAGAGCACCTTTTACCAATGACAAAAGATAGTTATGGATTTATCAAAAGACAAAAGCAACACAAAATTTTTTCCTTGAACTGCCTCATCTTCTGCCCATTCTGTTTAAAATATTTATAATACCCAGTGATGTGTCATTAGTTTTCTGGACATCTTTTTCTCACTGTGGCAACAGAGTTCTAATGCATATCTTTATTGGATTAGACTGTCAGTGCATTTGAACCATTTCCAAATACTACCCTCACTGCAGTTTCACCATAAGTGACTTACACAGAGAGAGATCCCTACATTAGATACAATCTTTTGCTTTTTCTCTTCCATTTCATTTGGTATGATTTTCTGGTAATTCCCCCCCCTCCCCCCCCCAGTAAAGCTAAACTTAGAGCCGTATGAAGTTGTGTCCTGAGGTCTAAAATGAGCTCTGTTTAGCCTACTATCAGAGGGTTGGGCTATAAGTGTACCCTTGGGTTTGTCTACACTGCAAAGAGGAGCTTACAGTGCCGAGTTTCAGCATCCAGGCCAATTGACTCAGGCTTCTGAGGCTAAAAATAGCAGTGTAAATATTCCTCTTTGGACTGGAGCACAGGCTTTGAAACCCAGTGAGTAGGGAGGGTCTCAGATTGGGCTCCAGCCTGAGTGGGGGCATCTGCATGGCTATTTTTAGCCCCACCATCTGAGCTCCACAAGCCTGAGTCAATTTACCCCAGCTCTGAGGCTCGGTGCCATGGTTTTTCTTTGAAGTGTAGACATACCCTGTAAGTCTAATGCAAGGGCCCAGGACAAGTTAGAGCAGCCCTAAGGCTGCCTGCCTGGCTGCAACACTCCTAAGGTGCTCTTTTGGCAGCCAGTGATCATCCACTGTGCTTTCCCTGTCCATAGCTCCATCATGCCTTCTACACTAGGGGTCTGAAAGGCGTGGAGGAAAACCAGTCATGCCATCCCTCTTCCATACAAGAATTCCCCTACACCATAGGGATCCTCAGAAGATATCATTTGCACAGAACTCGGGCTGGTCAAATTATCATCATCTATCATTTCAATTTCTTTATAGCCCAGAGGAAGCAATCAGAGATCAGGCGCTGTACACTCACATAACACTGATATTCACCTCAAACACATCCTTCTTGTGGAAGCCTCAGCAAGGGGCTCTGAGTAAGAGAACTTAGCACGGGTGCTCTCTGAACTGTGAGAGGAAGGAGGAAATCAGGAGCTGCGCAAGGACATTTGGATTATTAGGTCTCCACAATCATGCAATTGCATTAGTCAGTTGTTCCTATTCACCTGTGACATAAGCAAATAGAATCAGTTGTCAGATGAATTTATTCACTCACAGAAAGAGCACGGAGTTCATTCATTCAAACGAACAGCACTGGTTTTGTGGGTGAAAACCTGGCCCCACTGAAGTCAATGGCAAAACTCCTGCAGATTTCAGCCTACATTTGTAGTAATGAGTAATACTGCAAGCATAAGTCAGAAACATTTGGGTGCAAATGAGATTTTGCATACAGCATTTAAATTCATACATCAGAGAAATGGAAACAGATAGGCAGGGTAGACAGATGGTTAGAGAATTTAATGAATTTCTCTATTTCTAGCACCCATTGTTGCTTGCTTGTTCCAAACTTTATAGAGCCAGAACACTTTGCATTGCCTTCCTTCCCTTTTTTTCTTTCAATACAGTTGCTAGAAATCAAGGCATCCGTCCATCTCATTAGAGATAACGATCTGTTGCTACCTCATAACTCATTGGAAACTTTCCTCTATAGATGAAAGAGTTGGTTCTAAAAGCATTTACACCAATAAGTGTGGAATAAACTGACTTTTGACATCAGCTTTGCTGAGACCTGCCTTCTTCCCAAGGGGAATCAATCACTGGTACAATTATTACAATATTAGATTGTGAAGACAGAAGAAATAAATCATATGAAGAAATATGGGAGACTCAAGAAGAAAACCATCAGGAATATTTTATATACTACATATAGAAGAACAGTGTTCATCATCACTGAAGGAGATTCTTAACTTCCAGCTGGATTTTTAGATCTTCTGTTCTTTTCATCTCACTGGGCTAACACAAAGTTATCCATCATGAATAAGTGACCCTAGTTACCTTCAACTCTGGCTAAATCCTGACAGGACCAAATGTAGACAAAGTGCTGAGATGTGCCATTTTCTGATCAGCTTTGGGAGGCAGTTCTTAGGGAAATACAATCAAAGAACAGATCACTAATGTTTTCCAGCACATAGTGTCTTTCAAAGAATTACTGCTTGCAGTGGAAGAATATTCAGCCATGACACAAAGGACACACAAAAATAGTGCAAAGTAATAGCAAAAATTCCTGTCCTCTCCATGGAAACCTGGACCGATACCATGATCGGAGAACCCTGAATTTTACTGAGCTATTCCTCTCTTTTCAAAGATATATGAACCAGGAAAAATGCTGTAATCTTAATATAGTAGCTATTCTATACTGGAAATCCTGGTGACATTTCACTATGGAGCCAACTCCTGTTGTGTGCCTGTGTATTTTAAATCATGTGTGTTATTTTACTAGGATGACAGGTTTCAGAGTAGCAGCCGTGTGGGAAATGCTGAGTATCAGATGTTTTAGAAATGTGTACCAAGTAATGGAAAAGAACAGTACAAGAGGCGGGGCTGTGGGTAACAAGTTGAAGGACAAAGCCAGAAGATTTTGGCTGGACTGAGGACTAAACTTTGGTTGAACTAAGGACTAATGATATAAGCAGCACCTGAAAGTCTTTACCACCACAAGATAATGGAACCCAAAGATAAGAATGATGAGAACATTGGGTGATAAACAACAGAAAAGGAATAAACAAGTGCTGTATATATATGGCTGTGGGAAGGGAAATAAAGTGCTTTTTACCAGCAACTGTTTCAGTTGTCCTGTAAGCCAGCCTGCTAGCAGCAACAAATGGTGACCCCGACGTGATAGAATTCTGTGAATTTGGTACCACGGACAGAGGAAGAAATAGCAGGGACCGCCGCTGCCGGTGTCCTCCGTTCGGGTGAGGAACCGGGACGCCCAACTGAGGCGGGGGGAGCTCCCACTGAAAGGTGAGTGGCGGGGAATATCTCTCATAATGGGAGCGGCAGCATCGGCAGATGAGCAGGCCGTGTTTAAGGTCTTAAGCAATCCGCTTAATAACCAGGGAGAAAAATTTTCCCCAGAAGCTCTGCAAAAATTGCTTCGGTGGGGAAAGCGACGGGGTTTCCTGGTTAATGCAAAGAATGTGTTTGACTCTTCGGTGTGGAAAACATTGGGGGAAGACCTGTGGGACTCTGTGGGGGTCGGAAATAAAGAAGCTACTGCCTTGAGCCCGATCTGGCGGACTGTTCATCGAGCCGTTACCACCGCAGCAGCTCAGGCAGGGGCGCATATTGCATTACGCGAGGCATTAGAATCATCAGCGAAAGGGGCCTTCACGGTAGGAGCGAAAGACTTTTTTGGTAAAACAATGCCTATGATTCCTTTGGCGCCGTTGGACCCCAGTGAGGTACCGTTGCCCTTGGAGGATGACGACTCAGATCGGGGCGAACCGATGGGTGTGGATCAGCCGGTGTCGGGGGAATCGTCATCGGGCAATCCAAAGAACCCGTTACAAGGGGAGTCAGGATTGCCGCCCGCGGTTGTGCCACCAGCCCCTCCCCGACACATTCGGATTACTGACTTGCCTAAAACTGGAGAGTTTGATAACTTGACGCAGGACCAGATAATTCGGTGGTTATATAAGGAAGGTATTGCAGCTCAACAGATGATGGATGAGCTGGATAGAAAGGAAAACAGACCGCAAGGATCATCACGATCGCATCTGCTACAACAGCTTCAAGAGCACGGCATACCTGACCCCTCACATTTGCCCCATATTTGTAGGTTGTGTGGGTATTATGGTTGTACGGAGCACCTCACTCCCAAGGGAGAGTTGCGACCGACAGCAGAGGAAGAATATCGCAAAATTTATGCCCCCGCTACGCAACCGGTTCCACCAAAAGTGAAACCTCCGCCACCTATGTGTTCTTCTATTGGACAACGGCAAGAAGAACGGGGGACGGGGGTGATTTGGAGGGATGGGGGGGAGGAGCGGGATCTCCTGACCCAATTAAGCGTTGGCATGGATTGATAAAGGATGCTATAATTGAAGGGGAATTTTTGGATGCCATGCCGGCTACTTTCCCGGTATTGGTATCAAGGGAGGGGGTTAAATCTTGGGTGCCGTTAGACTGGAAATTGATGAGGGAGGCTCAGAAAGCTATTGTGGCGTACGGCTTGAAAAATCCGTATGTAAAAGCGTTATTAGAACAGATATTCTCGGGGCAAGCGATGTGCCCCTTTGACGCCCAGAAATTTGCAGATATGTTGTTAACAGCTACACAGAGATTATTATGGAAGGATTCATGGAGAAAAAAGGCTGAGCACGCGGCAGTGCTTAATTTAGATAGACCTCAGAACGAACCTCTCCATGTAGCAACTATAGACATGTTGTTGGGACAGGGGCGATTTGAAGAGCCTCAGCTACAGGCGCGATTGGTACCCCAAATATTACAACAGTCTCAGTTTCTAGCATTGGAGGCATTCAAAGAGCTCCCTGATTTGGGCGCCCTGTCACCTCCCTATTTAAAAGTCACGCAGGGAGTGGGCGAATGTTTTGCCCTCTTTTTGGACCGCCTAAGGACAGCATTGGATAGGGCCCCTAATTTAACACCAGACGCCAGATCGGCATTGGGGGTAGATTTAGCCCTTCAAAATGCTAACCCCACGTGTAAGAAGATTTTGGTGACTTTACCAAAATCGGCCTCCCTAGTCGACATGATTGAAGCCTGCACTCGTGCTCCTTTGGTGGAGGAGGAGGATAAGGCAAAGATTCATGCACGCGCCTTGGCGGTAGCCTTGAATACCTCCAAGTCGAATTGGCGTAGAGAAAGGGAGGGGGCGTGTTATCAGTGTGGAAAGATGGGTCATTTAAAACGGGATTGCCCCAAGAAAAGAGGTCAGCCACACAACAATACACTTCCCTCCCCATTTCCCGGGACATGTAATCGATGTGAAATATTCGGTCATAAAGCTATTGAGTGTCACTCCCGGTTTAAAAAAGATGGGACCCCTTTGTCGGGGTCGGGAAACGCCTCACAGAGCGCCAGCCGGCAGGGCGTGAGGACAAACAATATGCCGGCTGCTTGGACAGCCTCTGCGGGGCAACTTCCCGCAGTGCCGGAGTTGATTTGGCCACCGCCGTCGACGTCTCCCTAGAGAATGATAGGGTGACGCTCGTTCCATCGGTGGCATCTGGACCGTTGGGGCATGGGTTAAGCGCATTGTTAATAGGTAGATCATCCGCCTCCTTACAGGGGCTTTTTGTGCTTCCAGGGCTCATTGATGCTGATTATAGAGGGAATATTGGGATTATGGTACGAGCTATATGCCCGCCTATTACAATAATGGCTGGAACCAAAATTGCACAATTAATACCCTTTCGTGCGAATGTTCCTGTGAAGTCACCCCAGATAAGAGGAACTGGGGGCTTCGGGTCGTCCAGTCAGGTAGACCCCACACCACTAACAATGGCATTTGTTTTGTAAGTGGGACAAGATCGTCCCACTAGATTAGTTCAATTTAAGGGCCCAGATGGTGATTCTTTCGAGCATCAGGTCCTTATCGATACTGGGGCAGATGTGACGGTGTTGCCCCTGCAGGGTTGGCCAGTGACATGGCCACTTCGACCGGTAACTACACCTCTTCAGGGCATTGGCGGACAGCGTGAGCCTATGCTAAGTGAATTTTTTATTGACATTATTGATGCTGCCGACAATGCATTGAAGGGGTCAGTCCGCCCTTACCTTGTCGATACAACTATTTGGCTGTTGGGGAGGGATTGCTTGAGTCAATGGGGGGTGGTGATCAGCTCCCTCCCTTTCTAGTAGCGGCCACTGAGGAGCGGCCAACCCTGGCATTGGAATGGAAATCCGATGAGCCGATTTGGATTGCTCAGTGGCCGCTGCCAACAGAAAAACTTGCCGCATTAACAAAACTAGTAGAGGAGCAAGTACGTCTTGACCATCTAGAACCCTCAGTTAGTCCATGGAATACACCTGTATTTACTATCCTAAAGAAATCATGAAAATGGTGCTTGCTCCAAGATCTGCGTGCCATTAATGCTATTATGGTCGACATGGGTGCTTTACAGCCCGGTTTACCTGCCCCATCCATGCTCCCATCGGGGTGGCCATTACTAATCATTGACCTGAAGGATTGTTATTTTACTATTCCATTACACCCGAGAGACAGAGAGCGCTTTGCTTTCTCTATTCCGATGGTAAATCGCGAAGCACCTTCTGTACGGTATCAGTGGAAGGTTTTGCCCCAAGGAATGAAAAATTCCCCTACCATCTGCCAGCTCTTCATTGCATGGGCAATACGCCCAATCCGAGTGAAATATCCCCAATGGAAAATATATCATTACATGGATGATCTTTTGTTTGCGGCACCAGTAGCCTTTGAACCCATGATTATAACACAGATCACCTCCACGTTAGCAGAAGCTGGTCTGTTTGTGGCCCCAGAAAAGGTTCAGACTAAAGCCCCTTTTTTGTATTTGGGACTTCGGATCACTGACTGCACCGTACGCCCCCAGCAGTTGAAAATCTCTCCTCATGTGCGCACACTGTATGATGCACAGAAACTGCTAGGTGAACTGCAATGGCTTCGCCCCCTTTGTGGCATCACAAATCAGGATATAACTCCTCTTCTTCCTTTATTAGAAGGGGGGAGAGCCCCTGGAGATAAACGACAACTGTCGGTACTACAGAAGCAAGCATTACAACGAATAGGACAGAAGGTGGGGGAGGGTTTATTCGGGAGATATCGGGAAAACTTACCCTTCGTGGTAGCGGTCTTTAGCCTAGATGCAGTATTGGAAGCGCTATTATTTCAGTGGGGTACAGGGATAAAGACCCCCTAGTCGGTTTGGAATGGATATTCCACCGTGTAAAAATGTGCGTACGGTAACTTCCAGAATTGAAGCAATAGCCATGCTAATAGTGCAAGCTCGGAAAAAGAGTAACTGTAATGACAGGACTTGATCCACATCGATTTTGTTGCCATTTTCAAAAACGATGATTACACATCTGTTGATGTATGACACTGTGTTTGCTGTTGCCCTAGCAAATTATCAGGGACAATTGAGTTGTCATTACCCTCCCCACTGCCTGTTTTCTTCCCCGTTGCAGTTGGAAAAACACCTTATGAGACAGGAGAATCCAGTAACAGGAATAACAGTATTTACCGATGCGGCGGGCGAACAGGGAGAGCAGGGTAGTCTGGTGGGATGGACATACTTGGGCCCATAAGAAGGTTATTAGTGAGGGGTCGGTACAGATATTAGAACTCCTAGCTATACTTTTGGCATTTGATCACTGGAACCAAGAATCGCTCAACGTGATGAGCGATTCTAAATATGCCGTGGGGTTAGTAAACAGGTTGGAGAGAGCTATGCTGGGAAATGTTCATAATCCAGCATTGCAACAGATACTCTTGCGCCTTTGGCATCGACTCAATGAAAGAAAGTATCCATACTTTGTAGGCCATATAAGGAGCCATACTGGCCTGCCTGGATACTTAAGCACGGGCAACGATCAGTCGGATGCACTGGTGGGATCCGTAGTAGTACCCAATCTGTTTGAGCAAGCTTGCCTGTCTCATGGATTTTTCCATCAATCAGCGAAAGCCCTAGCGCGACAATTCTCTCTACCTATATCCCAAACCTGAAGTATTGTAGCCTCTTGCTCAGAATGTAATAGGTTGACACCCACCTTTCCTGCCGGGGTTAATCCCCGAGGTCTAGAGGCTTTAACATTATGGCAGTCAGATGTCACCCAATATAACCAATTCGGAAAGCAGAAATACATCCATGTGTCAGTAGACACCTTCTCTGGAGTTATCTGGGCTACACCCCACGTGTCCACGGGCAGTAAGGATGTGATAAAACATTGGCAGGCATGTTTTGCTGCATTAGGGGTGCCCCGATCGATAAAAACAGATAATGGAGCTGGGTATGTGGCCAGGCGCACCGCAACCTTTTTGCAAATGTGGGGGATAATACACAAAACAGGAGTGCCAGGCAATTCGACAGGCCAGGCCATTATTGAATGATCTCATAGTACTTTGAAAGGAATGTTGGATAAGCAGGCACAAACTGGACAGGATGCAGTAGTTCAGACACCAGCTGGGCGATTAGCTAAAGCGGTATATGTCCTTAATTGGTTGCAACCTAGTAGTGCTAATAACAATCATGTTCCAATGCAAAGACATCTAGGAAGTATTGGGATAGAACATGAGCAGAAGAAACCTAAGGTGAAATGGTTTGATTATGCCTCTCAACAATGGAAGGGGCCAGCACAATTGCTAACCTGGGGACAGGGTTATGCTTGTGTCTCCCTTGATGAAGGTCCTCGGTGGATACCTGCTAAGTGGGTGCGGCCCTGGCTACAGCAACCTCGCTCGCCCTTGAACCCGGCGCCTGGAGAACAAGATCCCGTGCTTGGAGGGGAAGCATCAGGGGAGGTTGTGCTTGTGGCCATATCCTGTTTATTTCCAGAAAGAGGATGTGGGTTATCGATATTGTTATAGTGTTATTGCTTGGGTTACAGGGGTAACTCCTTGTACCCCTACGCGTGCGAATGACGTATAACCTATGGGAACGTCTAGCATTGATAGCCAATGTCACACACTTTTGTTTGTCTGATTCTGTGGCAGCCGGGGAACTACTGGGCACTTGTCTTGTGCCCATATGTCATCATCCCAAAGAAATTGGCAGTCACACCATGCTTGCAGCTTATGCCAATTTGTCTTCACAGTATTCGAATATGGCAAATTGGGGCACTGCCAATTACTCCTTGCCCCCGGGGCCCTATCTTTACATACCCCGTACCCAGCCGGGGCAGATAATGTAACGTGTGCGCAGTGGTTAATTGCACATGCGCAAAAGTACCCCATGGGCTGCCAAACCGTAAGTGCCCCCCTTTTGAATTGTACTATGCGGTTATGTTTCTTTTAATTATGGACATATTATTTTGCCGTCTGGTTGGTTTTTTACCTGCGGTGCACGAACCTTTAGTTATATTCCTGCTAATCTTAGTCTTAGCCGAATGACCCTTTTGTTGCCCGGAAAGAATCAGCAGCGAAATCGGCGAAGCACGGCCCTGCAAAATACGTGTTCCGCCGATGTTACCTTATATAGTCACTCAGAATATTTGGCTTTGCTGAATGCCGTTGCAGGCATTCCTGGCTTTGCAACTTATTATACGGTGCAAACTTTGAATGCATTAGCTTGTTTTGCTGTTAAAGCGCTTAATGCTACATCACAGGCAATTGCTCTTTTAAGTATGGAACAACAGGAATTAAGAGATGCCATTTTAGATAATCGAGCTGCGATTTATTTTTTATTGCTTAAGCATCATATGAGATGTGAATCTTTTAAACATATGTGTTGTTCTAATCTTACGGATAATTGCCGATCCATTGAAGAGCGTCTGGATGAGTTAACTTCCCTCACTGAGCACATCCGTCAGGATACCGGGTTTGCGGGATTTTGGGATTGGATTACAGGGTGGTTGCCTTCTTTGGGGTGGCTTTGGCAATTATTTGGAATTATAGTTTTTATATGTATTGGTCTTATTTGCCTATGTTGCTGTTTGCAATGTCTCCCCTCCTTGTTCAATATGTTCCGTGAAATGCATCACTCTACCCCTGTTGGGTCGCCCCTGCTGATGAATGAAAATTGGATGGAACTATGCAAGTAGCCGGTGGTTCGTGTGTCACGTAATAATAAGGGAGGAGATGTGAGAACATGGCGTATTTGTGAGCAAGTTGAGAGTGTTTGTGGGATAGTTGGGAGCGCGGTGAATTTTTTAATGAACTTTTGGTGAACTATTGAGAGGTAGCTACAGGCTGACCCATTTGCAGCGTTTTTTGCCCCTGGTGTTGCTATTATGGAAAATGCTTTTAATTTAGAGAAATTAGTGTGCTGGAATATTAAACAGTGTAATCTAATTTTTGAAATATTAATTGCATTATTAACCGATGTAGATAGCATTTGCCATGCAGTTTTACAAAATTGTGCTGCAATTGAATTTTTGTTATTAGCACATGGACCGGATGTGAGATTTTGAGGGTATGTGTTGTGTTAATTTGTCAGATCATTCTCACTCTGTTCATGAGTTACTTGCAAAATTAGAACAAAATATGAATAACATCATTATAGCACACTCTTTTATTAATTGGTATCTGTATTGGTATAATTTGTTTGTGTGGTCCATATATAGTTCAATGTATGCGTTGGGGAATGTCACGGATGATTCAAGCTGCTTTTAAACAAAAAGGGGGAGATGTGGGAAATGCTGAGTATCAGATGTTTTAGAAATGTGTACCAAGTAATGGAAAAGAACAGTACAAGAGTCGGGGCTGCGGGTAACAAGTTGAAGGACAAGGCCAGAAGATTTTGGCTGGACTGAGGACTAAACTTTGGCTGAACTAAGGACTAATGATATAAGCAGCACCTGAGAGTCTTTACCACCACAAGATAATGGACCCCAAAGATAAGAATGATGAGAACATTGGGTGATAAACAACAGAAAAGGAATAAACAAGTGCTGTATATATATGGCTGTGGGAAGGGAAATAAAGTGCTTTTTACCAGCAACGGTTTCAGTTGTCCTGTAAGCCAGCCTGCTAGCAGCAACACAGCCGTGTTAGTCTGTATTCGCAAAAAGAAAAGGAGTACTTGTGGCACCTTAGAGACTAACAAATTTATTAGAGCATAAGCTTTCATGAGCTACAGAAAGTGAGCTGTAGCTCTCGAAAGCTTATGCTCTAATAAATTTGTTAGTCTCTAAGGTGCCACAAGTACTCCTTTTCTTTTTACTGGGATGGGTTTTGAAGGTCCCCAGAATGATCCTCCCCCACCTCCAAAAAGGTCAAATTTTCAAAATTCTAAAGGAGAAACTATAAAGAGAAAATACAATACAGTGGCTTCATTTTTTTTTTTTTGAAACAGGTTCTTTGGTTCCTTTTCATTTAGATTAATGGCTAGTTTAAAAATCCTGGGGACTTGGCTCTGATTCAGACAATGTGTCCATGCATTGGAGTAATCACACCCCTCCTCTTACTTTAACTACCTGGAGTTTGGGCCCAGGTGGGCAGGAATAAGTAGAGCTACTTACCCACTTAGGGCAAGATCCTTACAGGTACTTAGGTACCGAACTTCTATTGAAATCAATGGGAGCTAGGTACCAAAATACCTTTGAGGATTTAGGCTTTACTCCCTTTCCAGAGTGGGTGGGTGCAGAATGGATGGGATAGTGGGTGGAGCCATGGTCCCATACCTCCATCCTCACTGAACATAGCAGAGACAATATAAGCAGCTGTCTAGCATAACCTACCACTGGTATCAGTCAGGTACAAACTACTACCGCCTGGGAGCGAGCAGCAAGCAAAGAGATGAACACTAACCCAGGAACCTATCCTTGCAACAAAGCCCGTTGCCAACTGTGTCCACATATCTATTCAGGGGACACCATCATAGGGCCTAATCACATCAGCCACACTATCAGAGGCTCATTCACCTGCACATCTACCAATGTCATATATGCCATCATGTGCCAGCAATGCCCCTCTGCCATGTACATTGGCCAAACCGGACAGTCTCTAGGTAAAAGAATAAATGGACACAAATCAGACATCAAGAATTATAATATTCAAAAACCAGTCGGAGAACACTTCAATCTCTCTGGTCACTTGATTACAGACCTAAAAGTGGCAATTCTTCAACAAAAAAACTTCAGAAACAGGCTCCAACAAAAGACTGCTGAATTGGAATTAATTTGCAAACTGGACACCATTATATTAGGCTTGAATAGAGACTGGGAGTGGATGTGTCATTACACAAAGTAAAACTATTTCCCCATGTTTATCCCCCCCCCACTGTTCCTCACATGTTCTTGTCAACTGCTGGAAATGGCCTACCTTGATTAGCACTACAAAAGGTTTTTTTTTCTCTCCTGCTAGTAATAGCTCACCTTACCTGATCACTCTCAAAACAATGGGTGTTACCATATGCACAGTGACATGTTCTCTGTGTATATACAATCTCCCCACTGTATTTTCCACTGAACGCATCCGATGAAGTGAGCTGTAGCTCACGAAAGCTTATGCTCAAATAAATTCGTTAGTCTCTAAGGTACCACAAGTACTCCTGTTCTTTTTAGAGGGGTATCTGAGTCACAGCTCCAGCCCTACCCCTCCTGGGGGGTTGCCGCTTTTGCCCACCCGCTAGCTCATGGCTCTTCCTAAAGATACAGCCTACCCCTGTATTGAAAGATCCTGTCATCAGAGTCCTTGTGCAACTGTACTTAGTAGTCAACAAGCGTTCGTGTTCCTGTGATGGAAGCTCATGCTAACAGCCCCTGGGGATTTGCTGAGAGAGGTGTCAGCAGGGCGTCCTGTCTGAACAGATCCCAGGCTCTGGAACTGGCTTCCCTCTAGTAAGAGCTGTGAGGCAAGATTTTCAAAGGTACAAATGGCAACTAGGTGCTTAATTCCCACTGACCATCCAGAAGAGCTCATGCCTAAATCATTTGTTCCTTTGAAGAACTCCCTGTTGGCTCTATTCCAGCTGGATATGCAGAAATCCATCTGTTCAGAGGAAAAGGTATTTTCCAAGGGCCTGAACCAAAGTCAACGGCGAGTCTTTCCACTGACTTTTCTGGCCGGAGGATCAGGCTCCAGAGGACAATAGAATGAGAGTCTGGCCTCAATTATCAGAAATTGGAGCCTGAAGTCAGGCTCCTAAATCCTTATTTAGACTCCTAAATAAACAGCCGGATTTTCAAACTTGCTGAGCACCCAACAGTTTCCTTTGACCTCAGTGAGAGCTGATCATCTTAGCCTTTATGAAGGATTCATAGACATTTAAAATGTAAGCTCCGATTGAGATTTTCAAAAAAACCCAATCCACATGTAGTTGGTTTAGGTAAATCTCTTCTAACAAAACTCATGTGCCAAAACCCCCTAGACTGTTTCGAAAAAAATCAACCATAGCAAATATGCAAATATTTGAAGATAGCCGAGTCACAGCAGATGATGGCCATGTCATTATCTCAGTTAGTCTAAGTGAAACGTATTTTGGTTCAGAGCAGAATGCTACCTACTGGCGTGATTTGCATCAGATATTTTTGTCAATAGTTCTGACATATTGTTCCACAGAATTACACACAGGTTTCATTCTTAAATTTCCCCTCTCATTTCTCCTTAGACTATGCTACCCTCACACACATGCTTTAACCATAGGAAATACTTCAACATGACTGCAAGTTCTCTTTACTTTCATCCTTGTTTTCATTTGGAAACCTACATTAAATCAGAAAGATGCTGTTGAAGATGAATGAATGAAGAGCAAACACAGAACATCTGATATGAGACTGTTTTTCTGTATGATGGGAAAGAGTCTATGTTCCACTCTCTATACACAGGGCCATCCCTAGCCATTTTAGTGCCCTACAGAGCCCCCCCTGCAGAGGAGGGTGTGTGGGCCCAGGCCTCCGCGGGGGGGCAGGCAGAAGCAGGCTTGGGGGGCACGGAGGAAACTGCCCTCCAGCATGAGGGAGTGAAG
Source organism: Dermochelys coriacea (assembly GCF_009764565.3). NCBI lineage: Eukaryota > Metazoa > Chordata > Testudines > Dermochelyidae > Dermochelys > Dermochelys coriacea. Next base: position 7,338,790 of record NC_050071.1, on the reverse strand, counting down.
TGGAGAGGGTTGGAGCCAGGTTCCTCCACTTCCTGCTGCCTGGTGAGTACAAGGCACCCGACCCCTGCTGCCATCCTCAGGGTAAGGGGTGGAGTGGGGGCGGGGATGGGGTGGAGCAGGGGTGGGAAGAGGCAGGGCTGGGGAGCAGCAAGGGCAGGGGCCATGGGGAAGAGGCAGAGCAGGGGCTGGAGCAGCATGCAGCTGCGTAGGGCACCACAACATTTGGTGCCCCAAATTTCCTGGTGCCCTATGCAGCTGTGTACTTTGTGTATGGATAAGAACGGCCCTGTCTATACAAATGAAAGTCTTTCTTTACCATCACAAGCCGAAAAGACTGGTTTGAAGCCTTTATGGGGCTGGGGGAAAAAAGTACCATGGCCAACTGTTAGAACGTCACCAGAAAACATCTTGTGAACAAGTATTTTTACTTCATGTCATTCATACCCACAAGGCAAATAAATAAGCAAACCCTTTGGATGGATTGCAGCAATATTTCACTCAGTAAGTTACCCAGGGATGAAGTGACATAAAAAGTCAACCTTTACCCCCACAGAGAATGACTATCTTCTCTGCACAACTTCAGTCCCATCAGACTACAGAATCCAATCCTGAACCCAGTGCCTTATATATACACAGAGCAGTATAATCACAAAATGATGGATCTGAGCAACATCAATCAAAGTATGTAAAAAAAGGGAGGGAAGGAGGGCCTAGAACCACAGTGCTGTGTTAGCAATGTGAACAATTACCAGCCTTTACTCTCCCCTGCAAGTGTATTTATGGCCATGCAGAGGAAGTGTAAGAACTAGTCTACATTGAGAATTTATATTGGCTGAGCTACATCCCTCAGTGGTGTAAACCCACATCCCTGAGACACATCACTTTGCGGACCTAATCCCCAGCATAGACAGTGCTCACGACTGCCTTTTGGGGAGATGGATTACCTATATCGACAGGAGAGCCCCTCCCATCAGCTTAGGTAGCATCTAGACTGCAGCGCGACAGCTGTGCCACTGGAGCTGTTGAAGTGTAGACATAGCCGAACATATTTTAGGCCTGGTTGAGCTGTGCTTGGTGCAGGACCCAAAGGAGGGGCAAATGGGGCTGAACGCCATGTCCATGGAGTTGCTTCAGCCCCTGATGCAATTCAGAGTGCTCTGAATTACATTCAGGCAAAATACTCCTCCAGGGGATTGTAAGCAGGCCCTCCTCCTTTAGCACCCCTCCCAACAGCAGCTTTGGCCCTGCAGTGGTCTGCTTCTCCTCGTGTCTCAGCCCTCCGACCAGGTCACATATCAGCTTTCTCCTTCTGGGGAAAACTCATAGACCAACCAATGCTAGTCCATGCACCTCATGTTAGGCCTTTAGTGTAATTAGGGGTTCGCTACTTCTTACCCACGTTATCAAGGGGTTTCTGTAATCCTTACCCCTTGTCAGGGGTTCCTGCCCCACTTTCCTCAGCAGGCTGGTAGGGGATCCCAGGCCCTCCCTTTCCACTGGATTCTGATCCAGAGTCCCTTTAATAAGTAGCCAATGCATGACTATATAGACCTCTTACTGCCTCCCTGAGGCACTTCCTACCTTGCCCTGTTTGGGCCTTTGCCACACAATCTTCCATGGCTCCTAATGTGTTGAAGGGTCCCTCTCCAAACCTCTTCCATTAGCTTAGTGCAGAGCTTCATGGCACTTTCTATCACCCAGGTGGTTCTGCTGCAGGAGACTTGTCTCCACTTCCCTGGCAGGGCAGTCCCTGACCCAGCAGGATCTTCCGGCTCCCTGCAGGCCCCTCCACCACCACAGAGTCACTTCCAACTTCGGTCTTTCCCAAGTGCCCTGGGCTGCCTGCTGTAGGCCTGAGTTCCTTCACAGAGGCTCTGCCGATCAGAAATCCAGATATGCTCCTTGACTCCAGCCAGGTTTCCCACACTGAGCAAGAGCCAGAGACCGGCTCACCTCCCCGGTCAGCCTTCAGCTGAAGGTGAGTTCAGCCCTTTTATCTCCTCCCTCCAGGCTTGACACCTACTGCAGGTGTAGCAGGACAAGGCTGATTGCACCCACAGACTCTCATTAACTCCTTCTGGCCCAGAATGGGGTTGGTACAGCCCATCACTGGGGTATTCCTGTGGCTGAAGGCTTCTGGAGCACGACATGCCCTTTCCCCCCACCATGGCCCTGCCTCATCCCCTGTGGCCATTCTGTGGCATGAGAGGGCTCTCCTTGGTAAGGAGATGTGTCAGCTGGCCACTTAGGTAATGTCTGAGTTTGCTTTGCACTGCCAGAATGGAGCATAATAGTGTTAACGAGGCCAGGGTCTGGCTCTCTGAGCCTGACTTTCAGGTGCCTTGCCCTCTCTGCTGTCAGTTACAGCCATACAAAGGGAGAATAAATCTCCCTTCTGGGCTGGGCGCATTTTATACTCCTTTTGCTTTTCTCCAGCCATCTGCAAAGGAGTCCACAAGGGACAGGGTGGTGAAAGATCAGGCCTTGTATCTCACAGTGTCTGTCAAAGGGCACTCAGATCTGCGAGTTTACAGCCAGACTCTCGTTCTCAACTGGTCCAACACCTTAGGCAGGAATGGAATACGTTTTGCAGCACCCCTGACCTACTGGAACATGAGAGATCTAAAGACAGAAGCTGCTAGAGAGCGAATCCCACACCTGCTAATAGCTCTCCAAGGATTATGCGACAACAGCAAAAGTCAGTGAGTCCTTTTAATTGCTATTTTTTTAATTACTCTGTCCCCAAATGGGATGAAACTTCCATTGCTCTACGTACCATTCAAACATAGAGAGAAAGACAGTCCCTGCCCCAAAGAATTCACAATCTAAGTTAAAAAAAAAAAGGTAAAGCATCTTACCCCGGGTCACACAACAGGTAAGTAGCAGAGGCGGGACTAAAACCAGGGTTTTCCAATACCCAACACACTACCCACTTGGTTGATCTACATTGCTCTAGGAGGCAAAAGAAGAATGAGGGGAAGAAATGGGTATGATTAGCTCTAGACCAGCCACTCAATCACAGGGGCCAAGGGAAGCTGTGAATGGATTGAGCGGGAAATGGTGGATGGGTTACAGAGCAAAAAAGGGAGAACAACACACAACCTGAAAATACAAGAGGCAAATGTGGATCACTATCTAACAACCCTTTGCTATTCGCTCCACTAGCTGTTCCTCAGGACCATCTGGAAATTCCTCTGTGGCCATTCCTTTTTAACAGTTCTATAATCGCATCTTAACGTGTAATTTCTTAGAAGAATTAAAAGAAATGTTTTGCCTCTGCCAGCCCCATCTGTGGCCTAGCCCATGTGCAGCACCTATGGGTGAGGCGTGTGCAAAGGCTGGCAATATGAAAGCAAACTTGCACAACTGAGAGCTTTGCAGAACACAACAAAACTTGTATTTTTAGTTTACAAATCAGTAGTAAATTGCTTCTCTAATAGAAGTGTTTTGCCAAAAAATAAAAGGCCTAATCCATATTTTGAATATGAACAGCATATTCACAGGCAATGGCATGGGGCGAAAAGCTTGTTATAAGCACCAGCCTATCTCAGGGTAGGTCTACACTGCACTAGAACACCCATCACTGGCACATGTCAACTGACTGGGGCTCCTGGTGGTCAGGCTGTGGGGCTATAAAATTGCAATGTCGATGTCCAGGGCTGGGCTAGAGCCCAGGCTCTGAGACCCTGCAAACCCAGGCTCTGTGGACTGATGTCCTTACATGGATGCATGTCACAGCAGTGGCCTGGCACTCAGAGACATCATGTTCACTTCCCAGCTTGGTCACAGACTTCCTGGGTAACCTGAGCAAGTCACGAAAGGTTTGTCTACACGGTAACTTAAGGTGTAACTGTAGCACTTTAATATAGCTAGCATGGGTAACAATAGCGGTGACAGCACAGAGGCATGGATGTTAGCTTAGGCTAGCTGTCCAAATACAAGCCTGCAGTGGACCCTGCGGACCTATTCACAGACCGTAGCCCATATTGAGGTACATTCTGCTGCATCTTCACTGCTCTTGTTACCCGTGCTAGCTAGATTAAAGCTAGAGTGAGTATGCCTACCCATGCTACAATTACACTTTCAATTGCAGTGTCGCCAAACCCTTATTCTCTCAGTTCTTTGATTCCCCTCTGCAAAATTTCTGTCTTGTCTATTTAGGCACTTTGAACCAGCTTCACATCAGCCCAGGATCGTGCCACGTTCTAGGAATCCTCATCAGCCCTTTAGGGTTGGTTTAAAGTCTTTGCACTGCTCTGGGACCTGTAGGGCCCACATATGTGGTCCAGAGTGACTAACTCTTTTTCAAAAGGACAAAGCATTTATTCCTTTAAAACCCCTCTAAAGTCCCTAAATCCTTTCCTAATTTTTCTTTTCCAAATCACAATAAATTCATAGATTTTAAGGCAAGAAGGGACCATTGTGATCATCTAGTATGACCTCCTGTATAAGACAGCCCATAGAACTTCCCCCAAATAATTCCTAGGGAAACATCCAATCTTGATTTAAAAATAGTCAACAATGGAGAATCTACCACAATGCTTGGTAAATTGTTCCAATGGTTCCAATTACTCTCACAATTAAAGATGTACACCTTATTTCCAGTGTGAATTTCTTCAACTTCCACTCATTGGATCATGTTAGACCTTTCTCTGCTAGATAAAAGAAAGGCCCAGTATTAAATATTTGTTCCCCCTGTAGGTATTTACAGACTGCAATCAAGTCAACCATTAACCTTTTCTTTGTTAAACTAAATAGATTGAACTTCTTGAGTCTACCACTATAAGGCATGTTTTCTAATTCTTTAATCATGAGCCATGAGGCTCTTCTCTGAACCCACTCTACTTTAACAACATTTTTCTTGAAATATGGGCACCAGAACTAGACATAATATTCTAGCAGTGGTTGCACCAGTGCCAAAGACAGAATTAAATAACCTCTCTATTCCTCCTCAAGATTCCTCTGTTTATGATCCCAAGGATCACATTAGCCCGTTGGCCACAGCATTGGGAGCTCATGTTCAACTGGTTATCCATCAAGAACCCAATTTTTTTTTCCAGAGTCAGTGCTTCCCAGGGTAGAGCACCGTCTTGCAATATGGCCTACATTCTTTGTTGCTAGGTGTATGCATCTAGGTTTAACCATATTAAAAATGCATATTGTTTGCTTGACCCCAGTTTACCAAGTGACGCAGATCTCCCTGCATTGGTGATCTGTGTTCTTCATTATTTACCACTCCCTCAATTTTTGTGTCATCTGCAAACTTTATCAGTGATGATTTCATGTTTTCTTCGAGGACATTGATAAAATATTTAAGACATATAGGGCCCTCTACAGAAACCTGCAGGATTCCACTAGAGCACACCTGATTGTCTGTTTACAATTACATTGAGACCTATCAGTTAGCCAGCTTTAAATTCATTTAATATGTGCCATAGTAACTTCATATCTTTCAATTTTTTTAATCAAAATTTCATGCAGTGCTAAGTGAAATACCTAAGTGAAATGCTTACAGAAGCATAAGTATATAATTTGTTAGTCTCTAAGGTGCCACAAGTACTCCTTTTCTTTTTGCGAATACAGACTAACACGGCTGCTACTCTGAAACCTACATCAACACTGTTACCTTTATCAACCAAACTTGTAACTCATGAAAAAATCAAGTTAGTCTGACAGTATCTATTTGTCAAATACCCACATTGATTGGCATTAAGTATATTACCGTCCTTTAGTTCTTTATTCATTGAGTCCCATATCAGCCATTCCATTATCTTGCCCAGGATCGATGTCAAACTGACAGGCCTATAATTACCCCAGTCATCCCATTTACCCTTTTAAATATTGGAACAACATTAGCTTTCTTCCAGTCTTCTGGAACTTCCCCTGTGCACCAAGACTTATTGAAAATCAACATTAACCTCCTCACACAGCTTTTTAAAAACTCTTGGATGAAAGTTATCCAGACCTGCTGATTTAAAGATGTCTAACTTTAGTGGATGCTGTTTAACATCCTCCTAAGGTACTAGTGGAATGAAAAGAGTGTAGTCTCATACAATGAGACTACATCATCTGCTTTTTGGTCCCCCAAAAATACAATGTCTTTTCTGCATTATTATTGAAAATTCCACCATTTCCATTTAGTAATAGACAAAACCCATTATCAGGATTCTCTTTTGTTTCTAACAAACTTAAAAATCTCCCTCTTATTGTCCTTCAGACTGCTGGCCACAGATTTCTCCTTTTGTCCTTTAGATAAGGGAAGCAATTTTCTATAATTCCCTAGCTTCTGATTTATGTTCATTACCTTCAATTTCCCCTTTCTCCATTTGCTATAGATTATTTTATTATTTTTATATCTGTCTGTACTTCCCCAATAAACCAGGTTTGTTTTTTTTAACTAATACAGACTTCTTCTTTGTGGGAGTGTGGCTTTTGAGGCATCTAATGATGTGTTCTTAAACAATTCCCAATTATTATTCACACTTTTCTGATTAAATACTTCCTTCCTGCTGATTTACCAGTAATTGTTTTCAGCTTTGGGAAATTTTCCCTTTTAAAGCACAAAGTATGTATATCACTGGTTTGGACTTTATTCTATTTGCACATTATAAATGTGATCAAGTAATGATCACTTGTATCTAAGATACCAGTAATTTTTAGTGCTGCGATCATTTCCTCTTTATCTGTAAGGACAAAGTCTAATATAGATTTCCCCCGTGCTGTGCAAATTGAAGTCCCCCATGATCATGTAACCTTTCTTTCCTACACATTATCAATAGATGTGTAAGGAGCTGGCCCTCATGTTCCCTAGTGTTATTTGGTGGTCTGTAGCAGACACCAACTAAAATCACATCTGTGCTTTATCTATTAGTACATTGATCCATAAGCATTCGAGGTTATTTTCTTCCATGTTAACAGTGACTCAGAAATAGGTAATGCCATTTTAATGCCATTAAGAGTACCACTCTCTGTCCCCTTTTGCTCACTTGATCCTTCATGCATAGGTTATAACAATTGATTTTAATATCCCTATCATGGGAATCCTCCAACTAGATTTCAGGAATATCAATTAGATCAATTTTTTCTCATAAATGAGCAATTCCAGTTCCTCTTGTTACCCAGGCTCCTAGCACTGGTGCATAGGAAATCAAAGAATTTCTTCTTTTCATGTTCCTAGATTAATTTTGTACTCAATGTCTTGATTCTGTACTGAATGCTCATGTCTTCCCTCTTTCTACCCTCCCCTTTAGTTGCTAGTTTAACCCCCTCCTGACTATGCAAGCCAGCCGGTCCCCAAAGGGATTGGTTCCCCTTCTATTAAGGGGGAAGCCATCCCAATTATGCTGCCCTCTTTCCCCATAGAAAGTGGACCAAAGTTCTACAAAACCAAAAGCCTACATCCTACACCACTTACCTAGCCAGGGTTAACTTCCAGAATCTTCTGCCTTCTGTCTTCATTCACTTGTGGACCAGGAAGGATCTCAGAGCAGATCTCTTGGACATTCTTCTTCTTTTGCAGACTCCCAAGGCCCCAGAAGTTATCTAATATCTGAGATATCCCACAATGCAGTGTCATTAGTGCTGATAAGAAGCATCACAAATGGATCCTTGCCCACTGACTTAAAGAGCCTATCCTGTGTCATAGTGGCATATTGTTTCTAGGCTCCAGGAAGACAGCACACAGTCCTATTGTTGGCTTGTCCCTTGCAGAATGTTCTTTCAATTCTTCTGAGTATTGAATCCCTAAACAGGATTGCCTGTCTTCCTTGGACAGTGGAGAACTCTTTGAGGACAAGCTTGATTTTCTTATAGGTTGGGCAGAGCTGCCTTCTATAAATGTGTCCATATATTTCTCCTTTCCCTGGGACCAGCTGGATCTTAAGAGGTATCTTCTGCAGTTTCCATATTGAGGACCTGGTATTGATTGGAAACTTCAAGAAGTAACAAATAGGAGGGCAGTGTCCACACGTCAATCTCATTTTCACATTATGGAGAAGTCTGAGCACCTCTGAACTAAGCATGTATGTCATCTGTGCAGATACTTCTTCACAAAGATATTACATACAGCACCTGGGAATGATGTTTCAGCACCTAAGATGAGCATACTTCCCCGGAGAGCTATGGTCTGGAGAGCTATAAAGATCCATGTGTAGAGTTCACCCTAATATCAATGCAAGTTGAACTACATGTAGGAATAAAGGAGTGGTTTGTGGTCCATCTATGCTATTTTTGTTAAATTTTCCAGGATGTTCTGTCTCAATGCTGGACTCCTATACAAATGAGAAGATCTCCTGGAAAGATTTCTATAAAGACTTTGGGCTTAACTAATTCTCTGTGCGCCCCCATCTCTCCACTGACCAGGTACCATCTGGGTACTGCTGAAGTACTGAGTGTTCTGAAAATGCCCAATATCCTCTGGCATTCCCCCTACAGCAGGGGCTAAGAAAGGGGGTGCATACCTCCCGCTATGCCAGCTCTCTGGGATATGTTCAACACCACCTACATGGCCTCTTCACACAAAGAGATAGTAGTGGGCTGAGAACTAATTCTCCTTGATTCACCACTGCTTTGCATCCAAGCAAAGTGAATGCAGTTGGTTTAAAATAGTGTCATACCAGCAAGTCTAAATGACTATACAAGGAACAAAGCAGTGGAGAATCAGGCTCATTGTTTTCAGTCTGTTTCAGATCTGGGTGTTGTACATTTTTTCGCTTTGAATCATTTACCCGGTTAGCAATTACAGTAAATGAAAGTTATTGATTTTGATGGAGATGCTTTTCACTGTGCAAAGTTCTGACTCTTACATATATCAACAAAATATATTGGCAATTACATACATCAGAGTTCAGGTACAATGTCATAAATAAATCTCCTGCAACATAGTTTCACTAATTTCTCTGGCAAGGACTTTCTGCTTTCAGAGTTCATTCCTAACCGTTCTATCTAATTAAATTTATTGATTGCTTCAGAGTATAGTTGTGTCAGGAATGGGAATGCCATCTACCTTATTCTTTCTGCAAGTGCCAAGAGCAGTTGGTTCTCAGAAATAGAATTACCCTTTTAATTACTGACATAGAAGTTAGATCAAGTGTTGCCCAGGGATGTGAGTTAACTGGACAGGAACTGCTTTCTCAGTGATCAGTATTCTTAGGGCTTTGAGGAAGTGCATGATGAACTGTTGCCACCATTTTCCTGGATTCCAGAATGCATTCCTGTGTCTCACCATGGTCTCATCTTCCCCCACCGTTCTCTCCCTTCATAGAATCATAGAATATCAGGGTTGAAAGGGACCTCAGGAGGTCATCTAGTCCCACCCCCAGCTCAAAGCGGGACCAATCCCCAACTCCATCTACCAGAGAATAGCACCACTGCTAACACTCTCTATCTGCAGCATAGCTGGCCCCTGCACAGGAGCAAAGGGGATGAAAGAGCCATTGAACCCTCTCCTTGCCTTGCACACTTGTTCTAAGTCAGACAAAATGTTGCCCTACATCACTGTTCTCCTGTGTTCCTCTGTCCACTTACTACACCCACCTATTATCTCTTGTCCTGTACTTAGATTGGTATGTGTTTGTACGGCACCCTGCATAATGGGGCCCTGATCTGGAACTGGGGTCTCTAGTGCTAGTCTACATTACCAATAATGGTAAAGGGATCTGGGAACACAGATACTGCCCTTCTTGTCATGCACATTAACTCCTCTAATCTTCTTCCTTCTTGATGCAACTTTTTTTTCTTCTCCCATAAAGGATCGTCTCTGCTATTACTTTACATTGTCACTGAACCTTTCCCCCTATTTTCTATGATTTTTTTTAACTGATTTTCTTTTGCTTTGCCTTAGGAACCTGTAGCTTTAATGGCTCAAGTGTTAACGTTATCTGGTAATGGGCCAGTCACAGGGTGACTGGCCCCTTTAAGGGGTAATGGGACACCTGTGCTGTATTTAACTACATCCCAGCCTGAGGGGTGGGGCTGATGGAGTCAGGTGCTAGCATGATGAACAGCTGGGCCTCAGAATAAAAAGGTGTAATAGAGAAGCAGGTGAGACTTCTGTGGGAGGCCCTGAGGTAGGGGCTGCAGGAGGTAGAGCACTACCTAGGAGAAGCAGCCAGGTTCCCTGGAGAGGGGACACAGTAGGAATTTGTTCGGAAGAAAGGCCTCCAGGGGAAAAGCCATAGGAGGCAGTGCTCAGCTAAAGAAGCAAAGGAAAACTCTGCAAGGCCCAGGAGTAGGGGCAAAAAGCAGGGAAGTGCAGTGATTGATAGACCGTGAGAGGGCCTCCAGCGGAAGCAGACTGGGGAATGAAGAACAGCAAAGATGGAAAATGCAGCTTCTGTCTCTAGTTGACTTTCGCTTGCAACCTCATTACTGGAAAAACATAGGCACAGCAAAGTCTTATCAGCCACTCCAAGACCTGACAAATGTAAACCAGAACTGGGCTGCTTAGGGTATTGCTTTTAGCTGTCTGGTCACAGGCTTACAGTAGTACTGCAAAATCTAGTCTTCACCAGCTGAGCCAGAGTCTTATTAGACACAAGGGAAAAGGAGAGATAGAGAAAGAAAAGAAATAAGATGCGGAAGGGAAAATACCTGGGGGCATGGTGGAGAGACAAAGTCTGACATCACAGATGATGTTTGGGATTTAGCTGGAGCCAGATGACTATGTGATCAGGATTTCTCTCTCCCACTGGTCTGGTCAGGACATCTCTCAGGATCAGGATGAAGAAGACACAATGGTTGCATTTGGACCCAGCAGAGAAGGAGATAGAAACACAGATGTGTGCTGGGCTGGTTTGATGGTTTCAGCTGCAAAACTGAAACAAACATGAAAGTGAGGCTTTGTAATGTGGCAGTGGAGCTTCTTGAATATTTAAAGAGACCGGACATCACATTCCTCCACCCTGCTTTAAAAAAAAAATCTCCAATGTATATACATTATCGTTTACATGGCTAACATGAAATACTGTCTAACCTAAGAGCTGTGGGTGGACTACTGCAGATCTTAAATGGGAAAAGATTTTTCTGCCCTGGAACAGCAATTCAGTAACTAAACAATTTATAAACTCAGGCACACAATTGGTTTTCACAGTCTCTTGGGACAATGTGATGGTGTGTGCTGAACAACAGGAACAATCAATGACAAGGAATCAGCTGGATCTGGTATCTTAGGCATTTTTTGAAAATATTACTTCTTGCATTTTCCTGCTTTGATTTTTTCCTGCAAGACTCTACTAAAGAAGAGTTACTGGAACCTTTACTTATTCTGGAAGTTAGAATAAGGTTGGCTTGTTTTTCCGGTGCTGGTAATTACTAAAAGCATCACTTGTGATGGTGCCCCCCCATAAGGCTTTATGGAAATATGCTTATGACTATATATATATATATATATATATGACATAACTGGAATATTTTCTATGCTACGTATGCCATGTAGCATATCTATGTAAAGGTTCTGATCTACTGAATCTATTAATCCTATTTGTATGCATGTATCATTTTTGTATTTGAAGTTATTAATATTAGCCGTGTACTGGTTTGATTTCTAAATAACCTTAGTAGAGCATTTGGTCAGTTCCTGGAGAAAGGAATTCACAAAGTTAAGTGCCAAATCATGAAGCACGTAAAGAACAATGCATCTTGGAAGGCTCCAATCCACATAAGAAGTCTTCCTGGAGACAGTCCAGATGCTAGGTGGGCAATGGCTTCCGCCTGTAAAAACTGTGAATCATGCGTGGACATGTGACTGGCCCTGGTGACTCCAGAACTCCATCTTGGAGCTGGACTTTGCATAGGGGAGAGGAGGGGGTCTCCACCCACAAGAGAAAGTCTATTTAAGCCTGTGGGAGACCCCTCCATTTTGTCTTCAGATGGCTAAGGAGATAGCCTCTCCATTCCCAAGGATACCTGAAAGAAACTGGATCAAAGGACAGTAACTACAGGGGGTATGAGTGATTGCTGGACCCAGACTAGAAAGACATTAGTCTGTAAAAGAGAGCTTACTGGAACTGGTGAGGATTTTATCTGTATTCAGTTTGATTAGACATAGCCTTGCGTGTTTTATTTTATTTTGCTTGGTAATTCACTTTGGTCTGTCTGTTACTACTTGGAACCATTTAAATCCTACTTTCTGTATTTATTAAAATCACTTTTTCTTATTAATTAATCCAGAGTATGTATTAATAGTTGGGTGGGGGGACAAACAGCTGTGCATATCTCGCTATCTGTGTTACAGAGGGCAAACAATGTATGAGTTTACCCTGTATAAGCTTTGTACAGGGTAAAATGGATTTATTCAGGGTTTGGACCCCATTGGGAGTTGGGCATCTGAGTGTCAAGGACAGGAACACTTCTGTAAGCTGCTTTCAGTTAAGCCTACAGCTGTTAGAGGAGGTGGTTCAGACCTGGGTCTGGGTTTGCAGCAGGCTAGCAGGTCTGGCTCAAACCAGCAGGGCACTAAAGTCCTAAGCTGCTAGGGCAGGAAAGCAGGGCAGAAGTAGTCTTGGCACATCAGGTTGTAGCTGCTAGGAGGTTTCTGTGATCCAACCCGTCACATCACTAAAAGCTTGTGTTTGGTTCTTGGGGATCAAGAACACTGAACATAGCAATCAACAGCAGATAGATTAACAGCAAAGACTGAAGTCTGAGTTAAGGTGATAATAATAGTTTTGGAAGGAAAAAGAAACTGGACAAATGTGCAGTGTGTTAGGATGTGAGAAATATTTTCGTGAATTAGGCCTGATGTTTCCTAACTCACAAGTGGTGGAGAGATTCAGCATGAGCATGGCTCTGAAAAGAGAATTTGATTTTGGATAGCATCTAATACTTGAAATATAGCTCGTATGAGCTGTGAAAGTGTTTACTGAGAGAATACATAGTTGTGTTCAGTTTGAGTTTTATTGGTTTTCATTTGTTGTGACCTTTATAGCTTACTTAGAGTTTTAGCATTGTGAGTAGAACTGGGTGATTTTTTTCCCAGTCAAAATGTTGATGTTTAGATGGGGGAAAAAACCTTAAATATTTCCATGGAAAGCAGACACTTTTTATACAACCCAATTTCCTTCAATAAACAGTTTTAGCAACAAAATGTTGTTTGACCTATCAACTAATGATGGTAAAGTGCCCAGATAATATATTAATGAGATCCATGTAAGTACACAGAGAGATGGTTCTTCTACAACTCCCCACTTACAGAACAATCATAAAAGAAGCCCTCACTGGGGAATGTAGAGTCCTGGACACAAAAAAGCAGATTTCAGTGAGGATATATTCCCATTTAAAGCAAAAGGTTAGTGTAGGAAGTTAGAGGTTAAAACTGCTGTGGGAGCCAACGATAATCAAATATTTCACATCAGAAATACTCATAATTATGTGTGGCTGTAAAATCATCTGGCTGATATTTCTATGTTTAGTGGTTACCTTTCTTAGAGAAGAACAATAGAACTGACTGTAAAGCATTTCATCCTAAAGTTCTTGATCATTCAAACATTATTACCTGGGAGATTAAAGATCCTATAATTAAAGATAACTGTAATATTGGGGGGGGGGATTGAGATTGAAAATGTGCATAAAAGCAATACAGAATCTGGATGCTCTGCTTTTAATTGTCTCCTCATTTGTTTGCTGCCTTGTTTGGGCTAATTCTTCATATCCATGGGTTTTAAATACCTTTCAAAATTGTAAGATTTGTAGCTACCATTGTAACTCGTTCAATTGTAAACTATCCTTAAATGTAGATCATCTCTCACCCTAAAAGATTTCCCCTTAAATCCAAAATTGTACATTTGCAACTTAACAACAGGAGGCTGTATTTTTATATTCCGAACTGCTCTAATGCCAAAGTATGCAGCTGATTTAATGGCTGGTTTTGCAGGATAGAAAAATACTAATAATTCTCATCCAGCAGGAAATCAACAGCTCCTTTTTGGAAGGGTTTTTTTTTTTACAAATGAGATTTCTATAGCTCTGTCAAACATGCCATATTGTTCAAAGCAAAATAAATTTCATAGATTCATAGACTCATAGATATTAAGGTCAGAAGGGACCATTATGATCGTCTAGTCTGACCTCCTGCACAACACAGGCCACAGAATCTCACCCACCCACTTCTGCAATAAACCTCTCACCTATATCTGAGCCATTGAAGTCCTTACATTGTGGGTTAAAGACTTCATGGTGTTTGGTTCTTCTCTTCAGAGAGAAAAGCTCAAAACACTTTTCCTGTCAACCAAAATGCCCAATAAAAAGCATAAGGGAAAAAAAATTTGAACACCCAATTCACTTAGAAGCCTAGATCCCTTTGATGATCAATAGGACTTAAGCTACTAAGGGCCAAAAATCTCTTTTGATAACGGGACTTAGGTACTTTTAAACCATTTACCTTATTTGTATTTATTGAGCATTTTGATTTTACCCAATGTGCACAGGTTTGCTGAGATTTTCAAAGAAGCCCAAGGGGTTTGGGCTCCCAAATTTCACTTAAAACTGAGTCTCTAACTCCCTTTGGATACTTTGAAAATCCCAGTCTAAATCATTCATAGGCAAAGAGACAGATATCACAGTTACAACAGCTGCATCTTTTAAATCAAAGATGTATGCACAGTCCTGTGGAAGCTCACGAGCGAGTGTTCCTCCCAAGAATTCAGCTGCCCTGCAGATTTTAACCTGGCACATCAGCTGCCTTAGCCAAAGGTCAGTGCGTGGAGAACATACCGGTTTCTGGAATGAATAGGGCTCTCGCTTGCAGTTAGACAACTCAGATGCTTTGCCAGGTGACAGTTTCAGAGACCAGTAATGTACAGGCTGTATTATGAAATCAGTGAGATGAGGCTTTGCCACAGAAAAATTGGGATAATATATCTTGCCAGCTTTTTATGTGGTTATCTCAACAGTCCAGTGCACTATTTAGATTGGACAGCTGTCATAAATAGAAAGGGAAGGGTAAACACTTTTAAATCCCTCCTGGCCAGAGGAAAAACTCTTTCACCTGTAAAGGGTTAAGAAGCTAAGATAACCCCACTGGTACCTGACCAAAATGATCAATAAGGAGACAAGATACTTTCAAATCTGGAGGGCGGGGCGGAAGAAAGGGTTGTATCTGTCTGTGTGTTGGTTTTTCCCGGGACCAGAACAGGAATGCAGGTCAGAACTCCTGTAAAAAGTTAGTAAGCAATCTAGTTAGATATGCGTTACATTCTGTTTTGTTTAAATGGCTGATAAAATAAGTTGTGCTGAATGGAATGTAGATTCCTGTTTTTGTGTCTTTTTGTAACTTAAGGTTTTGCCTAGAGGGATTCTCTATGTTTTGAATCTGATTACCCTGTAAGATATTTACCATCCTGATTTTACAAAGGTGATTCTTTTACTTTTTCTTCAATTAAAAGTCTTCTTTTAAGAACCTGATTGCTTTTTCCTTGTTCTTAAGATCCAAGGGTTTGGGTCTGTGTTCACCTATGCAAATAGGTGAGAATTTTTATCAAGCCTTCCCCAGGAAAGAAGGTGTAGAGCTTGGGGGGATTTTGGGGGGAAAGACGTTTCCAAGTGGGCTCTTTCCTGGTTATATTTGTTAGATGCTTGGTGGTAGCAGCAATAAAGCCCAGGGACAAAAGAAAAATAGTTTGTACCTTGGGGAAGTTTTAACCTAAGCTGGTAAGAATAAGCTTAGGGTAAGAATAAGCTTTTTTCATGCAGGTCCCCATATCTGTTCCCTAGAGTTCAGAGTGAAGAAGGAACCCTGACCAGCTATCTAACCATTGAACAGGCATCTCATCCAAATGTGATTTTTTTCATGCACCTCATTCTTAACCCCCCCCCCGGCACTGCCAATTTTATTTAAAGTTTCATGTAAGGAAAAAAGTAGGATTAGTGGTGTAGTAAGAAGCCCCCATTCCCCACTGCCTTGCCCCTTGGACAGTCATCTACCCCTGTACTGAGTAAAAAATGGAACCAGATCAAAATTCTACATTCACATTCACTGGGGAAGCTGTTTGCACCACTTTGCGCTTGCTTGGATGGTTCTGCAGATCTCATTGACTTCCATGTGATACCTAGCATCCTAGGAGGTGGGGATAGAGATGATGTGACACCAACTTCCCCGCTCACCTCCTCCACCCTGGGGAAAGGCCAGAGGCCAGTTCAGCCCCCGGTGTAATTTAAATCAGGGTTTCTCAATCCAGGGGTTCTGGCCCAAAATTGGGTCACCAGAATGTTTGAAAGACTCACGTGGCAGCTGCTGTGGCTCCTGTCCCATGGGGCTGGCTGGCCTTGCCTCCCTTCTTCAGGCACTGCAACTTCTCGTTTCCCAGCATCACTCAGGTTTGGCCCAGCCCTCAGGATGATGCAGGGCTGTAAGCAGGGCGGGGCAAGTGGAGGAGCTGCCCAGGGCACAAAGCCATGGGGGTGAAAAAATGGGGAAGCAGAAATCTAGGGGGGGCATGTGACCTTGCATATGCCCCCAGGCTGTCCCATTTTTCCATCCCTGATGCTTTGTTCCCTGGTTATAGCCCTGGGTGCTGCAATCCCAGACCACGTGGTGATATACTTTGCTTCTTATCTATATAGTGTGTTACTTTGGGCAAAACAAAGAGTTTTATCTTTATTTTCTGTGTAACCATGTCTGACTTCTATGACTCATTGCTTGTACTCACTTAAGATCTCTCTTTTTGTAGTTAAAAAAAATTGTTTTATTGCTTCATCTAAACCAGTGTGTCAAAGTTGAAGTGTCTGGGTATCTCCACCTAAGGTGACAAGTTGTGTGTATATCATTCCCTAAAAGGAATAACGGACTTAATATATTTGAACTGCCCAGGAGAGGGTTGGGCAAAACAAGACATACATTTCTGGGGGGAAATCCAGGACTGGGAGTGTGATGGGGTCACGCTGCAGTATAACCAAGGCTGGTAAAACCAGAGTGTAACCCATGTGTAGCTGTCAGGGACTCTGACACAGGCACTCAGGGTGTGAATTGCCTACTCGAAGGCTGTTTGTGAATGGCTCGGGGATCTACTTCAGCAAGGGCATTGTAAGGCACCCGAGGTTGCAGGGTAGAGGTGACACACAGCCCCTTACTAGTCTGGATTGCACCCTGGTATGTCACAGCACGTCTTCCCTTTCCTTACTCAAGTGAGAGGGTGGAAAACAAACATCTGTAAACCATAGCAGAATCAAAGCTTTCTGGTTCAGAAAGGGGTTTTCATCAAGGATAGGATAGGATACTGCTTGAGTTGAATCTTTGTCCAGATCTTAAACTTTCTTACCCTTCTTTTAGTTCTGACAAAAGTTTGAGGGGCAGATTCAACAATGCTTTGTGACATACCACTGTCACAAATTTCGGAGTAACAGCCGTGTTAGTCTGTATTCACAAAAAAAGAGAAGGAGTACTTGTGGCACCTAAGAGACTAACAAATTTATTGGAGCATAAGCTTTCGTGAGCTACAGCTCACTTCATCGGATGAATTCGGTGGAAAATACAGTGGGGAGATTTATATACACACACAAGAACATGAAACAATGGGTGTTACCATACACACTGTAAAGAGAGTGATCACTTAAGATGAGCTATTACCAGCAGGAAGGAGGGGGGGAAGGAGGAAAACATTTTGTGGTGATAATCAAGGTGGGCCATTTCCAGCAGTTAACAAGAATGTCTGAGGAGCAGTAGGGAGTGGGGGGGGGAGAGAAATAACATGGGGAAATAGTTTTACTTTATGTAATGACTCATCCACTCCCAGTCTCTATTCAAGCCTAAGTTAATTGTATCCAGTTTGCAAATTAATTCCAATTCAGCAGTTTCTCATTGGAGTCTGTTTTTGAAGCTTTTTTGTTGAAGGATAGCCACTCTCAGGTCTGTAATCATGTGACCAGAGAGATTATAGTGTTCTCCGACTGGTTTTTGAATGTTATAATTCTTGACGTCTGATTTGTGTTCATTTATACTTTTACATAGAGACTGTCCAGGTTCACCAATGTACATGGCAGAGGGGCATTGCTGGCACATGATGGCATATATCACATTGGTAGATGCGCAGGTGAACGAGCCTCTGATAGTGTGGCTGATGTGATTAGGCCCTATGATGGTGTCCCCTGAATAGATATGTGGACAGAGTTGGCAACGGGCTTTGTTGCAAGGATAGGTTCCTGGGTTAGTGGTTCTGTTGTGTGGTGTGTGTTGCTCGTGAGTATTTGCTTCAGGTTGGGGTGCTATCTGTAAGCAAGGAGTGGCCTGTCTCCCAAGATCTGTGAGAGTGATGGGTCGTCCTTCAGGATAGGTTGTAGATCCCTGATGATGCGTTGGAGAGGTTTTAGTTGGAGGCTGAAGGTGATGGCTAGTGGCGTTCTGTTATTTTCTTTGTTGGGCCTGTCTTGTAGTAGGTGACTTCTGGGTACTCTTCTGGCTCTGTCACTCTGTTTCTTCACTTCAGCAGGTGGGTATTGTAGTTGTAAGAATGCATGATAGAGCTCTTGTAGGTGTTTGTCTCTGTCTAAGGGGTTGGAGCAAATGCGGTTATATCATAGAGCTTGGCTGTAGACAATGGATCATGTGGTGTGATCTGGATGAAAGCTAGAGGCATGTAGGTAGGAATAGCGGTCAGTAGGTTTCCGATATAGGGTGGTGTTTATGTGACCATCGCTTATGAGCACCATAGTGTCCAGGAAGTGGATCTCTTTTGTGGCCTGGTCCAGGCTGAGGTTGATGGTGGGATGGAAATTGTTGAAATCATGGTGGAGTTCCTCAAGGGCTTCTTTTCCATGGGTCCAGATGATGAAGATTTCATCAATGTAGCGCAAGTAGAGTAGGGGCATTAGGGGATAAGAGCTGAGGAAGCGTTGTTCTAAGTCAGCCATAAAAATGTTGGCATACTGTGGGACCATGCGGGTACCCATCGCAGTGCCGCTGATTTGAAGGTATACATTGTCCCCAAATGTGAAATAGTTATGGATGAGGACAAAGTCACAAAGTTCAGCCACCAGGTTAGCCATGACATTATCGGGGATACTGTTTCTGACGGCTTGTAGTCCATCTTTGTGTGGAATGTTGGTGTAGAGGCTTCTACATCCATAGTGGCTAGGATGGTGTTTTTAGGAAGATCACCGATGGATTGTAGTTTCCTCAGGAAGTCAGTGGTGTCTCGAAGATACCTGGGAGTGCTGGTAGCGTAGGCCTGAGGAGGGTGTCTACATAGCCAGACAATCCTGCTGTCAGGGTGCCAATGCCTGAGATGATGGGGCGTCCAGGATTTCCAGGTTTATGGATCTTGGGTAGCAGATAGAATACCCCAGGTCGCGGTTCCAGGGCTGTGTCTGTGCGGATTTGTTCTTGTGCTTTTTCAGGGAGTTTCTTGAGTAAATGGTGTAGTTTTTTTTGCTAACTCTCAGTGGGATCTGAGGGTAATGGCTTTGTAGAAAGTGGTGTTGGAGAGCTGCCTAGTAGCCTCTTGTCCATATTCTGACCTATTCATGATGACGACAGCACCTCCTTTGTCAGCCTTTTTGATTATGATGTCAGAGTTGTTTCTGAGGCTGTGGATGGCATTGTGTTCTGCACGGCTGAGGTTATGGGGCAAGCGATGCTGCTTTTCCACAATTTCAGCCCATGCACATCTACGTAAAAGAATAAATAGAGACAAATCAGATGTCAAGAATTATAACATTCAAAAACCAGTCGGAGAACACTTCAATCTCTCCAGTCATTTGATTACAGACCTGAGAGTGGCTATCCTTCCACAAAAAAGCTTCAAAAACAAACTCCAATGAGAGACTGCTGAATTGGAATTAATTTGCAAATTGGATACAATTAACTTAGGCTTGAATGGAGACTGGGAGCGGATGGGTCATTAGATAAAGTAAAACTATTTCCCCATGTTATTTCTCCCCCCACCCCACTCCCTACTGTTCCTCAGACGTTCTTGTTAACTGCTGGAAATGGCCCACCTTGATTATCACCACAAAAGATTTTCTTCCTCCCCCCCTTCCTGCTGGTAATAGCTCATCTTAAGTGATCACTCTCCTTACAGTAAAAAGAAAAGGAATACTTGTGGCACCTTAGAGACTAACAAATTTATTAGAGCATAAGCTTTCATGAGCTACAGCTCACTTCATCGGATGCATTTGGTGGAAAAAACAGAGGAGAGATTTTGTAGCTCACGAAAGCTTATGCTCTAATAAATTTGTTAGTCTCTAAGGTGCCACAAGTACTCCTTTTCTTTTTGCGAATACAGACTAACACGGCTGCTACTCTGAAACCTCTCCTTACAGTGTGTATGATAAAACCCATTGTTTCATGTTCTCTGTGTGTGTATATAAATCTCCCCACTGTATTTTCCACCAAATGCATCCGATGAAGTGAGCTGTAGCTCACAAAAGCTTATGCTCAAATAAATTTGTTAGTCTCTAAGGTGCCACAAGTATTCCTTTTCTTTTTCACTGTCACAAAGTAGCTGTAAACTCATCTTAAATATCCAAATTCAAAGGACTTCGGGCTGCTTTGCATCACTGGAGTGATATCCTGGCCTCATTACACCTGTAGAGCAGAGCACCCCATAGCACACTGGTTAGGACACTTTTGGAGGGGTGGCATCTCCTCTTCCTCCTCCTCCTAGCTCTTTTACGAATCCAGCCTTTTAAAAATGCCGAAAAACAAAGTGTTTCAGGTTGGTTGATGTGTTTTGTTTGACACAGGATGCACTTTTTCAATTCACTGACATTTTTCTGAATTCTTGGATACAGTTGGACCCGTTGATTTTTCAGAGCAGAGAGCAAACCAAAGAATCATTTATTCACCAAGCTCTATTATGGAAACTTTGCTGATTTACACTTCTGGGGATCTAATGGAGTTAGAGTGATTTGGCTGAGAAATTGGTCTAAAAATGAGCAAATTGTCTTATTAGAAGGCACCTTTCTCAATCAACCAAATTTAATTAGTTTCTTGAATAATGTCTTTAGACAGGTGTCAATGCACTTGTCTTTCTGTATTTTCTCCCACCAAAAAACAGTGAAACGCTAGGTATGATCACACATACAAAAATAATGTATTTCTTTAAAAATGTTTGCCGTGTAGATGTAAGAAATGATATTTAATGCCCACATACCGTCCTCCTGACACCCAGCCTTTGTTTTGACAAAGCTGGTAGTCATGCACACCATAGATGAATGCACCTGTGGGTATGTTGTCTTGGAAACCTTCACTGCTAGCTAATGTTATAATTGTCAAGAAAATATAGGTTTTCACCAGTGACTCGGAGAATGCTTCTATTTCACACCCATACTTTTCATTTGCATTCTTTGGAGGATTATTTCTCCCTCCCCCTGCATTTTTATGACAAGATTATTTCTCTCTCCTCCTGCATTTTGTTTTATTGTTAAAATGCCATTGTGTCAGCAGTGATGCTGTGCAAACACACTGAGCTCTCTGTGTTTGTCAAGAAGGTTTTAAAAAATATTTTGAAAGAAGGGTGTCAAGGTTCCTTCCCCACTGTGAACTCTAGGGTACAGATGTGGGGACCTGCAAAACCCCCTAATCTTATTCTTATCATCTTAGGTTAAAAACTTCCTCATGGTACAAACTTTGCCTTGTCCTTGAACCCTATGCTGCCACCATCAAGCGTGTTAAAGAAAGAACAGGCAAAGAGCCCACTTGGATACGTCTTCCCCCCAAAATATCCCCCCAAGACTTACACCCCCTTTCCTGGGGAAGGCTTGATAAAAATCCTCACCAATTTGTATAGGTGAACACAGACCCAACCCCTTGGATCTTAAGAAGAATGAAAAAGCAATCAGGTTCTTAAAAGAAGACTTTTAATTAAAGAAAAAAGTAAAAGAATCACCTCTGTAAAAATCAGGATGGTAAATACCTTACAGGGTAATCAGATTCAAAACACAGAGAATCCCTCTAGGCAAAACCTTAAGTTACAAAAAGATACAAAAACAGGAATATACATTCCATCCAGCACAGCTTATTTTACCAGCCATTAAACAAAAGGGAATCTAATGCATTTCTAGCTAGATTGCTTACTAACTTTTTACAGGAGTTCTGAGCTGCATTCCTGATCTGTTCCCGGCAAAAGCATCACACGGAAAGACAGACCGTTTGTTCCCCCCCCTCCAGCTTTGAAAGTATCTTGTCTCTTCATTGGTCATTTTGGTCAGGTGCCAGTGAGGTTATCTTAGCTTCCTAACCCTTTACAGGTGAAAGGGTTTTGCCTCTGGCCAGGAGGGATTTTATAGCACTCTGGACAGAAAGGTGGTTACCCTTCCCTTTATATTTATGACAAGGGGTATTAAGATTCTGCCAGTTGCCAAGCATACGTCAACCACATTTTATTCTGTGCACAGCTATAAGCCTGAAGTGCCAACTACCTACACCAGAGTTGCATAAGTCCTGCCGAGCAACCTTACTTAGACTGTAATCTCTCCAGAGCAGGGACTCTCCTTTTCTAATGTGTTTGGGCAGTGCATAACCTAATGGGGTCACCGACTGCAGTCCAGAGTTAATATTGTAATACAAAAAATATTAATAACCTGTTCTGATGGCTGCTACTAAAGCATACACATCCTTTATATGCAGCATAGGGGGTCTCCATACGAGGCCTTCATCATACTCCGGCACATAAGATACCAATGGCAAGGTAGCCTGTGGGTAGCAACAGGAAAAGAGTGTCAGAATTTGTACTCATGCAGATCTAGTGGCCCCAACATAGGGTGAAAAGAGTCTGCAATTGCTACTCTGGCCCATATGCTATAAGCAGACTTCATTGCAGCCTAAGCCCTTACCTGAGCCAAATCCTGTGAATTTTCAAGCATATAAGCACCTTACAGGAAGCCACGCTAACGTCAAACCAACTATTCAAGTGTGAGGAGAGATACTCACATGCTTCCACTTTTGTAGGAGCAGAGCGAGTGCCGGCAGTGGGACAGCAGCACAGAGATTTGTTGGAGGGGGGAGGTGTCTTTCGTCATTGGAGCCAGACATTTTGATTCAGTGCTTCCGATTAATCAGACCGCAAAGTAAACAGAGCAATATTTTGGCCCAGTGCAGCCTCCATATTTTTCCTAGGCTTTTCACAGCAAGCAAAAGGAGAATTTATTTGGAGTATAAACCTAACTTAGCAGAAATGTGCAAGTGAAAGATTATGTGTGACTGGGATCATCAACAAGAGAAGAAAATATTGTTTGCATCATTAAGCTGTGGCAGAAGTACATGTATTATCGTGAAAGCAAAGCAACCGAAGATTCTAAAATACAACTCTGTGCTGCTGAGTTGAAACTGCAGTAAATCTAGTGTAGCCATGGTAACAAGACAGCAAGTTGTGCCTCTCCCATACACTTTGTTGTAAAACATACTGGCCTTTTTTTATCTGGTTTAGGAAGTCTCAGGCTCTACAGGAGTAGAGCTGGGCCAACATTTTTCAGCTTATAACCTGTCCACTCGTAGTAATTCATAAAGATTACTTTATGATTAGTAATTTACTAATAAATTACTAAAAGATTAGTAATTTATGTCCACTCGTAGTAATTCATAAAGATGATGACTAGTCACTGAGCCAGGGTGAGGAAGATAATGCCTGGTGGTTAGGGCACTGGTGTCCTAAGATCAAAACCCTGCACCAATGACTATTTAGTTGCTTATAAAAAAGCAAAACGGTTTCAACAGGAAAAATAGAGAAAATTCCTCCCCAGAATATTCCCATAGTCCAGTCTCCAAGTTTAAATCCTTTTTCCATATCAGAGGCAGGGATGGAACTGAATCTGGGTCTCCCGCATCCCAGGAGAGGCCTCTGTTGGCATAATGTACCGGTCACTTTGTCAGTAGGTGCTGCATTAGGACTACCTTACAGGATGTGCATTAGTTTGCTTTTCGCCTGGCACATGTTCATTGTTCCGTCACATTGGAACTTTGATTGTGGTTTAATGGAGAACTCGTACTTTCCCAAAGTCTTATGTAGATCAATATTATGCTGACATCTTGACACGACCAGGAAATGAGCAAACAATGACCTGTCTGAGGTTAGCTCTGTAATAATCCCTGACACCTTCAGTCTGACGTTCTTCTGTGCATTTGAGCACAGCTTCAGTTTGTTCTTCTTGATTAGAGCCCATAGACTGACAGAGCTTTGGATAACTCTTTGGGTTTTGCAGGCTTCATACAAGTCCTGACTCAAAGGATCCATTTGATTGATAAATTTAGCTATCTCATCACTGAAAACTGCTTTCATCATGATATTGATTAGCTCCAGTCAGTGATGTGAATAGGTTCCTAGTACAAGTAAGCTCAACCTGTAGTTTTAAAATTGCCCCTTCTTGACATGCTTAATGTTTCATTCAAAATTCAACGGAGTTCTGGGGTTGTCCAAAACCAAAACAAACAAACAAAAAACAGCTGAGAGCATTTGGATGCTGTCGCATGCGCACCAACCCCAACCACCCATCTCCCAATGGCTTTCATTGCTCTGTTATCATGTCATAAGGCTTTGTGTCAACCAAGTGCACACAAGGGAACTGGTGACCCTTTAACAGACCAATTTCCTTTTTTAAATTCCTCCCATATATCAGGGTCAAACTTCTCTATGTCTCTTATTTCAGCGTGGTACCAGGAATCAACACCGAACAGCTGGTTAAATCTAAAGCGAAAAAGTTTTTCATGAAGTCTTCCCGTGCTGCGAGAGTGACTTCTAATTAGCAGTCCTGACTATATAAAGAGCAGCAGAGACTCTTCATGTATTGCCCCACCATCGTGAAAGCTGGCATTGGCACTGAGTCAAACTCATCAAATTGTTTGATCCTTTCTGTGATACTGCAGCTCTCCATCATGTACAATAGGTCACTGAGAGTAGGATGTACACTGGATGTTTGTACGCCCGTGCAAGGAAGGTTACAAAATGGGTAACAAAATGGAGGACTAGAACAACTGGTGCAGGAAGTGAAACCAGAAACTTGGTGGAATAGTAGTCATGATTGGTGTACAGGTACTGAAGGGCACGTGCTGTTCCGGAAAAACAGAAATAAAGGTAAGGGTGGTAGAATAGCATTCTACATTAATGATGAGGATTAGAAGTAATGGAATGGATAAGACAGAGTCTGTTTGGGCCAAAATCACTCTGGGGAAGAAAACTACTAGACGTTCCCCTGGGACAGTGCTTGTGGTATGCTACAGACCCCCTGGATCTAATCTGGATATGTATATAGACCTCTTCAATATTTGTAATGAATTAAATAGTAGTGGGAATTGTGTGATTATGGGAGACATTAACTTCCCGGATAGAGATAGAAGGACAAGTACTACTAATAATAGTAGGGCCCAGATTTTCCTGAATGTGATAGCACAGATTTCTTCAGCAAATAGTTGCTGAACCAACAAGATGTGATGCCATTTTAGATTTGGTATTGGTGAGT
The DNA here is from genome assembly GCF_009764565.3 of Dermochelys coriacea. NCBI lineage: Eukaryota > Metazoa > Chordata > Testudines > Dermochelyidae > Dermochelys > Dermochelys coriacea. Next base: position 7,313,407 of record NC_050071.1, on the reverse strand, counting down.
AGTGAGGACCTCATAGAAGAACAGGTGGTAGGGGATAATCTTGGTTCAAGTGATCATGATCTAATTCAATTTAAATTAAATAGAAGGATAAACAAAAATAGATCTGCAACTAGGGTCCTTGATTTCAAAAGGGCTAGCCTTTAAATAAATAAGGGAAATAGTTAGGGAAGTGGACTAGACTGAAGAACTCAGGGATCTGAATGTGGAGCAGGCTTGGAATTACATAAGTCAAAGTTGCAGAATCTATCTGAAGCTTGCATGTCAAGGAAGGAGTGGAAATAATATAGAAGTGTTGCAGACCAAGCTGGTTGAACTAGCATCTCAAACAAGTCATTAACAAAAAGCAAAAAACCTACAAGGAATGAAAGATGGGATGGATCAGCAAGGAATGCTACCTCCTGGACGTCAGAAAGTGTAGGGATAAAGTGAGAACTGCCAAAAGCCAAGGAGAGTTGGACCTTGCAAAGGAAATTAAAATCATTAGTAAAAAGGTTCTACATCCATGTAAATAAAAAGAAAACAAGGAAAGAAGTGAGACCATTAAGCACTGAGGATGGGGGGGAGATTAAAGATAATCTAGGCATGGCCCAACACCTACATAAATACTTTGCCTCAGTTTTTAATAGGGCTAATGAAGAGCTTAGAGGTAGTGGCAGGATGACTAATGGTAACAAGTATATGGAGGTAGAAATTACCAGGTCTGAGGTAGAAGTCAAACTCAAAGAGTTTATTGGGACTAAATTGGGGAAGTTGAATAATCTCCATCCAAGAATATTAAAGAACTGGCACATGAAATTGTAAGACCAATATTTAGGTTTTTTAATGAATCTGGAAGCTCAGGGGTTGTATCCTATGACTGGAGAATTGATAATATAGTTCCTATTTTTAAGAAGGGGAACAAATTAATCAGGGAAACTACAGACCTATTAGTTTGGCCTCAATGGTATGCAATGTCTTGGAACAAATTTTGGAAGAAAGAGTAGGGACATATAGATAAATGGTAATTAGGATAAAAAACAACATGGTTTTACAAAAGGTAGCTCATGCCAGACCAACCTGATCTCCTTTTTTGAGAAGATAACTGATAGTTTAGACAATGAAAATGCAGTAGATCTTATCTACCTGGATATAAGTAAGGTATTTGATACAAAAAAGAAAAGGAGACTTGTGGCACCTTAGAGACTAACAAATTTATTTGAGCATAAGCTTTCATGAGCTACAGCTCACTTCCTCAGATGCATGTAGTGGAAAATACAGTGGGGAGATTTTATATACACAGAGAACATGAAACAATGAGTGTTACCATACACAATGTAACAAGAGTGATCAGGTAAGGTGAGCTATTACCAGCAGAAGAGCGGGGGGGAGGGGGTGGAACCTTTTGTAGTGATAATCAAGGTGGGCAATTTCCAGCAGTTGACAAGAACATGTGAGGAACGGGGAGTGGGGGGGGAGATAAACATGGGGAAATAGTTTTACTTTGTGTAATGACACATCCACTCCCAGTCTTTATTCGAGCCTAAGTTAATTGTATCCAGTTTGCAAATTAATTCCAATTCAACAGTCTCTCGTTGGAATCTGTTTTTGAAGATTTTTTGTTGAAGATTTGCCACTTTTAGGTCTGTAATGGAGTGACCAAAGAGATTGAAGTGCTCTCTGACTGGTTTTTGAATGGTATAATTCTTGACGTCTGATTTGTGTCCATTTATTCTTTTACGTAGAGACTGTCCAGTTTGGTCAATGTACATGACAGAGGGGCATTGGTGGCAAATGATGGCATATATCACATTGGTAGATATGTAGATGAATGAGCCTCTGATAGTGTGGCTGACATGATTGGGCCCTATGATAGTGCTCTCTGAATAGATATGTGGACAAATCCGCACAGACACACCCCTGGAACCGTGACCTGGGGTATTCTATCTGCTACCCAAGATCCATAAACCTGGAAATCCTGGACGCCCCATCATCTCAGGCATTGGCACCCTGACAGCAGGATTGTCTGGCTATGTAGACTCCCTCCTCAGACCCTAGGCTACCAGCACTCCCAGCTATCTTCGAGACACCACTGACTTCCTGAGGAAACTAGAATCCATCTGTGATCTTCTTAAAAACACCATCCTGGCCACTATGAATGTAGACGCCTCTACACCAACATTCCACACAAAGATGGACTACAAGCCGTTGGGAACAGTATCCCCGATAATGTCACGGCAAACCTGGTGGCTGAACTTTGTGACTTTGTCCTCACCCATAACTATTTCACATTTGGGGACAATGTATACTGTGATGGGGCAAGGCCAGATGGCTATAGAAAAGTAGTGGGAGATATATTAGCTCCAGGCTAAACAAATCCCTGGTACCAGTATAAGTGAAATGGCAGCTGCTCTAGGTCTATTAAAACACCTGGGGCCAATTAAGAACTTTCCAGAAGGCAGGGAGAATGCTAGCTTGATTGGGACACCTGAAGCCAAACAGGGGCTGGCTGAAACTAGTTAAAAGCCTCCCAGTTAGTCAGGTGATTGTGCATGTCAGGAGTGGTGTGAGGAAGTTGTGCGGTTGGAGAGAGAGGCTAGGGACAGGTATTAACGTCTGGTGGTATGGGCCTCTGGTGAGGGCCCAAAAAGAAAAGGAGAACTTGTGGCGCCTTAGAGACTAACACATTTATTTTGCGGGGAGAGGGATAGCTCAGTGGTTTGAGCATTGGCCTGCTAAACCTAGGGTTGTGAGTTCAATCCTTGAGGGAGCCATTTAAGGATCTGGGGCAAAAATTGGGGATTGGTCCAGCTTTGAGTAAGGGGTTGGACTTAGATGACCTCCTGAGGTCCCTTCCAAACCTGATATTCTATGATTTGTTGGAGAGACTGAGTAGTACACACCATATCAGGCATAAGGAAGGAGGCCCTGACGTAAGGGTGAAGTGGAGCTTGAGGAAGTGAGGGCTGCTATGGGGGAAGTAGCCCAGGGAATTGTACATGTCATGTTTCTAAAAGGTCAGCTACCATAACTGATACTATTAGGATCCCTGGGCTGGAGCGCGGAGTAGAGGGTGGGCCTGGGTTCCCCCACCCCTTTGCCTCCTCATTAATCACTGAGACTGGAAGACAACTGAGACTGTGAAAGGAAGGATAACTTCTCCTCACCTCCCTCACTGGCTTATGATGAAAATGGCTCAGTAGACTGTGACCCTTGTCTCTAGAGAGAGAAGGGTTATGTGGAGAGTCACAGTGAGCTTCTGAGGCTAGCGAAATCCACCAGGAAATGCAGGACCCATGGAGGGAAGGACAGAGCTTTGTCATAATACCTTCAAATCAGCATCACTGCTATGTGTACCCGCATGGCCCCACAGTATGCCAACATTTTTATGGCTGATTTAGAACAACGCTTCCTCATCTCTCGTCCCCTAATGCACCTACTCTACTTGCACTCATTGATGACGTCTTCATCATCTGGACCCATGGAAAAGAAGCCCTTGAGGAATTCCACCAGGATTTCAACAATTTCCATCCCACCATCAACCTCAGCCTGGACCAGTCCACACAAGAGATCCACTTCCTAGACACTACGGTGCTAATATGCGATGGTCACATAAAGGCCACTATATACCGGAAACCTACTGACTGCTATGCTTACCTACATGCCTCCAGCTTTCATCCAGACCACACCACATGATCCATTGTCTACAGCCAAATTCTACGATACAACTGCATTTGCGCCATCCCCTCAGACAGAGACAAACACCTACAAGATCTCTATCAAGCATTCTTACAACTACAATACCCACCTGCTGAAGCTGTTAGCCTTCTTGGAACAAGGACACACTGTTGATTCATATCCAGCTTTTCATCCACTGTAACCCCTAGATTGTTTTCTGCAGAACTACTGCCCAGCCACTCGGTTCCTAGTCTGTAGCAGTGCATGGGATTCTTCCGTCCTAAGTGCAGGACTCTGCACTTGTCCTTGTTGAACCTCATTAGATTTCTTTTGGCCCAATCCTCTCATTTGTCTGTGTCCCTCTGTATCCTATCCCTACTCTCCAGTGTATCCCAGTTTAGTGTCCTCTGAAAACTCGCTGAGGGTGCAATCCATCCTCCAGATTATTAATGCAGATGTTGAACAAAACCAGCACCAGGATTGACCCCTAGGGGCATGCCACTTGAGACCAGCTGCCAATTAGTCATCGAGCCGTTGATCACTACCCATTGAGCATGACGATCTAGCCAGCTTTCTATCCACCTTATAGTCCATTCATCCAATCCATACTTCTTTAACTTGCTAGCAAGAATACTGTGGGAGACCATATCGAAAGCTTTGCTAAAGTCAAGGTATAAACCTAATTTTAAGCCTAGTGCAGGGGGTGGCGATGGGTTCAGCTGACTAATCACAAGTGTGTTGGCATCTTCCCTCTTAAAGGTACAGTCTCATCCTGTACCCAGATCCTGTTAAGATACTTTAGTCAGATTTTCTGAGTAGCTCAGAATGTAGAATTCTGTACTATTGAAAATCTTTCCACTTATTTTTGCACTTAAATAAGATCTAATCTCTTTTGAAAATTCTGACCTTACTGTCATATTGTCCAAACTAAATTATTGTGAAAAAAAATCAGTTAAACCAGTAAAGTTATGCTTAGTATTGACAGCAGGATTATTCAACAAGTCCTAATGAGAAAGAAAGAAAGAAAGAAAGAAAGAAAGAAAGAAAGAAAGAAAGAAAGAAAGAAAGAAAGAAAGAAAGAAAGAAAGAAATGCAGCAAATTGAATTCATCTAACAAATACTTAAAACTATGGAACACTTATGGGATGCTGGAGTTAGATCTCTAATTAGATAAACTGTCAAAAACATCTATACTTTTAAGTAGAACAGAGACTAAATTGTTTTCTGTGAATAAAATATTCCCTTGAACACATATTGATGATTTCCCCCCTTCCATTCAAATACTCTATAGATATGTGTATATAAATCTCCCCACTGTATTTTCCACTGAATGCATCCGATGAAGTGAGCTGTAGCTCTCAAAAACTTATGCTCAAATAAATTTGTTAGTCTCTAATGTGCCACAAGTCCTCCTTTTCTTTTTGCGGATACAGACTAACACGGCTGCTACTCTGAAATCTATAGATATAGGTAACACAGTTCAAAGACTAGTATTTAAATGAAAATGTTCCTAACTCTTTCTGTCTTAATATACCCATAATAATATTGATGAAATACAGTTCAATTTATTGTTTATTATCTTCTAAGCATATTATTAGCTAAAGTTTGGCACAGTCCTCAGGCATAAAACCTGTTACAGACATAAATCCTGACCTCATAGGTCAGGTTTACATACCCCTTTACCATTTTTGCAGCCCTCAGCACAGCAGGCTGGACTAGATGATCTCATAGACTCATAGATATTAAGGTCAGAAGGAATCATTATGATCATCTAGTCTGACCTCCTGCACAATGCAGGCCACAGAATCTCATCCATCCACTCCTGCAATAAACCTCTCACCTATGGCTGAGCTATTGAAGTCCCCAAATCATAGATTAAAGACTTCAAGGTGCAGAGAATCCTCCAGCAAATGACCCATGCCCCATGCTACAGAGGAAGGTGAAAAACCCCCAAGGCCTCTTCCAATCTGCCCTGGAAGAAAATTCCTTCCCAACCCCAAATATGGCGATCAGCTGAACCCTGAGCATGTGGGCAAGATTCACCAGCCAGATACCCAGGAAAGAATTCTCTGTAGTAACTCAGATCTCTCAAGGTCCCTTCCAGCCCTACATTTCTGTGATTCCACAGGTTATAAATTAACTTTTCAAATGTGAAATCATTCTCTAGCTTGTCAAATAAAATGATAAGGAAATGTATTTTCTATCCTTTTTGCCAGTCACCCACTGCTTTGTTGTTTTATATAGCACAGTGTGGAATTGACAATGCTAAAATTAAGAATGAGAAAGTATTGTTATGTGGGTAAGACATCAACGGGAGCTGTTTTGTGCTTATCACTCCTGATTGCCAGGCCACTCATTTAGATGTCTGTCTACGCACTTAAGAGCCCAATATTAGACATCCATTTTTGTAAAAGCTTGGCAAAGACACCTGTTGTCACGTAGGAATGACTGAGTGAGTTTGACCTGAAATAAAAAGAGCTCAAATGAATCTTTATCCAAAGTGCGAACTAAACTCAAAAATATTGTGTTGGTCAAAAATATGTAATCCCCTTTCATTCCTGTTTTTAATTTTGATCTGATTCTGTGCTTCCCAGTTCTGTCTGTGCTGGGAACCAGAACAGCAAAAGTACTGGGAGGGAGGTTCTTCTTTTGAAATGATCAAAGTCAGAGTGCTGGTTCATGAGCTGGAAAGACCTATTTTACATGACAAAGAGGTTTTGGCAGTTCACACAAATAGATCCAAAGATTTCCAGGACCAGAAAGACCATTAGGTTATCTAGTCTGACCTTCTGCATAACACAGATCAGAGAATTTCACCAGGTTAAATAACCAAAATCAATGCTTTGATCCTAATATTCCCTCATTACTGTGGGCTTGATCCAATAAGGTCAATGAAAAGATTCCATCGACTCCAATACATGTTGGATCATGTCTTATTTTCAACATTTTGAAACTTGGGCAAAATTTTTCCATTTCCTTGTATGGGGTTCAACCAAATTCATTTTATGCCTGATTTAAAAAAAAATCCCTTCTCTTATGGAAGCTCATATGGTTTTATAATCTATCCATATTCTATTTTTATTTTCTTCATCATCTGAAGTACTTACTAGTTTGTCTTATGAAACCCAAGGATGGTCATGAGGGTTGAACTGTTTTCTTTTCATCTACTATACTGATCCACTTGGATATATTGATTCACCACTACAGTCCTCTCCATGTACACTGCTTTGTGACAGGGCCTGCCTCTGTGATGCCTTCTTGTAGCCCAAGAGGGCAGTCTACCTCCTGTTGCAGGGTCTTCAATGGTCGTGTGCTGCCTCTCACAGGTCAGGTGCAGTGATGCTCTGGATTAGACACACTTGAGTTCGATCTCTTCCTGGATATTCAAGTGGAGAAATGAAAGGAATACTACAAAAGGACAAACCAATCATTAGTTAAACAGGGGATCCTCGGGTGTAGAGAGGTTATTTTAGCTCTGTAGTTGGCACTGGTGTGACTGCTGCTGGGTACTGTATCCAGTTCTGGTGCCCACAATTCAAGAAAGGAATTGATAAATTGGAGAGGGTTCAAAGAAGAGCCACAATAATGATTAAAGGTTTAGAAAAACGTTTTATAGTAATAGACTCAAAGAGCTTGATCTATTTAGCTTAATAAAGAGATGGTTAAAGGGTGACTTGATTACTCTATAGCTACTTGCACGGGGAACAAATATTTAATAATGGGCTCTTCAATCTACCAGAGAAAAGTATAACACTATTCAATGGCTAGAAATTGAAGCTAGCCAAATTCAGACTGGAAATAAAGTATATTTTTAACAGTAAGAGCAATTAGCTATTGAAACAATCTACCAAGGTTCATGGTGGACTCTCCATCACTGACAATTTTTAAAATCAAGGTTGTACGTTTGTTCTAAAAGATCTGCTCTAGAAATTATTTTGAGGAAGGTATACCACAAGCATTTAGTTTCAGAAAGGGGAATTACACAAAAATGAGGAAGTTAATTAAAGAGAGAAAAAAAGTACAGTGCCAAAAGTGAAATCCCTAAAAGCTGAATGGAAACTTTTTAAAAACACCATAATAGAGGCTCTACTTAAATGCACACACCAAATTAAAAAACATAGTAAGAGAACCAAAAAAGTGCCACTGTGGCTAAACAACAAAGTAAAAGAAACAGGGAGAGGAAAAAGGCATCCTTTAAAAAGTGGAAGTTAAATCTTAGTGAGGAAAATAGAAAGGAACATACACTCTGGCAAGCGAAGTGTAAAAATATAATTAAAAGGCAAAAAAAGAATTTGAAAAACAGCTAGCCAAAGACTCAAAAAGTAATAGCCATTTTTTTAAGTATATCAGAAGCAGGAAGCCTCCTAAACAACCAGTAGGGCCACTGGACGACCAAGATGCTAAAGGAGCACTCAAGGATGAAAAGGCCATTGCAGAGAAACTAAATGAATTCTTTGCATCTGTCTTCACGGCTGAAGATGTAAGGGAGATTACTAAACCTGAGCCATTCTTTTTAGATGACAGATCTGAGGAACTGTCACAGATTCAGGTGTCAGTAGAGGAAGTTTTGGAACAAATTGATAAACTAAACAGTAATAAGTCACCAGGACCAGATGGTATTCACCCAAGAGTTCTGAAGGAACTCAAATGCAAAATTGCAGAACTACTAACTGTGCTTTGTGCCCTATCATTTAAATCTGTACCAAAAGACTGGAGGATAGCTAATGTGATGCCAATTTTTGAAAAGGGCTCTAGAGGTGACCCTGGCAATTACAGGCAGGTAAGCCTGACTTCAGTACTGGGCAAACTGGTTGAAACTATAGTAAAGAATAGAATTGTTAGACACATAGATGAACATAATGTTTTGGGGGAATAACCAACATGGTTTTTGTAAAGGGAAATCATGCCTCACCAATCTACTAGAATTCTTTGAGGGTGTCAATAAGCATGTGGACAAGGGAGATCCAGTGTGTATAGTGTACTTAGATTTTCAGAAAGCCTTTGACAAGGTCCCTCACCAAAGGCTCTTAAGCAAAGTAAGCTGTCATTGGATAAGAGGGAAGGTCCTCTCATGGATTGGTAACTGGTTAAAAGATAGGAAACAAAGGGTAGGAATAAATGGTCAGTTTTCAGAATGGAGAGAGGTAAATAGTGGTGTTCCCCAGGGGTTTGTACTGGACCCAATCCTATTCATCATATTCATAAATGATCTAGATAAAGGGGAAAACAGTGAGGTGGCAAAATTTGTGGATGATACAAAACCACTCAAGATAGTTAAGTCCAAAGATGACTGCAAAGAGCTACAAAAGGATCTCACAAAACTGGGTGACTGGGCAACAAAATGGCAGAGGAAATTCAATGTTGATAAATGCAAAGTAATGCACATTGGAAAACATAATGCCAACTATACATATACAATGATGGGGTCTAAATTAGCTGTTACCACTCAAGAAAGAAATCTTGGGTCATTGTATATAGTTGTCTGAAAACATCCACTCAATATGCAGTGGCAGTCAAAAAAGCGAACAGAATGTTGGGAATCATTAAAAAAGGGATAGATAATAAAACAGAAAATATCATATTGCCTCTATATAAATCCATGGTGTGCCCACATCTTGAATACTGCTGCAGATGTGGTTGCCCCATCTCAAAAATGATATATTGGAATTGGAAAAGGTTCCGAAAAAGAGAACAAAAATTATTAGGGGGTATGGAACAGCTTCCATATGAGGAGAGATTAATAAGACTGGGACTTTTCAGCTTGGAAAAGAGATGGCTAAGGGGGGATATGATTGAGGTCTATAAAATCATGGCTGGTGTGGACAAAGTAAATAAGAAAGTGTTATTTACTCCTTCTCATAACACAAGAAGTAGGGGTCACCAAATGAAATTAATATGCAGCAGGTTTAAAACAAGCAAAATGAATTATTTCTTCACACAACACACAATCAACCTGTGGAACTCTTTGCCAGAAGATGTTGTGAAGGCCAAGACTATAACAGGGTTCAAAAAAGAACTAGATAAATTCATGGAGGATATGTCCATCAATGGCTACTAGCCAGGATGGGCAGGGATGGTGCCATCCCTAGCCTCTATTTGCAAGAAGCTGGGAATGGGCAACAGGGGATGGATCTCTTGATGATTACCTGTTCTCTTCATTCCTTCTGGGGCACCTGGCATCGACCACTGTCAAAAGACAGGATACAAGGCTAGATGGACCTTTGTCTCACCCAGTATGGTCATTCTTATGTTCTGATGTCTCTTTCCTTTGTTATACAGGAGGTCATATTAGATGATCACAATGGCCCCTTCTGGCTTTGGAATCTATGGATCAATGAAAACTGAAAAACAAAGAAGTCTTCAACAGGACCCCATCCTTCTACTTTGGGCTTGTCTTCATGCAGACAGTTCTTTTGGTCAGTCTCCCTGGGTCTAGTCATCCAATCCACCGGGAGCCTCATCCAGAAAGCAAGCTGTCTCCAACTCTTGGTTGAAACCAATGGAGAAGCAGAGCTATGCTCTCCTTCCTGGGCAGCCCCAAACTGAGATGGAATTTCTCCTTTTTTAATTCCCCTCTCCATACCTGACAACTGCTCCAGGTGTTATAGAACGAGGCCAACTGTATCCCCAGGCCTTCATGAACCCCCTTGTTGCCAGCATGGGAACTGTATCCCCCATCACATCATATAACCCATTGATTTGAATGGAGTCATTATTATTTATCGTCATGGGAGTGCATATCCTGACAGCCCCTCCACGTGTCATTTCTTCATACAGCCTGCCATCTGATCAGAGAATCATAAAAATGGAGTGCTGAAAGTGATCTTGAAAAGGCATCTATTCCAGCCCCCTGTGCTGAGGCAGGGCTAAGTAAACTTAGACCATCCCTGACAGGTGTTTGTCCAACCTGTTCTTAAAAACCTCCAATGATGGAGATTCCACAACCTCCCTTGAAAGCTTATTCCAGAGTTTAACTACCCTGATACTTAGACATTTTGACCTAATATCTAATCTAAATCTCCCTTGCTGCTGATTAAGGTCATTTGGGGATGAAAACGGGTTTTTAAAATGTCAGAATTTCACATTGGATGGAAATTGTCATTTCCATTTCCTGACCAGTTCTAGGCAGATGTCCTCCTCTTTGAGGTCTGGAGTCAGCCAACCATTCAGGTCTCAGAGCCATTGCCCTGGTTCTGGGAAACCACAGCTGTGCACTGACCCTTACTCAATCTGGAATTGTTAGCATGGAGCTGGCTATGACATCACTTAATATGGTGCCTAGTGTTCTGTCTGATACCCTTGATAGTAAGGGTAAATGATTCTTCCTGAATGGACCAACCACTGGGTGCAAATGTTTATGTAGATGTGTCACAGTCGTTTCTGCAAAATGGTGGAAGGGCAATGTGTCCGGCCTGCAAGAATAACTATTATGCCCAAAAGTGTCATAACAGAAACCCTGAAAGGGATAGATAGCATAAACCTACTAATTATATTCCCTGTACGTGTAGCATGGTTCCTCTCTACCGCAGGTGGCTGTGTGGCAAATGTCAGCACAGCTTATCCTTGGGCTGACTCTGTGCTAGGGTGTGGGTATCAGAAGGGGAGTGGCCAGTTGTTGGAGATTTTGCAAGAGGTGAAGCAGAAGAAGCCTTGAACAAACAGTGGATGGCATACGGACATTGTGCTATCTTATAATCATTACCTAGTAGGCCTAAGGGAACATTTGTGATAGAATTGGAAACTGGATGGATCTGTGTTTTCTTTATTATCCTGTCTTTTGCCCCTTGTTGCGATTTTGCTTTTAGCCACCAACTGGCAATGGTCTTCTCCAGAGCATTGTGGCTTAAATTTTGTCCAGGAAATAGAAGAAATCTGTTTACCAGGAGCCACTGGTCAGTGCAAACCTGCAGCTTGTGAGCCTTCTGCCTTTACTAATAACTCAGCTTACCCAGAGCCAAACCACAGTGGTGCTTTTGGGCCACAGACCACGGTGGCAGCTTGTAAAGATGCAATATTGTTGTGATTTTGTTTTGGTCTCTTCACACCTGTGAGACTTGATAACAAGCAACTCAAGCAGCCCAGCTGGCCTGAGGCGTGTCTCTGCATGAGCAACAGAATGGCTCCATTCAGAGAGCAAGGCACAAGTCAATCCCTCCCACCGGTAACTAAGTGCTATGGTAACAGGAACAACAACATTTACACTTCCACCTTCCCTTGATTTCAGCCTTGGAGATATAGGAGTATGGCTCCCATATTCCCATATCCCACACTCCCATAAATTCCACAGGTTTGAATAGGAGAAATGTGTCAGATGGGATTTCACAGCAGGGGCAATATTAAGGTACAGGCCCAAGCCCAAGGTGCCAGCTTCTGAAGTCTTGTGATTACATCACTATTGCAGCTTTCCTTTTAAAAAGAATGAGTTTCTGTCCTTCGTGGTTGTTCAGAACAGCTTGAAAATGCCTCTCCCACCCCACCCACGTAACACATGCTGTGGTGTGCACTGGAGTCTGCAAAGAGCGTCACACAATAGCTCTGAGAGGGGAAACTGCCCCATTGGTTGTAATGTGGTGTGACCACTGCTCCAGGGGGCTATTCCCACTGAGCACTGTGTATGTGGTAGAAGGGATAGAGTGCAGTGAGCCTAATTCACCCACCTATTCAGACATAGGTAGTGCAAGTCCTGGTGCCCCCCCCCCCCGCTTCCCCCTGCTGCTTCCTGTAGGAAAAAAAACCACCTACCCTCTGTTCTTGCCTCTCAGGGGTGGCAGGGAGGGGTCTGCCACCACCACTGCAAGGGGGATAGGGCTATGGGGGTGAAGACACTGGGGAGCGGGTGTCATGTGATATGCTTGAATTTCCTAATCCAGCCCTGCTCTCAGCCTACAAAAGGTGCCTGTCCTACGACACCACTCATACATATTCTGCACCCACCACTTTTGTGGCAATACATGCATGTCTTTCAGGAAAGATTGCTCACACTTGAGGTGGATTTATTAACACCTCCTCAACCCAGGCACTGGGTGAAATGGTTGCAACACATCCCAAACTCCCAGAGATTTGCAGAAAAGATCACTCAGTTCTGCTTGTTTTGTCCCTCGCAATTAGATTCTGCTCATGATTAAACCACTTGACTTCCTAGCCATCTACCTGTTTTCCAGCTGCATAGTTACTTGGACTTATTATGTGTTGTTCCATTGGACTTAATGGATTATCTTAAATAGTTTAAGATGTGGTTAGTGGTGCCGGTTACATTCTCCCTCCTCCCCCCCCACACACAACTTTATTGTTTGGGGTTGGGGGGATGATTAGGGGAGGATGAAAAATGCCTTTTTTATCATTGGGAAATTTCCATGATACTTTTTTTGCCAAAACCAAAAATCCCCAAAGTGACAATTTCACTCCATTAAGATGAAACATGTCAGGGTTTTATTGTCAAAAACCACAAAATTGTTAGTTTTGGGTTTTCAAACTGATTGTTTTAAAAAGCAAACAAAACCAACCAGATTGTTTTCTTTGAATTTTTATATGAAAAAAATACATTTCCTGATCATTTTAGGGATTAGAATGGCCTTTTATTTAATCATAGCACTGTTTTAGACTGTCTCACATCATAACTATATGCCACAGTAGCGACAGGCAGAATTAATGAAAAATCTTTGTCCACCCATATGTGGAGCTGGGGAATGAAAGCATAAGATATGTGTGTGCAAGTCAAAACAGGGCCACCCTGTGTCAGCCGAGCTCATCTGGAGCCATTCATGGAGTTAGCTAATGGCTGAACACTGGCCATTTTACAGGGGTCATGATGATGTGGGAAGTCCTAAAACGATCCTTCTATAACCACATCATCAACAGCCAGCTGAGAAAGAGGAAGTAAAATGACTCCCGCCCTTGACCTTAGAGGCATTGGCCGGATATGCGCCCAAATCCCCAGGTTCAAGGAAGTTAGCCTGAATTGTGCATCTTTGATATTTCTCTTGGGACATGAAGCAGCTGGATCCCATTAGCTTAGAATTCCTTCATTAGAGGGGTTCCCTGGGCCGTGTATGGGTGGTGTAATAGTCCTATGTCACTTTGTGCCTATGTCCTATGCACCCCTCAACACAAAGACACACCAGGGGAAAGGCAAGGGGGTGGAAAGAGATAGGGGGTGAAATTCTGTCCTCTAGCTATTCTGTGACACTGGTGTGAATGATAGACCGCTGTGGGAATCTGCGATTAATAACAGCAGCAAGTTCCTGGGGCTATTCTAATTATGCAGGGGATAGGTATCTGGGTAGCACAATAGTGGGTTAATGCCTAAGAGGGGCAACTCAGAGCCAGGGTTAAACCTTTAAGAGACACTGTACATGCTGAGTTTAAGGACAAATAACTGGAATAGAGTCAGAACCCTGCTCCCACTAGGATCTAGTTAAATCAGGCCACTTCTCATTTGTGCTATTTTATCAATGGGAGCAAAGTTACACACGTGTGTGTTTACTGGATCAGGCCCACCGGGAGCTGATGAGAGATCTCAGGAACTGCTGTCCTACCCATCAGGTTCCCCAAGGAAACATGCCATTGTCATGTGAACCATTCATATGTACAATGATTCTGCTTTCAGTAGCAGTGCTGACTTCTCACTCTCACTCCCATTTTTCAGAGTAGCAGCCGTGTTAGTCTGTATTCGCAAAAAGAAAAGGAGTATGTGTGGCACCTTAGAGACTAACAAATTTATTAGAGCAGTGAGCTGTAGCTCACGAAAGCTTATGCTCTAATAAATTTGTTAGTCTCTAAGGTGCCACACGTACTCCTTTTCTTCTCACTCCCATTGGAAGGGTCAAATGAATACAAGTGCTGAAGGTAACCAACAGCAACAGAGCAATGGAGCCATTCATGCTGAACTTGGTATGGAAGATGAGAGGTGCCTGACAGGATCTTGCAGTTCTCTGAAACCAGTGGGAGTATCTGATACCTTTCACCATAGATCTATGACCACAAAGTGGCCATACTCCATCCCTTCCACATCTAGTACCTCCTGACCACAAGATGGGCTACTCTGAAAGGATGAAAGCCATGGATTTTTTTTCAAGTGCATTTTCATCTTTGATGGGTTTCTAGGATGAAAGGGGCATATATAGTCCACAGCTATCATTGGTAATAAAAAAAACTGTCCTGTTGTGTACACTACCTCTGAAGATCTGGTACTGGCCACTGTTGGAGACATGATATAGGGCTCACTGGACTATTGGCCTGACCCAGAAAGGCAATTCTGCTCCCACTCTTCCCAATAGGCACTTTCCTTCCATATCAGTGTCTTCTGCTGCACCTGGGCTCCTTGACAGTCCTCTGCTGCCAGCCACTTCAGCTCTTCCAGCTGGAGTACAACCCCACTCTTCCCAGGGGGAACCCCTACTGCCATTCTGCTGGGAGATCATTCTCACCAGGGGAGCATCCCACACTTCCCCCAGTGTAAGGGACTGTGGAAGACTTTGTTACGGCCTAGCTAGGGAATGTCCGCCTTCTTGAGCCGAGAGATTACTGTAGGACATAGCTAGGTACCGAAGGACACAGTTGCTTTGCATGGCCCTTCGCCAGGTAGTGGAAAGACCCCTTTGGGAAGTACCTAATTCTATATTCATGAGCTGTTTTTGTGTAGTGCTTATTAACGCTGACTGTCTGCCCCTCCGCTGGACTCCGTCCCAGGCAAAGCTCCGGTGTGCTGGGTTCCCCGCTTCTGTGACTGCAACGCTTGGAGTCCCCATTGCGGGTGGCTCAATAACTTCAATAAAGCCAATAACCTTCAATAAAGCCAATAACTAACCTTCAATAAAGCCAATAACTCACAGCTGTGTGTAAGCCTCATTTTTCTCAGAGTACTCCTGCCGGACCTGTGGTGCTTTGAGAACCTTGGCCCAGAACATTTGGCGCAGCGAGCAGGGTACTAGGAGAAGCGATGCCGCTTTGGCCGAAGGTAGGGGAAGTGGGAAAGCCATCACTGTCTCTACAGCACATACCAGGATGGCCCCCGACGAAGCACGGGGGGCCGGTAGTGTGGGTTATGGCCGGGTGGGCTGCCCCGGCGGATTGGCTGGAGTTTCAACAGGCTGCGGGGGTCACGCCCGTGCAGCTGGTAGAGGGGTTACACCGGCTGTGAGCGAACCAGTGCTCTGGGATGGAGCGGCGGGCGATGGGGGAGCTAGAGTGGCTCCTGCTGATCTCTGTCTGGGCCTAGGATGAGGAGGTGCTCCGCTTACAGCGGGCACTGGAAGGGAAGACTCAGGAATGCACGGCGCAGGTGGAAGCCCGGGCCGTGGCTCAAGACGTTGTCACCTCCCTGGCGGAGCGCGCCCAGGAGCTGACACGACGCTGCGAAGTGTTGGTTGCCTGGATAGCTAATAAAAGGCGCCTCAGGCACAGGAGGCAGCCGATCACCATTGCCCAAGTGCGTGCGGTGACCGCTGCCCCCTCCTGGGACTCCGAGACTTGGGATGGGAACATTTGGGACTCCTCATCCTCAGACAAGGGGGGGGGAGAGTCCCCTGCTGTGGCTTTGGCGTGCCCAGTCCGGGAGTTGCGGGTGCAAGGAGGCGCCCTACAACCAGAAGTTGTCCACACGTTTAAGACGAGTGAGTTGCAGGAAATCGTGAAGACGTTCCGCCAGGAGCCTGGAGAGAGCATCCTGCAGTGGCTTGTGAGGGTCTGGGACAATGCAGGTAACATGGTTTTGTTGTTTTCTTATGAATTTCAACAGTTGGGGGTCCTATCGCAAGACTCTCAGGTATGTGCACAATTGGCAAACTCGCCGCGGCCGCAGGCCAGGGACAATACATCGAAAGCCCCTCATTGTTCCGCTGTCTATACCGCTGTACGGCGGCTTCAGTGGAGGTGGCCTACCCCTCGGTGGGGGAGTTGGAGGCACAGGCGCGCCCCTGGAAGACTGTTCCGGAAGGGGTGCAAACCCTCCGTCAATTGGGAATGGCCTGGGCTGTCTCCACGGGCGGGGAGAAGGGGCCGGACGATGTACCGGTGACAAAATCAATTAAAGCCACAGTGTTACACCTGGCCCCTGATGAGTTAAAACCTTCCCTCCTCACAGTCGTCATGGCAGAGAATGGGCACGTGGGCGACGTGGCAGCCACCCTTATGCAATTGGAGGCCTCCTTGGCGGGTGCTAGGCCAAGAGCCATATGGGCTGCAAAGGGGCAGCAAGGTGGGGGACAGGAGAAAGGGGAGTTGCGGATGCCCCGGAAAACCTTGTGGTTAGATTTCTTGCAGGCCGGTGTCCCTTGCGAGGAAATCAATGGAAAGCCAAGGGCGGACTTATATAATCGGTGGATGCAGCTGCCCCCTACCAAACGTAGTGCCGGAGGAAAAGGGGAGAAGAGTGTGGAGCGAACCAAGCCTGTGGAGCCCTCTTCTCTGCCAGCCTAGTGGAAACTGCCACGCCCATATTGAGGGCATGGCAGGTCCTCCGTTCCGTGTGTCACGGAGGCCACACACGGGAGGGAGATGGGGGACCGATGCCCCTATGTTCCCCTAGCGATTCGCTGGCTGAGGGGAGGAGGCCAACACGTGTTGGTGTTGATAGATACGGACAGCTGGGTATTATATGAGGGCCTTTGGACCTGGATAACTGCGTGGGAGGCGAAGAGTTGGGAACTCGCAGGCCGGCCCCTGTGGGGAGCGGCGTTCTGACAGCAACTCCTGCGCTATGCCTGACGAGCCCCTCTGGCCATGCGACATGTAGACACCCACACAAAGGCTAAAACCTCCGAGGCCCACTGGATTGCGGCGGCCGATGCAATGGGAGCGAGGGGAGGCCCTGTATAATCTGTTCCCTTTACCTCCCGTAGGTCTAGAAACCAGTGCCCCGAGACAGAGTGGCACGTATTGGCTAACGTGTGGTGGACGGTACCGCAGCGGGAATCGCAAGCCGCCGTAGTCCTCACCACCAGGGAAGGATGGGCATACATACTCCCGGAAGGGGAAGACTATCCCCGCATGGTCTCGCTCTCCCATTTGTCGTGGCGCTCCTTATGAGAATCACTGCTGTAAGAGCTACCACCTCCTCCGTGAATACCTGGTTGGTGTTAGCCCAAAGTGCTATTAATGCGACATCGTTTTGCTTACTGCGTACATATGCCATGGGTGCCATGATGGAGACCTGTTTCATCAGCGTCTGCACAGACCTGACCCTCATCCAGCACTATTCCTTACTGAAGACAATTGATAAGACTATTACATATACGGATTTGTATGCTTTGGGTCCCGCCCAATACAATGTAGACACATCTATGTATTCGTTCTGTCTTCTTGGCTTGTATTTTTGCTGCCTTTGCGGCCGTGGCCTAGTCTCCCAGTGCTGTGCGTGGTTTCCCCTCCGCACTGTCTCCTCATGGTCCCTGACATCGCTCGAGAAAGCGAGGGGAGGAGTGTAAGGGACTGCGGAAGACTTTGTTACAGCCTAGCTAGGGAATTTCCGCCTTCTCGAGCCGAGAGGTTACTGAAGGACATAGATAGGTACTGAAGGACACAGCTGCTTTGAATGGCCCTTTGCCAGGTAGTTGAAAGCCCCCCTTTGGGAAGTACCTAATTCTATATTCATGAGCTGTTTTTGTGTAGTGCTTATTAACGCTGACTGTCTGCCCCTCCGTTGGACTCCGTCCCAGGCAAAGCTCTGGTGTGCTGGGTTCCCCGCCTCCGTGACTGCAACGCTTGGAGTCCCTGTTGCGGGTGGGTCACTAACCTTCAGTAAAGCCAATAACTCACAGCTGTGTGTAAGCCTTGTTTTTCTCAGAGTCCTCCTGCCAGGCATGTGGTGCTTCGAGCACCTTGGCCCAGAACACCCAGCCCTCTCACTTTCCCTGGATCCAGCTTTCCAGTACGGAGATGTCAGCAGGAAAGCTCCTCCCCTGCTCCTCTGCCTTCCGCTCTCTCCAGCCCTTAGCTATGGCGCTCTGGCTCTGGGAAGGTCAGCCAGCAACCCCCTCTCGCTGCCCCCCTGGCCTTCAACTTTCACCTGGACTCTGACATTCCAACTCTGGCAGGTCTTGCTCAGGTAGCTCTGATTCACCAGGCCTCTATCTCAACAAGCCTCTCTTTCCTTGGGACCCAGGTGCCTGATCCTTTATAGCCCAAGGGGATGCTGCCCCACGCTCTTAATCAGACAAACTGGGAGCACCTGGTCTGGCACTGTAGCATTGGACCCAATTCATTCACAGGGGCCAGCTCCCCTGTGACACAATCCTTCTGACTGCCATATATTGACCCCCACCAATGTAGCAACTGAGCATCTCCCAAACCATTAATGTTTCCAGGGGGTAGAGTGGGGGGAAAACATGGTGGCGCACTTCTAGGCTCTGCTCACAAAATAAGTTTCACCCATCTGAGTCCCCAAATGAGATGCTGTTCTTGGTAGGCTGTGTAGATATTCAAAATAGGATTGAGAAGCTGTTTGGCTCCCTTTTTTGGGGGGGAGGGGGCTCCAAGATTCCCAAGCACTTGGCTTCTTGGTTGGGGGAATATTAGTGGTGTTACTGTCCAAACGCAACCCACTTGTGGCACCAAAATCAGATTCACTTGGAGTAAATAGTGCAGCTGTCTGACCCTCCCTCTCCCTTCTTACATGATGGATTACATAGTTGACAGCAGTGACATTTAAATGATCATCGCTGGGCAGCTGAGTGAACCCCTCATTGAGATTAATAGGACAGCTTATACCTCTCAGAGCTATTAGTCCAGGCTCTCTGCAGAATCACATAATGTCTCTGCATCTATTATGCTCAGGGCAGGTCTATAGTGCACTGGTGCAGCTGCACCGCCATAGCGCTTAAGAGAGGATGCTTCTATGCCAACAGGAGAGCTTCTCCCTTTGGCGTAGTTAATCCCCAAGAGGAGGTAGTTATGCCAACGGGAGAAGGCCTCCTGTCCACATAACATGGTCTACATGGGGGGTAAAGTTGGAATAACTATATCACTCAGGGGTGTGGATTTTTCACACTTCTGAGCAACATAGTTATACCAATATAGGTCTGTAGTGTAGTCCAGACCTCAGTAGACGTCCCTGAGGTTTTCTTCACAACTTTTACAGCTAGAGATTTAAAAGAGAGAGCCAGCTGAGATTCTGTAGAACAAGTTAGTAGTTGGAATAGGTGCTGGTATGGAGAATATTAGCTGTGAATATAGCCTTCCAACATGGCAGAAAAGTATCCCACACTTTACTGAGGAACAGAAAACTAAGGCCCAGATCATCAAAGGTATTTAGGTGACTAAATCTCATGGGAATAAGTAATAAAAATATCTTTGAGGATCTGAGCCTAAGTGATTAGCTCAAAATCATGCAGGAACACTGTAGGAGAGCCACAGACTGAACACCGATCTCCGACCTCCCACCAGCTGCCCTAACCATAAATCATTCTTCCTCCCCACAGCTACATGTCTTCCTCAGCACCGTTCCCTCTAAGCTGTGTGCGTGTGCGCGCACACACACAAATCCTAACCCCCATGCACATGGCGAAACACCACGTGCACAAAAATTTGCACAGAAGAATTTTTTTGCCTGTCAAAAATAGAGGGAATATCATTCCTCAGTAATGAGCCCTCCTCCTCACAGCTGCTCACTAATTGTATGCACAGAATAGAGGCTGAGTAAAGAAAAACTATTTGATTCCCCTAGGCATGGGGCCAAATATATCAAAAAAGTTGTTTTATTGATACATAATAGAAGAACAGAATGAAACGATGCTCCAGTCTGACTTAGCTGAGTAAAGGTCGATCTTTGCTCCTGGGGCTGTCTGGAACAAAACAACTGGAGTGTTGCAGGATAAGTCTGGAGTAAATTAACTCAAGATGCAGTGGACAGACTTACCTAATTGTCCCTCTCGTATTGAAGTTTCTAGTCTGTCTCATCCAGCCTTCACTTTCCTGAGCAGTTACAATAAAATAAAATCATCCATTCACCTGTTCCCAAATAGAGATTTCCAAAAGCAAACCAAGGTTAACCACTTGACAAATGGTTTTCTATTGCTGTAAGTCAAAACAAAAGTGTCTATATTAAATTGCATTGGCCAATAATCTGATAACCAGGAGATTGAATTTCTTAGCCAATAGTTCCCTGCTACAAAAGAAAAGCCCACATAGAGTATCTTGATGCTTCTGAGTAATTGGGTCTTTGTTACTTTATCACAAAATAAATGCTACTGTATTTTAATGAAAGGGCTAATTTCAGGTTGACTAACACAAGGCAGTTGATATCTCCTTTTTAATATTTGTGATGCATAATTCCATTTCTCCATCTTAACAAAGAAAAAAAAACCCTGTTTGTCACATTAGTTGTTTCCACAGTTTTGCAAGAAAAATGGTACTGACACTAAATCAGAGGCATGAGATATTATTCATTTTCAACTTTAAAATCAGCCATATCCAAAATATTCTCTCTTAATTTGCATGTCCCTTGATCTATTACAGTGTGGCTGAGACAAGAAAGGAAATTAAGTCAGAGATAGATTTCCTTCCAATTAAAATATAATAGAGACAGAGGGCTTCATCCTTCACTCTCTTGCACTAGTTTTATACTAGCAGGTTTCAGAGTAGCAGCGGTGTTAGTCTGCATCCGATGAAGTGAGCTGTAGCTCACGAAAGCTTATGCTCAGATAAATTTGTTAGTCTCTAAGGTGCCACAAGTACTCCTTTTCTTTTATACTAGCATTACTGCACTGGCTCTAATAGTGTAAAACATGAATATAACAATGGCAAATCATACCCACAGGTTTATAGGACAGAGTTCTCTCTCTTTGCTCTGGCCATTTTCACTGCTCAGATGGTATGAAATGGCAAAACCTGGCTCTAACTGGCCAGTTGAGAATTGTCTATGTTGGTGAAGCTCTCAGCTGACATAAAGCACTTAAATCAACTCCTGCCTCAACTGTTTTTCCTATCTTAGCATAGTTGGTTGAGGGAATGCTCGAATCTGAACTACACCCATTCACAACTGGTGCATGGTCCATAGGGACTTTGGCTCATTGGTGTAAATTAGAGTTGCCCATAAACTGCTGTAATTTATGCTATGGGACCAGTGCCGGTGCAGCATGAGAATCAGGGAGGCATAACGTGCCCTTTAACCAGAGGTGAAAGTAAGTCGTGCCAGACCAGACCGGCTTCCCCAGTGGTGATTTAAAGGGCCGGAGCTCCAGCTGCTGCAGGGAAGCCCTGGCCCTTTAAATCACCACCGGAGCTCTGGCAGTCGGACTCAGGTGGGGATTTAAAGGGCCCAGTGCACCTGCCACTGTGGGAAGCCCCGGGCCCTTTAAATCACGGCCGGAGCCCTGCCGCTGCTACCCTGCTCAGGACACCGGCGCACCAGTAAGTCCTTTAAGGCACTTTCCCCCCTGCCTTTAACAGATCTCAGCAGAGGATAGAATCCGGCCTGTGTATTTGTTCTTGTTTAAATTTCTCTATGGAACTTCTGGGTTCCTTCCAGGTAACCCTGTATCTCCAAGCCTTTATGTAATCCATCAGCTATTCCATACATTATGGTGGATTTAGTGGTCTGTGTACAGTCCAGATTAACTGCCTTTTAAACTATAGAATTTGGAGTTGGGAAAGGTCTGTTAGATCACTGAGTCCATTTTCTGGCTGCAATGGGATTAATTGTACTCCACAGATGCAGGATGAGTCCAACAGAATGTTGAAATTATCCTATCTTACCTGCTGAAAGAGCCAAAAGAATTGAGTCCATTGTAGAAAACTGCTACCCCACTAAGGGTGAGATAATAAACCACTGTAGTCAATGGGAGATCAGTGAAGCAGGATTGGGTCTGCACTGAGGTAGTACAAGAGACCTAGTGATCATTAACAAGGTATGCAGAAAAGGCTTTGCAAGAAGTACAGGAAATAATGAAAGGTTTGAGACTTGGGGGAATTGTAGGTCCTGACCTTCCAGTAAGATCTGCTTGGGGAGGGTCCAGTATCCATTTCAGATTCAGGGCTGCAGGTCATTAGATGTTTGCAGCTCAGTTCAAGAAAGCACTTAAGAGCCTGGCTTTTTAAGCATAAGCTTCAGTGACCTTCTGGAATAGGGGTGATTTCCTGAATCAGGGTCCTGGGTTGGAATTTTGCCAGGACACTAAAGCTAATACCCCTTCACATATCCCTTACCCATTGCAATTCAGAGGCACACTGCTAGATGCATACCCTTTGCCTCCAATGGCTTGTCAGTCTCTATAACTGTGCTCCTCTTTTGCAAGAATTCTGAGCTCTGTTGCTAAAGCCACCAAGGGGTTAAATTGCTGATCTATATGTCAGAGTTTTAAAATGTCAGCAGCAAAACCCACATCGTTCTTGTGTGTGTGTGTGCATTAGGATTTAAATATGCATGCCAAAAATAAAACACAGTATATTGAACAAAGAAATAATAGTTTTTAAGATAGATCAATTTTTCCATTTTTGAAAGAAAATGGTGAAATCAGCAGCACCTGCAAAAGTAGTAAATAGGGAAAGTAGAAGAATCATGGATAATTAATACCCATCAGAGAAAGAAATATTTGATAGAAAATATTTCTCAACTAGTGTAAATTAGCTTAGATCTATTGATTCTGAAGGAGAAATACTCATTTTCATCACCTGAGGATCTCAATCAGTGTGATTTCACACACACACACACACACAACACACATATAATATATAACTGGGGGTAGTCAATAGGTGGACCCGGAAATCTTTTTATTTACTTATTATTATCATTATTGTTATTTTTTTTAATTATTTCTCGGGTCTAGACCTTGACTATACTTTGACCAAGAAATTTGGACCTTGACAAAAAATAATTGACAACCCCTTATCTGGGAGAGTATTGTTTCAAAATATGGAGATGGTGTAGCATAAATTATTTGTCATATTTTGTTTGTTAATTATTTTAAAGAAACTATGATTATTTTGCATATTGATTCCTTACAGAGCTAATAACATAAAAAATAAAACAAAATGTTTACATACATGCTTATCATTCAAAAAATAAAATCAAACAAAAAAAAGATACTTAAAGGCATAAAGTTCAGAACAAAAATTGCCATATGATCAAAGGTTCCAAAATGCTATTATAGCTGATGTTGGTTGTTGCCAATAGAGAAATATTTGCAAAACAGTTTCCATTTGTCTCAAATACACAACTTTCTGTAATATTCCTTTTGGGGACTGAAATGTTCTCTGTTTGACATTTACTCAGAGGTGAATATTTCTGGAAAGTCTGAACAAAATTTCTTTGTCCAGTTGTTAGTTTTATATATATGTTTTGGCAGAAAAAAATCTCATTTTCAAACAATTTTTTCCCCACAACTTGCTGATCATTCAGAAATGACGGACATTTTAAATTTGGCATGCAAGGAAACCAATGCGCTCTTTTCTAAGATTGAAAATAAAAAAGGCAGAATAACAATAAACTTGTAAGCAACTGAAAAATCACTTTTGACTCTGCTTAATAGCCTAATGACTTTGTCTGTGGTAACATAACATCCCCTTAGGGCAGTGATTCTCAAACTGTTGTACTGGTGACCCTTTTCATATGGCAAGCCTCTGAGTGTGACGCCCCCCCTTATAAATTAAAACATTTTAAATATTTAACACCATTATAAATGCTGGTTACAAATTGGGGTTTGGGATGGAGGCTGACAGCTCGTGACCTTCCATGTAATAATCTCATGACCCCCTGTTTGAGAACCCCTGCCTTAGGGTATAGCTACACTGCAATTGAAAACCTGTAGCTGGCCCTTGGCCAGCTGACTTGGGCTCAGGCTAAGGAGCTGTTTAACTGCTGTGTAGACATTGAGCCTGGACTGTAGGATCCTAAGCTCAGGCAGCAGCCTGATTATCTAAACCTGCAATTCAACAGCCCCTGAGCCAGTTGTGGCTATTTAATTGCAGTGTAGATATATTCTTAGAGGCAAATTGGAGTTTTCTCTGCTTTTTTCATTTGTTCCCCCATTCAGGGGTCTCAATAGATTTCTGTGCCAGACAACAGAATAATAACCTACTACACACCCGCCCATGAGGTGGAATTGAACCACTCTGTTGCTAGACAGCTACAGGTTTGAAGCCTGCACCCCAGACCACTGAGGATCACCTGGGCAAAGTCAAAAAGCCAACACCTAAATATATAAAGCACCTATAGATGAAGTTTGACAGTGAGGGTTATATAACAGAGGTGGGCAGGAACTGCCTCTGTTTCTGAGTGTAATGTGGCCAGTTGGTTTCATCTAAAAGAGGTTTATTTCTCCTATGAGGACTTAACAGGATGGCTGGCTGAATAAGGGTAAATAAGCTCTCATTTGAATCAGTAGAGATACAAAGGATCTGGGAGACTGATCAGCTGCCACACTGTATCTTATCCAGAATTACAGGGCTTGATAATCGCTTGGGGAAGACATCAGTGCAGTTTTTTGAAGTGGGATGTTGCAGATTTAAAGGGGCCAGGCATTGCCAGAATGTTTGGAAGCACATTTCCACACTAAGAGCCCTTTCCTGATTAATGGCTTCTCCAGCCCTCTGCAACAAGCCAGAGGGGTCCACTGTGACCACTTCTTAAAGGCTCTGTGTTCTATTGAACTCTCCAGTTATTGATATTGCATCCATCCTATGTGTTTCCCTTCAGGCTGGGGTGCAGGTGATTTTGCACATTCCTCTTAACAGAGAAAGCGTCTCAAAAAGGAGGAGAGAATTAACAGCCACAAAGCATGACAGCTTGGCCACTCAGAAATTCCCAGGAAGAGATGAAATGCCTTATCTAGCTTACAGAAGAAACCTGTGCCAAAGGCAGGTGTCACACTAAGATGTCCTATCCTTTAGCACAGACAACAGCTCTCCTCTTGGCTGGAAGCTTTATAAGGAAAGAGCATGACAATTGTCATCTGAGCGCTGAACCTTTGCTAGTCAGAGCTGAGCTTAGAAGCTGTGACAGCTTGAACTCTAGAGGCTGGTTTTGCAAAGACGGACATCAAATACACACAGTCTTCTGAGGACTAGTGCTTGAATCAGAGTTACCACACTTGACAGCAAAAAACAGGGGCTTTAACCTTGCTGCTGTTGTCACTGACTATCTTTCTGGCAGAAGAATTCCTAGTTTTATAGATTTTAAGGCCAGGCGGGACCATTGAAATTGTCTAATCAAAGCTTCTGTATCCTGGGAAGGGTGCTGGTTTCCCCCACAAAAAAATCCCTCAAAATCTCCCAAGTTCCAAGGATGCAGAGCAAAATGAAGGGAAAGCCAGCCCTGATTTGCAAAGGTGACGGCAAACAAACTCAGGGCCTTGCAGATCGGGCACAGAAGGGAACACCGAACACACACTGAGCAGCTCACGTTTCTAGTCTGGGATTTCCACCTGGCCCCCTCAGAAGGATCCTGGCAAATCAAAGTCAAGCTGGGACAAGATTTCCTCTGCCTTCAAATAGAAGACAATGGCCAACAGGACAGGACACGCTCTGTCTATGCTCTCAGTTCATGTAGAAGAACGTTTTCCTTATCTCTGTGTCATGCAAGATGCTACACTCTTGTTTGCTGACTAATCTACAGGCTGCAGTGTCCTGTTCAATGCTCCAAGCATCAGTTTCTTCCCATCGATGAAGGACACAACATGACTCCCTTCCCACCTGGTTACAGGAGATTTCAGAGCTCTCCTCTTAATAATGAAAATTCTTCCTAATGAGTGGGGGGCACAAGCTCAAAGAAAGATGGGCCATCACCACAACTGCCTCCAAGAGGTGGAATTGAACCACTCTGGTATTAGACAGCTACAGGTTTAAAGCCTATACCCCCAAATCACTTAGGAACACATAGGTTTGTGTAGGGTCTAGTTTTCTACCTATCTAATACACAGCAATGCACACTCTGTGCACTGAGGGCTATGTGACCCAGGTGGGAAGGAAGTGCTCTGCCACTTTGCTGTGTGTATAATTGCCAGTTGGTATCATCTCTCCAAAGCAAGTTTCTGTGGGAGAACAAAGAGCAGAGTGGAAGGGTTAGCTGACTGAGGAAAGGGAAGGGTATAATTTGCACCAGGCATGATCATAATGAAGATATTGAAAACCTCTCATTCTCTTTTCTTATCAAATACCAAACTGTCTGGCTCAGGAGCTGGAGTCAGAGATCAGGACAGTTTTGCATTTTCAAAAGAGTGGAACACTGCAGATTTAACAGGGCCAAGAACCGATAGCTATTTTTCAGAGAGAACAATTCCCCAGTTGGCCAGAAATGAAAAGAAAAAAAAACACAGCTACTAAACTAATTAGAAAGGTATAAAATGGATTCTCCATTCTCTAGCAAAAAATATGCATTGTGAGTTGATCTGGTCTGAAAACTGATGTTCCATCCCGCAATATGCAAATCAAGCTATCACATAGCCCAGTGATTAGGGTCCTCTCCTGCATCTGCAACATAGAAAAGACCCAAGTTCAGTGGTTTCCTCCACAGCAGGTAGAAGGGTATATTCAACCTGGGCCTTCCCAACTTCCAGCTGAGTGCCCCAGCCTCTGGACTAACGCTTACAAGATAAGAAGCACCACCACCAAACCCAAGCCAAACTGTTCTTCAGAACTGCCAGGGAACCAAAAAAATCCCAATTACCTGCCTAACTCTACTCCTGAGTCCTGTTCTTCTCCTGAAGCCACAAGGCTGCTTTCCCATGCTAACAGTCATCTAGGAAGAAAACCCATACAGTTTCTAATAAGGATTTCCTAAGGTCACTCCTGAAAAGATTTCTTGTGTGCCAGTGTCAAGCCAAGAGAAGGATCCCTCCACCTCAGAGTCAAATAGTCTGGACCAATGGCAGGCAGGACAACTCACCTTCAGTCTGCCTGGGCACTGAATGTGTTGTTAACTATCCCTCAAGGATGCATGAAATTCGACATTGTACTTTACTGCCTGCTCTACAAATTTTCTCTTCGGATACACAATAATAATCTTTTTATACATGCTCACACACAGGATTGATTTGCTTCCCATCCCAATAGGGGGCAGCTGATTGTGAAATGTTACACTTGCTAGAAAAAGAGTTTAGAATAGAGAGGAGGAACTGCAGGCAGACCCTGGCATACACCTAGGAGACAGAATATCAGGGTGGGAAGGGATCTCAGGAGGTCATCTAGTCCAACCCCCTGCTCAAAGTAGGACCAATCCCCGATTTTTGCCCCAGATCCCTAAATGGCCCCCTCCAGGATTGAACTCGGAACCCTGAGTTTAGCAGGCCAATACTCAAACCACTGAACTCTCCCTCCTCCCAGTTGAACCACTCTGTTGAGCCACTCAGAATTGAACCACTCTGTTGCTAGACAGCTACAAGTTTGAAGCCAGCACCCCAGACCACTCAGAGTCCCAAGGCAAAGAAGCACAATCCACGCTGATCTATAAAAAGCACTGATAACAATCTCTCATTATAGTGAGGGTGAGGCAAGGCTTATGGAAAGAAACTATCCTGCACCAGCGCTGATTGTGTCTTTCACAGTTGGACTCATCCCTTGAAAACAGGTTTCCTTTCTCCTCTGAGGAAAAAGTAGAAGGGTTGTCTAACTGTGGAGCGAGTAGACACTTGTTTCTCTGAAACCAGGTGACAAAGGATCTGGGGATACTGCACAACGTCCATGCTCTCTCCTATTCCTATATTAAACTGAGTGAAACACATGCTGGCTAGAGTCAGAGATGAGCGCAGATTTTACAGTGTGGCAACATTACAGGTTAATAATGTCTGGGAGCAGCCAGCATGCTTTGGGAACTAATTCTCATGCACATCACTGCCGAAATGGGTCAGAAAAGCCTGATACTAAACCAGTGATGAATGAGATAAAATTTCTTCTTCATTCATTACTCCGCAATTAGCAGGAAAAAAATGTTTTGTGAGCCCTTATTAAAGGCTTTGTGTTGTGTTGTTTATTGAATTACAAATAGGTGCCCTTCATTGTAGCATGTGACTTCTTTACAATTATTATGGGATTTATCATCATATGACCCATATGTACTGATAAAATATTAGAATATCCCTTTTAGAGAGAAGGGAACACAGACTCCAACAGATTAAAGTCTTGCCTTGGTTACAGACGCAACTTGTTCCGCTGCCAGATGTCAAGCAAAGAGATCCCATTCCACTACCTTGGGAAAAGCATCAGTTCTTCCCTCAGCTGTAAGCTTTGCAGAGAAAGATCTTCTTAATGGCTGCCATCACACTTATTGAGAATTGGACCTACAGGTTATGCAAATTGTCAGATCGACTGTGGAAAGCAACTGAAAGTTTATACAGTGTCACAATAACCTTTAACAATAAATGTTGATGGGAAAAGGTGAAAAAGGGAGACA
Organism: Dermochelys coriacea; assembly: GCF_009764565.3. Taxonomy (NCBI): domain Eukaryota; kingdom Metazoa; phylum Chordata; order Testudines; family Dermochelyidae; genus Dermochelys; species Dermochelys coriacea. Next base: position 7,284,435 of record NC_050071.1, on the reverse strand, counting down.
GACAGATTGAATTAGTCCAAACAAAAAAGGCCTCCTATATAACTCAAGGACTGTGTTAAGGTTATGGCTGGGAAACAAGAAAATGTGGAACTAAAAAAATGGACCAAAATTTGCAGAAATTAGGCCTAACTGGTGAACAAAATAATGAGGGGATGGGCTAGTCCATCCATCATCCCTTTGAGGGTTTCTTAAAGAAAGAAAGACTTGGTGGTGGGGGGAAATATGAATGGATGGAGGAAGAAGCTATCTGTCAACACCCACTGCCAGAAGCTTTACTATCATGGCTGCCACTCTTGCTGTTTCCTTGGATCCAGGTGACACCATTGTACTTTCTTTGTGCTAATCCTGAGACTTGTCCTGACCAGACTGGGCCAAAGAGAGGGAGGGAGATGACATCACTGCACACACATACAGCCCTCAGTGTGAGCTTGCCAGGTCTCGAAGTGGCTAAAGAGATAATGAGCCGTGCCTGTGTTTCTCCAGCAATGAGGCTGGAAGTGAAAGTCAACACCGGAGGCAGAACCCACAGTTTCTATCTTTGCTGTTCTTTGTTTTTTCTCTCTTGTGTGGGTTTGTTTTGTCTTTTTGGAAAAGGGACCAGACTTTAACAACAACTGCTTCAGCCATCTCCTCTAACCTTTTTTCTCCACACACCCCCGTCCCCCTTGCAAGAAGACAGCTATAACCCTGTAAGAAATGTAGGGTTTGGGAGAGGACATTCCTTCTAAAAACTTGATTTTTAATGACATATATGCCAGGGTACTAAGCAGGCTGAGGTCTCTGTATAAAAAACTCTCAACTATATTGATGGTTCTGTTAACTTTTCAGGCCTTTTATTCCATATAATGTAATACTCCATACCAAACACCTAATATCAAACTTATGCCCTCCTCAGCGAGGACATCATGCAACTGCAGCTTGAGCTAACATTCCAAACTCTTCAACGCTTTCCTCAAAGAGTCTCCTCCTCTATGGACTGGCCCCAACTGGGACACAGACATGCTAAGCCGTGGGTTAGAAAAGCTCCCAATTTTAGCTCAACTCCAGGCTCAATCTGAAAGAAGGTTTCCTCAGCCTCAACATAAAAGATCATGGTCCAGTGGTAGGCAGGACAGGACTTTCTCTGTCTATGTGTTCACTTGGAAGAATTTTTACATGCTCTCTGCATGAAATACACAATGCTATGCTGTCATTTGCTGACTACTCCACAAACAGCTGTGGTGTGTTTGTGGCCCAAGAATCAGCTTTGTTCCATAGATTAAGGACACATCGAGATTCCCTTCCCACTGGGGAGAACAAGATTTTCGAGTTCTGCTTTATTAATTAAAAAAAATCCTATTAATGGATAAAGAGCAATCTAAGAACAACCTGTCATCATCACAGGAACACCCAGGAGGTGGAATTAATCCACTCCGTGGCTAGACAGTTATCAGTTTGAAACCTACATCCAGACCACTGAGGATCACAGGGACAAAAAAGTTCAACGCCCGTCAAGCAATATACAATACAGTCAAACTGTTTTAACCGGAAGCAACACAATTCCGGTAGACGGAATTGTTCAGTCCCTTTGCTGTGTGTATAATTGCTAGTTGGTATTCTCATTCCAAAGCAGGTGTCAAATGGGAGAATAAAAGAAGTAAAAGGTAGGGTTGGCTGTTTCAGGAAAGATTGGGCTCTGATTTGCATTAGTCATGGTGGCAAAGGATCTTGGGATACTGAACACCTGTCATGCTCTCTCCTTATCAGTTTTAAACTGCATAATACAGAGTGGCAAGTGTCAAATGGCTATGTAGCTTTTCAGAGGGGGATGTTGTAGATTTATGAGAGCCAGGAGCTACCAGCACGTATTGGAACAAATTCCCCCCCCCACACACACACACCTCTTCTCCAGCTCCTGCTGCTGTTTTGTGAATGACACCTAAATCCACTTGTGAATCCCCCAACTTTTTGGGGGCTGAAATGATTGGGCAAACTCATGTCATATTTGCAAATAGTTTAGGGTTCACTGAAACTTCATTTTTTGCTGAATAAGCTATCGTTGGGGAGGCAAGAGGGAGAAGAGGAAAAGCCCACTTCTAATGGGGAACCCTTCATAAAGGCTTTGTGTTCTTTTTATTTATGGAGACATTCAGAGGTACCCATCACAGGAGCATCTGACCCCTTCCCATGTATTGCTGAATTTAACCTCATAAGGGATTTGAGTACAAAATATAAAATGACAAGCAACATTACCTATTTTACAGAGAGAGGGAACAGATACACAGAGAGATACAGTGTCTTTCCTTGGTTATAGAATAATCCTATTTCACAGGCAGGTGTCAAAGAAAGATCTATTCCACCATCTGAGCAAAATTACCAGCTCTTCCCTTGTCTGAAAGCTGTATCAGCCACCTTCTTAACCAACACTGGGTATCAAATCAGCAATATCTGGGACTAAAGTAAAGATTAACTACTGTTGGAGCTGAAGCCCCAGGACTTTTAGCAATGACTTCACGCAGTTTCCCATCCTCAGTGGTTTGGACAGATGGGGCCACTCACACACTGAGAAGTGCATTAGAAAAGCTCAGAATTTTAAGACAGGATTTCCTGTAACAAACCTAACACCAATCTCAAGCTAAGAAAAGGCTTTCCGTGTCTTGAAATGAAAGAGCCCGAGCAAAGGGCAGGCAGGTCAGAACACTCCCTGTCTGTGTCTTTGCTTGCACGGGACACAACACTTTCCAGCTATGATTTTATGTCAGAAGGACTTCTTACCTAATGCTGACACATGAAATCCTGAAGTGTTGCTTTGTGTCTAATCTACAACTACGAGGGGCATATCTCCTTCATTGATGGCACAGTCATCAGCTTCTTTCCAAAAACACTGGACAGGGAAATCTTCCCTTGCAGTGGGAGGCAGCTAATTCAGGAGCGACTTTCTCAGAGAGGAAAGCTCTCTAAATAGAGGATGGAACACACGCTGAGACAGAAGGCCTGCCTGGCACATGGAGAATACCCAAGTGATGGAACTGAACCACTGTGTCACTAGACAGCTATGACCTTGAAACAGGAACCACATAGATCTGAAGCTCATTTAGGCGGCAAAATGCGCCACTCACCACACATTATAAAATCCAATAGAGATCAGATCTTGTAGCTTATCACTATGTGACCCACATAGAAGGAACTGTCTTGCTTCTGTGTTGCGTGCGTAGTTTCCATTTGGCATGATCCCCTGAATACCGGTTTCCTTCCCCCTGTGAGGAGTATAAGAGGAATGGCTCTCCGAAAGAGTAGGCTCTAATTTGCCTCCAGCATGGTGACAGAGCACCCTGGGATATTGAACAGCTGCCATTCTCTCTCCTTATCCTCTATAAGGGTGATGCATACAGTAGCTAAACTGAGAGATGACAGCTGATTATCAGAGTGTAGTATTGCAGATCTGAAAAGCCCAGGCGCTGCCAGCATGATTTGGCAACTAATTCCCACACACAACATTTCCCATCTTGGCCAGAAAAAAAAACAGCCAGAAAAACAAAATACTGACTGACTGAGGAACTATTTTGCTCTAATTTGTATTAAGAAGGAGACAAGGAATCCCAGAATATTGAACAAGAGTCATATATTCTCTTTATCAAATCTCCAGCTGTCTTACACAGAGCTGGAGTCAGAAATCAGTGCAGGTTTGTACTCCCCAAAGCTGGGAATTGCTGTTCGGACTGGGCACTGAAGATTTACTTGAACTGTTTGGCCAGAGAAGAACAGAGATACTAAACTAATTAGAATGGAGATAAAATGGCTTCTTCACTCTTCTCCCGGCAACAGCAAAAACAAAAGGACCGGGTGCGGGTATTCCTTAAAGCCTGTGTTCTATTCAACTCGCCAGTTATTGCTATGGTGTCCTCCACATGCGTATTCCTTTACAGAGGGGTGAAGGTCATCTTGCAAAACTCCTCTTTCTAGATAGATTCTCAAAAGGGAGGACAGCATTCTCAGTCATGCAGCATGAGCTCTTTGTACTGCAACTGCACTCAGGAGGTGGAATTGAACCACTCCGTTGTCACAGAGCCAAAGGTTTGAAGACCACTGAGGATCACCTGAGCAGAAAAAGCTATTCCACCTGTTTCCAGTGACAGTTATATACACGGCTAGAAAGGTACCATCCTGGCCCAGGGCTAGGTGTTATTGTCAGTTGGAATCATGTTTCTAACACAGGTTTCCTTTCTCCCATGAGGAATTAATGGAAGGGCTGGCTGAAGGAGGAAAAAGTCGATTCCAATTTGCAGCCCGCCTGGTTGCAAAGGTTCCTGGGATACTGCCATATTCTCTCCTCATCCAGTATAAAACTGTTTGCTTTCCTATTCTTCCCTTTTCAAGGAGCAAACAAGAGACATTATGAGCATTTCTGTAAGGCTCTTGTGTTCTGTTTACTTGTCAAGTTACTGATATGGGCCCAGACAGCTTCTGATCCTCTCAAAGATATTCATACTTATTCTTAAATAGCACTTTTTGTCAGTAGATCTCAAAGCATTTTATAAAGGGGGTCAGCACAGTTACTCCATTTTACAGAAGGGGAAACTGAGGTTGCATTAGTAGGAGCATTGCCAGCAGATCGAGGGAAGTGATTATTCCCCTCTATTCAGCACTGGTGAGGCCACATCTGGAGTACTGCATCCAGTTTTGGGCCCCCACTGCAGAAAGGATGTGGACAAATTGGAGAGAGTCCAGCGGAGGGCAATGGAAATTATTAGGGGGCTGCGGCACATGACTCATGAGGAGAGGCTGAAGGTTCTGGGCTTATTTAGTCTGCAGAAGAGAAGAATGAGGGGGGATTTGATAGCAGCCTTCAACTACCTGAAGGGGGGCTCCAAAGAGGATGGCTCTAGACTGTTTTCAGTGGTAGCAGATGACAGAACAAGGAGTAATGGTCTCAAGTTGCAGTGGGGAAAGTCTAATTTGGGAATTACGAAAAACTATTTCACAAGAAGGATGGTGAAGCCCTGGAATGGGTTACCTAGGGAGGTGGTGGAATCTCCTTCCTTAGAGGTTTTTAAGGCCTGGCTTGACAAAACCCTGGCTGGGATGATTTAGTCGGGGTTGGGTTCCGCTTTGAGCAGCTGCATTGATACAGATGTGTTGCTGTAAGCTCTGTTGTGTAGACATAGCCTTAGAAGTATATTGCTATGTCAGTGGCATCCTCCCAGCTCTCATTCATTCCTCAGTGTTGAGCTGAAGCACATTCAAATAACTGCTGCCTTTGTTTGTCAACTCTCACAATATTATCATGATATTTGGCATTTTTCTTATTGCCCAGCTCCAAGAGCCAATTGAACATGTGAAGTTTCAGAGTAGCAGCTGTGTTAGTCTGTATTCACAAAAAGAAAAGGAGTACTTGTGGCACCTTAGAGACTAACACATTTATTTGAGCATAAGCTCTCATGAAAGCTTATGCTCAAATAAATTTGTTAGTCTCTAAGGTGCCACAAGTACTTCTTCAATATGTGAGAATCTCAGCTTAAGTTTTTTTTTCAGTGTAAGTTTCTAGCCCATGGTCATGGAGAAAAGCTTAGATTTGTGCCCCTTAAAGGTTCACAAACTAGACAGAAAAGAGTAAAGTACAAATGTACTATTTCTTTTAATTGGCTTCATGAACTTTTGGGTCCTGACTTCTGATTTTGGAATCGTTGGGGTTGGCAATACCGGTTATGTCTACATAGCAAGTAAACATCCACAGCTGGCCCATGGCAGCTTACTTGGCTGGAGCCTAGGCTCTGGTACAATGCAAGGTGGAAGAGTCAGCCCCGTGACACCAAGTCAGCTGACACAGAGTAGTCATGGGTGTTTAATTGCAATGTAAACATACCCACTATGACTGTCCCAGCTTTCACATCCTTCTAAAGGTGGGTCTACACTCCAACCTTGCATTGACAGAACTGTAGTGCTTTTGGTGAAGATGCTCTAAGATGATGGCAGAGAGCTCTCCTGTTGGCTTAATAACTCCACCTCCATGAGAGGAGGTAGCTGCGTCTGCAGGAGAATCTCTTCCGCTGGCATAGCACTGTCTGTTGAGCAGTTAAGGTTTTTACACACCCCTGAACAGCATAGTTACACCCATGTAAGTGTGCAATGTAGACCTGGCCTTAATGCTTCTATTTGACAGGTGTGCTGGGGCTTCATGAGGAATGAAAGAAAAGTAAAGTAAAACCAATAAACAATAAATGCACTTAAAGACATCTGTGGTAGCAAATGTGATGTTCTTCCTATGCTTCTCCTGATTAAGGGCAAGATTCTGATGTCCTTAATCACACTTACCTAGACTAGATTGGGATTGTGAGGAAGGACCTAACAAAACTCAGTGAGTGGACAACATGATGGCAGATGAAATTCAATGTAGACAAAAATGCAATGTAATGCACCCTGCAGCTTAGATGGGTTTCACATTAACTGTGACCAATCAGACAAAGATGAAGGCAGGACCCTGGGCCACTTGATACCAACATCTGCTCACTGTGCAGTGGAAATCATAAAAGCAAACCCACTAGGCTATATCAGAAAGGGACAGAGAATAGGGAAAATGATATAATGCCATTACAGACACATCTGGTACATCCTTACCTGCACTTTAATCTAGGTACTATAGGCCCATTCCTAGGTTCATGAAGTTGCGTGATGACATCAGATGCTCAGCTTTCATTTTAAAAAAATCTGTTTCTAGCCCTCTTGGATGCAAGAGAAAGATTGAAAATGAGAACTGAGTGCATGCCTGAGTTTTCAGATCAGAGTTCCAAGAAGTATGAATTGCCCTGTTCATTTAAACTCTGAAATCAGCTACTACACCCAAGACAATGAGATTCCCTGGTGTCAGGGTATGACTAGATTGCCATAATTTAGCTCTGTTTAGATTTGTTTAGATTTGGGTCTTTAGTTCTGGTGACCCCACTTCAAAAGCGTATATTAGAAGCAGAGGGGAAAGAAAGGGTATGAAAAAGGTACATCCAGCTGTAATATTTCCCATGACTTTTTTTTGCCTTTCCAAGCCAAACTGTCACAGTCTTATTAATCTCTCCTCATATGGAAGCTGTTCCAAACCCTTAATCATTTTTGTTGCCCATCTCTGAACCGTTTTCTAATTCTGACATATTAATTCTGAGATGGGGCGACAAGAACTGCATGCAGTTTTGAAGGGGTGGATTCACATACTGGCATTATTCATAGAGGGAGTTTGCCTGGGATCTGTCTGAGAGGAGGTACGCTAAGTGCAGCATTAGGGGGGCTGTGTTGGTGAGTATCTGAGTGTCTGTTGTGGGGACAGTTTGACCGTGTGCTTGATTGATTGTTTGAAAAGTGTGAATTGGGAGTGCTTTGTTCCAGATGAGCCTTGAGTGGGCGTGACTGCTCTAAAAAGCCAGTCAGCTGTGAACCAGCTGAGCGTTGAACAGCAGAGAGGCTAACAGAGGGAGTTTGCCTGGGGAGAGCCCACTGAGGCTTACATCTTACAGGCTTCTCTGAGTAGTTATTACAACTCCTGAGGAAACTCGTAAAAGGAAGGTAATATGGATGGGGAGCATTCAGCTGTTGTGACCTGCACTGGATGTGCCGTGTTTGTCTTTCTTCCACAGGACAGAAGTGACTTTGTCTGTACAAAGTGCAAGCTGGTCTCCATATTGAAAGAGAAGGTTCAAGGTCTGGAGAAACAAGTATCGACCCTGCGTTGCATAAGAGAAACTGAAGATTTCCTGGACAGACGTCAGGATATGCTTCTACAGACACAACATTCTGAAGATTCAGAGCAGGCTGCGCAGCGGGGACAGAAGGATGTTGAAGAAATTTGGCAGCATGTGACCTCCAGAAGAAGAAAGGGGAGCATCCATGTACCAGCAATGCAGATACAGGTAAGCAACCGTTTTCATGTTCTCTCCACAGGTACTAGTGCGGAGAGTGGACTAGATGACACATCTGAGGGAAGGGAACAGAAGGAGACTCTGCCAATTGGAGGGCATGAGATGCACTGTCCTAGGAATGGGGGTTCCACGACCACTGCTCCCAAGAAAAGGAGGCGAGTGGTGGTGCTCGGGGATGCTCTTCTCAGAGGGACTGAGTCATCTATCTGCCACCCTGACCGGGAAAACCGAGATGTCTGCTGCTTGCCAGGAGCTAGGATTCACAATGTGATGGAGAGACTGCCGAAACTCATCAAGCCCTCGGATCGCTACCCCTTCCTGCTTCTCCACGTGAGCATCAATGATACTGCCAAGAATGACCTTGAGTGGATCACTGCAGACTACGTGGCTCTGGGAAGAAGGATAAAGGAGTTTGAGGCGCAAGTAGTGTTCTCCTCCATCCTCCCCATGGAAGGAAAAGGTTTGGGTAGAGACCGTCGAATCGTGGAAGTCAACGAATGGCTACGCAAGTGGTGTTGGAGAGAAGGTTTTGGATTCTTTGACCATGGGATGGTGTTCCAAGAAAGAGGAGTGCTAGGCAGAGGATGGCTCCACTAAACAAAGAGAGGGAAGAGAGGCATCTTTGCAAGCAGGCTGGCTAACCTAGCGATGAGGGCTTAAACTAGGTTCACCAGGGGAAGGAGACCAAAGCCCTGAGATAGTGGGAAGTGGGATACCGGGAGGAAGCACAAGCAGGAGCAAGTGAGAGGGGAGGGCTCCTGCCTCATACAGAGAAGATGGAGGAGCAGCGAGTTATCTCAAGTGCCTATACCCAATGCAAGAAGCCTGGGAAACAAGCAGGAGAACGGGAAGTCCTGGCACAGTCAAGGAATTATGACGTGATTGGAATAACAGAGACTTGGTGGGATAACGCACATGACTGTAGTACTGTTATGGATGGATAAAACTGTTCAGGAAGGACAGGCAGGGCAGAAAAGTGGGGGAGGTTGCACTGTATGCAGGAGAGCAGTAGACTGCTCAGAGCTCCAGTAGGAAACTATAGAAAAACCTGAGAGTCCTCTGGATTAAGTTGAGAGTGTGAGCACAAGATGATGTCGTGGTGGGAGTCTGCTATAGACCACCGGACCAGGGGGATGCGGTGACGAGGCTTTCTTCCGGCAACTCACGGCTTGCCTACTCTGAAATCACAGAAGTTACTAGATCGCAGGCCCGTAATTCTCATGGGAGACTTCATCACCCTGATAGTCTGCTGGAGAGCATACGCATGCAACAGACAATCCGGAAGTTTTTGGAAAGTGTAGGGGACATTTCCTAGTGTAGTACTGAGGAACCAACTAGGGTCAGGAGCTCTTCTTGACCTGCTGCTCACAAACGGGAAGAATTAGTAGGGGGAAGCAAAAGGGGAAGGGAACCTGGGAGGCAGTGCCATGAGATGGTCAAGTTCAGGATCCTGAAACAATGAAGAAAGGAGAAGCAGCAGAATACGGACCCCTGGACTTCAGAAAAGCAGACTTGACTTCCTCAGGGAACTGATAGGCAGGATCCCCTGGGAGAATACATGAGGGGGAATGGAGTCCAGGAGAGCTGGCTGTATTTTAAAGAATCCTTATTGAGGTTACAAAAACAAAGCATCCCGATGTGTAGAAAGAATAGTAAATATGGCAAGAAAAGGAGTACTTGTGGCACCTTTGTCATTACACAAAGTAAAACTATTTCCCCATGTTTATCTCCCCCTGCCCCCACTGTTCCTCAGACGTTCTTGTCAACAGCTGGAAATGGCCCACCTTGATTATCACTACAAAAGGTTTGCCCCCCGGCCCCCCGCTCTCCTGCTGGTAATAGCTCACCTTAAGTGATCACTCTGGTTACAGTGTGTAGGATAACACCCATTGTTTCATGTTCTCTATGTATATAAATCTCTCCACTGTATTTTCCATTGAATGCATCCAGTGAAGTGAGCTGTAGCTCGCGAAGCTTATGCTCAAATAATGTGTTAGTCTCTAAAGTGCCACAAGCCTCCTTTTCTTTTTGTGAATGAGGTGGCAACCTGTGACAGAGGATGTGGAAAAAGCTAATGTACTCAATGCTTTTTTGCCTCTGTCTTCAAGAACAACTTCAGCTCCAGACTACTGCACTGGGCAACACAGCATGGGGAGGAGGTGACCAGCCCTCTGTGGAGAAAGAAGTAGTTCGGGACTATTTAGAAAAGCTGGACGAGCACAAGTCCATGGGGCCGGATGCGTTGCATCCGAGAGTGCTAAAGGAGTTGGCAGATGAGATTGCAGAGCTATTGGCCATTATCTTGGAAAACTCATTGCAATCGGGGGAGGTCCCGAGGACTGGAAAAAGGTTAATGTAGTGTCCATCTTTAAAAAAGGGAAGAAGGAGGATCCTGGGAACTACAGGCCAGTCAGCGTCACCTCAGTCCCTGGAAAAATCATGGAGCGGGTCCTCAAGGAAACAATTCTGAAGCACTTAGAGGAGAGGAAAGTGATCAGGAACAGTCAGCATGGATTCGCCAAGGGCAAGTCATGCCTGACTAATCTAATTGCCTTCTATGACAAGATAACTGGCTCTGTGGATGAGGGGAAAGCAGTGGACATGTTATTCCTTGACTTTAGCAAAGCTTTTGACATGGTCTCCCATAGTATTCTTGCCAGCAAGTTAAAGAAGTATGGTCTGGATGAATGGACTATAAAGGTGGATAGAAAGCGAGTTAGATTGTCGGGCTCAACGGGTAGTGGTCAATGGCTTCATGTCTAGTTGACAGCTGGTATCAAGTGGAGTGCCCCAAGGGTCGGTCCTGGGGCCGGTTTTATTCAATATCTTCATTAATGATCTGGAGGATGGCGTGGATTGCACCCTCAGCAAGTTTGCAGATGACACTAAACTGGGAGGAGAGGCAGATACTCTGGTGGGTAGGGATAGGATACAGAGGGACCTAGACAAATTAGAGGATTGGGCTAAAAGAAATCTGATGAGGTTCAACAAAGACAAGTGCAGAGTCCTGCACTTAGGACGGAAGAATCCCATGCACCACTTGTGACGAAGTGGACTGTTCTTAAAGTTTCTTCTGAATACTGTAGGGGTGCCTCAGTTTCCCCTATGCCTTTCTTAAATCTCTAGATGGTGGGATAAAGGGGTGTAATTGTTACAGAGCAAAAGGCCAGGGTACATAAATGGCTGACACTCTGTCTCCTGGCAACTGATGACCTGGGCCCTTCCCCTCTGCAAGTTGATACCTAAAGGGGTTGGAGAACAAAGGAATCAGGTGAGCTCCTGGCCCGGGAAAGAGACAAAGCACAGAGGAGGAAGGGCTGGAGGGTGAGTCAGTTTGGACTGGCTGAGGACAAGGAGTGAAATGCAGACATAGTTGTCTGGCTCACTGCCCCCCAAATGGACCCGGCTGAGGCGTCCTGTTCTCTGTACCTACAAGCTCTGTTTTAGATTATGTTCCTGTCATCTAATAACCCTATGTTTTACTGGCTGGCTAAGAGTCACATCTGACTGTGAAGTTGGGGAGCAGGACTCTCTGGTGGACTCGCTGTGGGAAGTGCACTGAGGGGCAGAGGATGCTGAATGCTCTGAGGTCAAACCAAGGAAGGTGGAAGCTGTGTGACCTTTTTGCCCTGAATACTGTATGCTCACAGAGAGGAGACTTCACCAGAGTCCTAACTGACTTCGTAGGGAGCAGTTCCAGACCATTGTCCGGGGACTCCGTGACACCGCTACAGACTAGGGACCGAATGGCTCGGCAGCGGCTCTGCAGAAAAGGACCTAGGGGTTACAGTGGACGAGAAGCTGGATATGCGTCAACAGTGTGCCCTTGTTGCCAAGAAGGCCAATGCATTTTGGGAATGTATAAGTAGGGGCATTGCCAGCAGATTGAGGGACATGATCATTCTCCTCTATTTGACATTGGTGAGGCCTCATCTGGAGTACTGTGTCCAGTTCTGGGCCTCACAATACAAGAAGGAAGTGGAAAAATTGGAAAATGTCCAGCAGAAGGCAAAAAAAATTATTAGGGGACTGGAACATATGACTTATGAGGAAAGGCTGAGGGTTCTGGGCTTATTTAGTCTGCAGAAGAGAAGAATGAGGGGGGATTTGATAGCTGCTTTCAACTACCTGAAAGGGGGTTCCAAAGAGGATGGATCTAGACTGTTCTCAGTGGTAGCAGATGACAGAACGAGGAATAATGGTCTCAAGTTGCAGTGGGGGAGGTTTAGGTTGGATATTAGGAAAACTTTTTCACTAGGAGGGTGGTGGAGCACTGGAATGGGTTACCTAGGGAGGTGGTGGAATCTCCTTCCTTTGAAGTTTTTAAGGTCAGGCTTGAGAAAGCCCTGGCTGGGATGATTTAGTTGGGGATAGGTCCTGCTTTGAGCAGGGGGTTGGACTAGATGACCTCCTGAGGTCCCTTCCAACCCTGATATTCTATGATTCTATGGTTATGATATTTACTGTCTTATTATCAATCCCATTCCTACTGGTTCCTAATATTCTGTTAGCTTCTTTGACTGTCAAGGCACACTGAGCGGACATTTTCAGACAACTATACACAATGACTCCCAGATCTCTTTCTTGAGTAGTGACAGCTAATTTAGACCCCACCATTTTATGTGTATAGTTAGGAGTACGTTCTCCACTATGAATTATTTTGCATGTACCAACATATAATTTCATCTACCATTTTGTTGCCTAGTCTCGCAGTTTTGCGAAATCCCTTTGTAAATCTTCTCAGTCTGTTGCGGACTTAACTATCTTGAGTCATTTCGTATCATCTGCAAACTTTGCCACCTTACTGTTTACCCCTCTCTATTTAAAATAAACGAGGAGATTTTTTTCCAAAGTCAGAAGAAACAATAAAGCTCTGTACAGCAGATGCACTGAATGAACTTGTTCAAGACACTGTAGTAAAAACAGGAAATTGACATTTTAAAAAAATTCCCCCGGTTCTCCCTTCGCTCTACATTGACATTTTTTGCCAATTACAATTTTCCACCTGGAAGGATCAGATTATATAACATGAACTAGAATCCTTGACACTTTGTCCCTCTCCTAGAATGTGCACCTGAATGTATTTATGTTCCGTGCGCCAGTTAAGCTTTCTCATAATCTTCCAAGGAGGCAAAATAAATAAATATATAATAAAAATATCGAAGTGATTCACCTGGAGGCTTCTCTCCCCCGCCCCTCATTGACAATAATAAAAGGTGCCAGAAGCAGAATTCAGTCACGCTGACCTGTCCTATTGATTTAAAAGAAAGAAACCATAACACAGGAAGTGTTATTTCCTCAAGTGTCTATAGGAGACAATTAGACAAGTGTCCGATTTGTCCATCCCAACTGTTGGCAAATGGAGATGTGCAACCAGACACAACTACAGCCTGAAGTGGAAATGGCCTATCCTATTAAGCGTACTTCTGTACCAACATTTTAATTTGCTTTTCCTAGAGGGTAGTCGAAATGGAATCTTTCAGCACAGTGTGTGACTCATGGCAGAAATGAAGCCTGCCTTTGTGCAATTAGTGTTGATGACAGTCTTTGACACTACACTATAAAGGCTAGAGACCTGACTAGAATAGTCTGCAGCACAGTAGAACATAACAAAATGCGCAATATGAGATATTACCTAAAACAAGCCCTGGGGGCTGCGTTTTGCTACATATCCTGCATCTACTGAATTGCACAATAGAGTAGGGCAGCATGGAGCTCAAACATAAACCATCAACACAATCTGGGGAGACGCTGTAGCATGGTAAAGTTTGCTCTCTCTCACTATCGCATTCCTAAAAGGTTGTGCAACATGATGAACACACACACACACACACACACACACACCACACACAGAGGAATCTGGGATGATTTAAGGCTCTGTTTAATTATACTACAAATTACATACTTGCTTATTCACATCCAGGGAGAGCACATTTCCAGTAAGCCAAGGGAAAGATGGTGGCAGTCCCATGTGATTTAATACATAAAAGATATCAGGCGTGGGATTCCTTGCATGCTGCTTTGCAAATGGATCACACTTTATTCCAGAACTCTGGACACTTAACATTCAGATGGCTTCAGGGTGGATGCATAATGTACGCTCTTCACTCACATATATCAGCTCACAGGTGAGGAGTAGGTAACTACTGTCATAGAGACTACTCAGTGCTCCTTAGTCTTTCATCACTCAGGCATTTAGATACTGCTTACAAATTACAGGCTATGGCTTTCTGAATATTTACTTATTTTTAAAACTAGTGGGATATTCTAGATCTGAGACCCATCTCAGATTACTGTTACACACTTTAAAAAATGTCATTTAGAAGCTGCATTTTTTTTTTAAAAAAAGTTTTATCTGGATACATATCAGTTTAATTAGTTTCAACATATTAATGAACTTGGCATTGACTGGTGAAATATGGAACATCACAAAAGGTAACAATGGCAACAAAATATACACCAAAGACAATACCTAGGTAAGTGCTTTATTATTTAAATATAGCACATATAAAATATTTTCTTTCTATTAAAAAAAACCAAGGAAATTCACAGCTAATCAAACTTCATTTAATGTTAGTTAAGGCTGTTCTCACAGTACTCACCATGGAGGTGGGAGACACAGGACCAAGTCCCGTTGCTCCAAAGAACTTTTAAATTATTTATTTATCCACTGTGGAATAGCTTTAACAGCAGAGACTGAGGGAGCCCCACATCAGAATATCTCATAGCCCAGTGATTAGAGCACCCACCCGAGAGGTAGGAGATACCTCTTCAAATCCCTTCTCCCTAGAGAAGGGACTTGAACTGAGGGTCTCCCAGCTGAATACCCTCACCTCTAGGCGTAAACCTTTGAGGGAGGTCATTGTCATTATCCTCCTCTCTCTCCTTCCCCGCTCAGTTTTGTATTAAATGTATAGGCACCTAATGCCAAGACAGGGTTTGCAGCTGAGGAGCTCAAGTAGAGGTAGGTGCCACCGTGCAGTCTTGATTCAGGTGCCTATCTTTGAGAGGGGCAGGGCTCAGCACACACTCCTCAGCTTGGCATCTCCCATTGACTAATTTAGGTGAGGCACAGCCTAGCATTCTGCCTTTTGTGAATCTCATTCTGAGTCACCCATCTCCTCATTCAGTGTACATGGAGTCAAGGTGTCAAACTCAGGCTTTGTGAATCCCGGTGATCTTTTCAGACACCTATAAGTTAGTTCTTCCTGAATCTTGCCGCTGGAGTCTATTTCTGCCTCTGACACTGAGTTCCTGTGTGATGCTGTGCAAGTCACTTACACCCAAAGTTTCACAGGTGATTATTTCTGCATGTACTTATAGGGTGTATTATAATGCATACATGCAAGGGGGATAAATTAAGGTGCAGTGACAATGTTCATTCTGGCGTTTCCTAACTTGAGAATGCTTGACAGTGACCCTTTTAATCCTTAACTTTGTATTTCCTAATATTTTGTGGTTTAGTTTATCGATGAGAGCAACCTTAACTAATATTAAACCAAGTTTTCTGCTTGTAGATTTGTAGGACAGTGCTACCTGGAGATCACAGCTGAGATTGGGAACCGCATGTTTCAAAGTGCTCTTATAAATATATGCTGAAAAACAGTCCCTACTGCCGTAGAAGTTACAATCTAAGTAGACAAGACACAGAAAGTGTAGGAGTGGAAACAGAGGCACAAAGAGGTAAAATGCGTTTCCCAAGGTCACACAGCAGACCAGTGGCAGAGCTGTTAATAGACCGCACATCTTTTGAGTACCAGTCCAGTGCTTTATCTACTGGAGAACAGTGATGCTCAACATGCACAAAACAGCCATTTCCATAGGCAGAGTGGATAAAACTTCTTCCCCCTTCTTCCTGTTAGGCCAGGTTTCAAGCCCATCTGAGATCCTAGAGTTTGATGTTCTCATATCGAAACCTGGTGGATGGCATATCATTTGCCATTAATGCTACATAGCTGTTAAGAGGCAGGTGTAGTGAGGTGTTCTCCTGGGAGATGGGTGGCTGGTCTTTCAAGGTAAAGGCAGAGGCCATCAGAAGGACATCACAGAAGAACTTACCCTTCGGCACCCTAACAACTCCTAGAGACAAAACAGACATCAGCTCTCACAGTCACCAGTCCTGTTAATCCTCAGTAGTCACTCAGAATATTCACAACATGCCACAAAGGAAGGCAATCTATTTACCACATGCTTGAGCATGCAGTGACAGTAACACAACTGTAAAGCAGCTCAGCGTCATCTGTAGTAATATTGACATTTCAGGGCAGATGTGTGATGACTCAGCCACACATGGCAAGTGGCCGTATTGCTAATTTTATCTGAGACTGGTTGTGTACAGTTCTAGGTGATTTGTGCTGAATTTGGCTCAAATGTGATTCATACCCTATGGTCCAACATAAAATTAAACTCAAATAGCAATGGAGAGTGGGCTCATTTTCTTTGCATCTGCTGAATGTGGGCACCCATTAGCATTATCAGGCTCATTGTACTGACAATCCAATATCTGCGTGTGAAATGGCATTGGGTAGATGTAGGACTGCTATGAGTTCAGCTCTATTATTTTCAGTTATAGACAATCACTCCTAATGGCACCTAACTTTCCACACTTGTTAGGCCTGCAAAAGTCATGACATACTAAGAAAAAGTCACTGCATTGCTTTAATTGGAATATAGACACTTGTGACTGGCATCAACTGATTCTCTGAGTGTGATGATGGTGATATTTCCTCTGCTACTCAGTGTGACTAAGGGTGAACAATTGGGTCCCAAATGTGCCGGACTGACTGCTGCAGTGTTTGAATGGGGCCATTACAGGCAGAGAGCAGGGGATTTAAAGGAGGAAAACAGAAGTGAAGGGAAGCATAGAATGAGAAAGGGGTCCTGGGGAAGAGATAAAAGGAGCAAGAAACGAGAAGCATGGAGAATAAAAGTAGGAGCTGGGGAGAAAAAGACAGGGAGGGATGGAGGGAAGGAGATTGGGGCAGCAGGGATGGGGGGGGGGAGAAAGATGAGGGAAAATAGGAGGAAAGGAAAGAGAGATGGGAGAATATGAGAAAACAAAGGCACAAAGGAAGAAAGAGAGAAAATAGAAATGACAGAGAACAAGTGATTTCTCTGACTACAGTGAGAAAGAAAGAAAGAAAGAAAGAAAGAAAGAAAGAAAGAAAGAAAGAAAGAAAGAAAGAAAGAAAGAAAGAAAGAAAGAAAACCCCAGAAAAGATGCTGTCTTGCACCTTCCAATTATAAAAGCAATGTCAAAAGCTTAATAAAATCCCTGGGGATGGAGGAAGGTGTTGGGCAGGGGGTTGGGAGGGGCGAAGAGACATGGGGTCATCCAATAGGAATGAATGATAAATGGCTCAAACATCGGCATGGTTATTACCAGATCTGCCTACTAGCATGCTGAAGTTCTGCTAGCTGCAAGTGCTTGTTGATAAGTTTGGTTAGACGACTATACACATGCTGCATTCCACTCCCTGGCAAAACAGAATGTAACACTGTGTTAGGGTGTCTTCACACAAAGGTGGAGAAAGGGTTAAGGTGGGCCTGAGAGGCCAGTTATCTCATCTCCTTGCATCTGAAGAGTGAGACAGACCCAATGAAAGATGAGCCCCAGCTGGGGGAAGAATTGGGTGGTTTCAAGGAAGAAAGAAGGCCCCGTGTAGAAGGTGGCAGCAGGGTGAGAGGAAGAATTCTATAGTCCTTTTCTGGACAGAGAAGCTGTTTCAGGAGGACAGAAAAGGAGAATAGTGTAGAAGGTGATGCCTGGAGTGGGCCTGAGAGAAGGCCAACCCACAGGTAGACAGACTTGGGGGTCAAAGGGAGCTGACAATGCAAAGTAGGGGCAAGAATCCAGGGAGCTCACCTTTGACAGTCAGTGCTGTGCAGAAGAATGGAGCGTTGGGGAGGATCCAGGAGGGATTAAAAATTTGAGCCTGAGAAAGGGGCAGAAGTTGCTTTTGTTGTGTTTGGGCTTTCAGTTTGGTTGTAAGACTCTGGGGAGAAGCTCTGGGCCCACTGCTAAGATGGAAGAGTGGAATGGAAATGGAGCACTGGAGGGATGGAAGGTGTTAGATTGCATGGTATTCTGTCTATGCGGGATGCGGAGACTCGGGAATGGGGAGACTTTAAAGTGACCTAGCCCCAGGGCTGAATGATGAGAAAAGAGACCACTGCAAGGCCAGAGCAGTGGTCAGCAGGGAGCTCAAGGTGCCAAATGAGATGCTGCACCATGCCCAGCCATGAATGAGAGTGTTTGTGGCAGATATGCTCTTCTACAGACACCCTGCCCTCTAAAACACTGTAGCAACAACTGCAAGAAGCACATCTCTGCTTGTGTGTGACTCTAAATATGACTGTTCTTGATAAATACATGGGGGGGGCGGGGAAGGGGAGGAGCTATTGAAGCTAAAAGGATAATGTTGGCATAAGTACAAAGGGGTATTGACTCTCTATACCTAAACTCTGAATGGAAATGAGAAGCGGTGGGGATGAACAACCCGACTAGTTTTAAGATGGACAACCCAACTAGTTTTAAGATGGAGCTTGATAAATTAACAAAGAGGATTATATGATTGGGTTGACCTATGACAGCAGGGGACTGGACTTAATGAGCCCGGAGGTACAGTGTAGTCCTATGACCTAGTTCCCTAATAACAGCAGCAGTTTCTTTGGATGTGGTGGGGAATTGTCCATGTTTTGGCTGGGTATAAAATAAATGCAATATATTTGATTTCAAAGGCAGCTTCAGACAGGACTGAGCTAAACTTGACATTGTAAGTTCTGAAGGATGAATGTTAGATTTCCTTGTTTTGCTTTATAATGATACAATGCTAATTTGACCTACCTGAGCCTGTCTTGGATCAGTGACCTGGAGATCAAGACTGGTATTTTCAAGGGGAGGACTAAGGGATTTAAGTGCCCAAGTTATAAAACTTCAGTGGGATTTAGGCACCACGGAATGCTGTAGCCTAAAGTGTCCTTCATGCATTAGCAATGCCCTGAGCCATCTCCTCCTTATAATGATAGAGTTGAACCTATACGGTTCAGACAGTGTAACCAGCCTATAGCACCACACTAAATACCTGAAGAAAACATGGTTATTTCTTTGGGTCAGTCAGACCTGCAAAGGGAAGGGCTGATCACAAGGTGGATGAGCCAATTTTTCTTCACTTATTGGTTTTAAACCAAAGCAGCTAAATACAAAGCAGGCATGAAGGTGAGAGAAGAAAGGAATGTTGATTCAACCATGAATTACTGGGCTTTTTCTTTTCACTTTGTCACCAGCTCTCATGTAAATTAATCCTACTGCTTTAACATTTAATTTAGTATGAAAATCATATCCTGGTTCACATCTGTTAATGTTGCATATGAATTATAAAATGCTATGCTTTCATGAAATGCTGTGTTTAACATGATCATGAGGCACAGTTAATTGCACTGTTTGCTGTGCAGAGTTACACAACCTCCAGATTGCAAGGTTCAATGCTAGGGTACAAGTTTTCTTTTAATTTCTCCTCTCATCTGCTGAGGTAAAGTTGACTTTGCAGTAGCACTACTGAGAAACTGGGATAAACAAATGCAAAGATTATCCTTAAGATACCTGAATACCTCTTATTTACTGAGGTTATTTACTTATTTACCAGATTCAGGAAGGCATTTAAGCACATGCTTAACAGTATAAGCCAATACAGATAATGGTGTTAGCCAATACAGATATGTATTGGCTAAGGGCATACAATATTAATATTGCATTATACTAAATGTGGGCAGTTATGTTAACCAAGTTATATCTTTCTTACAGTTTGACCCACTTATGTTGTTAATACACTGGAAAGCTAAAAGTAGCTTTTGGCATTAGCGAATATATAAAGTCGGTCAAAACAAGAGACATTCGTCCTGTATTCTAGTACAGGTGCCTTCATAGGCAAATGGCTTAAAATGCAGTAACCAAAACAGAGATAAGGAAAGGTCCAGAATAACAAGTTAAGGAACTGGCACAAACTGGTGGGTTGGATCTTAATTGACACAAAGTGCTTTCTAACTTGTAAGCAAGCAGGCTATAAATATAAGTGGTTTGGGGGCATATTTCAAAGCACACCTACTTTTTAAGATCAACATGCTGTGAGGTAAGAATTTCTTCCCCCAAAAGGGGTATGTTTGTCTCCCTTTAGTATTCTACTACTTTCTTAGACAAGCTTTGACTAAGTGTGGTTATTTGGTCTTTTGAACATGTTTTAGAGGTAGGAGAGCTTGGATCCAAACACTCTTCTGTTATTTGTCCAGAGTTCAACAGCTTCAGCAGGCAATCCCATAGCTCAGTGGTTAGAGCATTTTCCTGAGAAGATTTGAACAGGATCTCCCTCCTGTCTCCTCCTCTGAAAGAGAGTGGGGGGCTTTGAATCTGCGTTTCTCACATCCTAGGTTAGAACACCTCTGGGCTAAAAGTTATAAGATGGGCACCTTCTCTTCTCCAAAGAGGTTTTGAATGGGACCTGATCTGGTAGATGTACTGGGAGGGTACCTATTGGATTGGGCCTCACACATGACCTGGGGGTCAAATGCCTGTCTTGTCCTGGTTCATGAGTTGATCTTGGGTTTAGGCAGGAGATAGGTATCCAGATGCCCCCAGTGAGGCATCAGTGCATGTGCCCAGAGATAAAAACCTATGTGTTGAAGGACTTTTACTTAGGAAAGGTTTGGCACTGAGTGAGTTTAGGAACCTACAGGACTGAGCATAGCAGTGGAGCCAAAACTGGAATTTAGGTGCCTAAAGCTGAGCATTAGGTACCTGTGCATCTTCCTGGACAACACCCTAAGTTCCTAAAAGCAGCATTGATGTAATGGAAGTTAGGAACCTAAATACATTTGAGGATATGGGCTCGGGTTACTTATTTTGGTGCCTTAAGGATTTAGGAGCCTAATGAGGCATTTATTTTTCAAAATCTTAGCCTGCTTGCTTATCAATATTCATTCCCTGTTAAAGCAACTTGGCACATCTAATATTCTGTTTTGCTAATTTCAAACAATCACACTGGCCATCAATATGTATTACAGTATTTTAACACTCAAGTCCTCTCATATAGGCTTAATGAATGGTGTGTTCTTTACAGTACACCAAGGGGGGTTCAAGTTTTATATGCACACAAACCAAGGGAAATGACAATGTCCAAATTGAAGGGGAAAATTGCACTTTAAAAAAATCTGTAAGATCCAAGCCTGCAGAAATGATTTGAAGGAAATTGCTTTTGTTAGCCCTAGAGTCTAAGCCACAGTCCTCTTTCAAGGTTGATAGACCACACAAGAGTTGGATGCTCCTGGACTGCGGTGGCATTAAAGATGTGGCAAAGATAAATAACCACTCTCCACATAAAAACATTTTCATAGCTCACCCAGTGTCTGGCAGCTGAGCTTCTGTAATGCCCCAGAGCATAAAGAATTGGCTCACACCACCTGTTCAATACAGAATTCAAACAGTGGAACTATATCACTCAATTAGCAAGGCACATACCAGACAAATGAAAACAGCTGTAAGCTGTATTCTCCTTGTTAGGAGGATGGAGGAGGAAAGGATGGTATTGTAGTAATAGTATGAGATTTGAACATCTTTGGCCCTTTCAATACCAGCGAGACTATGAAATGATGGGTCAAGGGTAATGTATCAATGGCTTTATTCCAAGAAATAATCTGATCCCCAAAAGTTTAGCAGATTTGCTGTAACTTTAAATACTAGGAGCCAGATTTTCCAAAGAGCTCGGCTCTGAACAGTCCCCATTATTCTTTGTGAGGGTTGGAAGGTGGGGACTCTATTGTTGTCACTGGGTGTCCTGCTGAGCCATCTTGAAAATCTGGCCATTTCTCTTGAGGCCCAGATCTCCCAAGAGATTTGGGCACTTAGGATCCACAAAAGGACTTAGGCATTGCAATGCTGAATGTCACAGTGACTAACTTTTAGGCACCTAGACAGTCACTTGGCTTTGTGGATCACAGTAGTGTCCAAGTTTCGGTGCCTATGATCCTATACCATGAGTGGGGAGGGAGAGACACCTTTGAATGCAATCCACAAAAGTCAGCATGCTAGGTGGGAAGCAGCCAATGGGAAATGCTGACCATAAAGGTGTGCACTAAGCCCTGCTCCTCTCTGAGGTAGGCGCCTAAATCTAGGCTGCAGGAGGTGCCTAGTTCTGCTTAAGAGTCCACGAAGGGGAACCAGCCACCTGGAGTCAGGTATCTTAAGCTCCTTAGCTGTTCCTGGCCAGAATGAATTCCTGCCTTGTGCCACACAAAAAGGCTGGAGGGGATAGTGGTGCCCAGCCCCCTTTATAACGTATATTCCACTCTCCTTGTATATGCGAGACCCAGGTTCACCTCCCCTCTCTGGCAGTGGGGGGGAAGATTTGACCAGGGGTGTCCCACCTCTCAGGAGGTGTGCTACAGAGTCGCTCTCTCTCTGACTAAATATTTATCTGCAATCAGTTGGGGAGAGAGTGCTGAAAGCACCAGTTAGGTGGCCTAAATCCAACATTTAAGTGCTACTGAGATCTTTGAAATGCACATGTAGCAGCTACATAATCCTGTAGGTGGCCTAAATTTCTGCTAGTGGGTATGCACCAGTGTATCCTGGGGTGGTTGGCTAAGGGTTCCAATACATAACCAGGCACCTAAGTTAAATGCTGCAATTCCTAAGCCCCTGTGTGGATTTAGGTCCAGATCCTCAAAGGTCTTTAGGCACCTAAAATCACAGTGTGATCTGGTTACCCTGGGGCCCTCGAGGCTGTCTAGTCAAGCGTACAGAAGCCTGCAACTGTCTTTGTGAATGGTATTTTATGAGTGCAATTGGTCTCGGGTTATATTTGGACATGTATATTGGTACCTGAATGATAACTCAATTGCATGAGTATTCAGATGACCCAGTGGTGATCCTGAAAAGCTTGCTAATGTCACCCAAGATACAATAACCTCAGCGTTTGCAATATTCCCTTTTCCTTCTCTATATGCCCCATGGCAATTTCCTCTCAATGCCAATACTGAGAGTAACTAGTTGAAAATCCCAGTTCTCAGGAAACATGAAATTTCACTACCCGATTCTCCACTCCAGTTCCTCTTATTTTTGCTTTCTCATTTAAGTGTTACTTTCTTTACTAGTTAGTGCCATATGCTGTTCAAAACTGGGAGTGCACATGCTAGTGTCACTTCTGTAATTTACACGTGCAACATAAAGGCACCTGTTAAAAAGTTAGTGGTTGAAGTCTCCTCAGGTTCTGCACCCTCTCCACAGTTCCACAGCCTCTTTCACCAAGCAATACTGGAGCACTGGGGGATGAAGCTAAGAGGTGTTGTACAAAGCTGGAGTCTGCAAGTCTGTTATGGAAAAGATATTTCCCCTAATGTTCAGATTAAAAGAAATCCCCAATGTTAAAGAAATTCATTACAAGCAGACCAGCTTGTGAACCATTTACTTACACTGCTGTGCACTTACTCAAAGTCAGTAATCTCAGTCACTTCAATGGGATTGCTCATATGAGTAATTGCTCACTCATGAGTAAAGGATTCACAAATCAGACCCTCCAGAATGGGCAGGATAGAGCCGTCAGAGCTGTGGAAGATGCAGGGTGTTGAAGACAAATATATTAAGGGTTGATAAGCACGCCCATACTAGGGTAATGGGGACCTGAGAAGGGCTAACTCACTGCTAGCATGCTCCCTTGTGGCTGGACATAGCAGGCTCTCCTCATCCAATGACCTCTGCCAGCAGTCACTCTGCTCTTGTGGTGGTCGCCTCTTCTCATCGCTTGGTCCTCCAGCCAGATCAATGTTTTAGTCCTGCATCCTTTATAGGGTAACCAGGTCCAACAAAACATAATTCCAAGAGCTTGTGTTAGGTCTCCAGCCCCTGACACCGGATATCCACTGGGCATTGTATCCAGTGATGGCTATTGTCCATATCTCCTAATGCCAGGGGGCTTCATGCCACCTTCGCAGTGGCTGGTAGGGGAACTCAGGTCCTCCCTCTGCACTGGGTTCCAACCCAGGGATCCTAGGACAAGCAGCTAAGTCTTCTCTGTCAGACACCTCACCCCTGCTTCCCTGAACTCCATCCTGATATTAGTGTTTGCTTCGGCCTTTCTCCTCAGCCCCTTCCTGGGCTATTTGTAATGAGCAACACCTCTCAGGGCTTCTCCCCAGAGGTCCAGTTTCTGCCCTTGTAGAATGGTCAGCAGTGGGAGCTTGCTCCAATCCTGTGTCTTCCACATATCTCCACTCTCTAGCACCCAGACAGTGACTGCAGGTTCATTCCCCTCTCCCTGCAGTCCCCATGCTTCTGTGCCCATGCCCTGAGGCTTTACTTCCTCCACCTTCTTCTGGGCTCAGAACAACCTACCTCTGCCCCAAACTCCATTGCCACAAGCCTCCCTGGCTCCAGCCCCTTGGTTCTGCCTTGAGACTTATCTTAGCCCAAGAGAGGAGACACCCAGTTACCTTGCCCTTGGTCGTTATTCCTCTCCTCTGTGCTCTTTCGTTTATAAAGACCCAGCTCCTCCCAAGCTGGTTTGAACACCAATTATGCTTAACACTCCTTCAGGTGCTACACAGTGGCCTAATTGGGGCCAGGTTCCTGTTAACTTGTGGGTAACCAGTGTGGGGTTTATACACCCCATCACAGGGCCAGATGAGTGCCTTAGATTGCAGGCACTGTAATGCCTCACCTAATAGATTCATAGACTTTATGGATAGAAGGGACCATTGTGATCATCTAGTATGATTTCCTGCACATTGCAGGCCTCAGAATCTCACCCACCCACTCCTGAAATAAAACCCCTAACCTCTGGCTGGGTTACTGAAGTCCTCAGATATTGATATAAAGTTTTCATCTTGCCTGATACTACATCCCCAACTATAGCACATATCCATTGACAGCTCTTTTCATTTCAATCTAGCAGCAAAAGGTCTAACACATTCCAATGGCTAGCAGTTGAAGCTACCCAAATTCTGACTGGAAATAAGGTGTCTATCACTAACATTGAGAGTAATTAGCCAATGGAACAAGTCACCAAGGGTTGTGGTGGATTCTCCAAAACTGACAATTTTTATATCAAGATTGGATTTTTTTCTCCCTAAAAGATCTGCTCTAGGAATTATTTTGGGGCAGTTCTTGGGCCTGTGCTATACAGGAGGTTGGACTAACTGATCACAGTGGTCCCTTCTGGCCTTGGAATTGATTCATATGCAGAAATAAGCTCACAGATGTTATCTGCCAAACTGTTTCAAATGAGAAATGAGTTCATGGAAAAATCCACGCCATCTATTTGCAAATAGTCTGTGAACAGAACAAAATAGTGCTGAACTCTGAGTGAATTATGCATCCCACATAGCTTGCACAGAATTAATATATGCTATCTTCTGTGAGTCAAATAAAAAAAACAAGCTGCAAAAATTCCCTCCTGAGAATTAAGTCCCTAGAGAATTCGATTAACTAGTCAAAGCCAGAACAGATGGTAGCTGCTGCTATTGTAGCAATAAGCCATGACACTGTGTATATTAGTCACCTGATAGTGCACTCTTAAGTAGCAAGAATGCTCCTGCAGTGAAACTACAAAGCGAAGCACAATTTTTCTTTATTGCTTTGGCTCTAGCTTAAACCTCTGAATTGAAAGTTGCTTTAAGGTGTCCATATCAGTTCCTTAAGAAATGGAAAGAAGCAAGTGGGGAAAGGGGCTAGTGGAAGAGTCGGGAAGGAGGCACTATAAATTTGGGTTTCAGAGTAGCAGCCGTGTTAGTCTGTATTCGCAAAAAGAAAAGGAGTACTTGTGGCACCTTAGAGACTAACAAATTTATTAGAACATAAGCTTTCATGAGCTACAGCTCACTTCATCGGATGCATTTCCACCAAATGCATCTGATGAAGTGAGCTGTAGCTCACGAAAGCTTATGCTCTAATAAATTTGTTAGTCTCTAAGGTGCCACAAGTACTCCTTTTCTTTTTGTAAATTTGGGGTGACTTTTCAGCCACATTTTTGTCACATTTTAATAACAGCACCAACTCTGAAGCCCCATCATTGTGTCTGAAGTCTCTGAGCATCTGCACCTGCTGCCGCTAGCAGGGTATGTTGTAACATAGGTTTCAGAGTAGCAGCCGTGTTAGTCTGTATTCGCAAAAAGAAAAGGAGTACTTTTGGCACTTTAGAGACTAACAAATTTATTTGAGCATAAGCTTTCATGAGCTACAGCTCACTTCCGATGAATGCATCCGATGAAGTGAGCTGTAGCTCACGAAAGCTTATGCTCAAATAAATTTGTTAGTCTCTAAGGTGCCACAAGTCCTCCTTTTCTTTTTGTTGTAACATAGTTGATGTTCTTGTGGAAGTTGTTGCTCAGGAAACAAAACCTTCATCTAACACTGAGACCATTCAGGATGGCAAGTTGAGGTTGGGGGCGGCTCAGGTCTCTTCTACCTGGCACGTAGTGAGCCTGCGAACAGGAGCTGGTGCTGGCGTGCCCTGAGATAACGGCAGTACAGACCTTTCCCAAATTTTCCACTGCAGCTGTAAGTCAACAAAGCTCCCCTGAAGTTAGGGTGGCTATACTGATTTATTCCAGCTGAGATTCTGGCCCTGTGACGGGTCGTACCACCTCCGCACTGGGCCGATAGCGCCTGACCAATCCCTGTGGGCCCAGGAGAACGTACCCCCCTCGTCCCTGCTGTGCGTGCTCTGCGGGGAAGGGACAGATAAAAGGAGGCAGCCCAGCTCAGTTTGGGAGGCTGAGGAGAAGGAAGGACGTGTGCTGCAGGCTCCTGGAGAGGACCTAGTCTACACTGCAGACAACCAGCTGGCTGCAGAGACTGACCGGGATGCTGAGCGGCTGCTGCCACCGGATGGGGAGATGCCCTTGTGGTAGGAAGTGACCCGGGAATGTATTAGAAGTCCATGCTTTAGCCCTTAACTGGGAATTTCCTGGCTTCATAGCTCCCGGGGTAAGAACCTGGTGAAGAATTAGGGGCCTGGGTTCCCCTAACACCCTCCCGCCGCCTCCAACACTTGCCACTAGTTGTGGCTTCTGCTTGTTCGCTCTGCCCTGCCCAAGGGCTGTGGACAGGGATGAGCTACCAAAATCTTAACAATCGGTTCCCTCCTCAACCCACAAGGGGGTCATTGCCCACCCCCGCCTCCCAGGACTCCTGCCCCATCCAACCCCCCGCGTTCCTTGACGCCCCCACCCCTGGGACCCCTTCCCCATCCACCCCCCTTCCATGTCCCCTGACTGCCCCCAGAACTGGGCAGGAGGGTCTCGTGGGCCACCATAGTGGGTGTCCACCCTGCCCCGCCTCTAAGAGCCAGAGGGACCTGCCAGGGGGCGAGGTGGGGAGTCCCGGCGGTGCTTACCTGGGGCAGCTCCCAAGAAGCATCTGGCAGGTCCCTCTGGCTCCTAAGGGGCGGGGTAGCATAGCTGGGGGGGAGCAGGGGGAGTGGCCACTCCCCCCACAGATCACATCAAAAGTGGCGCCTTAGGCGCCGACTCCCTGGGTGCTCCCCACGGGGAGAATTTGATGGGTGCAGAGCCCACACCCCGCCCCGCGCCCAGCCCCAGCTCACCTCCGCTCCACCTCCTCCTCCCTCTCCCTGGGCCTGAGCGTGAAGCCGCTGCCTGCTTCTCAGCCCGCCCTGGCTTCCCGCGCAAACAGCTGATTGGTGGGAAGCCGGGGGGGGGCAGAGAAGCAGAACGGGGCGGCGCGTTCAGGGGCGGAGGTGGAGCAGAGGTGAGCTGGGGCCAGGGGTGGGGCAGGGAGCTGCCGGTGGGGGCTCTGCACCCACCAAATTTTCCCCTTGGGTGCTCCAGCCCTAGAGCGCCCATGGAGTCGGCGCCTAAGGTGCCACTTTTGGCCGGTTGTTAAATTTAGAAGCCCTTTTAGATGCGGTTCTCCCTTGCAGAACAACCGCTTTTAAAAGGGCTTCTAAATTTAACAACCGGTTCCCACGAACTGGTGCAAACCGGCTCCAGCTCACCACTGGTTGTGGACTGATTGTTTGCTTGGCCCTTGCAGGGGTTCTGAGCCCTCCTTATCGCAATCGCTCGATCCCACAGGGAGTCCCTCAATTGTGTGATGGGGTGTGCCAACCCTGCACTGGGCCAATGAGGGCAGCCCCGCTCGACACGCAGGGCCCCCCGTGACAGCCCTATATGTCAGTCTTGAATTTTACTGTTCTTGCTCGGCCTAGTTGGGAAACCTTTTATTTTTCTTGCTGGTGACTTTACAGCATGCAATTACTGTACAGAAGGAAGATCTGTACTGGATACTGCTGCACACTTACAGTTTAACCTCCGCTTGGATACGATATGAAATGTGATTAGTATATTTCAGGCACCCTAATTCCCTTGTATATCTACTCTTAAATCAGAGATCAGCTCAAGGTATGTCCTGTTTATATTGGCTTGCGTCAGAGCCTCCTCCTGAGACACTGCCCTGATTTCCTGTCCTACCCTAGATCTCTTTTAAAGGGCTGGAGCCCAGATTTTTAAAAGCCTTTAACCACCTAAATCTTGAAATCTGGGCCTAGATAATTACTCAGCAGTGAAAAATATCAGGTTGTGGTCATGCTGAGTTCAATGGAATCACAGCAAGGATGAATCTAACTGTCGGTCTGTCTTTCTTGCTCTCTAACATATGGAATTTTCTATTCAGAAAGTGCTTTTTGGCACCAGACTGAGCAAGAGACAGTTCATGAGCTGCATCATCACTGGCTCGTAGATCTGGTGGCAATCATCTGCTCTTGGTCTATACCAGCAATAAATTGACACATTCCATGCTAGCTCAGTGGTGCAGGCTAGAAGTGCATGTATGTGTGGAGATTTAAAATTCCTCATCCCTCCCCACCCGCTTATTCCAGAAGTAAGGAGATATATAGCAACCCCTTACTCCTAGATTACTGGAGACCCAAGATCTGTAGCCTGTGCAGGGGTGTCAGAGGAGTTCCTATACTCATTGCTTCTGGGAGGCAATATATCCTAGTGGATAGGTCACTGGGCTAGGATTCAGGAGACCTGGATTCTGTTCCAAGCTCTGTCTTTGGCCTGCTGGATGACCTTCAGCAAGTTACTTCACCTTTATTTACTCAATTTCTCCATCTGTAAAATGGAGATAATGAAACTCCTTTGTAAAGCAGTTTAAGATCTGGTGATGTAAAGAACTATGAAAGAGCTAGAGTTTGGAGGGCAGATAGTCTGAGTAACAATCTAACTCCATATTTATAAAGGACAGGGGTGCTAAGGGGGCGTGACAATTTTTTTTAATTTGGTTCCTGTTGGGTGACATTTCATTTTCTGCAAATGCTTCCTCATAAACCAGGGTGGATATAGAAGATCACTTTATAATCTATCAGATTATAGTTCTTTAGAAGAAAGGTTGAGAGACAGAAAGAGAATTTGGGAAATGGGAATTGTTGGTGTCCAGAGCTAACCACACAAACAATGTGTAATAATTTTCTACTAGAGCAGAGGATTGTTCATCATTTATCTCATGTGTTTGCCCTTGGGCTAGCATTATATTAGTGACATTTCCCTACTGAGATGGAACACCTGGTAGCCATAGCAACTACATGTTCGTATCCGCCTGTACATTCCCCTGGTTCTAATTAGGTCATTCATTTATAACAGCATTGAGAACACAGGCGAAGCAAGAGCAGATGTACCTCCTTTACAGTCACCTGTCTGAGTCCCTGATAACATAGATCCCATCTGAAGGTGAAGCTGATTTCTTCCCATGCTGTCAGATGTTACCTGGGGTATGAACAAGGCTTTGTCCGACAAGTCTATCCTGCCTGCTCTTGCATGACCTCTGGTGTTAAGTCCCAAACACTTTCCTTCTCTAAATAACATTTATTATTCATGTATTTAAATCGAACAATGATACCTTTCCTTTCCAGCAAACTGCCTGCTGGGTTGTGTTAAAAATGTGTTTTTTCTTTGATAGCTTAGGTGTGAATTTTTCATACTAACACAGAGCCCTGAATTCTTGCATAGGCTATTCATTGTGGCTTTTACAAATAGCAGGTGGCTGTTTTTACAAGCCGAAAGCCTGTGCAGTTAAACTTAAGAATTTAGCTGTGCAATCTAGATAACCATAAACTATGTAATCTAAAGCAAATGACAGGTAAATGATGAAACATGAATGCTCTAGGAAGGAAAACCAAGTAATGCACAATTGCAAAAGTTCAACGGCTTGGCTTGTTTGGCCCACAAATTATTTTCTCCTCCCCAAAACAATAAAATCCAGTGAACAAATCCTGATTACACAATTTAAAAAAGATTGATGGGCTAGCAAGTAGTTGAGAGAGTTTGCTTTATTGTTCATGGAGTCGGTGTTTGGTAGTGCATTTGTTCTTTGTGAATTGTCAAAAAAAGACAAATAACTTTTGCACATTGGGCTACGTTGTATCTGGGACTTGCATGGAATTCTTTTGCTAGAAGAAAAAAGATCTAACATCTGGATTTTGGCCTGCATAAAGCTGCAAGGTATATTTCAACAGAGCTCAGGAGATGGGCGGTTTACACTGTTATTATTGTTTGCTATTAGTGGTAGCAGTGTTACTGTAGAGTCTATGGGCCCTAATCATGAACAAAGACTGCATTGTGCTAGGTGTTATACAAACACAGAACAAAAAGGCTGTCTATTGAGGGATTTTTGACATGGGGAAATTAGATCATGTTAGAAAACTTATTATTATTAATTGACCGTGTTAAATATGATAGCTCTCAGTGTTGACAAGGAATGACTTGTTAAACATCTACATGGAGGTGGAGGCTTTCAGAGGTCCCTAATGGTATGTTTATATTATTGTTTAAAACCCACAGCAGCACATTTCAGAACCTGGGTCTACAGACTGTGGCTCAGGCAACAGCATTGAAAACAGCTGTGTAGATGTTTGGGATTGAGTTGGAGCTCAGGTTCTGAAGCCCAGGGGGGGAGAGGTGGGCTTCAGAGCCTGACCTCCAGCCTGAACTGCAACATGTACACTGCTGGTTTTAATGCCTTAGCACGAGTCGGAATCTATAGACCTGGGCTCTATAGAGACTCGCTGCCGTGGGTTTTAAAACATAATATCGACATATCCTAAGGGGTTTAGGAGAACAAGTTCCATTGGGAATTGAGCTCCTCTAAATCCCTTAGGCATGTGTGAAAATCCCATTCTCAGAGTGAAATATTGTGTGTGTTAATGTTTGCAATTTCCCAATGTGGACAAGTAGAGCTGGGTGACATTTTTAGGCGAAAACTTTCCCCCCCCCCAAAAAAAAAAAGATTTGGTGACTGCAAATGTTTTGTGAATCCATGTTGGATTTGCTGAATTGTTCATTTAGAAAATAAATCTGAAAGAAAGGAAATGTTTGGAAAATGCCAGAATGAAACTGTCAAGGTTCCTTCCCCACTCTGAACTCTAGAGTACAGATGTGGGGACCTGCATGAAAACCTCCTAAGCTTACTTTTACCAGCTTAGGTTAAAACTTCCCCAAGGTACAAACTATTTTACCCTTTGCCCTTGGACATCCACTGCCACCACCAAACATTTATCCGAGTTTATTTTTGAGAAAGCGTTGTTTGGAAATGTCTTTCCTCCCAAAATCTTCACCAAAACCTTGCACCCCCCTGCCTGGGGAAGGCTTGATAAAAATCCTAAACAATTTGCATAGGTGACCACAGACCCAAACCCTTGGATCTTAAGAACAATGAAAAAAATATTCAATTTCATACAAGAAGAATTTTAATATAAGAAAAGGTAAAAAGAATCACCTCTGTAAAATCAGGATGGTAAATACTTTATAGGGTAATTAGATTCAAAACATAGAGAATCCCTCTAGGCAAAACCTTAAGTTACAAAAAGACACAAAGACAGGAATATCCATTCTATTCAGCACAGCTTAATTTTCTCAGCCATTTAAAGAAATAATCTAACGCATATCTAGCTAGATTACTTACTAAGTTCTAAGACTCCATTCCTGTTCTGTCTCTGGCAAAAGCATCACACAGACAGACAGACCCTTTGTTTCTCCCCCACCTCCATCTTTGAAAGTATCTTGTCTCCTCATTGGTCATTGTGGTCAGGTGCCAGCGAGGTTATCCTAGCTTCTTAACCCTTTACAGGTGAAAGGGTTTTTCCTCTGGCCAGGAGGGATTTTAAAGCTGTTTACCCTTCCCTTTATATTTATGACACGCCTCCCAAATCATAGCTAGGGTGAAACGCTGGCTTGGATTTCTTCCTGGAGCTCTAGGAAAAAACAGAGTTAATAAGACATATGCACCTCTAAATATACTACCAAGTATATAAAGACTAACAATATTTTTCACATCTCAAGGACGATTTTAACCAGTTGATTTGGGGAAACTTTCACGGTAGAGTGCATCAGCCACTTTGTTAGAAGCTCTTGAGATGTGTTGGATGTCGAAATCAAAATCTTGGAGAGCTAAACTCCACTGAATACGTTTTTTGTTATTTCTCGTGGTGGTATGAAGCCACCGTAGCGCAGCATGGTCGGTTTGCAGGTGGAAACGCCATCCCCAAACATATGGGCGTAGCTTTTCCAGAGTGTAGACAGTGGCATAACATTCTTTTTTGCTGACTAACCAGTTGCTTTCCCTCTCAGACGTTTTTTTTGCTGAGAAACACTACAGGGTGGAATTTTTGATTCGGTCCTTCCTGCATTAAAACTGCTCCCACACCACGCTCGGATGCATCTGTGGTTACTAGGAACGGTTTGTCAAAGTCTGGGGCCCTTAGTACAGGGTCAGACATGAGTGTCGCTTTAAGTTGGTTAAAAGCCTTCTGACACTCTTCGGTCCACTTGAACAGAATTTGGCTGTTTCTTTTTGGTTAGGTCTGTCAGTGGGGCAGCGATTTGGTTGTATTGTGGTACAAATCGTCTGTAATAACCGGCCAAGCCTGAGAAGGATTGAACCTGTTTCTTTGACTTTGGGACAGGCCACTTTTGGAAAGCATCCACTTTGGCTTGTAGGGGGTTGATAGTTCCTTGACCAACCTGGTGTCCAAGGTAAGTCACTCTGTTTAGGCCTATTTGACACTTCTTAACCTTAACAGTTAGTCCTGCCTCTCTTACACGCTCAAAGACTTTTTGTAGATGTTCCAGGTGTTCTGCCCGAAAATATGGCCACATCGTCAAAATTGGCGACTGCATATTCTCCTAATCCCACTAGGAGACCATCCCGGTAAGGTTGGGCTTTAATTGGATGAGCATTACCTGTGTCAATGGAGTGGTATGGCCGTTCAGTCAGTCCTGGGGTGGCTGAGAACGTTGGTGTGTAGCTAGTGCACAGCTCCTGGATCTGCTGTCGTTGCATATGCCTAAGGGTCATGGAGAGGCTCACCTCTTCCATGCCATCAGCACTTTTCCCTTCATAGTAGACACCTTCAGGCCACTCAGCGTCATCTTCTCCCTGGGCTGTAAACTGACAAACTTTTAATTCTCTGGAATAAAAGGACTTTAGAGAATTAATATGGTATACCTTAGGCTTTTGGTTGGAGGCGGGGAATGCTATCAGGTAATTAACAGCTCCCAGGCGCTCCTGGACCGTGAATGGCCCTTCCCACGATACTTCCATTTTATGGGCCTGGAGCACCTTTAGGACCATGACCTGGTCTCCTACTTTGAAGGAACGCTCTCTGGCATGTTTATCATACCAGGCTTTTTGCTCTTTTTGAGCATCCTGTAGGTTTTCTTTAGCAAGGGCTGGAGAGGTTTGGAGGGTGTTTTGTAGATTGGTTACAAAGTCCAGAACGTTAGTTCCTGGAGAAGGTGTAAATCCCTCCCATTGCTGCTTCACAAACTGTAATGGCCCCTTAACCTCATGGCCATATACAAGTTCAAATGGTGAAAACCCTAAACTGGGATGTGGTACAGCTCTGTAGGCAAAGAGCAACTGCTGCAACACTAGGTCCCAATCATTGGAGTGCTCATTTATGAATTTATGTATCATGGGTGATCCTTTTTCTGAAAAGGACCCAGAATATCCACAGCTACTCGCTGAAATGGAATTTCAATGATGGGGAGTGGCTGGAGAGGGGTTTGACCTGGTCTTGGGGTTTTCCCACTTTTTGGCATACCTCACAAGACCGGACATAGGTAGAAAAATCCTTGCCCATTCCCTCCCATTGGAATGACCTCCCCAACTGGTCTTTGGTCCTGTTCACCCCAGCATGGCCACTAGGATGATTGTGGGCTAAGCTCAAGAGCTTGACCCGGTACTTAGTTGGAACTACCAACTGTCTCTGAGGATGCCAGTCTTCCTGGTGTCCACCAGAAAGATTTTCCTTGTCTAAAAGTCCACTTTCTACAACAAACCTGGATCGATTAGAAGAGTTTTCAGTTTAACCTGCTTTCCAGCAGCCCAAAGGGGAAAAAATATTTCCTTTTCAAATCTGTGCTTCTGGTTCAAAAAATCTCAAAATGATTTCAAGTTGATCCCACTGCTCTGCCACCATGTCAAAATTCCTTCTCCACTCTGAACTCTAGGGTACAGATGTGGGGACCTGCATGAAAACCTCCTAAGCTTATTTTTACAAGCTTAGGTTAAAACTTCCCCAAGGTACAAACTATTTTGCCCTTTGCCCTTGGACTTCCACTGCCATCACCAAACATTTATCCGGGTTTATTTTTGAGAAAGCGTTGTTTGGAAATGTCTTTCCCCCAAAAATCCTCACCAAAACCTTGCACCCCCTGCCTAAGGAAGGCTTGATAAAAATCCTCACCAATTTGCATAAGTGACCACAGACCCAAACCCTTGGATCTTAAGAACAATGAAAAAAATATTCAATTCCGTACAAGAAGAATTTTAATATAAGAAAAGGTAAAAAGAATCACCTCTGTAAAATCAGGATGGTAAATACCTTACAGGGTAATTAGATTCAAAACATAGAGAGTCTCTCTAGGCAAAACCTTAAGTTACAAAAAAGACACAAAAACAGGAATATCCATTCCATTCAGCACAGCTTAATTTTCTCAACCATTTAAAGAAATCATAATCTAACGCATATCTAGCTAGATTACTTACTAAATTCTAAGACTCCATTCCTGTTCTGTCCCTTTGTTTCTCCGTCCCTCCAGCTTTGAAAGTATCTTGTCTCCTCATTGGTCATTGTGGTCAGGTGCCAGTGAGGTTATCCTAGCTTCTGAACCCTTTACAGATGAAAAGGTTTTTCCTCTGGCCGGGAGGGATTTTAAAGGTGTTTACCCTTCCCTTTATATTTATGACAGAAACAAAATGTTTGTGTTTGATTCCAAATAGCTTTCCACTTTGAAATTTTGTTTAATTGTATTTTTAAGAAAAACCTCAACCCTTTAAACATGCTCAGAATCTAAATGAAACATTTCACATCAGGTCAAACAGAATATTTTGTTCAACCCAAAACTTTTTTTTTTCCTTTTCCTTTTTGATTCTGAATTTTTTTTTAATTTTCTTTTTAGTTTGGTCTGAAACTTTTTTCAATTTTTTGGACTTGCCAATGAAATGAAAAATCCTTTATTTTCACAGCTCTATATTCAAGCCTTAATAGAATACGAGGCTGCTTGTGATTTTATTTACATAAGTGTAACTCTATTGAATGCAGTGGTGTTATTCCTGACTCACACACGTGTGACTTCAGAATTGTATCCAAATTTTGGGACCAGAAGATTCTAGAACAGATGGGAAAGACAGTACTGTATGCGAGTAGCCAGTAGAAGGTCTAAACATGTGCCTTACACTAGCCTAGAGGTTGTGCATAAAGTATTTAGATTCCCTCTCTCATTTTTACATGTTTTTCTATGTCTGCATGTTGAGCTGATTCTAACATATTCTGTCTCCAGATAATCAAAGGACATACAAAAGTTTCTACTCCCCATTGAATCCCCAGCATGTCTGACAACAATAACAACAGTGTACCTGTCATTTGGGGCATCTGAGGCATTGTCCAATTCTGAAAATAGAATAAAAGTATCATTTGTCCAGTTCTGTGTGCCATTCAGAGCTGCTAATTTAACATTGACTTCAATAATTCATTGAACAATTGATCTTATTCCTGACTTTAAAAATAATGTAGTATGACTCCCATTGACATTTAATGGGAGCTAAGTACCTAACTCACTCATTGGGTGCTTCGGAAAACAACACCCATCATGACTCCTGTAATGCTTCCAATGGTGATGTAGGAGCATGTGCCCTGGTTTTCAACAGTCTCAGGGCAGACTGTTGAAAACCAGGGCACAAACCCCTCATGGCTCATGAGTTCTAAACTTAGATTTCACTAATCAGCTGGACCAAGTGCAAACTTCTCAGGCACTTTAGGAGCCTGAGTATGTAGTCACAGAGAGTCTCCTTGGTTACTCCAGTCTGCCTTGCCACCCAGGTGAGTGTACCTCTGATAGATGGCTCCCTACACCAAGACAGAGCAATACTCAGGTTACTCCTGACAGGGCCAGCCCACAACATTTTGGCACCTGAAGCGGGGACCTCAAATGATGCCCCCATGCCTCCTCGCTTGGGCAAAAAGTTTGAAACTCTGGGTCCTAGTGGCGGCCGCCTCAGTTCCTCTCATGGTAAGGCCAGCCCTGACTCCTGATCCCAAAGGACCAGTCACTTACCCCAGATCAGTTGCGCTTTAGGTCTCGTGAAGACTTCATTAATAGGCAAATGAGATTAGAGAGTTATTAACAAGGTTAAAGAAAGCAAATAGACACATTTATGAATTTCAGTCATAGGTTTCGAAAGGTAGTATAGGATTCTATAATCAGCAAGCTCTATTTGATCTGTATGGCTAGCCTAGGCTAAGCAGCTGGGAATTTTTAATGCCTAGAAACAACCCCATACCCTTTCCCCTCCACATCCAAACAGCATAGAAATATTCCTTTTATTTAACCTTTTTATCCCCCTCCTGCCATGCGCTCTGAGCTACAAACTCAGCTCATGGGAGGAGTCCACTTGCATGACTCCAGGGGAAGAGCAGAACAAAAACAGTCTTGCAACCTTTTGCTGATGGTTTCTCAATCCAGATCTAGGGAATTTCCAGTTGTAAGATCCAGCTAGAACCCACCTGGTATCCATGGGTCTCCTCTTTCAGGAGGGGCATAACAATTTCTGTAGAAGAGATGCTCTTCACACTAATTAATGTCCCTCCCCTGTATGGCCATTTATACAGTCACAGGGGCCCAGACTACAGCCACTCAAATATTACATTACATTATGGAACACAGCTATTACAAGATGAGATTAGTTCAGGCAATAACTCAAGCATTCAGCACTACACTCTAATTCCCATTCTACCAATGTTAACCCACAAGTGAGCCAGCCAGATTCCAGCTATGCATCTATCAGTGTCCCACTGAGAAATGGGGACCTTGGCAGGAGCTGGTGCCAGCATCACAACTCCATCTTCCAAATGAAGAATCCACGCAACCCCCAAGCCCAACAGAGCACAGTGGAGGTTACATAGGAAAGGGTTGTGAGGCAGCAGCATTGGGATTGCAGGTAGCACAGCAACAACAGCAAGCGGGTTTGGGGGAATTTTCAAACTTAGGTTAATCATTGAGTGCATGGCATTTATAATATCCAATTTTAAACTTCATCCAACAGCAGCTCCAAATTAAGATAAGAAGGATCTCTAGTTATGCATCCAAAGCTATTTATTATTTTAGTGTCTTACTTTTAGACCCAATACCCAGAGATGCAATTGCACTGCACTTCATTAGCTGATTAAAAGTTACCTGACATCAGTTTTCAAACTTAGAATTCAGCCTATTGATTTCATTTTCAAGTTACACAGGTACAAATCCTTTTGTCTGTGATGTTTCTAAAGCTCTTCTTTGTGTAAATAATTAAATAGTAACTGAAGCAGGGTATTTAAGCCATCTTTTCCACCTACAAAGTGAAGGCCTTATTCAATGGCCTGGGAGAGATCCAGGTTCAGGGCCCTCTTCCAATTAATATTTAATTTATATTAAAGTGGAACATCTCCAACAGAAGAGATTCCCTCACTTCAGAATATCCTGTGGCCTGGTGCTTAAGGCATGATGCTGCAATGTTGGAGGCCTGCATTCAAGTGTGAGGCAGAGCAAGGTGTTAAACAAGGATCTCCCAAGAGTGTGTCACAGCTACCAAGCCATTTGCTATTTTGAGGTTCTGTCTGGTTTTTCATGAAAAAATATCAAAAGGTCTCAGTTTTGTCGCTCTTCAGAATGGGAACCTTTTTAACATCATGAAAATTCTGGTAGTATGGGAAGACCATTTGCCGCCCATAAGGTGTTCAAATTACAACTGCCTCTTACTATGTATTGGGATGCTGCTGTGATAAACAACATAGCAATCTTAGCTGGGACCTCTATGCACTACCATAATGCTCAGTTTGCTGATATGCCCTGTTTTCTGTGTGAGAAATCTCTCTCAAACTGATTGACTAATTCAAAACTGGAAATGTAACTACTGCAGTCTAATGTGGGTTTTCTTAGGTTATGAAAGATGATAACCAATATATGATGGCATAATATTGCATTTGATTCGAGACATTAAGCAAAGCAGATCTCTGTCATGGAGAAAAAATAATTAGCGGGAACACAAGTAAAAGCAGTAATTCAAAAGAAAAATAAGCATTGTGTTCTTGCTCTCTTGAGCTATTCTAACTGTAGAAGTCATTCTTTACCTGTCCCAATGTATGGCTCATATGATACCCATGTAAGGTTAAGCATCTCTCTGTAGTTGCTTAGTAACAATGCCAATAACAGTTTGTTCTCATTACTGCTGGACAAATGATGCCAAAAAGCTGTTACATCCATGTGTCTGAACGTTTTTATCCATTCATTTTGTACTTGTTTCCTTTCTACAAACATTTGAGTGATGAAATTTCACTGACAAAAGTGTTCATGGAAAGCAAATTTTAGCTCACATACCTGAATATTCATGGACACTAAGTTTTAAATTCTCCCTGTATTAGTAGTAGTATTACAGTAACCCTAGCACTCCAGAATACTTTGTAGATGGACAAGTCTACCATCCCGTGGTGGATAGACTCAAGTGAGCATGGCTCGTGCCGGTGCTTAGCGCTCTAAAAATAGTTGTGTAGCTAGTGCTTTGAAGTTCTGCCGTGGCTGGAGCTCAGGCTTTGAGTCTTATCCCCCCGCCCCTCCTTAGGGATGTTACAGAGATCCCAATGCTGTTGCTGAAGTCAAGGGGATCTTTTCCCATTGATTTCAATAGGAGCAGGAGAAAGCAAGAGAAACTAAGTAAGGTGCCTTAAGTCTGACAGGAAATCTTTGGCAGGGTCAGTAACTGAACCCAGATCTCCTGACTCCCACTCTCATTCCCTAATCATAAGTCAACTCTTCGTCAGCACCTATTTGAGCCAACACTACTTGTATGCACATTCCGTGAAGCAACAAAAAGTGTGTGACTTATCTGGTTCATCTTCACAGCCAAGGAATGTAGCTCAAATTTTGAATATTAACAATCAATCCACAGTGTAAAAACAGCTAGGTGATCCTGGCAACTACAGATCCATAAGCCTAACTTCAGTACCATGCACATTGGTTCACTATGGTAAAGAATAGAATTATCAGACACATAAGTGAATACAACATGTCCCACATCAAAGTCTCTTACACAAAGTGGGCAGTCCTGAGTTAAGAGGGAAGATCTTGTCATGGCTCAGTAACAGACTAAAAGATAAGAAACAAAGGGTAGGAATAAAAGGTCAGTTTTCACAGTGGAGAGAGGTAAATAGTGGTGTCCCCCAAGGATCTGCACTGGGACCTGTGCCGTTTAGCATTCATAAATGATCTGGAAAAAGGGGTAAACACTGAGGCAGCAAAATGTGCAGATGATACAAAATTATTCAAGATAATCAGATCCAAAGCACACTGCAAAGAGTTACAAAGGGATCTCATGGAACTGGGTGATTGGACAAGAAAATGGCAGATGAAATTCACTGTTGATAAATGCAAAATAACACTGGAAAACCTAATCCCAAATATACATACCAAATGATGGGGTCTAAATTAGCTGTTACCACTCAAGAAAGAGATCTTGGTGTTAACATGGACAGTTCTCTGAAAACATCTGCTCAATGTGCAGCGGCAGTCAACAAAGCTAACAATGTTAGAAACCATTAGGAAAGAGATAGATGATAAGACAGGAAATATCATAATGCCACTATATAAATCCATGATATGCCTCCCTCTTCAATACTGCATGCAGTTCTGGCCACTTTATCTCAAAAAAGATATATTAGAATTGGAATAGTACAGAGATGTGCAACAAAAATGATTAGGGGTTAGAAACAATTTTCATGTGAGAAGAGATCAGCAAGACTGGGACTGTTCATCTTAGAAAACAGACGACTGAAGTGGAATGATAGAGGTTATAAAATCATGAATGGTGTGAAGAAAGTGAATAGAAAAGTGTTATTTATCCCTTTGCATAACACAAGAAACAGGGATCACCCAATGAAATTAATAAGCAGCAGGTTTAAAACAAATATAAGGAAGTATTTCTTCACACAACCCAGAGTCAGTCTGTGGAAGACGTTGCCAGGGGATGTTGAAAAGACCAAAAGTATAAGTGTGTTCAAATAGAATTAGAAAAGTTCCTAGAGGATAGGTCCAGCCATGGCTTTTAACAAAGATAGTCAAGGATGCAAACCATGTTCTGGGTGCCCCTAAACCACTGACTGCCAGAAGGTGGGACTTGATGACAGAAGGTGGATCACTCGATGTATTGCCCTGTTCTGTTCATTCTCTCAGAAGTACCTGGCCCTGCCCACTACTGGAAGACACAATACTAGGCTAGATGGACCATTGGTCTAACCCAATATGGCCATTCGTATTTTCTTATGTCATCTTGAAAATCTTGAGGTATTTCTCTTCAACACGTGTGCAGTCTTGAAATTCAGGAGATGAAATGACTTCTTTGATTGTACAAAATTCTTCATATAACTCATCCATGTTGATAAATTTATCATTTTTGCTTATTTTAACAGCTGCTATAAATTATTCAAAAGAATACGCTTTTGCCAATGGTAAGGCTATTGCACATTATTTTCAGTAATGTCATATGTTTCATAAAAACTTTTGAGCTCGCTCATAAAAAATGCAGAAAATCTGTTTCAAACTTTGTTCATTTTCACTGAATTTCTGCAGTTTGGAGTTCACAATGTAACCATGACATTTGTCATTTATTCTGCATTCTAGTTTCTTGTCTTGACAGGACATCAATTTGAACAATCAAGTTACTGTATACGAGATTGAATCTAGAGTTTCAGTACTATCTATGAATATTTTTAGACCACAGCTCAGGAAGAAATAATACAATTTATAATTTCAATCCTGTTTCCTTCATCTCCAAAACTATCCCATATTATTTTAGAGCATTCATCTTCCCCCAAAGATTGAAAGTAACTTGTAAGCCCTTTCCAAAACATTGCCAGATGGTCAATAGCAGATGCAAGTGACAGCCAATATGTGACTGATGTAGAATTTTACTGTATTCTATCCTAGCAAATTTGCAAAATTCTTTAAGCTGTTGAACTCTCAATGACTGAATGCTAAACTGTCTATAAACTTTTAAAACTAGGTTTTCTACATCAGTATTTAGTTTGGTCACAGCAAATCTTGTGCTGTTGTATATGACACGAGCAAAGCAACTAGCAGCTAAAAGATCACTGTTTCTCTTTTTGGGGGGAAACATAGTTAAATTTAGAATAATTAACACTCACGTTGTATTCTGGGTATGCTAACAAATTTTACAATTTTAGTCCAAATTTCTCAATCCTATTGACTATGTTTGTAGCAATTATTTGAGAAGTTTCCCGGCAGTCTCTATAAAAAACTAACAAGCAATATTGTACACCTGTAACACAATGGAAATACCTTAAAACAAGTGGGAAGCATTTCAAGGATCCTTTGTTGGAAGTGTCAGAAGTGTCATTGGCTATTGAATAATAAATGTCATTTTCTTTAAGGTACTTTGTATGCTAGGAAACAGAATATGGGGCTAGCACACTTTCAAAAAGTATGTTTAATGTACTTTTTCCTCAGGTTACATGTTTAGCAAGTTCAGAATCACTGAACTTTTACTGTGTAATCCACCCTTCGATAAGAGTGGTGGGACTTAATAACATGAATTTTTTTTTTTGGTGAGTTCTGCTGCAATAACTCTGTAGGGGGTAGTGCATGAACTTTTGAAAAAAAAACTTTGAATAACACCTATTGCACTTGATTTATGTTTGGCAGTCTCAATATGATATAATTTATTACCTTTAACGTTAATCAGAATGCCAGTGTCAAACATACAGTAGCTGCAAAATGCATAGTTATCTCCTTTCCTACTTTTAATAAATTTACATTCTTCATTTTCCCAGGTGGCTGAGAAACTACCTCTTGTTAGCATGGTGATTCCTGAGATAATCACTATTTTTACATTTAATAATCCTTCCTGTTCCTTGTTGCAAGAGCAAGATTAATGGAATGATAGGAGCATGAGAAGTACAGAAGGAACTATGTCAAATGGGTGGGGATTGTGAGCGTTACCATATCCTGGAGTACAAAATATAGTGGACAAATGTGATATAAAATTGGCAGTGGCCATCAAGTTGTTTTTTTGTGTGTGGACCCTGTTGGAGTTCCCACCTCCTGCAGCCCTCACAGGGAGCTCAAGTATGGTCATGGCTTTCACTGACACTGCCCAACAAACTTAGGGAGCTTGGATATGATAGCCACACAGAACATAATAGACCTAGCTGGGTTGGAAGGGGTGCAAGCTCTTGAAACCTGTGGCCAATGAGCGAGGCTCCTAGAATGGATGATGGAACAGCTCTGCCTGGATCTGGAGGGAAGGGGGAGTGAAAGAGAAGCTAGAGCCAGCATGACCTGGAGCTGGGGAGAGAGGGAAGGCCGAGCCAGACACCTCTGAGCTGGGAAAAAAAGGCATTCCCTCACAGGAGCAGAGAGGAGGCACCAGGTGCTATTCATAGAAGAGCCCAGGGCCCTATCGCCAGTCAGAAGGAGCTTTGGTCACCTTCAGGGAGGGGGTGCATATGTTTCTATCTTATTTGTTTTAGTTTTTTTATTAATCATTTTATAAATCAGCAAAAAAGTGTCAAAAGGAGAACATTTAAGCTTCCTTTTGATACACACAGATGACAGAGGACAAATATATCAAAAGAAGGACTGTTCTACTTAAAGAAAGACACATGGGCACCCTACCTAGCTGTTGGGATTTCCCCAGAGACCTCTTTCCACTCAGCTTCCCAAGAACTCAGTTTGACTCCAGCCTTTGTCACTCTGATTTTTATTTGACAATACAGCCATGTTATGCTGAGTTGATCAGATTCAAAGGCGGGGGAGATGGATACAGAATACATCACAGCTCCAAAGTTACACAGAAACCTTCTCTCTTTATGTACATTACACATCTCATTGAATTTACTATACATTGCATCACACATTTTTGGATTGGATTGGTTAGTTTGCAGGGACCAACCCCTGTGCAGAATGCACTCTCCATGCA
The DNA here is from genome assembly GCF_009764565.3 of Dermochelys coriacea. Classification (NCBI taxonomy): domain Eukaryota; kingdom Metazoa; phylum Chordata; order Testudines; family Dermochelyidae; genus Dermochelys; species Dermochelys coriacea. Next base: position 7,241,022 of record NC_050071.1, on the reverse strand, counting down.
CTGCCCATGCTTTGGCTTCTTCTTTGCCTCATCTCTACATTCTTAAATTATTTTGTCCCTTGTTACCTAGTTCATAGTAAATAGTTCCCTGGGAGTTCTCCCTCTTATCTGAGTTGGCTCAGACATTCTGTCTTCTTACCCTCCTGACCTATTTACTTATTTTAATTAGCACGAGCAGCCCATTTTCAACTTCATGATTCATTTATGTCCCTAATTCTATCTTCCAAAAATGAGACCTCCCTTTATGTGTTAAATACTCATGTCAGGCCAGGCCTTGGCTACACTGGGTAGCTTCAGTGACCAATTTTCAGGCTCTGGGCTTTTTGTGAATTGTTGAGTGCAGTTATTCACGGATTGCAATTCATGGTGTGTAACTGCTTGTCCACCATGTATGGTGGTATTTCTGCTCCCTGATTGGGTGACTGAAATTTCTTAAACAGAGGAGCCGTAAATAATGAATAAACAATATCAGTCAAGAATACGTCTGTCTAGGCATTTATATAGCCCATCTCAAGGTAGTATCTGAGCATCTTGTTCCCATCATACAAATATCAGCTGATTCTCCCAAACAGTAGTGTGCAGGGGCACTGGAACAATTTATCTGGGGTGGGGTGGGGAACTAAGAGCCATTGAACCAAACTGTAAACCCTGTATATAATGGAAATCACTTCACGCAAGGGGGTGCTATAGCACCCCCTGCACCCCTAGTTCCAGCACTTATGGTAGTGTAAAGAAAAGCCTATGAACATTTGTAAAGAGGGTGACATCCCTTCCTATTCAAAGGGGCACCACAAAGTCCCACTAGTATTTCAGTGGCACATGGGTCTTGTGCTGGCTTAATCCATGGAGGTGGAATTTTACCCACAGTACGTGTTTGGATTCAAACACAGCTGAACTGAATTGTAGTTTGAGTGCATATTAGCAAACACATCTTGCAGCATTTCACCAACTCTGGTATGTACTTCCCCTGGAATGCACATAACACCAACACCCTTTCTAAAACAAGTATACATGAGTGCTGAAAGGCATCCAACATTTCTGTAGCCATTTAGCTGATGTTTATTTTATTTTATTTAAAATTCCCATGTTCACCTCTGGCTCATATTCAAATTATGCAGCTGATTGCACAATATCAGAAAAATGTGTCCTTATTCCCATTAAATAAACAGAGCTTCCTAGCTCTAAACAACAGAGGTAATTCAGTTTATACATTATGTGTGTACCACATCCACACTAGAACAAATACATCTTCAGGAAGGGGCCTTCTTTGGACAAGAAGGGGTGTTCTTAGCCCAGCACATCACTACTTTCTTTTCCTTTTCCCTGACGCCAGCTAAAAAGCAGACTAAAAGTAGAATAACTTATACACAGCACCTTCTTCAGATGTAGAACCATAAGACAGATGGACGGACATATGCAGAGCCGCGCATAGCTGCTAATGCAGACATTAGCACTCAACAACATGACTCCGGTTTGGGATGCTTTCTGGAAGAATTTATATTTATAAATAAAATGTTGGCATCTTGGGATCAATATAATCCCACTGTCATGCTGTCTGTCTCAAGATATTTAAAGCAACGCTGACCCCAGTTTTCTCCTGGCCCCATGCTGAAATTTCAAAAATAATAATCATTCTCAACTTGGCTACATAAACATATATATGAAGACTAACTCCTTTTCTTTTTGCGAATACAGACTAACACGGCTGCTACTCTGAAACATATGAAGACTAGTTAGTTATCTTTTGAAGAGGCAAGGTTCTGAGTGGAGAAGTGACTTTATGATATTCTTTATTATTATTCCTACTGAATAAACAATATAAATTCACGATATGGGTTATTTCAGATTTATATGGAGAGGTTTCCAAGTTACCCCAGAGCAAAATTTTAGGTAACCCAGAAGTGAAGGAGGACCAATACATGAGAGAGCACAACAGAATGAGAAATTATTCATCCAGTAATGTGTGTCAGTCTAAATTTTGATTATATGCCCGCTACCATGGTATCAGAGTTCTAGCAGAATTATGAACACATACACAGAGTCTGGAGATTGAGTTCTCCCCACTCTCTTATGTCGGTGCAGAGGGAGTTTTTTTCTCATATCAGGTATAAGCTGGGAAGGCTAAGAGAAGGGATGAGAGCCATTTTGATCAGAAGGTGGTAACAAGTGTTGTCATTCTAGCACCTTTTGGAACTGAGTTTCGTAGCTGTATCTAACAGCTGTTGTGGGCTCAGGGGTTTGTCTATACTCTGTAGCTCAGAGGCGGTCACCCAGTAGGATGACCAGTGCTGTGCAATACCCTCATCTGAAACTGGAATGTGAGTGGCCTAGGAGGTGAGGGAGGTTAGACATTATTGGAGATGATTCTTTGCCGGTTTCTCACTCACTTTCCTCAGGACTTAAGGGTTAGAAGCCAGACAGCCAGATCATTCACACAGGCATTTTGAGCTCTTAACAGAATACTGTATGATTCAATATGTCCAATGTTGAAGCTCGTGTTGATGATTTCTGACAACAGAGTGTCAGAACAGGCCCCTAGCTCATTCAGTGCACAAGATGGACCGTGAAAGAGGCAGAGATTAGCAAGAAGGGAAATGATGTTCTCTTGTGCTTAGGCTGAGCTTGAGATCTAACTTCTATCACTGGCACAGCCACAGACTTCCCTCATGATGTTGAGCAAGACTGAATCATAACACACAATGGCCAAATTAAGGTTGCATGGGCAACCTTAGCTCTGGGACTTCAACATTTTTGAGCGTTTAGATTTGTAACCTTAACTTTCCATGAACAGAGGTTTTTATTACTTTTATGTGGTAGGCATATATTCAGACAAGACATTTTCTCTTTACACAGGAATAATCCTATTTGTAGTAATAATAGCTCCTCCCCAAACTTTCATGTGAACAAACCCCAGCTGCTTGATCACTCCCGAAGACGTCAAAGAAAAAGGGTTTGACCATGGATCGTGATTCTGAAGACTTGTCAATGAATGTCTTCCCCCTGCGTGTTCATCTGGATCTACACATGCTGGAAGTTTCTGCTCAAGGAATCAGTAGAGCTATGAAATCTGGTTTTATCTTCTCCCTTCACTCTTTTTTGCCTTTTTTATAAATACAGTTTCTTTAGCTTTTCTTGGGTGTCACCAATGAATTGCTATGAAAAATTAAACAGAGAAAGAAAACAAGTATTTCAGTGAGTGGCTCTTTTGCAGTAGAAGTCACCAAACGCTTTCCTCTTCTGTGAGCTTTCTAAGATAATGACCAATCTCCAACCATATGCTAAAGTAACTATTTCATGATAAAACTAATCTTTCCCATAAATAGCTTTCCAACATGCTCTATTTTTCATTTTCAAAGAGACAGAAGGATTACGGTAGTGATTTGGATATCTATTTTTCTAAAATTGCCTTCCAAGTCTTTCTTATTCTAATATAATTCTGAGAATCCTCAGTAAATAGCAATTGCATCTCGAAGGAGGAAAAAAATAGCAAAAATAAATGTAACCTTAGAAAATCACTGATTTAAGTAGTTTCATTCCTTGTACTAAAAGCCATTTGGAAACTAATCTACTGCATATTCTTTCTTTTCAGAAAATGTAAATTGATCTTTCACTTTGAATACCTGTCAAACCACAACCACTGTAATGTTGATAAGTAATTTTGCTAGTCAGTTGATAACTTCAGATATACTGCAATCTTGCAGGTAGCTCCACATAAATTGATGCACCAGATTACATCCAACCCAGATTGGGAGATGTTCATTCTTAGAGAGTTTGGAGAAAACCTAAATGGGAGAGATGTTTTTCCTACAAGTGGCATGAGAACACCTCTTAAACATAAAGAAAATTTAAGAAATAATGTTGAAGCAAAGAGACATGACCTTGAACGAAGGATTTGTGGAGGTCCGACTCTGTACTTGCAAGTTCTTATCTACATACTGTATCTTTCTGACATGTTGCCTCTAACTCCTTGGGACAGTGACCACATCTTTCTCTGATTTGAACAGCACAAGGCCATTGTGTGTGCTAAATACAATAAAAATAGTAAGTCATAATAATGGCCTGATTTTCACAATTTATGAGCATGCACAGCTTCCACTGAAGTCAAGGACTGGTTACCACTAAGAATCAAGCTAGATATAATTAATAGATTCTCTCCTCTTATGTCCAGATGTATGTGGCATAATAAAGTCTTATTTATTTCATATTTATTGATCACCATGTTTGAGGCAGAATCTAGATAGATTTCTCGATAAGGTCACTACTTTGCTATTGGTTTAGATTTGGGTAAATTGGATTATAAATAGTCTTGTTAGTTCTATATCATGGATTCTCAACCTGGTTTTGGGCAACTTCAGTCATGACCACCGTGGCCTTCTCATATTGCTAAATAGAAGGGAAGTCCCAGCTAGATGGAAGGGTGAGCCTATGGGATCCTGGTATGGAAAAAGGGATCTTCTATGGAAAAAGATGTGAAACCCTGTCCTGCATCATTGAAACATGCTCGGCAATGCCATGACATCTAATACTGTGTAAACTGTTTGATCTGAACCACACAATTATTTAAAATCAGCTTAGCTGGGGCCAGTTCACACTTCACCCACCCAGCAGCAGTAGATATGCTCACATTTTGTTCATGTCCATGAATTAATTTCTAACTATTTTCTGCTTGCGGTTTGTGGTGTATTTCAAGCAAAAGGCTGGTTTGTTGGGATAGTTCAACAGTGGCAAACCACATACTGTTTATTAGGTTTCCTTCTTTGGCTGATAGTGTGCCATGAGATCAAGCACAGTAGCCAAAGTCAGCAGAAGCCTATTTTTTTTAGTGAAAGAGGGATTTCAGCAGAGTTTTCTGGTTCAGGGAGAAAAGTGCTGGAAAAGCATCTTTCCCCTAGTCCCAGCCCCAGTGTCTGTTTGTTTGGAGAGTAGGAACTTTCCTATTTGCTTGGTGTGTAATAAGCATAGCCCAGTCTGACATGAGGAAATGCATTTATTATACAGATCAGAGTTTTCTGGTGTCAGTGGTCTCACATCTAAAGGCTGCGTCTACACTATGAGCTTAGGGGTGTGATTCCCAGCTGGTGCAGACCTACTCATGCTTGCTGTCCTCAAGCTAGCACGCTAAAACTAGTAATGTAGTTGGATTAGCGTGGGCATCAGCTAGCAGCATGGGATAGCTATCCTGAGTATAAACCCTCCTGAACCCCATAGGTACATGCCCAGCATGGATAGTCCAAGCCACCGTTTGCTGATGTGTTCCAATGAGGACCTTGCAGTTTCATTTGTTCCCTCATGAACGACAGTCAGTGGATTCCTTTAGCTCCCATTAGGATCCTCTTCAGCCTCAGGTCTGCATCCCGTATCTTAGCTCCCAGTGGGCAGCATATCCTTCTGTTCTCCGGATCAGCTCTGGTATCTGTCCTGTCTGTTCTTCTTAGGAGGGAGACCCCAGTCACATAGAATGCCTTTTGCTGAGGTTGGTGTGATTCTCCAGCCTTCCCCCTTCTGTTCTTTCTCATTGCAAGTCCCCTTGTCTTTTTGTTTTTCCTTGCTATCTTCTGCGAGTTATCCTCTATCCTCCCAGGGCTCCAAACTCTGGGTATCTCCATTGCCTTGTCCCCTCTTCTTTTAGGTCTATCTGCTCTTCTCCTCTTCCTTGCCCTCCAACCTTCTGTGACTGCCTGCTAGGCCCCTTCTTCAGTTTCCAACTCAGCAAGCCTGTTCCTGAGCTCTATTTCTCCTTCATTAGCCGGTCTTTTCCTCAGCCTGGTTCTCATAGTCACAAGCTTCCACTATCCACTTTCCTCACCCAGCAGTCTCCCCTCAGAGTCCTCCAGTCCAGCTTGCATCTGCGAGTCTTGAGTTTTCCCATCAGCCTCCTTTCACCTTTCCTCCATCTGCTCAAATCTCCTTTGAAACTCAACCTGCCTCTCCAGACCTCAGATCTCTCTTCCATCAGCTTTATCAGGCAGCTCTTCATTACAAATCAAGCTCTTTTCGTCTCCCTGCTCCAGGATCACGTACATCCCGCAGCAACCACATCCAGTCATCTTCATTGTCTCTTCCATTCCTTGGGTCACAATCACTGCTGCCTCTGTATCTGTCCATAGCCTTCCCGCCAGAGCTCCTGTCAAGGAAAATGAACAAACACCAGAAAAACAAAACCAACACACCCCCTGCCCCAAACTCCCCTTGCAAACTCTCGTTTTCAGCTTTGTTTGCTGGCACCTGTACCACTGGCTGGCTGTTCAGGGGGTGGGGCTATAAAGGCAGCCAATTGGGGATCTGCTGTTATTAAAGGCTCTGCCCAAAGCCTTTGTCTACACAGCAAAGAAAAGCCAGAGGCTGGCCCATGACTCAGGCACACGGGGCTGTTTCATTGCTGTGTAGACTTCTGGGCTCAGGCTGCAGCCCGAGCTCTCGGACCCTCCCACCTTGCTGGGTCTTAGAGCCTAGGGCTTCAACAATACTTAGCAGGGATGCACTATTCCAGTATAAAGGTGCTTATACTGGTACCGTTATACTGGGAGCAAAGTGCAATAAGTAATGCTGATTGGAAACTGAAATTCCTGTTCCATGAGAAATTCTGAAATTTAATAAAGAGAGGTTTCCTGTGGACTGGGGATTTTAAAATGTCCACAAGACTCCCTGAACTCCCCCAGGCTGGTGAGAAGGCAGGAGACTGGGATTCTGGCTCCCCAGCAGCACCCCGAGGACCCTAGTTTCCACTGAAGATTTGTCAGAATCGACACATTCCTGTGGCACGTGTCTACTTCAACAAATTGGTATTTTCTGACAGAAAACTGTTCGAGCCGAAAATTTCAGACCAAAACTCAGAATAAGCTATAATGCCCTCAGACACTTTTACACTAGTATAACTGCTTCCACACTAAGGGTTGCACCAAGATATTGGTAAAAAAAAATCATCCCCTGAACCAAAAGAATTATATTGGTGCAAAACCTGCATGACCTTATGTAGTGCTCATCCTCTGAACCCTGCTCATGCTGCCCCAAGAGCTACTGGGGCTGATTCTCAAGGAGCAAGGCAATTCACCCCTGTGAAATATGAGTACCATGTCAGTGTAAAATACCCCCACTGGTTTCATTTTGCACCACCTATGCACAGGTGCTTATGACTGCAGTGCTTTTTTCTAGTGTTTTGCCAAACTTTTTTGTGGGTTTTTCAGGCCCTGCAGATATCAATTGCCCTTTGCTAGTACAAATAAGGTTCACTAAGTAACCTTTCTTTCAGTCCGTTGTCAATCACACTGACTGCAATGATACCTCTATGCATACTCCTCTCAGTGCTTTCAAACAGTCTCATACTTTCTGTCTCAATTCTGTTACATGCTTGTCAATCCCATTTGCTCTCAAAGGAGGATGAGATCAAAACTGGTGTCACTTAGAAATAGTGGTCTTTTGTTAGGGTTATAGTATTTCCCAAATATATTTAAGACTTCCTGCAGAGTAAATTGACTGCAGAAGTCACAGACCTATTTTAAAATCCTCATCTTTCTTTCAGTCTGCCCCAGATTAACACTTTAAAGGATGTAGAATAGCTGCTCCCAACTCACCAAAGCCCTTATTGTTTTACCACTCAAGATCAACAGTGGTAGTGGTTTGAGCTGCTTGGTGCTCTATGGCACTAGTTTAGCTTTGATTTTAATTTGTTTTTTCTTCCCTGGCCGTCTCCTCCCATCTTTTGAAATTATCTCTGCTTCTTTTCTTTCTTTTCATGAGTGGATCTTAAAGATCCAAAATCTCTGAATTTTACAGACGTCTGTAACCCATTGCATCTCTGGGAACGGAGCTCTGGAGGTATTGGTCTCCTGAAATAAATCAGAATAACAACTAGGTTCCTCGAGGGCTAAATTCTTCAGACAAGTTGGTGGTAGAATAGCCATCAAACACTCAGCTTCATCAAATCTTGAGCAGGCACTGATTTTTCTAGTGCACTGTAAGCTCAGAAGCTACTGCAGGTTCTTCTCCTGTAGAATGGAGCTCAGAGCAGGGCATCTTCAGTACCTCAACAGGTGCTGATTCACTCCTGGAAGTAAGTTTATGAAGAACATTTGGAGCATTGAAAGACAGCTGTAACTCGCAAACGACACCAGGAGTGAGTGTGTCAGTACTTGTCTGTCCCTCCCAAGAGTTGCAGGTGGGAGGGGGTAAAGGGAATGGAGTGAGGTGCCCAGGAATTGAGCAGGTAGACCTAGGTACCTGTTAAGCAAGCTGCTGCCACTTCACCCCCTTGGTTAAGTGTGGGAGCATTAAAAGACTGTAGTGCCAACGGCTCCTGGGTGCTAATGTGCTGGCTCATCAGTGTGCTGGAAATCATAAGAACAGTGATACTGGTTCAGACCAATGGTCCATCTAGCCCAGTGCATTGGAGGAACTCACAGCAATCCCTTGACATAAAAGCAGGAGACATTTGTTGAACAAATGACTTCTTGTGAATTATTCACTCCAGTTTACTACCAAACTACATGTATTTAGGCACTTCAGGGTCTTGTAATTGGACTTATGCTCAGCATTGCTTTGGCTCATTTTTTTAATGTAATTCAGAGCAAAAGGAGAAAAAAATCAAGTGGTCTCTACGTTATTTATGTGAGCTAAGTCTCTAGAAATGTGGATGTTCAGCCAAGAACTGTGATGTGTCATCCCATGTGTGTTTGTAAACAATTACACAACTAGATTCAGTTTGCAGCTCTGCTACAGACTTCCTGTGTGATCTTGAGCAAATCACTTAGTCTCTCTGGGCCTAGATTTTCCATCTGTGAAATGACGATAATCATAATTTCTCCCACTCTTCATCTTGTATAATTTAGTCTCTAAACTCTTCAGAGCAGGCACTGTCTCTTACTATGTGGTTGGACAGTACCTAAAACTAGGAGACCCTAATCTCAATTGGGGCCTCTGGATGCTAATGTAATACAAGTTATAAATGTTAATCATAAGGAAAAGCTGAATGCAGAAGATCTTTGAGCATATTAATAAAAGCAAGCAAGCTTAGGGAGAACCTAGAACATATATCCAAAGGGTAGATGAGGCTTCTCTTAGGTAGCTATGTCTCCTCCTCTGCCCTCAAATATTTCTTACTGCCTCCCTGACTTTGACAGTATTACGATGCAAACTTTACAGATGAATAAGTGGTTCTTGAGTAATTTCTCCAATGTATTAGGCTTTCCTTTGCAATCAGGATCTTATTCTACCTCTTTGACTTAAACAAACAGAATGGAAAATGGAGAAAAGGGATAGAGGATTAGAAGCTATTTAGGTTTTTGAATAAATGTTGTTGTCTGTTCCTCCAATCTTTTATATATTCCCTTTATTTAATTTCCAAGGTATAAAAATACTAACGATGAAGTTAAATTTCTTCTGGCTGTCTTGTATTTCTAATTAAAGGGGGGGAAATGATATAATGTGGCAGATATCATACAAGGCATGGCAGTATATTAAATGATAAGTGCAGTTTGTAATTTACCAGAAAAGTAAATATAATGGCATATATGTATACTGATGAAAGACCAATTGGTTATACTGTTAGAGTGGTTTCAATAGCCCACACCCCAAATTGTTATTGTTTGTAATTATTTCCCAGAACAGGCATCTGGGAAGACGAGTAGAAATATTAAAATAAGCTATACAGATCAGAGTGATTTTTTGTGGCACGTGGAAACGTATGCCGGGCATTTGGACAACTTTACTTAGGTTGGGTCAGATCCTGAATGGAATGGGGATAGTTGAGGATCTGGCCTTTTAAGACTTTTCATCTATGTTAATAAGCATACCAAATAAAAACATAGTCTGAATGCAGGGCATCTGCAGAGGAAAATAAATACTTATAAATGACTAAAAGCTTATAAAGAAAGAATCTGTGTACAGCATAATCCAGTATTGCCGCAGAGACATCTACGTTCAAAGAACAAAAGGCAATTGACACAAGGCCATTTTGAAGGCACTGAGAACTTGTTATGCACTTCAAGTACAAGGAAATTAGTTTGCTAATTAACACATTGTTCCCAGTCATTGTGATTTACTTCTTTAATGGTTAAAGTGGTGTTAGCTATTTTTTTCCCCCTAATATTCCCTCCAACAAAAACACTTGCCTTAAATACAGGGTTTCACAGTTTATTTTAAGCCATATAATAAAAGCCAAAAATTGCAACTAGTCCTTACTTTTCCTTTTCACCCAGTGCCTCATATAGAACTATTTTAATCTTGGCTAATGTCTGTAACATAATGAGTCCCATATACATTGACATTCTAATGGTTAGAAAGAAGTTGTGCAAGCCTTCAAAAAATAAATAAACTTCAGATTTTTTTTTCAACTTTTAATTAACTGTGGTGCTCAGGGCACTATTGAATTATGAATTGCAATTTGTAATATCCCACCTGTACTTTTATCTGATGTCAATGGCAGATTCCATTCAGCTTTTTTCATACTGGTTCTGTCCACCAGATATACGATATCCAGTGACATTGAATGACATTCAGTTCACTGACACTCAACATATATTACATGCCAACAAAAAATTGGTCTAGGGGCTATAACACTGGATTTGGACTCAAGAGCCCTGGGTTCATGTCCTAGCTGCGCTACTGGTCTGCTGAGTGACCTGGAGCAAATTACTTCCTTTCTTGTACTTCAGTTTCCCATTTATAAAATGTGGACAGCCATATTAAGCCTTCTTTGAGATTTAAAAATGGAAAGAATTGTATATGAGCTAAGTATTATTATATAACTGCACTGGTACTAGCCACAGTTGGTAAGGGAATATTAGAATAGATGCTCCATGATACTGTGCAATGCTTTTTATCCCAGCAAAGATTCTTTTGCATATTACATTTGGAAAATGACCATGTGACCAATAAAATGACAAGTGGGTAGTGTGTGTTCAATACTAAATCCTAGCTCTTTGCATCTGTATACCGTCAAGTGCTTTATGAGGGTGATAAGTGACATGATCCTCTACTTTACACATGAGGGAGGCTGAGAGGTGAAGTGACTTGTCCACACTCCCTCAGCAAGCCAGTGGCAATCAGAACTAGAACAGAGGCTTCCTGAGCCCCAGGCTAGTCTCCTGTGTACTTGACTGGCTGCTCTCCTTCACAAGTACTGTGGTTTTGGCTCACACCTAACTGAAGAGCAGAATTGGGATATTTTCAAGATTGCCATGCCCGAGGTATTGTAACAAATAGCAGGGCTCAGCGTGGGACAAAATATGTATATGGAGCAAAGTGCCACCAGCATTTTTAGCTCCATTTAGTGGTACAACTTCGCAGCTATGTGCTTGCCTCCACCTCCACATCAGTGCCCTTGCACAAGTATGGAAACCATTTCAAAGCTTCTATGGACGGATCGTTCGCTAGCAGTCCTGTTGTACTGTAGTAGCAACGATGCCACTGCATGTTGTAGTCAAGGTACAGGTTATGGCCAAGACACTTCCCTTTTAAACAGGATTGATCAATCGAGGGATCTGGTATGGTCGTGAATTTTACAGTTAAGACTGAATTCCAGCTCCCTTTCTCATTCCTTTTGTCAGTGATTCATACTTTTTTACTTCTCTTTAGGTTGAAATATTGCATTCTGAAGGCCAAATTCTGTGGTTTATAGATGTGTAACACTTGTTCAGCTCCATGAGACCTCTGTGTGCCTTATGGAGGGCCCCAAATAAGCAAAGCATTGAAGCACATGTATAAATCCCCTAGACTTCAATGACATTGAAGGTGGTGTTTATATCAAGCACAAGCTTAAGTGCTTTGCTGCATCAGGGTGTTTGGTCCTTAGTCAAAGCCCCAAAGTGAACTTTTGGCAAATGTGAACAAAATTTGGGTTAGCTGTTTTTCAGGTAAGGGAGCAAGGAAATGGACACTTGTCCCTCAGGTTGCAAATGGTATGTTTGGGTCTATGCAACTCAGAAATGTTAGAAGTTTGGAATTTCAAAGTTGGCTTGTTTGTTGGCTGTAACTGGCCTGTTAAAGAAGGAAAGACAAACTAAGGGCCTTATCTTGCAAAGGACTTATGGACAGCCATGCTGGGTCAGACCGATGGTCCATCTAGCCATCCTGCCTTCTGACAGTGGACAGTGCCAGAATCTTCACAGGGAATGAATAAAACATGGCACTTGTTGAGAGATCCATCCCCTGTCATCCAGTTCCAGCTTCTGGCAGCCGAGGTTTATGGACACCCAGAGCATGGGTCGCATCCCTGACCAACTTGGCTAATGGCCATTGATGGATGTATCCTCCATAAACTTATCGAACTCTTTTTAGCGCTCAGTTCTACTTTTGGCCTTCCCAACAATGCCCGGCAACAACTTTCCCAGCTTGATTGTGTGTTATGTGAAGAAATATTTCCTTATGTTTGTTTAAACCTGCTGCCTGTTTCATTGGGTGACCCCTGGTTCTTGTGTTGTGTGAAAGAGTAAATAACACTTCCGAACTCACTTCTTCCACACCGTTCATGACTTTATAACCTTCTCTCAGATCCCTCTTTAGTCGTCTCTTTTCCAAGCTGAATAGTCCCAAGCTTTTTCAGTCTCTCCTCATCTGTTGCCCTTCTCTGTACTTTTTCCAATTCTACGGAATCGTTTCTGCGAGCGGGTGACCAGACCTGCTTGTAGTATTGGAGGTGTAGGTGCACACGTACCCAGGGATAGAAGGGTTTGCAGGATTAGGGGATCAAGGCAGAAAAAAAATTGGTTAATAGTTCTTCAAATAGTTGATGTTTGAAAATAAAATATTGGGGCATATCTAACAACCCTGTGAGGGCCAGCTAGGGGTTTGGAGCCTGGGACCTCAGGTGCTAAAAGTCTGACCGCCATTACCTGAACTAAAGGTATAAATCAGCAGGAATTTCCTAGCTGGCAGCTGTAGTAGATTTTCTCCTCTTTCATGGGGACCAGCCAGCAGAGAAGGACAAAGACTATCATCATATCTAGTCTGCACAAACCAACTGAATCTACATCACAAGTTGGAAAAAAAAATCTGTTAGCCTATTTTTGATCAGTTTGATCTTTTAATAATAAAACTGGCCTTGACTCAAGGACTATCCTAGAACTAATGGGACTGTCTGAGGCTGTGTCTTGACATCCCAGCTAGTCATGATTCCCAAGGCCACACCCAGGAATAAAGTCATTATTGCATAGTCTTCCATATTACAGGTGAACTGTAATCTCTTCTCTGTCATAACTCTCACAAACACAGCACAGATATGTGTGATAACTCTGCTTCTGACTATCTCCATCCACAATTGTCAAAATATTGTCCTTTGAAAGACTGCTTGTTATTTACTTGGATGATGTATTTTTTTTTGTTCTCCCCATAAATCTTTGAAGTAGTCTAAAGCATATTTAGAAATATACAGTTTGTCTTTGGGTGCCAAGAAGTGCTACTTAATTGCCAATTACCCACAAGATCTGTGTCAAGTGTTGCCACTCAATTTAATGTGCTTCCTAACGAAGGACATCTTCGTGGGGATATCAGCATGAACATAGGAAAGGAGTTAATAAAACCTGAGAAAAAAATCAATGAAATGATAGTCCATTAAGGCATTTGACCAGCTGTTTGAGTGTGCCTAGCTGCTGTGTGACAAAAGAGGAAACAGGCCCAGGAGATAAGAGGTAGTAGGCAATCCAACAGAGAGAGGGATGTATTTACTGACTTCAGGCCTTGGATTTCACAAGAAATAAGCATGGGAGAAATCAGTCTAGCCTAAGAAAAGTAACTTGTCATTATTAACATAGTCCAGTGCTCTGATCATGGGTGCTATAGCTCCCCCAGACCTGAGGGAGAAAGGCCTCTTATAGGCCAGTCCAGAAGTCACCCTAAAATCTACAGCTGACCTTGCTTAGGGCTTACTGGAAGCTACAGAGCCTATTTTATCTCTCTATATATTAGAACAACCAGCCTAGAAAAGCTCCTGCTGCTGCCATGGTTGTAACAGTATCATTTGCTAGGAACAGACTCCTGGTATGGCCTGTATGTTCTAAACATCTCTCCACTACAAGTAATGAAAGCATGGAAGGAGCAAGCAATTGCTTTATACTGAAGAGGAAAGAAGTGGTGGGGAGGGACAGTTGTCCATTGGGGGGGAAACACAGCTTAATTGGAATGGAAACGTTCAATGGGAAGTGCCAATTTCGATGGAATTTTCAACAGGAAAAGGTTTAAATGAATCCTTTTGACTTTATCCTTTCATTGAGGGAAGATCTTTTTTATATGCCATATGAAATTATTACATTTAATATATATTAGATAATGGATATCAACATTATGCAACATTAAATATTTTAATATAATATAAAAGTCCAGATGAAACTAATGGAAAGAATAAAGTCAAAATGAAATTTGACTGTATCAAAACATGTTTTAGTCTAAAGGAAACAATTCAATATTACTGAGGTGAAACATTTTGATAGGCCTGAATCAGAAATGTATGGAATTTTCATTCTGTTGGAAATTTTGACTTTTAATTTGGGTTTGGAATGAAAAAAAAAGAGATTTCAGAATTTCTCGTGGAACAAAAATTTTAGTTCTGGAGCAGCTCCTCTCAAAACCTAGACCTTCTCATTCTCCCATACACCTTGACCATTTGATAATGCGAATATCCTCTTTTAAACTCAGTGTCCAGTATTGAACACAATATTCCAATTGTGTATTATGAAGGCTTTGCATAATGCAGCCATTATTTCTCTTGCTTTATAATGATTATCCTGATTATGCATTTCAAGACTTTTTAAGTAGATAATTTCAAAATCATCCAAGGGATGTAGGTGCATAATTTCCATTGATTTGCATTGAAATGTATGATCCTTAGTCACTTGGGCACTCTTGAAAATCTCCCTCTTTCAGCATTTTATCTCCCATTGGACACAATAGGTATTCTTCTCTTCTTCCCCATTTCCATTTCTTCAGATCAATATTTGAAATGCATCATGTCCCAGTGTTCCTGCATACTTGCTAGGAAGAGGCAGATTTTTGTTTTTGTTATGCTGGCCTGTCAAAAGTGGGAAATTTCCTTTGCACAGAGGGTTATTGTAATAACTTATCTGTGTTGGTCTCCTAAAGTATTTATCTGGCTAAAGGGGGACTTCT
Source organism: Dermochelys coriacea (assembly GCF_009764565.3). Lineage (NCBI taxonomy): Eukaryota > Metazoa > Chordata > Testudines > Dermochelyidae > Dermochelys > Dermochelys coriacea. The sequence continues at coordinate 7,225,926 of NC_050071.1, read as the reverse complement.
ATTACTTTAGCAAGACAATAATTGTGTTATACCCATTATGATTATTCAGGTCAGCAATACCTGCTTTTTAAAAATTAACAAAACTGACAGCCTTCTCAAGAGACTTTAATGTATATTTTACTCACTTATTTGTTAGGATGGTGCACTGGTGAGGAACTTAGATCTGGGTTTGGTTCCCCACAGACTTCCTGTGTGACCTTTGGCAACTCATTTAGGGACACATTTTTAATGGTATTTAGGCTTTTCACTAGGGCTAATAGCCTACGTTATAGTCTATATGTAAGCCTGGGGTTGAACTCAAGTTGCTAACATGAATTAAAAGATGAGTGGTCATGTCTTCACTGCCATTTTAACCTGAGTTATCTAGCAAGAGTTAAGAGCACACCCTTTTTTCCCCACCAGTGGAAATATACTGTCAGAGGGAAAAATAACATTCATTTCCTGCAGCATCTCGATTTTTCAGTGACAGTGTCATTTCCATATTCTGACATGCTCAGCATGATGGGTTCACTCCTTAAGGTGAGAAGTCTGCAGAAAAAAACAATGGGTTAATTCCTCATTCGTCATAATTTGGCTTAGCCCCATTGACTTCAGTGGGCCAATGTTGATTTACACTAGCTGAAGTTTTGGTCCATTTTCTCCCATTCAAGGCCTGTCATTCTTATCTCAGAATATCACAAGTGGAATAGAACAGTGCATCACATGCATTTTCTGTTACACCAGTTGTTTTATGCTCCTACTCCTGACTGGCTACCCATAAAAAGACTATTTTCATATAAAATATTCAAAATTAGGATTCTTTAAAAAAATCATCTATAACTAATACTTTGCAATAACAGCCTCAAAACTTATAAAGGATATTACATTAGGAATTCTTCAACGTTAAAGATGCAAAATATTTCATCAGCGAGTGCACTTAACAGCAGGGAATCTTAAAGAAATCTGTAATGAGATCCAGAGTCCCAATCTAGTTTAAAATTAAAATGTATCTTGTTATCAGAATTATGAAACTGGAGGAGATAGAAAAGGATTGCAGCATCTAGCTTATCTGGTTACCATCTGCTATTGCACAAATGTGTATAGGTAATGTGACAACCTGATCTGCTTAGGGTACTACTAAGGTAATGTACATTTGACTACTGAATATGGATTTAATACTTGAAAATGACTGTGTGGAGTTCCACCAAATGTTATAGACTCCTAGACTTTAAGGTCAGAAGGGACCATTATAATTATCTAGTCTGACCTCCTGCACAACGCAGGCCAAGGAATCTCACCCACCCACTCCTGTAACAAACCCCTAAACTACGTCTGAGCTATTGAAGTTCTCACATCGTGATTTAAAGACTTCAAGGTGCAGAGAATCCTCCAGCAAATGATCCATGCCCCGTACTGCATAGGAAGGCGAAAAAAACCCCAGGGACTCTGCCAATCTGCCCTGGAAGAAAATTCCTTCCCGACCCCAAATATGGCGATCAGCTAAACCCTGAGCATGTGGGTAAGACTCACCAGCCAGACACCCAGGAAAGAATTCTCTGTAGTAACTCAGATCCCACCTCATCTAACATCCCATCACAGGCCATTGGGCATATCTACCGCTAATAGTTGAAGATCAATTAATTGCCAGAATTGGGCTATTCCATCATATCATCCCTTCCATAAACTTATTGAGCTTAGTCTTGAAGCTAGATATGTCTTTAGCCCCCACTGCTCCCCTTGGAAGCTCCTCTCCCAAATATTTTATAGTTGAAGGGATTTGAGTGATGTTTTTAATACATTAATATAATCTCAACATTCAGAACCTTTGCCAAAGTAAGGTAATACAGAGCCCGATTTTCATTAATGTTCCTTTATACCTCTTTGCCAGTATAAAGGAGTCTTCAAGTGGGTGTGAAGGTAATCTAGTCCACTTTTAGGTCCCTTACATGGTGCAAAGAGACTCTAATATGAATGGGAATCAGGCCCATACCAGTTTGCTATGCTTGAGTTTTGAGAAGTTTAGTGGAAGCCACACTATCCCCTGCTCAGTTATGAATTCCAGACTGAAATTATAATCTCCGTGTTGCCTAGTGGTGTTACCATGAGTCTCTCAATACTTGATGTCTTTCCTGAAGCCACAGCTCCTGAAGTTATGGGAGTATGTGAGAATATCAACTTTTTTTAGCAAGTTTCTGGCCCTCACAGTTGTGGAGAAAGCTGGAAAGCATGACCCAGGGCACCTTCAAGGCTTAGAAATCAGAAGACAAAAAAAAAAAAAGAACCTAAAATGTATTACTTTTAAAATCTCATGATTTTTTTAAAGTCCTGACTCATGCTGTTTGTCAGCATTTGGCAAGTGCTTGGGGCTGTCAACATTCATCTCCTTTCCCCTATTTCAGTAGTTCTTACCTTTCTTTGACTACAAGGAGAATAAAATCATACCAACTGTAGCATTACCATATCCAAACAAGATCCAAAAAATGCCACTACAAGTCAGCAAATAGCATTTGAGTTCTGGCCAGCTTCTTGGATCATCCAGATTTATTCCCCTTTACTGAGTTTTTGTGCCAATGAATGTTCAGGGAATGGCTATTCTCTGATCCAGTTATGTGCAAGCAAAAAAATGTATCTGTGCCTGAACAAAACTATTGGGTATTTTTTTATTCATCATTCACTCTTCATCACTTGTTCTTTGTTCTGTCTGTTTGCCCAGCTAAGTAGAGCTGGGCAAAATTTTGTGACCAAAACTATTTTTTGTAAAAACTCCTCAGCTTTAGGGACACCAAATCATTCAGCAAATTCATATTGATTTCACTGAATTGTTTTGATCAGGAAAAAAACCCACCTGTTCTAACATTCTAAAAAGATTGAAAGGTTTTGTTTCAACATTTTCAAAATGAAACACGTCACTGTTTCTGTTGAGAATGACCTTTCATTGTGAATTTTCCTTTTTCATATTTATAAAAGTTTTAAATTCTCAAAATCAAAGTGAACCAGTCTGCTTCTGGTCAAATAAAATGTTTCGTTCAACCCAAAATGACTTTTTCAATTCACTGAACATGGCAAAGTGTTCTGATCAAGACATTTTTTTTATTTTATTTTTCTAATGTAAACCAGAAAATCCATTATTTGTCCAGGTCTAGTGGCGAGCAGCTTTAACTCTAAAGATCTGATCAGGCACTCTATCCAGCTATTTATCTAGATATTTTTCGTGTTCTCCAACTCCATGGTATCTACTGGTATATCCTTTTTTAATTCACCTTTTAATAAGTTCTCACTCATCCAGGGAGCCAGACATAGATAGTAGTAAGTAGTCAGGGTAATCAGTTCACAAACTCTCTGCCTATGATTTGCTTGACTACTCATTGGATACTTATGAATAACAAACACAGTTGCAGTAATGAGTACTGGTCTGTGAATGGTAAATATGAATGAACAGTTTAATGAGTTTAGCCTTAGAGTAACTCAGCCACTTATGCAGAGCCTCCAGCTTCACTGTGACAATCTATATCAGGGTGGGCAAACTTTTTGGCCTGAGGGCCACATCTGGGAATTGAAATTGTATGGCAGGCCACGAATCCTCACAAAATTGGGGTTGGGATGCGGGAGAGGCTGAGGGCTCTGGTTGGGGGTGCAGGCTTTGGGGTGGGGCCAGAAATGAGGAGTTCAGGATGCGGGAGAGGGCTCCAGGCTGGGGCAGGTGAATGCGGTGTGGGGGGGTGAGGATTCCAACGGGGGGTGGCAGGGCTCTTGGGTGGGGCTGGGGCTGAGGAGTTTGGGATGCAAGAGAGTGCTCCGGACTGGGATTGAGGGGTTGGTGAGGGCGGGAGAAGGATCAGGGCAGGGGGTTGGGGCACAGGGAAAGGCTCAGGAATGAAGGCTCTGGATGGCACTTACCACAAGCAGCTCCCAGAAGCAGCAGCATGTCCCTTCAATGGCTCCTATGTGGAGGCACGGCCAGGTGGCTCTGCACACTGCCCTGTCCTCAGCACTGCTCCTGCAGCTCCCATTGGCTGCAGTTCCCAGCCAATGGGAGCTGCGGGGGTAGCATTTCAGGTGGGGGCAGCATGCAGAGTTGAGCCCCCTAGCTGCCCCTACATGTAGGAGTCAGAGGGGGGCCATGCTGCTTGTTCTGGGAGCTGCATAGAGCTGTCCCTGACCCTGCACCCCAGCCAGAGCTCAAGGGTCAGATTAAAATGGCTGGCAGGCTGGATCAGGCCCATGGACCATAGTTTGCTCACCCCTGATCTACATGTATGAATAGTGCCGAGGGAACCTCAGAACATTCCAAACTCGATACTCATTTGAAGTATTCAAAACTTTAGAGACTCTCAGCAAGCTATGTAGCTTTCTGTCCTCTCAAAATCCCTCCCCAGCCAAAAGGCCCTGTAACAAAACATCTTTCCACAACCCGCACCTCAATCCTTCCCACCCAGTGATGCCTTTATACAAGGAATGGGGCCTGCATGCACCCCCTTGTGAGTCTTTGTTGGATGAGTGACTATTTTTTCCAGTCTACAGTGTTGTCATAGTACTTATCTTCAAGGCACCCCATGGAGAGGGTCTAGCACATCTAAAAAAGGCCTAAAGCTTCAAGATGAAGACTGTAGTTGACACCTCTGCTCCTCAGGCACATGGAGCCAAGTATGAGGCTCATCTGTGCAGGACACAGAGCTTTCTTAGGGGCCAGGCCCAGACCTTGTATCCAGCTACCCCAAGAACTAAGGACCACCCAAACCTCATCACCTTCTGCTCCAAGTGGAAGGGGAACCTCTTTGACCCACCTTCTCTAATATAAACACAGGGCACTGTGCATTTTCATAACAACAAAAATAAAATGCTACAAAAACAAAACCAATGCACACACATTCTCTGCCAGGCGTGAGGGAGAAAGAAGGAACCTCACATGACAGATGTTAATCACGTCACTTAGTGCATTATTGGCAGGTACTCATATACTATGGTGATGAGGATGGGAAAAGAAGATACAGAGACTAGAATAGATCTATTGCATCCCCCAAACAGTGTTAATAGTAAGTCCAAGGGGAGCAGTTTGCCCTAGAAAGATATTGCACTGAAAGTGGATGCGATTGGGAAAAAATATTTCTTTATGCCTAAATATTGTGGTGTTTGTTTTTGTTTCTGTTGTATAGTAGTTGCCAAAGACTGCTGTATTATTGCTCCTAAATTGTCCCTTTATTCCCTCAAAGTATTCCTCTGGGCAAGCCACAGTTGACTGCGAGCTTCAAAGAAGACCAATAGTAAGAGGCACAGCAAACAAAATCCAGACAATTTAGCCTGCACTAAAGCATACTGGGGAAAAACATGAAGGGAGGTAATAGAGAGCAATAGTTTAAGCCAGTAGAAAACAATATAGCAACAACTCAGGAACCAGTGGGAAATACAAAGGGATCCTCACATTGTGGGGAAAGGAAGGAGGAGAGACAACCAAGAGTTCATAATGTTGCAAATGAGTCTCGTCTGGATGCAGATGGGAATTTCCTCGATAGAAGAAAACCTAGATTGTGCCCAAAACTCTGAGCAGGAGGCAGGGTGGAACTGCACCGCAACTGGTGACACACTCAAAGTATAACAATGACACACTCAAGGTACATGAGGTTATGCACCCTGCACCATCCATTAGGGTGGCCCAGAGGCACAGATTGCCCCCGGCTCTGCCGTCCCAAAGGTTCTAGCACTGCTCCACAGGTCAGCGTGGAGAGGGGGCAGGGCCATAGCTCCACTTCCTTCTTTTCTTTCTGGGTGAAATGCTCCTTGGTGTGAAATAGGGGTCACCCAATGGTGTAATGGAGATGAGAATTTGTCCTCTGCAATATTGCAGTTTGCTATTAATCCATCTTCATGTCTGCAACTCATTCACACCACTGTCAGGCATGAATTCATGCACAGTTAGCTTATTTAAACCAAGAGTAGCATTGTCCAGTGGCTAGAGCAGCAGCCTAAAGCTCAAAATACCCGTGTGCTGGTCTTAGCTCTGTCATTCATCTACTGAGCAACCGTGAGCAATTCCCTTCTCTTTTCTGTGCCTCTGTTTAGACAGCGACTTCTATAAGGCAGGGACTGTCCCTACCATGTGAGTGAACAGGGGCTGGTTCAAAGCGGGCCCTGATCTCAGTAGTAATACCTCTGTAATCAAATCCCAGGATTTAGAACTTTTACAATATCGAGATAAAACACGTCAGCTGGGCCATTCTCAGGGGCTCCTAGAATGTGTATATTCGATTTAGGTATTGACTCATTCACCTATCAATAAAAGCAGTTCTGTCTGTCTATGTTTTTATTATTCTGAAGTCTGAAGAAACAGAATATCATAAGAGCTAAGCCAGGGAGAGGATGAAGGAGACATACAGCAGCCCTGTGGTATGTGTTTAGCTGCAAATCCATAAGCTAAACATCTGACCTCCTTATTAAAACCCCATGCCATACTCACCATAGAGTGAAAGCCAATGCAAAGTCATGCTGTGACCTCCAGGGGAAGGGGACACAATCTTCATATTACCACACAAGACTCAGCAAAGCCACCTTCAAAATACAAGGTGCTGCTTGAACAAAAGTCATCCCAGGTACATAACTGGGTTGTTCAGTAAAAATTCTTTAACAATCAAAATTCAGACTTTAATATTTAATACACCTCAGAGATCACATTGCATATTTTAATGTTCATGCTGGGTAATTTGCTGATCAAGGTCCATATTTCACATTAAGTCGCCTTGTCGCATACTTGGCTGGTAGCTGAGTCATGCAGATATTTGTATGTAATGATCACTGTCTCTCTTCACATTTTGTTTTCTTCATTGAAGAGTGATTCTTTGTGCAGCCAGTTCCTTATATTGCACTGTGATAACCTGTACATGCCTCTATGAGGAGCGGGCTGCTCCCTGTATTGCATTTTAGGCTGTCTATTCTTAGGTTGGTATGTAGAGTACAAACACTGCACATACTCCTAGCATTGTTAGAAATAGCAGTGTAGAGAGGGAGGCATGTTGGTGAGTAGAATAAATACATGCCAGCACCTTAGGGAATCAACCCTTCATAGCTCTCTACATGCCTGAGCAGTGCCTCCCCACTATTCATAGCACAGTAGGGTCCCGCTGCCTTCCCACTTCCAGAGCTTTTCACTACTGCATGGAGCTATTCACGGCAGTGTGGAAGCCGCCTGATACTCACAACAGCATGTAACCACAAGCACCGTGCATGCCACCCCAGGGTAGACAAAGCTTTACAGAGGTTGTCAGGTGCCACTGAACTGCTGTTTGAACTAGTTTACATCTTCACCACTTCAGTCCAGAGGTATTTAGCTTCCGAACTGCCAGACTAAACTAATCAACAGACTGAAGAAGATCAATCTAGCCTTGTATCCTGTTTCCGACCATGTTTGGCCCCAGATGCTTCACAGGAAGGAGCAAGAAACCCTGGAGTATAGGCAGTTATAGGATACCTACCTGGTTTATATTTCTCTGATCATGTCACCTCTGTTCTGCCAGTGATACCCATCCTTGATGCCTCCTTTCTCCATTTCTCTCACAATCCCATGGCAGCCTTCACTACCTTTGAAATGCCCTCCCAGTTCTGGAATACCAAGCCACTGCTCTCCTCTGAATTAGATGTCTCCTTAGGACTCACTCCTCCCACAATGCCTACCAGAAATACATTAGGAAAACAATCCCTACAACATCATCGCTATTATTGTCACAGGGCAGCTGGCTTCCTGAAGGGGAATCAGGGCCCAGACTACCTGTGATGAGCTTCTATAAGGAGAGCAAGTCCATCCTGGCCCACCTGGAATTATTACCTGCCTGAATGGCTGCCTAACAGCTAATTGACTAGCAAGTACCTGTGCCTGATAAAAGGCTGCCAGAGCTCAGTGGAAAGGAGATAGGAACTCTCTCAGATGGTGGAGAATGAAGACAGCAGCTGTTAATTTCTCTGAGGTGAGAGGAATGGCTAGTTCAGAAGAAGCTGACTGAGGTGGGTGTACTCTGTAACAGGAGTGACTAAGTGAGGTCCCACAAAGGGGTTATCTTGTTTTCAGTGCTTGGGTCTGAGTAAATCATGGTGAGACTCAGAAACTTGCACATTCTTCTGACACTGACCTTTGCCTAGATTAGCTGGTGTGCCAGCACATAGCTGCAGGGACAGCTGAGGACTAGACATGCTCATGATCTCTCAGGAATGAGGTACAATCACTTTGATGTGCACTTGTACACAGAAGTTCACATCCTCAGCCATGTTGCGACCCATTTATGCCCAGTATAAGGGCTGGAGTAGTGCAGAGGGAGCCCGAAAAGTACATATCCAGCAAGGGGAAGACGGTTCAAAGATGCCTCCCCTCACAAGCCCTGGCATGGCAGGGGCAGAGCCACAGTCCAACGCACTGTAGAGGTCTGTGGTATTGCAGGGGAAGCTGTCACAGCATAGACAGGCTCCAGAGCAGTCCAGGATCAAGAGGGGGGCAAAGGTGGCTTAAGGCTACCATATCTTCCACCTCCTCCCCACTTGTCCTGGGCTACAGCTCTGTTTGCTCTATGCTAGGCATCTTAAAGTGCAGTACAGAATCTCTCCCAGAAAACTGAACTTGCTCCTCTGCATACAAACTAGAAGTGATGCTCATATTTGTAATATACTGTCCCTTTCTTTTTCCTGCATTGTATTCCTGTATTGAACTCTCCTTGCTTTGTGCAATACAGGACATGTAGGTCATCTAGGATGACTACCTGAGTATTACACTCCACAGAGCTCTTCCACTCTAAAGCACCTGTTATTCCTCTGAGCTGCAGACTGGTTTCATGTATTGATACTCCATTGTCCAATAACATGCCAGTATTAAGATTATTGAAGTGCAGAAGAGCTGAACTTCTTGACCATGCCCCTTCCACACATTGTAAGCAACTGCCACCCTCTCCAGGGAATGTGTGGCCTCAGGAACAAGGCTGCAGTTCACAGAAAGGGGTGGGAAAAAGGAGATATTCAGCAGATGGCATTCTCTCTCTCCGATCCACTGTGCAGGCTCACTTCTGTTATTCCACTCGCCTGGCACACAAGGTCTCCTAAAACAAACAGCTGTAGCTTTCCAGGCTGGAACATCAGCCTTAACATTGACTTTCACAATGAACCAGTTTTTGGAAGCTACAATCTGCCCTGACAGTCTGTTCTCTTGGTGACTCATTTGCACCACTACTATACTTTCAAAATCACGTTAAAAAGCACATCAACCTGCATATCCTTCAGGCATAGATCAGCTACCTCCTTGACATTGCTGCTTAAAACTCCATTGTCATGATGCTTGCATTGACAATGGTAGGCAGCTAGTGTGTTGAGACACCTCCTGCCAGCACGATCTCATTGTTCCCTGGTGCTCCCCTTTCTGCCTCTTGATCTATACTTAGTTCCTGCCCCAAAGAGCTTACAGTCTCTTCTTTTGTTTGCTGTTTGTACAGCACCTTGCACAACAGGAACCCGGTCCAGGACTGAAGCTATTAGATCTTACCACAATAAACATAAGAAAAAAACATAAACCAAAGGGGCTGTGATGAGGTATATATCCTACTCTGGCCCTGAAAGGTTTAATGTGGCCCTATTAACCCCACTGGTGCTAAATTAATTAAAGATGAATCCCAGATGCGATTTTAGTTTAAAGACAGGAAGTCTGGAGGAGAGGGGGACAGTAAGGAAAGAGTGAAGAACTCTGTATTTGCTGTCTGGGACTAGAGAAAAAAGACCAGGAGAGTCAAAGAGGAAGCCCAGGGGAAGGGTTAGCCTTAGGATTCTTCCCTGAGTAGAAAAGTCTAGCACAAGGACAAGAGAGACATGGGAGCGTGTGATGGAGCGTACCAGGCCTCATGGTCCTACCACATCCCACCCCAGAAAGAGTAATAGAGGTGGGTCTTCCAGATTGCATAGAGAGGCTGCAGGGGAAGCAGCCAATCAGGGAGAGGCTTCAGGGAGCAGCCAATCAGAGAGCTGCAGGCCCAGCTAAAAGTGTTGCTGCCTAGAGTTAGAGGAGCAAGGCTGGCAGAAGGAGCTGCAGTACCAGGGACAGAGCAGTTGCTGGCAGGGGCCAGGGGAGCAAGAAAGAGTTCCTGGCTGGCTGCTGTGACTTAAGCAGGAAGAATCCTAAAGTAAGGGCAAAGGTGAAGGGGCAACATGGGAAGGGGGAACAAAGAGGCTGATGACCCATAAGAGGGTCAGCATTTGTGGATTTTGATATATATTCCTGGAAGGGGATCAGCGTGAAGAGTGACTCAGCTGGAGAGCTAGGGTCAGAGACAGGATGCCAAAGGTGACGAGACTCCAGGAAGGAAGCTCCGGGGGCATAGCCCATACCAAGGTCGAGAGACAATTGAAAGCTTGCCCACGACGGGGCTGTAGACATTAGTAATGGTGGGTTCGGTGATAGACCCATTGGAGTAATGGAGGCCTGAGCCTCCATTACAGAGCTTCAAATAAAGATATTGTTGAGGGCACCGTGGAAGGCCCTGTTGGACTTGTACACCGGAAGGGGTCTGTTCTATTTATGGTACACATGGTCCGTGTGTAACTCGGCTGGAGGGCTGAGTCACTTCATGAGTATCTGAGAAGACCAGAATGACCAATGGTGGGCACCACAAACAGCAAAAGCTGAGAAGAGTGCAGGCCCGGCTAGCTGGTGCTCGCATGAGGTGTATGGCATCCTGTTACAGAGTGGAGAAGGCTGTGGTGGTGAATGCTGATAAAAGGGCAGGATCTGGATTTCCAAGCAGAGTCCTGGGAGGTGTTCAGTGGAGGAACAGAGCAGAGAGGAAGTTAAGAAGCATGAAATGTCAGGCCCAAAGAGAGCAGAAATGGGTTTGTTTATATTTTTGGTTTGGGATTTATTGGGCAGTCCTGCCAATCCGGGCCCCAAATGAGGGGTGACTGTAGAGAGGCTGTGCCGTAGGCCTGCTGATAGGTTTGGTTGAAAGCCAGTACAGAGGACAGCCTGGGTTCCTCTACCAGTTGCTCATTGGCAAAGTGGCGTGAATGGGATATGGAGTACTGGAAGCCCTGAGTAAAGGGTGTATGTACCACTGGGCCCAGAATCCAGGCGCAGCAGACCAGATGAAGGGATAAGACATCTGTTTATTTTGGACGTTGTTACCTCAGAAGAGGCGGGACTAAGCCTGATGTGGCTAGAGGGCTGAGCCATGAAGAAAGGCAGGCCACTGCAGGCCCCGGGTGAGCATCGGCAGGGGGCACTAGAGAAGGGGAGCCTGCCCAGCACGCCCAGTCATGACTGGACATGCCGAAGGTTCATTTCTGCACAATGGCCCTGTAGAAGAGTTGATTCACAAGTTAGGCCCCTAGAGCAATTAGGTAGATGCACATGACCACATCTGTCTACCTTTAGGGTGAACAAGCTATCCTCAACTAATTCTGAAATAGAAACTCACTAGAAAAATAAGTGACGGCAGATTAGGGGAAGGAAGAGGTAAAGGGCCAGCTTCTCAACTAGTGTAAATCAGTGTTGCTCTGCTGAAATCAAGAGCCATGCAATTTACATCAGCTGTGGACCCAGGGGTGAAAGTAAGCTGCTGCTACCGCAGTGGAACCTGGGGCCCTTTAAATCACTGAGGAGCCCTGGGGGCTCCCAGCTGCCACCACTACCCAGGGCCTTTGGGCTCTGGCACAGCTTTAAAGGGCCTGGGGCTCCGCTGTGGTAGCAGCTGCCGGAGTCCCGAGACATTTAAATCCCTGCTGGAGCCCTGCTGCCTGATCCCTGGGGTAGCGGTGGCCAGGCTCCATTGGGGATTTAAAGGGCTCCGGGGCTCCAGCCGCCACTACCACCCCAGCCCTTTAAATGCCTGCCGGAGCCCCACCGTTGCTACCCCAGGGCTTTGGCAGCAGGGCTCAGGCGGAGATTTAAAGGGCCCCGGGGCAGTAGCAGCGGCTGGAGCTCCAGGGCCCTTTAAATCCCCACCAGAGCCCCCCCCCACTCCTGCCCCAGGGCTTGGGCAGCAGAGCTCAGGCCGGGATTTAAAGGGCCTGGGGGGGGTAGCAGCAGATGGAGCTCCAGGGCCCTTTAAATCCCTGCTGCAGCCCCGCCGCCGCTACCCCAGGGCTTTAAATTGCTCTCTCGGAAAGCCGATCCTGGTACAGCGCACCGGCTCTTACCGGTACGCCATACTGGGGCGTACTGGCTTACTTTCACCTCTGTGTGGACCTTAGTCCAAAATCTCCAAGTCAAATAGTTCTTCGGCAGTACAAAGTGGCAGAATATCAGTGAATTATGTGAGCTCAAATAAAGGCAAATTATTCTGGGAGGCAGCAGCTTGGCCTCATAAAAGATCCAGACAGTGAGGGGTAAACTTTGAAATCATTCTGCAGGGGGTTAGCCAAATGACACCCATTAACACCCAGTCCCATGCACCACTTTGAAAACTCTACCCCCAAGTCTGAATTTGTCAAGATTTATCAAACTCTGTATGCCAGAGATCCCAAAAGGTGTCAGTAACTTACAGAGGTTTTTGAATTTCCTTCCTGTCTCCAAGCGCAGTCAAATTAATAGGAATATATTGGATGAACCAATCATACAGGAGGAAACTGAGCTGGTTATTAAAGATCTTCAACAGCAAATGGCCCCTGGGCCAGATGAGCTCCCAGTGGAGTGTCACCAAGTTTTAATGAAGTCTTTACACAAAACTTTTTAAAATGATATTTTGAACTCTTAACTATTTTGCCAGTCTAACACTGCACTTGGTGCACCGCCATCACAAAGCAATATTCCAGGACAATCAGTGCCTATTGGTTTTCAAAGGAGGCATATTCTACCTGGACATGATTGAAGCATACAGCTGCAGTCGAGAAATTAAGGCCAAACAACTAAGAGGTCACTATGTTCCTGCTATTTATATTCAGATTAAACCCGGAGTGTATCCCATCTCATGCACAACCAATCAAACAAACAAAAAATGTCAGAACCTCAGCTGGGGTAAATCAGCATATGCTGATTCATATCAGCTGAGAATTTGGCCCTGTACTTTTTTAACGTGATCGGTTAGTAAGTTTATAGCTTTTCTGAAATTCCAAGTACATTACATCTACTGGATCCCCTTGTCTACAGTTTTGTTGACTCCCTCAAAGAATTCGAATAGATTTGTGACACAATATTTCCCTTTACAAAAGTTGTTGACTCTTCCCCCAACAAATTGTGATCATCTGTGTCTAATAATTCTGTTCTTTACTATAGTTTCAACCAATTGGCCTGGTACTGAAGTTAAGTTTATTGACCTGTAATTGCCAGGATTGCCTCTGGAGTCTTTTTTAAAAATTGGCATTACATTAGCTATCTGCCGGTCATCGGGTACAGAGGCATGGATAGCAGTTTTGCAATTTAATATCTGAATTCCTTCAGAACTCTTGTCTCCTCCTCCTATCTAACACCAAGTGAGATCAGAGGGGGAATGCTTAGGTTTAGCCATTGTCGGGAATTGGGTGGTTTTGTGCATGACCACCAGTGGAAGCTTAGAAGCCTAGAGACTTTAAGCACCTACGAGGTTAGGTGGCAGATAAGCAAGGGTTTTGAGAGTCTAACTTTTGGACTTAGATGCCTAAATCCCTTCATAGATCTAGCCCAAACTGGTCCCCTCAAGGTGATTACACCATTGTTTTACTAGATGAGCCAAAAGAGAGCCAGCTCAGTAGGGACTGTGCCAGACTTGCCTCTGGCAGTATCTTTTTTTGAAGCTCAGTCGTTGGCAAACCTTTTCAGAGAGAACACATTGCCCCAGTGCAAGAGCAGCATATGGCAGGTGTCAGTGGCCCTGTATGGGCCTTGTACCCAAACCCCTGATCCTCAGAGCTGTGCAAAATGTTTAATTCTCTGGACCACGAAGAAGGACTTTGTAAACCATGGATCACGCTCTGAGAATTGTTATGGCTACTCCTTCCACCCCTCCCCACACACTCCTCCCTCTGCAAATCTACCTCCTTATGGCTTCAGACTGTCCTCAATATTCCTCCATCTCCAGAGCTTGCAAGGGGAACCAGCATAGTGTCAGTTGCATCATTTCTACACTGCTACTGCACTGGAGAACAGTTCTCCTAGTCCCTTGCAGCTCCTATACTACCTCTAAATGCAGCTGGAGATGTTCACAGGGGCTTGAGTTGGCCATGTTACAATTTCCATCAATACTCCTCCTGTCCAGCTTCCACTTGATGATTTGTTATGGACTGAGACACCAGCGCTGAAGAATATGAATGTCCTGTCCTCTGACTTTTCTTCATAATTCCAGTGTGACTTTGGTCATTCACAGCTACAGCCTCCGATGCTAAAAGTAATTTCAAGCAGTGTCACACCAGCCATGGTCTGAAGATTTCAAGAGGTTCCTCAGCAGTAAGTTTCCAGTCAGCAATACCATCCTTAAAGGGAAACACAAATGAAACACTGCCATTCAGCCAATGTGGTGTCTAATCTCGGCACACAGTCAGCACCACGGGTCAGAACCCGATTAAGCTCAACGCTTCACAGAAGCTTGCAATGGAGTACACTTCAAACCAATCCAATTCTCTGAAAACCTCTTCAGGTTAAGAGATTTTAGACTGTAAAAGCCTTAAACACAAAAGCACATTTCACGACATCTTCTCTTGGTGTTTAAGGAGCAATACATGTTTGTAAGGGCCCTAAAGAGAGAAGAGAAGGACAAAGAAATGGCAGGAAGAAGCAAATGGAGAAAATGATCATCAGTCTGTGATTTCCTGCTTTCACTTCCCAATAGTTAAAAGGCAGCAAGAACCCAGAAGCTCAGTGCCAGCTACAGCCCAATTAAACTCAGCAATTTACAGCTGTTTAGAGTGGAACATTGGCTCAAACTCTTTTACTTAAAGGAGCAGAGCTCAGGGCCTCAGCTGGTGGAAACTGGCATTGTTGTGTTGATGGAGCTGTGCAGATTTATTCCAGATGAGGATCTGGATCATAGGACTTTGCACTCTACAATGAAAAGTGTCTAATTTTAATTGGAAAATATAATGCACTTTGTCACAGTTCAGGGCAACAGCACTTGTATTCCCCCCGGTGGTCTCTTGAGGGCACCCACCCTAGGGTCCAAGCTCCTCAGCTACCACCTCTGTCTCCCTCCCTCCTGACAGGGGTTTTTCAGGCTATCCATTTCCCTGCCAGCAAGTGAGACTCCTTAATAGGCCAGTGTTTGTGCTTTGCTTTCTCTTTGAAGGCTATGAACCATGCAATTGTCGGCAATTTCAAGTTACAACACAGCTCTTTCTAAGCAAGCACGTTTATTCCTTCGGTGAAAGCATTACAGGGAAATCATATTTAAAATAATTTTTAAAAAATCCTACATGAATTCTAAAAAGCTTACCCAAGATCATCCCAACTCCAACCTTGAGCTCTGGTAGGCATCAGTCTTTCAAAACCTGAGACTGGGTCTTCCCTCTGGCTACAAATTCAAAACTGCTTCAAATTCAGTATGAGAACAGCCATGAATAATTCAGTCTGTCTTTGATACAGCTTCGGCTTTTGATTTTTGTCTCATGTAACAGGTGATCAGCAGATAAAGGCCCCTCCTCTGGGTCTAGCTGCAAAGGTTAGATTTGGGGTAACCAGAGGATGACAATGTGCAGGAAATCCCCTTCACAAGTATTGTCCCAAAAATTCCATTCTTGTCTGGCACATTGTTCATATAGTCCTTTGATCATCCAGGCCTTATATGTGTCACATCTTCCCCTTCAAGAATACTTGCATATAATCCTGCCCACAATAATACATAAACCATTCTTTTAATCAAATGGACCCAAAGATACTTAAACTTAGTTCTATAAGGTCTCCTGAGGATATGGCAGGAAATGTTGCTTGCCTAATAATTATTTTGCATGAATGAAGAACAATGATGCAGCCTGAACTGTACAATTCTTAAGCTAAATAGAGTAAAACCTCACTTATCTCCCTATTTTATATTTCAGACAATACTTGGCTCCCTTTTCTATTTATCAGGAAAAAAAATTGTATAACAGAGAGAGTTCTGTAGTGAGGCCTCTTATTAATAAAATGCAATGAACCTGGTTCTTTTCTCACTTGCACCTGTGTGTATCAGCAACAAGTCCAGTAAAGCCAAAGAAAGGCAATGCAGATTTAGTCCAGTGCAAATCAGAGGAGAAACAGGGCAATTTTTTTCTGAATGAACAAGTACATTTTGTGATGCAGTGTCTTTACTCTTTTTTTTATTGGGTTGCCCTTTTGCTTTCTGTGAATCTTGTTAGTGCAAATTAGGGAGACACTCCTGCAGTTTAAAGGTGTATTGTCAAGCATACACAGGGAATAAACACAGCGTTGGGCTTCAGATCTGTGCTCCATTAAATGTGTCCTTTGATCCTCTTGACTAAAAAACAAAAGACTTTGGTGTGCCTGGTATCAAAGTCACTCATAGATTGCATCCCCATAAATTCAGTTCCACACTGCTTAGATGGAACAGTGACCTGAAAATACCTTTATATTGTCTTTGTTTCTATCTGCTTCCTTATTTCTGTTGTGCAGTAAACCTTATAGTCATTAAAGGTACCCTTTATGCAGCGTAATCTGAAATCAAAGCTGGTTAGAAGACAGAAATCAAAAAGGAAAATAACACTAATCGGGGTGGATAAACTGTATGGGGTTAGACCCTCAGTTGCTTCAAATTGGAGTAGCTCTGTTGAAGTTAGGGGCACTGCATTGATTTACAAGAGGTGATGATCTCACCCATTATAATTCAGAGATTGCAATTTGGGCCACAGTTCAACTTAAAAAAGAAAAAGGACAAACAGGTCAAATCCTCAGAAGTGATCAGGCTCCTAACTCCCATTGATTTCAAAGGGAGTTGGGCACCTAAATACTTTGAAGGATCTGAGCCTTGCTGGCTAGGAGAGTGTCTACATAAAGCAGGTTTGGCTAACCATAGTAAATGCTGGAGATGTCACCAGGCAGTAGCTAATTTGCCTCACATTCTATTTTCTTGCCACATTGCACTGGGGTAATATGTAGAAAGGCATTTCTTCAAATTGCAAGGTATAGGTACAGGCATACACATAGGATGGGTTATAGGTACAGACATCGTCTGGAATTGTTGAAAGAATGGAAACAGGTACAGTGGAAAAGGCTTAGACTCAGAGTGAGGGTCTGTTCCTGGCACTGGCTTCACATGCTGTGTGACTTTGCATAAGTCACTTTTCTCACTGATGCTGTTTTCTCTAAGGTGCCACAAGTACTCCTTTTCTTTTTGTTTCTCTTTTGTCCATCTACCTGTTTTGTCTGCAAAATCTTTAATTTTAATTAATTACTCAAGGAATAGCATACTACCCAGCTTTTAGTAAGGGGGATAACAATTTAGTCCTTTATAAAGATAACTGTGTCTCTATATAGATGGGATGCAAACTGGGTTTTGATTGAAAATGAATTGGCCAGAAGTTTGCTCCAAACTTGAAATCAGCTTAAACCTTTGTTTCAACAAGTTTGTTTATTTTTTCCACTTATTCTTTGCAGACCTCTCCAAGTTTTGGCTTTAGTTTGGACAGGAAGTAATTATGCAAGAGAGAAAGTGTTTTTAGCTTCTGATCTGATCAATAGCGTCGATAGTTGGAAATCTCCAATGGAGGTCTCTTCTCCCATGATTCCCAGCCATATTGCCTGAGCAGAGTTTTGTCAAAATGTCTGTGTTCTGACCCCTGAACTGTTGGCAGATGGCTCGGCCCCAAGTCACAGACTGAGGAATGATCTGAAGGATGAAGTTCCATATCAGTATGGTGAAATTTCCTGATGGTACAAAGGGTTTTGCTGAGAACCCGTTCCCCTCACTGGTGAGCTCTTGCCCAATTAGCTCAGTTTCCCTGATGCTATAAAGAGGAATAAGATGCATTGGGCCTATACCTGATACAGCATACATCTGCCCATGTGCCAGCACAGCTGTGATGCCCCTTCTCACCCACCTGGGGGGTGATATAGTGGCTCTGCACAGCCTGCACCTTTCCCACGCTGAGTAGCAGTACAGGTAGCCAGCCAAGAGAGGGCAGCTTATGCCTCCTTTACCAACTTGCATGAGCCTGGAAGCCAAGCCACAATTGGGCCCTAAGAGAGCAGAGGCATTCCAGTAGGACCTAACCAAACCTGAGGCTTTGTGGTGCCACCCTTACTCTCCACAGGTAGCATCATACTCCTCCATTGGTCCCGTGGCCTACATGAAGCACCTACAGCTGAGACAGTGGCTCAGCCCTCTTTTGGTACCACAAGCATCCAGAACAAATCACTGTC
This sequence comes from Dermochelys coriacea, assembly GCF_009764565.3. Taxonomy (NCBI): domain Eukaryota; kingdom Metazoa; phylum Chordata; order Testudines; family Dermochelyidae; genus Dermochelys; species Dermochelys coriacea. The sequence continues at coordinate 7,207,676 of NC_050071.1, read as the reverse complement.
TCGAGGTCCTGGGTAAGTGGGCCAATGCTGGGAATGCCTTAGTAAGTTCTCAGACCCTGGAGTGGCTTGGACAGTGCAGAAGCCTCCTGGAGTGTCTTAGGGGCCTCATCTTTGGATCTTTCACGAGCACTTCCAGGAGAAGCAAACAGCTTTTGGGTTCTCCAGGTTACACACTGTAAGTTACAGTGTGTACCAAATGTTGGCATCTCTGAAGAAATATGAGTCATCATACTGATGAGGAAGTTTGAGTGTCTGGGAATTGTTGGTCACAGAGGCAAGCACTGAATGAAGATAGATGCACTACACAGGGATCCCCACTTTCCTGCCATCCCTGCAGCTGTATAAATCCCCTAATGTGCATGATGGCCTTTGTCTTACATCCAGAGATGTGCAGGTGCCTAACAAAGAAGATGAATCTACTAGCAATAATGCTGCCACCAGGTGCAAATACATGGAATGGCAGGAAAGAGGCTAAGAGTGAGGAGCAATAAATCATGCCAAGAACACTTGACAGCTTTATCAGTGCAGAGAAACAGCTAGTCACAGAAGTGTAAGACATTTTTTCACGCACCCACTCTCTTTATTACAAGACCCAATATCAGATGACTGCCACTTGCATTGTAAGTCCTAATTGGAGTGGCAATTCTCCACCCTCACCCTCTATTTTTATTGTAGCTGCCATTTATCCCCATAATCCCACCAAATAGACTTGCTTTGTGTCACATAGATTCTTTACTAGACTCAGACTGAGGTCTCTTGAGGTAATGACAGAATGCTAAGATCTGATAGATGTTACTGTGGACTCCATCAACCAATCACCAGCTTTTCACCAATGGCCAAATGACTATCGTCTTTTTATCAGATTATTCCTGGTATGCTGTGTTCTATTCTTCAGTTGTAGGTGTTGGGCTTTCAGCAATTAGGAGAAGCATTACAGAAAAATCCATCATTGTTAAGGAATTTCTCCTGTAGATTGTACTGGCTCTGAAGACTATCTCCAATACAAATCAACACTATTTTGAAGCATGTACCTTTTGGGGGGTCAAATCCTAGGTTGGTGTAAATTGCAGTAGCTCAATGGAGCTATGTTAATTTACATCAGCTGAGGATCCAGCCTTTGAACTCTAATGGGCACTTCAGGTTGTTACAAGAGTGCTCTGTGTAAATAGGAGATGTTTGTATATATGTAAATAGTTCGCTAATAAGGTGCTTGTAGATGGTGCTCAAGAATAAGTAGCATAGTTCTTGGGTTTTGTAGGAATAATAAAACCACATTGTGTTGTGCACTACTAATGACCATAGGTGCACCTGTTTACATGGAACTTTCAACATAGCATCAGAAGTAGGATTACAACCCAGGCCTCCATATGGAGGCCAGAATGTCACCACAGCTGTTGAGGCACATGGACGCATGAATATAATTAATTTGGGTGAACTAATTTTCTGTTTCACTCTTTCTGATCCCTGCAGTTCTAAGTTGTTTACGGTACCTTGATTGTTCTTAATGTGAACAGCTACTTGGAGTCCAATTAGTAGAGAATCAGGGCACCAAAGGTCATCTGCCCTGATCAAGTTCAAATTGAAATGGGGGCTTTTCATGAATTATGCTTGTGACACCTAAATTGGAAAACAATGAAAATCTAGCAAGTCTGTAAATTACTTTAATTTTGGATTTAAACGGTATAGGAATCAAAAGTTGACGCTGTTTGCTGATTTCACCTCATTGTTTCCTCTTGCACCTCCTACTGCACATAGAATTGAAAAATCAAGCTGAGCTGAATGTCCATTGCCTTGGGTATAATCAAGTATCCCTTTCTCTCTCTGACAGACACTATCAGAGAGAGATTAGTGAGGAAAATATTTCCCTCACCCGGCAAACACACACTGGAGATTCTCTTCTTTTTTTGTCCCCTCATGCTGTGCATTCACATGGCTAGTGAAAGGAATGAAACTAGTAGAATGACAGTATTTGCATATAATGTCACTATTAGAGCTAGGCGACTAACAGATTTTTTTTCCAGTTCACTAGCAATAATTAAAATCACTTTGGATCAAACCAATAATACTTTTTTTTAATTGGCAAATCAAAATATTGGAAACAAATGTTTCAGGTCAAACAAAATGTTCTGATTTTGTCAGAACAATAAATTTCATTTAAATGTTGACCATTTAAAATATATATTTGGTTTAACTTTATTTTTTTTTAATTTGAAGCCAAAAGTTGTTTCAAATCAAAATGTTTCATTTTGATAATATGAAAATATATTTTTTTAAAAAAAATTGGGGTGTTTAGGTTATTTTTCAACTGAGATAACTTGGTGAAATCAACACAAACTCTTTAAACGTTTCTGTGTTGCTGACTCTTCATTTGTTGGCAAAAAAAATGCACAAAAAATTCACCTAGTTGTAAATGCTAAGTTGTTGTCAAGACATCCAAAATAAGAGAAGTCTGGCAAAACTGTTTGTCAATAGGACTTGCAAAATATTCCTTTTCACTCTTCTCTCTCAATAGCAGGGGGAAATTGCCACCTCTATCATAAGATGCAAGTTTTAGCAATAAACAAAAAAAACCACGACTATTAAATACATCCTGCAATGATTCTGAAGGAGTAGACCCCTGCATCCACTGACTACATGTGCGCTCTGTGCAGGGGTCTTCTCATGTATAACTCGTTACAGGATTAGAGTCTCAAACTGCTACTCCTCTCAGTTCCTCCAGTTTATGATGGTATGTGATGAGAGCATTTGCCCCACACTGACCTGCAAGGGGTTGATAGGGGCCTAGGGAGGCTGCGCAGGAAGCAACCAATGGGAGAGGGGCTGCAAGGAAAAGCCAGTCATGGCCTAGCAGGCCTATATAAGAAGAGCCGCAGGTCAGAGCAGGGCCAGTTGCTCCTTGGAGCTCAAGGAGGGAGAACTAGCTGCCTTGCAGGGGGAAGAAAGCTAGCACAATGGACAGAGCCATGCTGGGCAGGATCAGGGGAGTGAGAGAGAGCTCCTGGCTGGCTGCTAAGACTGACATGCTGAGGCCCTGAGGTAAAGGAGAAGAAGGTGCTGGGGTCGTGGGGAACTGGCCTAGGGAAAGGTATGGAGAGGTTGGAAGGAACTCAGCATGTGGCTGCCATCTACAGGGTCACTGGGCTGGGACCCAGAGTAGTGGGTGGGACTGTTTCTCCCCACACACACACACACTTGCCACTGAGGAAGTGGCTGGACAGTTGGACTGCAGTACTGGCCCCCAGAATGGGGGAACGCAGATCACGACATGGAAAGAGGGCTGTGTCATGAAGAGAATGCTGCAGTTCTTGGAGTGACATGGGTCTGGAAGCAGAAGCGATGGTGAGCGAGACACCACTGGGAGTGGGCGTACCGACCTGCAGCACAAATCCCCAAGATAACCAGCAGAAGGCACTAGCATGGTGAGTGGATCCCTGTCTATATGGTATATCCTGATTTACCCTGGTGTGTGACAGAGGAGAATAGGGACCAAAATATCTGTTTCTAATATAATGTTCTGGGATTTGATGTCACTGATCGTTAATGTATTGCCCAAGAAATTGCAAGAAATCTCCCTGTTTTGTTCTGAATTAGGCTCTCTGGCCTCTTGCAGCACACACACAGGTAGGGCCACAACCAGTTGTAGACACAGACTGAAGTCAGCTCTGTGTGAGAGGATTCACCCAGCACTTGTGCACAACACTTTTTGGGAATAAACCCAAAATAATACTGTCTTGTGCTGTATAGAAAGATCTACACAGCGCAAGCTCATAAAAATTTGCCCTCTTCCTCAATGTGAAGAGAGAGATGCACACCTTCTTTCTCTCCAGTTAGAAATTACACAAAATAGGTTTAATAATAAACAAAACAATTTTATTAACCATAAAAGGCAGGTGTTAAGTGATTATAAGAGATAGCAAACAGAACAAAGCAAATTACTGAGCAAATAAAACAAAAGACGCAGACTAAATGTAATAAACTAAAGAAATTGGCTAAAATAGTAATTTCTCACCCTAAATGTTGTTTCAGGCAGGTTGCAAAAATTCTTGAAAGCCAGCTGCACTGGCCTGCAGCTTGAAACTTCAGGTATTATTACTCTCAGGCTAGTCACCCTTCCAGCCTCGGTTCAACTCTTTCCCTACCAAGTTTAGTTCCTGTTTCCAGGTGTCTCCCAGTGTCTCTTTGGGCGTGGAGGCAGAGGAGAAACCATGATGATGTCACTTTCTTGCCTTATATAGCTTTTGTGTATGGTGGGAACCCTTTGTCTTCAGGGAAAAACCCTGGCATTCCATGGTGGGGTCCGGTACCAGGTGACTCCATCACATGTCTCTGCAGGGTTGTAGCAGCCATTACTCTCAGGCTCTTTCTCCAGGATTGGAAGGCTTTTTGTCTGCTGAAAATTGTGTACTATACCATGCATTGCGAGGACTTTCCAAATGTATTAAACAAAATCCTAGCGATATTATGTAGGTGTTTTCTATGATGCATGTCTCTATAGCACCTGAAGTCAAAACACAGGTGAAGACTCTCAAAGATGGAGGGGAGGGGTGCAATTAGGTTCTAAGGTTCCAGATCCTCAAAGGTATATAAGTGCTTAACTCCCATTGAAATTAATATCTTAGAGCAGCATTTCTCAAAGGGTACTCCAGTGGGTGTGTGGGCAATGCTGATCAACTCCCCGCTGATCAACTCCTCCCCCTTCCTCTATATCCTGGAGGCGACTGAAGCCAAACCGGGAGATTTTAGGTGCGAAAAGTCTGGCTGGGCTAAGGCAGACTCCCTGTCTGCCCTGGCTCTGTGCCACTCCCAGAAGCAGTCGGCACATCTCTGTGGCCCGTGGTGGGGAGGGGGAGCCAGCCTGGTGAAAGTGAGTGAAGGTGGGGGAGAGTGAGCGACAGAGGGAGGGGGGATGGAGTGAGTAGGGGGCAGAAAAAGGTGGGGTGGGGGTGTGGCCTTGGGGGAAGGGATGGAGTGAGGGTGGGGCCTGGAGCTGAGCAGCGGGACTTGGGGTCCCTTAAAATTTTTAAATCAAAAGGGGGGTCCTTGGGTGGCTAAAGTTTGAGAACTGTTGTCTTAGAGGATCTAGACCTAAATCCATATTTAGGCACCTAAATAAATGACTGGTTTTCAAAATTGCTGAGAACCTAGTGGCTCCCATTGAAATCAATTGAGGAATATCTCAGATTCTTCCCTTATGGAGACATCCCACTGAAGTCAATAGTAAACAGAAAGCTGGCCAAACAATAAAGGAAATATCATGAACATTTCATTGCACCTTCCTTCCTTCCTTTTTTTTTTTCATTGAAAATTCCATATATTTTGACTGGTTTTATTGCTCAGCATTTTGGAAATCAGGCCCCCTATTTAGGCACTTAAATATGGACTTTAGAGCCTAAATTTACGCATCTATGTTTTGAAAATCTTTGCTTCACATATAATATATCATAGAACGGGGACAAAGGAAAGGGGACAAAATGTTAGTAATTAAAAGCATAGTCTTGCTTTATTTCTGTATAATCAGCAGATTGAATCCAATAACAATGACTTTACTCTTTTATTGTTGCATTTTCTTCCTTGCATATTAGACCAATACTAGCATCATGTATGCCATCTGTTCCCAGAATTTTAGTGACTACACTTAAACACATGGGTCAACAGTGGTGATCTTTACCTGACTGCTAATATGGCCAAGCATATTTCTTTGACACAGGGCTTTAATTTAATAAGACTATTCCGCTGTTGGGGAGTCATTGCCCTAGTATTTAGGTTTGAACTAGCACAAAAATTGCAATATTTCTAGTTCTTCCAATGTGGCTCCATTGGGAAGAGCGCTCCCTGCATCCCAGAAGCTATTAAACGTAAGAACAGCTTGGCACTGAATCACCTTTATACAAGTGCTGGAAAATGAGTCTGCATTAAACTGCATTTATGTAAATCAGTACAGTAATATTATTCACTGATTCTCTCTCTCTCTCTCTCTCTCTCTTATTTTTAGAGGAAAAAAAGCACAAATCCAGCCATACCATACCCTGGAGACCAAAGTAGTATTCACTGGAAACATTAGTCCAGCTAAAAATCAGTTAAACAACCATTAAATGCAACAGGTCTTATTTTTAATAGCCTTTATATGGAAACTCAGAGCTAGCAGAAAGTAAGCAAATTCCCAAAGTTGTAGTGTCACCATTCAGTCTTAAAAGCTATCAGCCTTAATTTGGAATGCTGAAGTCATTACTCCCAAGTGTTCTCTGTTCCTCCTGTCTTATAATTGTATTTCTTGGGTAGCTTACTGCCTTGTACGCTCAGTGGTCAGTTCTTCCAACAGATGTCAGGTCAAGCTGAGAGGGATATTTTTTCATCCTCTGTGAAAGTTTTTAACATCTGTATAGAGCCCTATCCTGCTTCCATTTAAGGGACAAATTTTGGCTCAGCTCTCAGCAGCTCCCACAGAGTACACTCAAAATCCAGCCACCTACAGAAGTGGTTAAATGGGACCTGCTAGGTGAATTTTTCTGTGCAAATAGTTTTTTTTTATTGAAAAATGAAGATGTGGGTTGACAACTATGACCTGTGAATTCAGGTTATTTCAGTGAATAGTGTCTGGAAAGAGAGAGAAATGTCAAAACTGTTCAAATCAGCATTCCTGAAATTAAACATTTTGACTTTCTGGTTTGGAATGTTCCTTATTTATTTATTTATTTTTAAAAAGTGTTTCATTTCAGCTGAACACAACACTTTGTTCCATCTGAAATCTATTTTTTTTCACTTTCTTTTTTTGTTTTGTTTTCACCAAGACACTTGGGGGGGGGGAGTTTGTTCTGAAACTTTTTTCCAGTTTGTCCACTGATCCAAACCATCGGTTATTAGCCCAGCTCAAGTGCTGAGATGTTTTGTAAATCTGGCCCTGAGCTGCTGCAAACCTCCTACTGGGACCAACATTGGATCAGCTGATTGTTCCTGAAGACTTTACTATGCTTAGAAGGATCAGCTCTTATACAGGAAGCTCATCTCAACCTTAACTATGGTGCAATAAGCACAGCCTCATAAAAAAGAAAATCCCTACAGTGAGGATCATTAAAATGTCAGCGTTAAATAATGGTTGCCCTATAATTATACAGACCAATATTTTCAATTATTGGACTCAAATTAACCTGCTGAATTCAATGATAGCTGTTGGGTGCTTAGTACTTTTGAAAATCAGGTTGTTTATTTAGGTGGCTGAAGATGGATTTTAGACCTTCCGTCTATGACAGAAATGGCAATTTCCTGCAATATCCTGGACAAAATTTACTGAATTCAGTTGAAGTGTCTTAGGAGTTCATTGTATTAAAAAGCAAATGTTTACATATTATTGTGGGATTGCATGTAGACCTGGCTAATGTAAACCCTGAGAAGAGTTATAAGCTTCAAAGGACTATTTGAAATAATCATCCAGACAAGAATGAACATTTAAAGTTAAGATGGCTTCTCAGGAAATCTGGAATGTATGCACATGTATCTCCTCCAGTTATGTAAGAATTCAGCCATCAAAGCATCACTCTGAGGAGGGGACCTTGGTCTGCTAATCAAAAGTTACACAAAGAAAAGATCAGAGTCCCAAGCTGTATAAGAGAGTGACTCCCACATCCAGGAAAAAGAAAAGGAGTACTTGTGGCACCTTAGAGACTAACAAATTTATTAGAGCATAAGCTTTCGTGAGCTACAGCTCACTTCATCGGATGCATTTGGTGGAAAAACAGAGGGGAGATTGATATACACACACAGAGAACATGAAACAATGGGTTTATCATACACACTGTAAGGAGAGTGATCACTTAAGATAAGCCATCACCAGCAGCGGGGGGGGGGGAAGGAAGGAGGAAAACCTTTCATGGTGACAAGCAAGGTAGGCTATTTCCAGCAGTTAACAAGAATATCTGAGGAACAGTGGGGGGTGGGGTGGGGTGGGGGGGAGAAATAACATGGGGAAATAGTTTTACTTTGTATAATGACTCATCCATTCCCAGTCTCTATTGAAGCCTAAGTTAATTGTATCCAGTTTGCAAATTAATTCCAATTCAGCAGTCTCTCGTTGGAGTCTGGTTTTGAAGCTTTTTTGTTGAAGGATAGCCACTCTTAGGTCTGTAATCGAGTGACCAGAGAGACTGAAGTGTTCTCCAACTGGTTTTTGAATGTTATAATTCTTGACATCTGATTTGTGTCCATTCATTCTTTTACGTAGAGACTGTCCAAATGACCAATGTACATGGCAGAGGGGCATTGCTGGCACATGATGGCATATATCACATTGGTAGATGCTCAGGTGAACAAGCCTCTGATAGTGTGGCTGATGTGATTAGGCCCTATGATGGTGTCCCCTGAATAGATATGTGGACAGAGTTGGCAACGGGCTTTGTTGCAAGGATAGGTTCCTGGGTTAGTGGTTCTGTTGTGTGGTGTGTGGTTGCTGGTGAGTATTTGCTTCAGATTAGGGGGCTGTCTGTAAGCAAGGACTGGCCTGTCTCCCAAGATCTGTGAGAGTGATGGGTCATCCTTCAGGATAGGTTGTAGATCCTTGATGATGTGTTGGAGAGGTTTTAGTTGGGGGCTGAAGGTGATGGCTAGTGGCGTTGTGTTATTTTCTTTGTTGGGCCTGTCCTGTAGTAGGTAACTTCTGGGTACTCTTCTGGCTCTGTCAATCTGTTTCTTCACTTCAGCAGGTGGGTATTGTAGTTGTAGGAATGCATGATAGAGATCTTGTAGGTGTTTGTCTCTGTCTGAGGGGTTGGAGCAAATGCGGTTATATCATAGAGCTTGGCTGTAGACAATGGATCGTGTGGTATGATCTGGATGAAAGCTAGAGGCATGTAGGTAGGAATAGTGGTCAGTAGGTTTCTGATATAGGGTGGTGTTTATGTGACCATCGCTTATTAGCACTGTACTGTCCAGGAAGCGGATCTCTTGTGTGGACTGGTCCAGGCTGAGGTTGATTGTGGGGTGGAAATTGTTGAAATCATGGTGGAATTCCTCAAGGGCTTCTTTTCCATGGGTCCAGATGATGAAGATTTCATCAATGTAGCGCCAAAGTTCAGCCACCAGGTTAGCCGTGACAGTATCGGGGATACTGTTCCTGACGGCTTGTAGTCCATCTTTGTGTGGAATGTTGGTGTAGAGGCTTCTACATCCATAATGGCTAGGATGGTGTTTTTAGGAAGATCACTACATGCCTTCAGGAACAGTATCCCCGATAATGTCACGGCTAACCTGGTGGCTGAACTTTGTGACTTTGTCTTCACCCATAACTATTTCACATTTGGGGACAATGTATACCTTCAAATCAGCGGCACTGCGATGGGTACCTGCATGGCCCCACAGTATGCCAACATTTTTATGGCTGACTTAGAACAACGCTTCCTCAGCTCTCGTCCCCTAATGCCCCTACTCTACTTGCGCTACATTGATGACATCTTCGTCATCTGGACCCAATTTGTGAGTCTCTAATGTGCCAGAAGTACTCCTTTTCTTTTTGTGGATACAGACTAACCTGGCTGCTACTCTGAAACCTGTCATTACTTTCCATGGTCATCTATCTCTCACCACCCTGGGTCTTTTTTGTTTTTCAAGCCTCGCTCATCTCTCTCCTCATTATACACCCCTCTCATTGATTCTTGTCCATGAGTGGGAAGATTAAATGAAATCACAGCCTCACTGGTAATAGAAATATTACAGCAGCCTCACAAAATGGCTGTGTGCTGAGAGTCTATGCAAATAAAGCTAAGACAACAGGAACTGAAGTTTGGGCAAGCAAAAAGGAGTGTTCTGTTTTGGTGGCTTGATTCTCAAAGGGTAATCGTGAGCCATGGCCTTTTCTAAACAATATAGCTATGTCAGGCAGGTGTGTTTGTGTTTTGTTTTAACCAATGTATGATCCCTAATATGGACTAGAGCTGGGCAGGAAATGGATTTCCCATCCTGGGAAAATTTGAGAGAATTCAAAAAAATTTCCAATCTCGAATTGGAATGAAAAATCAATCTCAAAAATGTCATGAACTGGAAAAATAAAATACCCGCTCAGGTCAATCAACATGTTGAGATTTTGAAGTATGGGTTTAGTTCATCTTTTTTTAATCTTGCTACAAATATCTGAAATGTGTAAAAAAAAGTCATTTTGAAATGCTGAAATGGGATATTCTGATTATTTTGAATTCTTTCCTTTTTTAAAAAACTGACCTTTCAAGAAATAGGAGGGGAAGTGACTTGCCCAAAGTCATACACCAAGTCAGTGCCAGAGCTTGGATTTTACCTCATTTCCCTTTCTGTCCTAATCACTAGGCAGTACTGCCTCAAGATATTAGCATGTGCTTTACAGGTCAGGCGCATCTCTAACACATATCTTCTTCACAAGGGGGGGTATAAAGATGTCTATACAGTTCCTTGAGATCCATGCCTGAAAGATTTTTTATAAACAACAAGTACAGCACTGCTGTCTAATACACATCTTACCAGAGAGAGGAGAATCTGAAGCGATGCTTTCAGTTTCTTCATGTATTAGCTTTGAACCTGGTTCCCCCCACAAGGCAGCATGCTAGAGTGTCCACAGGTAATCAGATTGCTACAGCTGCCTACATGTTCTTTTTAATTGGATTGAAGTTAATCACAGCAGGATTAATTTGAAGAGATCAAGGAAACAGTGATTTTTGGTGGAAAGCAGATGGCTTCTTCCGGATAGACTAAAACTTTGATAGCAGGCTGAGTTGTTTAACGTTTTAGGTTTACAGAGATTAAAAAATCAGCTGCTATAAAAAAACCTATATTATATTTATTTTATGATGGCATGTGCCATGCCAGTAAAACATAAATTTTGGAAATTATCTGTGTGTCTTTCAAATGCAAAGTGGTTTACTGAAAAGTACAAGCATTGGAATAGCAGCATGCACTAAGCCTGGAGTTACTGATGAAAATGTACATCCAAAGGCATCATAGGTATTCCTAAGCAAAAAACAGAACAAAATGATGTTAAGATTAAAGCCATGTTGCCCTTTAAAGTGATGTTAAGAGAGCGTTTCTGTTAATAGAATAATAAATGGCCAAGATTTTCAATAGTGACTCATGAGTTTGGGTGCTTCCATTTTTGTGTGTCCAGCTTGAGGCATCTTAAAAGGGCTTGATTTCAGAATGTGATAAACACCAGCCCTCTGAATATCCAGCTGTCTCAGACTGGGCACGCTAAAATAGAGACACCCAAAATCACCAGACACTTTTGAAAATCTTGACCAAATGCTCTAGTGAACAAGGTCAGTTATACTAGTTGGGTTCTGTTCTCTCTATGCCTGTCAGGAAGAAAGCACACTCAAACATTTCTTCTCTCCTCCTCCCACCACATACACAAAGAAACCCTGATTTCTATACCACATTGGCACTAACAGACTGACTCCTGTCCTGTGTGGCACAGAGAAGGATTTTCAAATGATAAGGAGATGTGAGTAAAAATCAGCCCAGACCAAAGAAGGATGAGGTCTAAAAGTTCAGCCACATTGTAGTCAAAGAATGGTTCTCTGGAGACCAGGAGTGCAGAAGTCATTTAATTCCGGGAAAAGGTGAAAGAAACATGAAAACCCCATCACTAGTTATGCTATAAGCTATAAGATTCAGTGTTTTACAGTCTTGTGCAACTTCAGCTTGCAATGTATTTTGCAGGTTACATGGATGGATTTTCTATGTCAACTTTTCAGCCTTTTCTCTCATAAAGACCAGTTAAGAGGCAATTAATAAATAAATCTGTGCTAAATCAGCTGGTTTTTGTTAACAAAAAATCTGCCACAACTTACCAGCTGGTTCTGTTTTGCTACAAATTCTTTGTCACTATGAGTTTGCCATTCTTATGAATGCAGAAACCCAATATTAGTATTCTTGGAGTGAGCAAAATGAGATGGACTGAAAGCAGATGATTCCTTTCAGGAAGGCAAGATGATACTCACATAGAGGGACTCAGCATATTGCTCCACAAAAAGGCAACACAAGCTTTATGGGAATGGGAACCAGACAATCATGAATGATAAGAGAACATTTTGCTATAAATCATGCTAAAATAACTCTCATCCAGTGTTACATACCTATCTGTGATCATGATTAAAAAACAAAAGACATTTTTACAACCGGTTGCAAGATGTACTAAACCAGGTTCATGCTTATGATGCCATTCTGGATATTGGTGATATGAATGCCTAAACTGGTAACAACAACCTTGAGTGTGAGCATTATATGGGTAAACATGGAACACGGAGCAGAGGGGTGAATGGACAATGGTGAAAGAGTCATCAAACTGTGCAGTACGTAGAACCTGTGCATTGGGGGAATATGTTTCCCTCAGTGCAGGAAACACAAACTAACATGGAAGTCTAATAGAGTTTACAGGAGAGAATTCTGCCTAGAGGATTGGAAGAAAGGCATAATCTATAAAATACCAAAGAAAGGTAGCCAACTGGCATGTGATAACTGGTGAGGGATAATGCCATACTCGCATTATTCTGTAGTGTACTGTTGAACAGAATCAAACTGGTCATCGATGGGAAAACCATGTACTGAGCAAGCAGGCCTTACACCAAAAAGATCTTGTGTAGATCACATCTGTACCCTGAGACAATTGATCGAGGATTGGCTTGCTTACCAGAGAAGATTAGTCCTGAATGTCAGAGATTTCACCAATGCTTCTGACTGCACTCATAAAGAGTTGCTATGGAAGATATTGTAACGTATGGACTTCCTATAAAGCTAGTGTCGCTTGCTGTACGAAGGTTCAAAATATTGTGTAGAGATAGAAAGTGCAGAAACCAATTTAGTTTGATTATCATAGGCATGTGGTAGAATTGCATCTTATCATGCCCTCCTTTTCTATATTGTGATAGATTATGTGATGCAAAAAGCAACATCAAAGGAAGATTCAGGAGTTATGTAGAATAGAGGAAAACATCAAAGTGTCAATTTTGCAAATGACATTATTCTCTTGGAGACCGATAATTATGATGAAATGAAAAAGACTATTACCACTGTCAAATGTAAGGCTGTCGAAGTAGGATTAAGAATCAACCAAAAGAAAACTAATGGCATGACCACTGAAAGAAGTCAGCAATGATGGTGTATACGTGATTGATAGTAAAGAAAACAGAATGGTTAATGAGTTTGTATCTCGGAAGCACAATCAGTGCAGATGGCCATCTCCATAAAGAGGTGGAAGCATGGATTGGGAAGGCAGGTGGAGGATTTTGGGATTGACAAATATCTTGGAAAAATAAGATGATTCACATAAGAACCAAGATAACATTATACAATGTCAATGTAATACACACATTGTTAGATGCTTCTGAAATTTGGCAAATGGTTAGAGGCCCACAACAGGAATCTTAACACATTCCATCAGAAATGCTTGCAAAGAAGACAATGGTGTCCACCTGTGGGACCAAGTAACCCAACGCTGATGTGCTACAGTGATTTGAGAAAGAAGTCTGAAGTGGTTTAGATATGTTTTACAGATGTCAAAACTATTCCTAGACAAGCCCTTGACTAGATATCACTTGAGGGAAGACAGATAAGATGAGTACAACCATTGAGAAAGATGTTGCTGTCTTGGAAACATAATATAAGAACAAACATGCTCATTTAGACATGTCCTTATTCTAAAGTGTTGTTCTTCTCTTCACATGAACCTTCACTCTTAACAGAGTTTCTCTATGACAGAAAATGGCCTCCCTATTAAAATAGTCCACTTATCTATTCAGGGGACACCATCTTAGGGCCTAATCACATCAGCCACGTTATCAGAGGCTCGTTCACCTGCGCATCTACCAATGTGATATATGCCATCATGTGCCAGCAATGCCCCTCTGCCATGTACATTGGCCAAACTGGACAGTCTCTACGTAAAAGAATGAATGGACACAAATCAGATGTCAAGAATTATAACATTCAAAAACCAGTTGGAGAACACTTCAATCTCTCTGGTCACTCGATTACAGACCTAAGGGTGGCTATCCTTCAACAAAAAAGTTTCAAAAACAGACTCCAACGAGAGACTGCTGAATTGGAATTAATTTGCAAACTGGATACAATTAACTTAGGCTTGAATAGAGACTGGAAATGGATGAGTCATTACACAAAGTAAAACTATTTCCCCATGTTATTTCTCCCCCCCACCCCACCCCACCCCACCCCACCCCCTACCGTTCCTCAGATATTCTTGCTAACTGCTGGAAATAGCCTACCTTGCTTGTCACTATGAAAGGTTTTCCTCCTTTCCCCCCCTGCTGCTGGTGATGGCTTATCTTAAGTGATCACTCTCCTTACAGTGTGTATGATAAACCCATTGTTTCATGTTCTCTGTGTGTGTATATCAATCTCCCCTCTGTTTTTTCCACCAAATGCATCCGATGAAGTGAGCTGTAGCTCACGAAAGCTTATGCTCTAATAAATTTGTTAGTCTCTAAGGTGCCACAAGTACTCCTTTTCTTTTTGCGAATACAGACTAACACGGCTGCTACTCTGGAACCCAATACAGCAGTATCTGAAAGCCGCACACTGTTTTAATGTTGAGGAAATTGCATTTTTCTCTCAAATAAATTAGTGTGGTTTAAAAAAAAGGGGACCAGGTCTAGAATTGTGCCATTATTATAAAAACCCTTGAGAAACTTGCATTTTGCTTATGCACAAAACTGAAAATCAATGAAAATATTGGCGGGGGGGAATCCCCTTGATTTCAATTGACTTTGCATCACATCCTTTGGCAAGTTCCTCCTGCAGTAATTTTATACCATCCCTGCCAAATTGCCTTCTTTTCACATAATCAACACCTCCGTTGCATTTGGCAGACAGCACATATTAGTAGAACTCCCTGGACATTGTCACAAAGTCAAACCTGAGCTGGAGACCCCTGTGATTTGTCAACAGCTGCCATGACTTTCAAAGTTGCTAGTGATATTGGTCATTTTTGGGTTGCCAGCTTGACATCTATGACAGAGTTCTAGGAGCCTAGAGCTGCCTCACCACTGTGGTCACTAAACTGCTAGCTTTTTATCTCCTGGAATGGACTTAATTGGGAGACAGATACTCAATGGCTTAATTAGGCAGGGGGTTGATGAGTAAATGAGAACAATCAACCCATGAGCTCGCAACAATTAAAGGAGAGGAAGGAAGTGTAAGTGGGGAGGCGGCCAGGGTATACAGGATCTCAGGATGAGGAGATTTTCCCCCTTTCCCTTGCCAGACACCAGGCTCAGGGGGAAGTTTATGTCTACTTATATGTTGGTTCACAAGGCTGTACTGATGAGCTGGCAGAGGAGACCTAATAAATAACACACTGGTGTTTATAAACCTGAAAAGTACCCAGCCTGTTTATAGTGGTCCAAAGGGAGGAGCAGGTCATCCTGCCACAACATCTTAAAGGGGCCTGATTTTCAATGGGTAGTGGGGCTTAGCCCTTTTTGAAAACCCTACCCCTTTAAAATGTCTCATGTTGGGCACCCCACAGTGGAGGCTCCCAGAATCTCTAGTCACTTTTGAAAATTTTGGCTGGTGTCTCCTCTAGGTGACTTGGAAGTGGGGAAGGGATAGCTCAGTGGTTGGAGGATCAGCCTGCTAAACCCAGAGTTGTTAGTTCAATCCTTGAGGGGGCCATTTAGGGATCTGGGGCAAAAATTGGGGATTGGTCCCACTTTGAGCAGGGGGTTGGACTAGATGACCTCCTGAGGTCCCTTCCAACCCTGGTATTCTATGATTCATATCTCTGAGCAAACCAGGGGGCTTGTTTCTCAGCTGGAACTCCTTCCTCACGTATTTAATTAACTTCAGAACTCTTGAGTCCCGGGCCAGTGCCTCTTTCCCTTAACCTACAGGTAATGCCAGCTGGTGTAACATACAAGCTAAGGCAGAATACAGGCCAGATTCTCAAGTGATGTAAATCAGCACAGCAGTATTGACATCAATAGGGCTACACCAGTTTACAGCAGCTGAGGATCTGACCCACTGCTGTACTGAGAAAGGAGGGTATGGTAGATGAGAATGGGGTGAATGAACTGGGTATGAGAACAGTGAAATAAAAAGTGATCCAACAGCCTATAGACAATGCCATTGTTCAAGTCTCCTTTAGTTTTGTTTTAAGAAACTGCTTTGTTTATTTTATGGCATTTGACATTAGTTGAGAATTTTTTTGTTCTTGGAAGTTGCTGTAATTATTTTCTCTTTCTTACATAAATGACAATAAGGTGCTTGGGGACCTTTTTTTGTGTGCAGCCTATCAAAAAACAAACAAACAAAGAAACACGGAAAATGAAGAGGAGGCTGCAGACTTGATGCATTTCTCCAACACCTCACGTTTCCAGCACAAATGTTCTCAATGTGCAAACTTACCTTGAACTCAGCCAATACAAAATCATTTCCCATGGTGCATAATGCTGCCATTTTAGATTGAGAAATATGGCCCACCTTCTGCATAGAAATGACAGTTAAGCAAACAATTCCCTGTGCACCTTGGTGGTTGAGTGCGTAAAAGACTTTAGTGGCAAAAGAGCAAACTTTACTGAGGAAAAGGAGCCAATATTCTCTCTCCCATAAATGTATTCATGAAAGATTTCCAGATTATATACACAGTGTGATGGTTTTGTAGAGAGTAAATAACGATGAATAGGATGAATTTTATTTTTAAATCATGTGTCAACCAAGGGAGGAACAATTTGAAAAAGGAGCAAAAATGTTCTGTGGGGGGCAGTGGATAGCCAAGAAGTTCTTACTAACAGCATTCATATTACAATAGCTCCTACAGGCCCAACTCAAGATTGGTGCCCCATTGTGCTAGGTGCTCTACATGTACATAGTGAGAGTATGCCACTCAAACTAAAACATGATGGGAGAAAGAGCAAGAGATGTCAAGAGTAACAAGAAGGGTTTCTTCAGGTATGTTGGCAACAAGAAGAAAGCCAAGGAAAGTGTGGGCCCCTTACTGAATGAGGGAGGCAAGCTAGTGACAGAGGATGTGGAAAAAGCTAATGTACTCAATGCTTTTTTTGCTTCTGTTTTCACTAACAAGGTCAGCTCCCAGACTGCTGTGCTGGGCAACACAAAATGGGGAAGAGATGGCCAGCCCTCTGTAGAGATAGAGGTGGTTAGGGACTATTTAGAAAAGCTGGACGTGCACAAGTCCATGGGGCCGGACGAATTGCATCCGAGAGTGCTGAAGGAATTGGCGGCTGTGATTGCAGAGCCCTTGGCCATTATCTTTGAAAACTCGTGGCGAACGGGGGAAGTCCCGGATGACTGGAAAAAGGCTAATGTAGTGCCCATCTTTAAAAAAGGGAAGAAGGAGGATCCTGGGAACTACAGGCCAGTCAGCCTCACCTCAGTCCCTGGAAAAATCATGGAGCAGGTCCTCAAAGAATCAATCCTGAAGCACTTAGAGGAGAGGAAAGTGATCAGGAACAGTCAGCATGGATTCACCAAGGGAAGGTCATGCCTGACTAATCTAATCGCCTTTTATGATGAGATTACTGGTTCTGTGGATGAAGGGAAAGCAGTGGATGTATTGTTTCTTGACTTTAGCAAAGCTTTTGACACGGTCTCCCACAGCATTCTTGTCAGCAAGTTAAGGAAGTATGGGCTGGATGAATGCACTATAAGGTGGGTAGAAAGCTGGCTAGATTGTCGGGCTCAACGGGTAGTGATCAATGGCTCCATGTCTAGTTGGCAGCCGGTGTCAAGTGGAGTGCCCCAGGGGTCGGTCCTGGGGCCCGTTTTGTTCAATATCTTCATAAATGATCTGGAGGATGGTGTGGATTGCACTCTCAGCAAATTTGCGGATGATACTAAACTGGGAGGAGTGGTAGATACGCTGGAGGGGAGGGATAGGATACAGAAGGACCTAGACAAATTGGAGGATTGGGCCAAAAGAAATCTAATGAGGTTCAATAAGGATAAGTGCAGGGTCCTGCACTTAGGATGGAAGAATCCAATGCACCGCTACAGACTAGGGACCGAATGGCTCGGCAGCAGTTCTGCGGAAAAGGACCTAGGGGTGACAGTGGACGAGAAGCTGGATATGAGTCAGCAGTGTGCCCTTGTTGCCAAGAAGGCCAATGGCATTTTGGGATGTATAAGTAGGGGCATAGCGAGCAGATCGAGGGACGTGATCGTTCCCCTCTATTCGACACTGGTGAGGCCTCATCTGCAGTACTGTGTCCAGTTTTGGGCCCCACACTACAGGAAGGATGTGGATAAATTGGAAAGAGTACAACGAAGGGCAACGAAAATGATTAGGGGTCTAGAGCACATGACTTATGAGGAGAGGCTGAGGGAGCTGGGATTGTTTAGTCTGCAGAAGAGAAGAATGAGGGGGGATTTGATAGCTGCTTTCAACTACCTGAAAGGGGGTTTCAAAGAGGATGGCTCTAGACTGTTCTCAATGGTAGCAGATGACAGAACGAGGAGTAATGGTCTCAAGTTGCAATGGGGGAGGTTTAGATTGGATATTAGGAAAAACTTTTTCACTAAGAGGGTGGTGAAACACTGGAATGCGTTACCTAGGGAGGTGGTAGAATCTCCTTCCTTAGAGGTTTTTAAGGTCAGGCTTGACAAAGCCCTGGCTGGGATGATTTAACTGGGACTTGGTCCTGCTTTGAGCAGGGGGTTGGACTAGATGACCTTCTGGGGTCCCTTACAACCCTGATATTCTATGATTCTATGATTCTATGAAAGAAAGTGTTATCTCCATCTTATAGAGGGGAAACCAGAGAGGAGAATTTTCAGCAACATATCCACAGTCATTTAGTCAATGGGACTTCGTCTCCTAAGTAACTCGGGCACTTCTGAACATGGTGAATCAGAGATTAAGTCATGTGCCCAAAATTAAAGAGACAAGGTAGGTGACATAATATATTTTATTGGACCAACTTCTCTTAGGGAAAGAGAGAAGTTTTCATGCTCCATAGAGCTCTTCTTCATTGGAACTCAAAAACTTGTCTCTTTCACCCATAGACGGTGGCACAATGAAAGATATTATCTCACCCACCTTGTCCCTCTGATATCTTGGGACCAACAAAACAACCATACTGCAAATGACAACAGAGTTACAGAGGAGGTCTATGGAAGAACAATGGCCTGAGCTCAGATGCCCCATGTCCCAGGCCAGTGCTTTAGCCACAAGCCTGAGTTTCCTCTGAATTTTAGTCCCCCGCTTTAAGCATGAGACTCATCATTTGCATGTGCTTGGGTCTTTATGAGCTCCTGAAGAGCACCTATGACATACTTGTCACTTGCCACTGGCCACTTCCACTTTTGCTAAAGTCATGCCCCTTTTTATTGTGCTAGTCACCCATTAAGTTCTAGGGAGCTCACGAGCAGGAGAGGAAGGGGAATGGGGTGTATTTATGCGTGCACTTCACACTGCTTTGCTCGCTCATTCATACAATCTATGCTAGCTCAAATCGTGTGCAAGATCAGGGCCGGGAGACCTTTACATAGGTAAAAACACTACCACAGTGTAAGAACATGTAGCAAGCAGCTACCAAAAGTGCAACCAGTCACTTCCTCTTGATTGCTCTTTTGGTGTTAAGTCCTCATCCTTCACACATCTTCTGCAGGGGAGACTTTTCTCAGCTAATCAGTACTCTGATGAAACAGTAGTTCGGTTAATCAATATTTTAGAAACTGGCAAAGAAAAAAAAGAGCTTTTCAGATGAGCCCTTTTCTTCTGCTAGAGCTCCCATTCAACTTGAGTACCACAAACTAGCACTTCCATCTAGTGCTAAATCCTGAGCACTTCAGCTGTGGATTTATTTCTCCCTGGTAGCATGAACCAATTAAAAGTGCTCAAGGAGCATCCTGCCAGTAAGTCAACCACACTGTAGTTACGATTTCCTATTGGTATGATGTTACCCCCCAGGAGCCTCAACTGAGATTGGAGCCGCATTGTGCCAGGCACTGTACAAACACATTAAGTTCCAAAAAGCTTACAATCTGAATAGACATGTGGGCCCCCCACTCCACATACATATGGCCACAGTAAGGGGCAGCCTACCCCCACCACCTTGCATAGGGACCACGAAGAGAGGGGAATTGGCCGCCGAGGCCTGCCTGGCCAAAGGCTTGGGAGGAAAATCCCACTCCTGACTCCCAGCTGCCAGCCCATCTCCCACTGGAGGAGGGGAATGCCATTCCAGAGAAGAAGCTCTGCCCTTCCCAAGAGGATTGGCTGAAGTTCACCTGGTGGGCTCTAGGTTGATCATCTGGCACAGGAGTGAGAAAGACTGTGGGGTGGGGAGAAGAGACACACAACTGAGGTGACAGCTCATGTGTTGCTGCTGTTGGAGGGCACAGTCCTAAACACAACCTGAAATCTCGGATAGGGGATAGGCCTAGGAAACAGGCTGGGAGAGCAGCCTAGATGCAACAAAGAAACCCTGGCCAGCATGGCAGTCACTGGGACAGACACCAGGCGGCCCAGCAGAGACTGGGACTTACCAATGTGAGCTTGCTCTGAACAGGGAAGGAGCAACCCTGTTTTGTGCACTAGGAGACTAGTGGTGTGGTGCTGTTTGGACTCTTAAATGGGTTGGAGAGTATTGACCTGTACAGTTAGGCACTGGGGTCTCTGCACTGTGCTAATACAGGGGGAAAGGTATGTTTGACTCCTCATAGGGTCTCCTGAATGGCTCTTTGTATTAATTGAGCTTTTGTCCTTGCCCAGATAAAAGTGTTGGTTTACAGCTGAGCACAGCACTTATCTCTGGGGTTCATTCCTGCTTCCTCTAAGGCTGTGGAAGGGAAGCGGGGGGGAGGGGCAGTGGATGGCAAGTGGGCTTCTCTCAGGCATGTGCTTTGAAATTTGGTAATGAGTCCAAGTGCCTCCACCACAGAAGACAGAGGAGCAGACACAGAGTGACTCCGCGTTGGTTTCCAAAAGTTTTTGGTGGTTCAACCTTTACAGGGATGTGGGCCACACACATAATTGTGTGGCACCTCCATGGGCACCCAGAGAAACCAAATCTCTTCCATGCAGCATGACCTCACACTTACACTACATGCAAGGTCACATTGTGTGGAGGAGGCCATGTCACTGAGCGGGTCAGCGACAGAGGCAGATCATTCAGAGGCCAGACAGCATCATCTGGCCAGTAAGAGGGCAAATGGAAAGATGAGGATACGTGGGAGAGGGGCAAAAGGCATAGAAGGTGGGGAGCATGCAAAGCAGGTGAATTGGGGCTAAGAGACTGTGAATGAAGGGGTGGGAGGGCATTGGAGTAAACAGCCAACCAGCACAAGGCAGACAATGTCCCGAGTGAACACAGTAGTAAGAAAAGCAGGTTAGAATATTTTGGAATTTTTTCAGTGAAAGACTGGCCAAATTTGGGGTAAAAATTCATTTCATTTCTCATCCAGCTCTTGACGAAAGCAGCTGGGCACTGATGAGGTGGTCTGTCTCTTCTCTTGCCAGCTAGAGTTTCCTGAGTTGTTTCTTGCAAATGTGGAATATCAGGTCCTCACTTCTCTCTCTTATTGGAGGACTTGGACAAGGTATTTGGCCATCTGAATGGTGATGTTACCTGAGACCTTAATCTGAGCTGTAGCTCTCCCTCCAGCTGAAGGTGTGGGGAGGGGGAATGTTGCTTCTTAGATTCTCTCCTTCTATTGGCAGGAAGGAGCAGATGCTGTTCAAATGACAGGCTTATGTGATATCACTATAGCTGCCAAATAGTTTGTAAAGGTCAAGCAGAGAAGTAATACCAGTTATTTTACACACTATAAAGGAAACAGGTAAGGGAAAAGTCAGTTTTAGTAAAGATATTCTAAAGCTAATAAATCAAAACTTTGCATTTATATGGTGCCAGATCTCTCAGCAATTTTAAAAAAAAATCACTATAGTAATTCTCATTTCTCAAGATCAAGCCTTCACTTCCTGTGGTCTCCTATGTCCTAGGAGGATTTCCTCCACCTTGGAGTTCATCCTCATGGATCAGTCACCACTGGTTGTGTTCTCACTTTCTGTAGCCTGGTTTACCCTAGAGAAATCAAGTGGTGGAAGCTTCTAGAACAGTTCTAAAACATTTTGTACCCAAGGTAAGATGCCCCAAACAGCCTACAAATGGCCTAATCCGTGGTTTGCAAATGGCCTAATCTGTGGCTAGAACAGACTATATTTCAGTCAGTTTCATAACAGAGCTGGTTTGGAATTTTCCAGTGAAAACTTTTTTTTCAATAAATGCTGATTATCAAAGCCAGAATTGTTCATAGGAAAGGGTGGGTTTCAAGGAATCTCCTGATTCAAAACTTCTTTTTCAAAATGTTTTTAAACATCCTATTTCAACCTTTTCAAAACTAAAAGTTTAGTTTTTCAGTTTGATTTTTTTTATATAATTTAGTTAATGTATACAAAAAAGTTGATTAAAAAGTTGCAGTTCAAATGATTTTTTTTTGAAATGATCAAAACTAAATGTTTCTTCATCCAATCCAAAACATATCTGATGATCAGTTCAAAAACATTTTTGAGATTTTGACTTTTCATTCTGATTTGGGACAGGAAAACACGGCAAAATGAAACTTAATCTTAAACGCTCACGAGACAGGAAAACGATTTCCCACCAGCGATATTTAATAACTGTGAAAGCTTAACTGGTTCTGTGTGAAATGATTTAGTGCTTGTATGGAACTAACGTAGTTTCAACTATTGGACCAATGGCTTTTAGTGAGAGATAGAAGCTTTTGAGCTACATAGAGCTCTTCTTCAGGTTGGGAATTGTCTCAGAGTATCACAGCTAAATACAAGGTGGAACAGAATGTTTAGCATAAGTAACTAACACATATTGTAAGCCAGCATTCAAAGTGAAGTGGCCTGTTAACACCCCTGTAGTCATAGGACATAAAGGGTGCAGTTAGTGGATTACAGATTGTTGTAATAAGCCATAAATCCAGTGTATTTATTAAGACCATGATTTTTAGTGTCTAGCAAAGTTATATAATTAAACTCCCAGTGTTTCCACTACTGTCTCACATTGAACCAGTGACTATGAGAACTCTCCCAGAATATCTTGCTTCTGGGAGCTGAGCCAGGAATTGTGGGAGACAGCATTTCAACTGAAACATTTTAGGGAAATGCTAGTGTGGGTGTGGGGCAAAACTCAAACAGATTAAGCTTGGCTAGTATGAGCACAAAGAAATGGCTGAGATTAAACCACTTCAGTACAGTCAGTTCCATTATAAACAGAGCTGGCTGAGAAACAGGCTTCCCATCCCACAAAAATCTGAGATATTAAAAAATGTTCTTGTACTGAATTCAGGATGAAAAATTTTTGCAAACCCAAAATCCAAAAATAAAATCATTTCACCTCAGTCAAAAAGTTGCTTAGATGATTTTTAAACTTTCATTTCTATTTTGACTTTTTTCTTTATCGTTTTTTTTAAGTCTAAATTTACTAAAATTTCTCACAGAAAAGTGTAAAAGAAACTGTTCATTTAGAAAATGTCAAAATGGACATATTGCTAATTTCAAAACATTTTCCCATTAATTATGAATCAGGAGATTTACCATAAAGGATCTTGTTCTATGAAGTTTCAGGTTTGATGAATCAGCATTTTTGGCCCAAAAATGGTTCTGCAAAGTATTCCTCACTGGCTGTAATTGTAAGTGATTTAATTCTCAAATATATGTCCCTTAGTCTGCAAAGTAAAATAAAAATCATCCCAGCTTTGCCCATCTGTGCTTTTACTACTGTCTCATTTCTTGTCCCTATTGTTCTATTGCTTCAGATTTAACAAAGCTCTTCAGAATAGTACACTGGAAAATTATCAAATATTCTATGAAAAAGAATACTTTTAAAACTTCAGCAAAAAGAAACTTGACTCGTTGTACAACCTACGTCTATTGCTAAATCTGTCTCTCCTGACTTTCAAAAATAGTGTATTTACAGATCATGTCAATCTTTTTTTTTCCCACTCAAACATACACAAGAGAAAGAGACTCAGTTATTTTCCCTTCATATACTGTATTAATAGGTTAAAGGGTTATATATTTACACAATTAATGGGAAAGTAATGGCTCTGGGGAAATTATGGCTCAAGGGAGTGGTATATTGTTGTAGAGCTCTCTATTATATCTTCAAGCTCTGGCGAGTTTTAATAGAAGTTTCCTATCAGATGATTCTGTGCATTTGCAAAGGCCAGTGACAGACCATTTACCATTTTTTTTAGCTGTTAAGTGTTCTGCTTAACCATGTGTTCCAACAAGCTATCTTTCAATAACTTAGACTAACCTTAACATCTTTAACCTAAATGCATCATATTTACACTTGAATGTATTTTGGAATCAGTGGCATGGCACTTATCAATGTGTAAACATGATTAAACTGGAGTTTTGTTCCATTTGTAAAACAATAAATATGTATGTCTTCAACACCCTTTAGCTTTCTGATAGTATGGATGTCACCTCATGTTATTATGACAGAGGCAATGATGATTGGAATCAGTAACATTTTCTGACTTCTTGCGGTTTGCTACGGAACTAAAAACTCCAGATGCTTTTTGATTAGTACATCCCTTGAGGCTAGATTTTAATTTTGGCTGTACAGTGAGTTACAGCCCTGATTTTGGGGTGAAATCCGAGCCCCATAACAGTCAGTGGCAAGAACTCACATAGACTTCAATGGGACCCAAATACCCCTGTCTCCCTGTTCTCCAAAATATGTATCTAATCTCATATGCGAAAGTCAGACAGAAATGAAAATGGGTGTACATGAGACCATGGTTTGGAAAAGGTTCCCAACGTCCTGTGAGAACTTTGTAATGTCATTTTTCCTGTATTTATTTCCCAAAGATGTTCTCTCAACAAGGTGGCACTGCAGGTTTATATGTTTATATTTGCGAATGCACCCACTAAAAATTTCTAAGTCCCCCACCTTTAAAAAGCAGCAAATCTATTATCACATGTAAAAGCCTAATTTTTAATGCACAATATATCAGTGATAAAATATTTTTAGGGACTAAGGGACAAATCTAGCTCTGGTATAAACTGGAGTTACAGAACACTTGAATGTTGTCCATTACCTTCTTACATTGCATTTTCTCTTTGCATACCCCCCTTCCACAGACTCTAGTATATGAAAGGTGGGCCTGATCCAACTTCCGTTTACTACAATGGGAAAGTTCCCATTCACTTCATTAGAAAGACTCCTATTGACTTAAAGGAATGTTGCATCAGGTCCTTTGG
The DNA here is from genome assembly GCF_009764565.3 of Dermochelys coriacea. NCBI lineage: Eukaryota > Metazoa > Chordata > Testudines > Dermochelyidae > Dermochelys > Dermochelys coriacea. The sequence goes on along the minus strand of NC_050071.1, from coordinate 7,182,466 downwards.
GCTCGATCCACAAAGGGGACTCATGCCTAGCATTGCAACACCTAACTTTAGGTGCCCCGCCACCCAGTGCAATCCACAGCCCTGAATTAGGTGTCTGGGCTCCCTATCATATGCATGCCAAGAGTTAGATGCCTTAAAAGCAGATCTCCAAAAGCCAGCATACAGAGCAGGGAGCTGCCTAGGATAGCCAGTGCTGAGGAGATGGGTGTTGCCGAAGTCCCACCCCTCAAAAGGATTTAGGCACTTAAGATGTAGTCAGAAGAATGCAACTACACACACATACACAAGCTCTTGCAGCCTTTAGTCTAGTGTTTACAGCACTCACCCTGGATGTGAGAGATCCACAGTCAGATCCCCTGTCTGCCTGATGTGGACCAGGGATTTGAAACCACATCTCTCATGAGAGTTCCCTATGAGATATTCTAAAGTGGGGCCTTTTCTCCTATTGAAGCCATTCCACTTTGTATAAATACTAGTAGCTGAAAGCCCATGCTGTCACATGGATGTAATTCATGAAGTCATCTGTTTGGGGGGAAAAAGCCAAAAATAGATGAGAACTTTAAAATAAGGTGGTAAGAGACTGCAAATGCCAGTGATGAGTGAACAAAAAGAGTTCCCCACCACACTAGTTACTGTTTCCATCACGCCCCACTGACTCAGACATTCTAGGTTTCAGAGTGATGATGTTTCAGGTTATTGTGTGTACTCTGGTTGTGTGGGTGGTTATGTTAATTTGTGTGTGGGTTGTGTTTTGCAGGTGGGAGAGTTGTGTTGATTTGTGTGGGTGGTGAATGAGGGGTACATTCTGTGGTGTGCAGCTCTGTGTGGGTTATTGTGTATGCTAGTTGTGAGGTTGTGTGGGTGGGGTGCTGATTTGTCTCTGTGGTGATTGCACATACCACAAATCCCATTGATGAATCAACCTGGTGATCCTCTGAACAGAAAGAACCCTCACCACGCTAGGAGCTACTTCCTTGACTTCACTTGGACTGTGCAGACATTTCAGGCTTCCAAGTGACACACAGTGACAATCATGGAATCTTATTACGCAGAATAAATGGGCCACAAAGAAGCATAACTCTATAGCTCAGTGGTCATGGCATTTGCCTGAGATGTAGGAGAACCCACGGACTTTATTGGTGGAACACGTGCCTTGGGACTTTAGGTATCTCCTGAATTAGGCATCAGATAAATGGTGGTTTGCGTATCAAATTTTTGGATTTCACTACCTAAGGTGGCAATTATTCACCTAAATCCCTTTGTGGATATAGCAATTTGTGTCCAAAGGAAGTCCATGGAAAATTGATTCAGTATAAAATATAATTTTTTATACACAGGCTGGTAAAATTGATGTTTCTCCTGATAAAAGTCTATATCAAGGTATCAGACAAAATGTTGGTTTTTTTCCTATTATTGTCCCTCTTGTCTTTTTTGCAGTTAGGTACTTTAAGTGCCTTTTAGCTGTTATTCCACTAGTCACTGAATTAACCTGATTTCCCTTTGTATTTTTTTGTGTCAATGGATTTTGATGTTGCCTATTGCAGATGCCTCACATCTCTTACTTGAATTCAACCCACTATATCTGAATGTATTTATCCTTTCTCGCAATTAATACTAGTCTTATATGTTCACATAATTGGATCAATTGTTTGCTGGAATAACATGAAAAATACAAACCCCTATTAACTCAGTCTGAATGGGCATAATGTTTAATCCTTTTGCAAGGAAATGGAATTAGACCTTTGTTAGTCTACATGGGTTAAAAATTTGATATGAAAGTGAAGTCACTGAATCTTCCTGAAAGAAAGCAGTTTGGGTATCATGTCTAAAAGTGTTAATTTTTGGAGGCAGTTGTCAGTGGGTTTTGAGATGTAACCTCAAATAAAAACCTGCTGGAAACAGTGCAGGAAGAATAAAGGTAATGTGCCTTACTTCCCACCCCCCCACCTTGTCTGTAATATAGAATGGAGGAGCTTTACCTGTCATATGAGCCTTTGTAAGCTATGATGGGTCTTACAGCTTCTTCCACTAATGAGGAAGAGAGTTCTACTTTTTGGCATGCTTTACTTTGTAAAATCTATTCTCACCACTTCTCAATATAAATTTGTTCCACTTGGAGTTGGTCTGATGGCAGGGGTTTAAACTGGAATATGTTTGAAAGCTGTGTGTTGTTCAGAGTAATGTTTGCAAGTGGTGTTTCATGTGAATTTCACACACAAGCACCAACTGTGTATTCTGAGGAGACTGAACTCGGTCAAAGCTACTCCTCCATTGGTGCCTCCCTAAAGCAATAGACAGAATACACTGCATCCGATGAAGTGAGCTGTAGCTCACGAAAGCTTATGCTCAAATAAATTTGTTAGTCTCTAAGGTGCCACAAGTACTCCTTTTTTTTTGCGAATACAGACTAACACGGCTGCTACTCTGAAAACTGCAGCGGCTGACTCTGTAGTGCAGGCAGGAGGGTATCGACTCATTGAGAGGATGGTCGGGGCACTGGTTTAGCACTTATGACACTTGTGTTCAAGTCCCTGTTCTAGCACAGACTTTCTATGTGACCTTGGGCAAGTTACTGAAGCCCAGAAATTGGTGGGAGTTAGGTATCTACGTACCTTTGAAGGTCTGTGTCTTAGGCTGTGAGCCATGAAGGTACGTATTCCATTTTTATGTACCATTGTGCTCCACATATCTCCTGCTTGACTGCTGCCGAATCTGGCAGGCACGTACGTTTTCACCTCTGGTTATGTGCACTGCAGAGTTACTCTAGCTGTCTGTCTCCTGCCCAAGACTACGTCTACACTACCACTTCTGCTGGCAAAATTTATGTCACTCAGGGATATGAAAAAACACCCTACTGAGCAACATAAATTTCACTGGCATAAGTGGTAGTGTGCACAGCACTATGTTGGCAGGAGAGCTTCTCCCATTGACATAATTGCCGCTACCGTGACGGGGTGGTTTAATTTTGTTGATGGGACAGTTTGCCCCCGTCGGCATAGAGCGCCTACATGAGGGACCTTACAGCTGCTGTCAGGTCTCCAGTTTAGACATAGCCTAAGCCTCAGAGCAATTCACAGATGGGGGAAGATAGACATTAGTGTGCCTAATTCGCATGCAGGGAGCCCAACTGAGTCGATGTGCTCAGACACCCCATACAGGATCAGCCCCCTCAGTCGAGTTCACAGAACAGCTGAAAGAGGTGAAGATGAGGCGGTTGACTTCTCTCATCACCTTTAAGACAATGGATAGGGTTCCCATGGGTCAAGTTCCCCCTCTACCTGAGGGGGAGAAAGGATTTGAATGGGGATTAACCATCTCTCAGGTGAGTGCCTAACCACTGTGCTATAGGCTGTTCTGGTGGAGGGAGGAAGGCTACTTTTCTCCTACTCCTTTTCTTCTCCTTTTCTCCTACTGAAGCTTTCCCACTGGCTAGCTTAGGCACCTCACCACCTAGCTGCTGGCTTTTGTGGATCACATTCTTAGTCATCTATCTCCCCCCATTCATTGTATAGGAAGCCTAGGCACCTAACAAAGCCTTTGTGAACATAAGAATGGCCATTCTGGCTCAGACCGATGGTCTCACTAGCGCACTATCCTCTTTCCAGCAACCAGTGCCAGATGCTTCAGAGGGCTTCAACAAAGCAGGGCAATGTTGAATGATCCCTCCCCTGTCATCCAGTCCCACCTTCTGGCAATTGGAGGTTTAGGAACCCCCGGCATTACAATGTTGCTTCTTGATTGCCTAAAAGTTTAGCACCGTGACACTCAGCATTGCAACCCTAAGTCCCTTTGTGAATCTGGGCTTTTTTGCCTTAGTTCCCCCCTCTGTTAATGAATTAAATCAGAGTTCCCTAGGTCACATGGTGTTGTGAGAATAAATATACTAAAGAATGTGAGATGCTCAGATACGACTACAGTAGGGTACAGGAGGGAGTGGATATATAAGTACCATAAATAAAATACAATTATAGAATAGTTATCATATTTTCATTCCATGATTTCAAAATGCTTTACTAAAACTAACAAATTAAGCTTCACGACTTGCATGTGAAGTAGATACACATCACTCTCCCCCTGTTACAAATGGGCAAAAGTGATCAACAGAGTGGATATGGTCAACCTTCTTAAACTGTGATGACTAAAATTGACCTGTATCAGTGAGGGTTGTGCCATTCAAAGTATCTAAGCAGGAATGTAGGTACCTACTTTTGACACTCAGGCTTAAAAGTTTCAGTCTAAGACCTAGTTAGCTGTGAAAATAGATTTTTCAGTTTATTGAAATTCCCCCAAAAAATGAAATAAAATTTTGTTTAGGGTAAAACCGATAAAAAATGATAAAGTTTTTAGCAAACCAGAAAGTAAAAATATTCATTAATTAAAAAAAAATAAAGGAAATTTTGAAAGAGTCATTTGAATAAAAATACTTTATTTCCAAACTCTCAATCCAAAATGTTTTGAGTTTTTTGGAAAAAAATATCAAAACTGTCTGGCAAAATTGACACAAAATCACAGCACATTTCAATGTTGCTAAATCTGTATTTTATTTGCTGGGGGGAAAAAGGTTTAGTGTGAAAAATGTCTACAAACTCTAGACCTCGTTTACAATGAGAAGGTGCATCGGAGTTTCAGCAGCCTGGTTACACTGATGTAGTTGCACCAGTGTGAAGAGTGACTCATACCAAAGCATCTCACCCTGGTTTCAAACTGGTTGAGCTGCACCAGCACAAGGCATTTTTACACCAGGTAGTTCAGCACATGTAAAGTAAGGATTTGCCCAAATATGATTACACTGGTATAGCCACACCGATGCAACCTGATTTATATATATATATATATATAATCAATGTAGAGAAGACCTAAGTCACTTTTTGTCATGATTATACAGTACATGAACTCAAGCCTTCAACAGAAAACAGAACCTGGATCCTAGATCTCTGTTATAATCCAGCAGAGCCAAAGTACAATCTTTACATAGTTTCATAATATTTCTTTTAAAAATAAGTTCTTCCAGAGGAGAGACAAATTAAATTTTCTTGAATGTCAAATGGAGATAGCTGCCAAAGGATCTTGGGTCATTATTTGATTGTTTGCAACAGAAAGAACCTCAACAGAAACAAAAAGCTTACAGTAACAAAGATCTGGCATATACAATTTAAGAAGAATTTAGGAATCCGTGAGGAGTTCACCTGAACCAAATGAAAACTATGTGCAGTATCTGAATCTCCATTGTGCTTTGAAGAACATATACCAAGGCATCTGCAATAACTAAAAACCTTTTTTCTTCCTAACAGAGTCTAAAAGGAGTTCTCATTAGGGCCACCTGTCAAACCCACTTATATTATTTTTCTAAGAGCTCAATATATGTAAGCACATATGTGATAAAAATGCTATTTCTTTGTTTAGTCGTCCAGTGCCTTTGTGCAATAACTTTGGGTTGCTATGGCATTTTCATAATACCTAATTGTTTCATTCTTGCAAAGGAAAAAGTATAAAAAGTATGTGTGTGTGTGTGTGTGTGTGTGTATACATACACACAGAAGATAGTGGTTTTGATATTACAGTATGTATAAGGAGTAAATCTATATTGGTGAGATGAATCACAGGTCTGCGAAAACTTATGCTACTTAGCAATTGCTTTTAGCAGGGTACAGCTTCTGAAGGAATACAGAGTAAGACTGGCTGAAAATGCCTTTTCAAACTATATGATTTTTTTTTACAAAACAATGTTTATATTACTCATTTTTTTTCTGATTTCCAGTTAAATCGAGGTTTTTAAAGTATGTATTTTGAATCTATTTAGAACATAAGAATGACCATACTGGGTCAGACCAAAGGTCCATTGAGCCCAGTATCCTGTCTTCCAACAGTGGCCAATGCCAGGTGCCCCAGAGGGAATGAACAGAACAGGTAACCATGAAGTAATCCATTCCTTGTTGCCCATTCCCTGCTTCTGGCAAATAGAGGCTAAGGACACCATCCCTGCCCATCCTGGCTAATAGCCATTGATGGACATATCCTCCATGAATGTATCTAGTTCTTTTTTGAACCCTGTTATAGTCTTGGCCTTCACAACACCCTCTGGCAAGGAGTTCCACAGGTTGACTGTGCATTGTGTGAAGAAATACTTCCTTTTGTTTGTTTTAAACCTGCTGCTTATTAATTTAATTTGGTGACCCCTAGTTCTTGTGTTATAAGAAGGAATAAATAACCCTTCCTTATTAACTTTCTCCACATCAGTCATGATTTTATAGACCTCTATCTTATCCCCCCATAGTCATCTTTTTTCCAAGCTGAAAAGTCCCAGTCTTATTAATCTCTCCTCATATGGCAACCATTCTATACCCCTCATCCTTTTTGTTGCCTTCTGAATCTTTTCCAATTCCAGCATATCTTTTTTTATATAGGGCAGCCACATCTGCACGCAGTATTCAAGATGAGGCTGTACCATGGATTTATATTGGGGCAATATGATATTTTCTCTCTTATTATCTATCCCTTTCTTAATGATTCGCAACATTCTGTTCGCTTTTTTGACTGCCGCTGCACATTGAGTGGATGTTTTCAGAGAACTGTCCACAATGACTCCAAGATCTTTCTTGAGTGGTAACAGCTAATTTAGACCCCGTCATTTTATATGTATAGTTGGGATTATGTTTTCCAATGTGCAGTACTTTGCATTTATCAACACTGAATTTCCTTTGCCATTCTGTTGCCCAGTCACCCAGTTTTGAGAGATCCTTTTGTAGCTCTTCGCAGTCTGCTTTGGATTTAACTATCTTGAGTAGTTTTGTGTCATCTGCAAATTTTGCCACATACCACAGTTAAAAGTTCTGCAATTTCACATTTCAGTTCCTTCAGAACTCTTGGGTGAATACCATCTGGTCCTGGTGCCTTATTACTCTTTAATTTATCTATTGGTTCCAAAATCTCCTCTATTGATATCTCAATCTGGGACAATACCAGAAATTTCACATAAAAAGTATGGCTCAGTATATACTCTGCAGTAAAGACAGATGCAAAGAGTTCATTTAGTTTCTCCACAGTAGCTTTGTCTTCCTTGAATCCTTTGGCACCTAGATTGTCCAGTGGTCCCACTGATTGTTTAGCAGATTTCCTGCTTCTGATGTACTTAATCAATTTTTTGCTGTTAGTTTTTTGTGTCCTTAATTAGTTAGGTTTCAGAGTAGCAGCCGTGTTAGTCTGTATTCGCAAAAAGAAAAGGAGTACTTGTGGCACCTTAGAGACTAACAAATTTATTAGAGCATAAGCTTTCATGAGCTACAGCTCACTTCATCGGATGCATTTGGTGGAAAAAACAGAGGAGAGATTTATATACACACACACAGAGAACATGAAACAATGGGTTTATCATACACACTGTAAGGAGAGTGATCACTTAAGATAAGCCATCACCAGCAGGAGGGGGGGGAAAGGAGGAAAACCTTTCATGGTGACAAGCAAGGTAGGCTAATTCCAGCAGTTAACAAGAATATCAGAGGAACAGTGGGGGGTGGGGTGGGAGGGAGAAATACCATGGGGAAATAGTTTTACTTTGTGTAATGACTCATCCATTCCCAGTCTCTATTGAAGCCTAAGTTAATTGTATCCAGTTTGCAAATTAATTCCAATTCAGCAGTCTCTCGTTGGAGTCTGTTTTTGAAGCTTTTTTGTTGAAGTATAGCCACTCTTAGGTCTGTGATCGAGTGACCAGAGAGATTGAAGTGTTCTCCAACTGGTTTTTGAATGTTATAATTCTTGACGTCTGATTTGTGTCCATTTATTCTTTTGCGTAGAGACTGTCCAGTTTGGCCAATGTACATGGCAGAGGGGCATTGCTGGCATATGATGGCATATATCACATTGGTAGATGCGCAGGTGAACGAGCCTCTGATGGTGTGGCTGATGTGATTAGGCCCTATGATGGTATCCCCTGAATAGATATGTGGACAGAGTTGGCAACGGGCTTTGTTGCAAGGATAGGTTCCTGGGTTAGTGGTTCTGTTGTGTGGTGTGTGGTTGCTGGTGAGTATTTGCTTCAGATTGGGGGGCTGTCTGTAAGCAAGGACTGGTCTGTCTCCCAAGATCTGTGAGAGTGATGGGTCGTCCTTCAGGATAGGTTGTAGATCCTTGATGATGCGTTGGAGAGGTTTTAGTTGGGGGCTGAAGGTGATGGCTAGTGGCGTTCTGTTGTTTTCTTTGTTGGGCCTGTCCTGTAGTAGGTGACTTCTGGGTACTCTTCTGGCTCTGTCAATCTGTTTCTTCACTTCAGCAGGTGGGTATTGTAGTTGTAGGAATGCATGATAGAGATCTTGTAGGTGTTTGTCTCTGTCTGAGGGGTTGGAGCAAATGCGGTTATATCATAGCGCTTGGCGGTAGACAATGGATCGAGTGGTATGATCTGGATGAAAGCTAGAGGCATGTAGGTAGGAATAGCGGTCAGTAGGTTTCCGATATAGGGTGGTGTTTATGTGACCATCGCTTATTAGCACCGTAGTGTCCAGGAAGTGGACAACTTAATTAGTTAGTCTTCAAATTCTTTTTTGCCTGTCTTAATGTACTTTTACACATGACTTGCCAGAGTTTATGCTACTTTCTATTTTTCTGGTGAGGATTTGACTTCCAATTTTTTACAGATGCCTTTTTTAACTCTATCCACCTCTCCTACTCAAAAGTTTAGTCACAGTGGCCTTTTTTGGTCCTCTTAGTGGGATTTTATTTGGGGTATAGATTTAATTTGAGCTTCTATTAAAGGGGGAAAATAATTCCTCAAAAGATTAAAAACATTTTGTTTTGTCATTTTCAAAGTGAAACATTTTGACCTTTCATAATTTAGCTAGAAGTAACAAAAAAAAAAAAAGCTTTAAACATGAAAATCTAACACAAGGTTTCATTTTGGTCCAAAACAAAGTTTTATTGTTATTGTTTTGGCAATAAAAAACAAATATATGCATTTTTTGTCAATCCAACACAATTTTTGATTCAGCCACTAAATCTAAAATCAATTATCCACTCAACTCTAGCTGGCCTACAGAGGGTTATGCCCCCTTATTCCTATTTGGCTGCATGGGAGAAAGAAACCATCTAGCCCTTAGTGGGTAAATGTTGATGTTGACTGCTGCAGCACTGAGTTGCAGCATTTGCATTATGATTCAGGACCCCATGAAAGAGCTGGGTCCAAGGTATTCGTGCTTGGTCTGTCCCTGAATCTGCCTGTCTACAAGATTTAGATTCACATCCATATGTCAAAATACTAACACAAGCTTTATAGAACTTGAAAATCACATTGAGATTTTATCCCCTCTAAAGTGCGCTAATACAGGCAAATGTCAGTCAAAGTAGTTTGCTGAGCTAAATCAAAATGCATGGTTAAACTGGCATTTGACCTTGCTATCTGGACAATATCTGACAAGCACAGAATAGCATAATTTTCTCTCTTTTAGTCCAGTCATACTTACAAGATGTCCTCATTCAAGCAGAGTACATTAAGCACCCTTTACAAACAATGTGAACTGTTATTCTGAATTTTTCTCCATGTATATATTGGGGTTGATTACTGCTCTTCCTCCTCTTTGGGGCTCACCCTAGCTCAGTGGGATTCACCAGCCTTCCAAACAGGGCATGGAATGGCAGGAGGCTTTTGCACCGTTGCCCTTCACAGATGGGGCCTGTCAGGGGATGGTGGCTTTAAATTGCCGACTGGTTTCCGAGAGCAAACCTGCAGGTCGAGCTTGCCCAGGGCATGCACTGAATCAGCACACCCACTCCCTGACAAATCCCACCCACGTCTGTGGCTCGGCTGGCTGGTGGTGGGCCCTCCAGAGGTTGATGGGTGAGCAGCACAATTACAATCTCCATCTGGGCAGATTTGCAGCTGTCAAAGGCCCTATGCCCAGAGGACTCTACAGAATTCTGTCATCTTTTAACATCAAAATTCATACTGCTGTGTTTGGCTCCACAGTTTGTACCACAGCTACTCTTAGTCAGCAGTAGTGTGAGGAAACGGATGTAAGGGATTTGTCAGTATAATTCATGTCACTGCAGTCAGTACTGAGTTTTGGCAGACTTACGGACAATTTACTGCCAACGGTTTCCATATCTAACTGTTGTCTCAGATCAGACATTGTGCATGTAAATGCTCCTTCTGCAATCTCTCTGTTTCTTTTCTCTCACCAACACTTCCCATGTGTTTGGCTCTCAAATTAACGATGCATTTAAACACGAGGGCCCAGCTCCTCAGCGGGTGTAAATCAGCATAGCTTCATTATCTTTACAGGAGCTGTGCCAGTTTACACCAGCTGAGGAGTGTGTATCCGTTGTTAGTGTTGCACAAACCATTAAAGGATCACACAGCCACAGAATCTGTCTATATCTATAGAGCAACAAAGAGTGCCTACCTATAGCGATGGGGGGAGAGATAGCTCAGTGGTTTGAGCATTGGGCTGCTAAACCCAGGGTTGTAAATTCAATCCTTGAAGGGCCATTTAGGGATCTGGGGCAACACTTGGGGATTGGGCCTGCTTTGAGCAGTGAGTTGGACTAGATGATCTCCTTAGGTCCCTTCCATTCCCAATATTCTATTTAACAGCTGCATGCCTTTAATTGAAACATACATCATTAAAGCTGTGCAATTGGAAGGAATGTTCTAATGTTCGCTGTCGTCTCACTGTTTCAGAATGTAAGCATTGAATTGATATGTACTGAAGAGTTACATATGGCTGTTACTGATTTTCTGTCTTGAACACAGTTCTGTCCGATATTAGCCCATCTCTTCCTAGTTCCATCCTTTTTCCATAGAGCAGGGCTGACAGCATTCTCTCAGAGGAGTACATCTCACAACAGCATGGCAATACTCCTGTACTCTAGCCTGTCAATTTAAGGACATTAAGTAAAAGTAGCCAGCAATTTGGTAGCTAATGGACTCCCAGAAAGTCTGGGTAAGATGTTTGCTGGTAGCATAAATTTCAACTGTTGCATCTAAATCAGCAGTAAGCTACAGGGTGAAATCCTAAATTCTACCCCATGTCAAAACAAGTCAATGCATCTTAGGGTATGTTTTCCATAAGTGGTTTTCCTTATGCAATACACAGCAGTGATCTATGACTGCTGAATGAGAAGGTAAGAGCCACTGGACATTGGGATGAAATACATTGTAGCTGTTAACATGCTACATAATGGCCAGGACTAACTTTCAGGACTAGCCTTCACCCACCCGTGAAGCACTCTCCCTAGCTTCCATTAATGTCATTAAACCAGGTATCTTGGTCAAAGCTGTGCAAAAAAAATTAATAGCCAATATAATCGTAAAAAACACCTCATCCCAGAGAACTAAACCTCAGCTTATAGCTTCAGTATCCAAGCCAGGATCCAGCAAAGCACTTAAGCATGTGCTTGAGGTCAACAGGATGACTCGCGTGCTTTAAGTTAGGCATATGCTGTAATTCTTTGCTAGATCAGAGCCCAAGAGCTGGTTCCAACAACTGTTGAAATCAATGGAAAAACTCTGATTGACTGAAGCAGGTTTTGGATCAGCCCCTAATCAAGGTCATTTATGCTTCAGTTTTCAAGGTTATATGGAATCTGGGGCTCCTTTAGGACTCATCACTGCTTCTGAACCAACAAGAGACTTGTACAGCATACCTTATACCATCTTCTCCTGCACTGGAAACACACACCCCTCCAAGCCCATACAGCGCAAGGTTGTCTCCTCTTTTACATAGATTGTAAAGCCTTCAGGCAAGGAATGTCTATTTGGTATAAGTTTGTTCAATGCCTTGCACAGTGAGCCCTTTACATGCTACTGTGATCCAGATAGAAAACACTTAATCATCAATTATTAATAACTGATCATTATTAGGCAGGCTCTTTGGGAGCTGTGTACTGAACAAGACCATTTTCTCCCCTAAAGCTAGTATGATCTAAAACTTCAAACGTCTTCATTACATCCACATTCATAATGTACTAGAAGGTTCTCCAGTCAGCAACACCTGTTTACACCAGCTGAGGATTGAAGTGTGATTTGTATCCATACTCATTTTGACACAGAGCACAATGGGCTGGTGCAGTTAAAGATAACTATCCTTCAAGCGTTTTTTCCTCCATATCTTGGGTAAACACAGCAAAGCAGGGGCAATATATGGGTCTACGTGTGCTAATTATTAAGGTGCATGGCAAACTGTATTCCCAGGAAAATGTTCAAGATTTCAAATGTTTTTCCCATTCCACACTGAGATGAAACTGAGACCTTTGCAAAACAAATTGTTTTGGGGGAGGGGGTGTGGAGGAAGGAAGAGAAGCCAACCCACTCCAACCGTTAGAACACTCACCTTGCATGTGGGTTCAAGTTCCTTCTCTGCCTCATTTGGAGAAGGAAATGGAAGCTGGGTCTCCACCATTCCAGATGAGTGCCCTAACCACAGGGTTATTGGCTGCTGTCAGGTAGATCCCTCCTGCTCCAGAGAAATTCCCTTCTGGACCTGAGAAAGTTTTCTTGAGAAATTCCTGACCAGCTGTACTAATTATAGTTGTCTTTTTTAATTTCCATTTGTTGTATTTTGATGTATTTCTCTGCTATATTTCTGAAATAGCTTGATGTTATAACATATCCTGTCCAGCAGCTTAAGTAGTCAATCACCGAGGATAGTGAAGTTATCAATAGACTGAGATCCAAAAGAAAACTAATCGAGGCTTTATTTTGCTTTGCCCTATGTGGTAGATTTGTGCATTATGTAGAACCAATTGAGCTAGGTGAATCTGAATACTAGCTGTACTTTCTCTAGTTTCTCTTTGTATATAAATATAACAGAGATAAGACTTTTGTGATATTATTGTGCATCAGCTTGTATTTCTACTTTGAAGATCACCTTCTTAGAGTAGATTATAGCTAGAGGCTGAGGTGAGGAGAGATCTAACTGGAATGAAATATCCTGATATATTTTTCAAAACAAATACATTGGTATCAAACTCTTACATGTAGACAGCTGGTGAGAATAGCACAGAAGATTTCCTCTTCCCAGTTCCCTGCCACTGTAGAGCATTTTGGGCCCAATCTAAATCCCACTGATATCAATGGGAGTTTCTCCATTGACGCCAATACAATTTGGATCAGATCCAGAAAACTAAATGATCCTCGAGAAGTCCTTTGAGTGTCTGTTGAGACTCTTTGGGGAAAATTTCCAACTCCTTAATCTCTCGGGTAGTCTCAACATGTAGAGGTTTAGCTTACGACTCCAGAACAATTCATATTTATTCAGCTAAACAGTTTGAGTGAAATTCTGACCTTGTTGAAATCAGTGGGAGTTTTGCCATTTACTTCAATGAGATTTCACTTTACAATTATCTTTGCGATGTCAGGAAGTCACACTGACCAGAAAACCTCTAGGGCTTTCATTCAACTCCAAACAGAAACTTACACAGTTCCTTGTAGTCCCTAAATGGATGATGCAAAAACATGTGTATCTAAGTGCTACTACTAAGATGCCTTTTAATATTCTGTAGGATCTGTATGGAAATTCGGCACCTTCTGCTTTTCAGGAGACTCCTAGTTTTATGTCAGTATTTCTCTTTTGAGCATCCATCAGTGTTAGCATTTTTATTTCTGCTTCAGCAGAGTATCTTTAGAGTGCATTGCTATAAAGCAGTCATCTTCCACAACAATTTTTGCTAAAAGGAAGCCCACTTATAGGATGTTACCATGCTGATGGGTTGTGTGACTATTCCCCAACTCATTTTACATCACATTCATTTGTATGAAGTAAAAGACATGCATAGTAACATGAGCTACAAGATGTAGCTTTAACAACATTACATTCAAAGACACTTCAGGTTGTTTAAGTTTATTGTATAAAGAAAAATAATATTATGTATCTGTCATATAGCGAGGAAAAAAGTCAACTCAGATAATCAATACCCAATGTTTTTAGTACAACTGGAGTGTGGCCACCACAAATAAGTATTTCCTAAATTAGTGGTACTTATATGCCCCATCCCTGTAGTATGACTGCCTCACAATCCGTAATGTATTTATCCACAACATCTTGGTGAGGTAAGGCAGTGCTGTTATCCTCATTTTAGACATGGGGAACGGAGGAGCAGAGAGGCTAGGTGATTTACCGATGATCACACAGGTGGTCTCTGGTGGAGTCGGGACTTGAACCCACATCTCTGCCTAGAGCCCTAGCCATTGTTCCATCTTTCTCTATATAGCACAGTTCCTTTCAAATGCACGCTGAAGAATTACTTTGAAAATAATCTCAGCCCTGGAAGACTAATTCCACTGGATGAAACAACTGTTCTGCATGCATTTGAACCCACGTGTATAATCAATCCAGAGACAGCACATCTAAAAAGTCACTGCTAAACCATCGGCATGTGGCATAATGAAACATTTTATACGTTATTGTATAGATAGTGTTTGACTCCAGTTAAGAGCCTTTATATTTTGGCTACGAGGAAGGTGCTATGTTGGAGGGGTTCCTGGCCTCTGGCAGTAGTAACAGGGAGAAGCAGGGAGGGGATTGTAACTCAGTGTCTCCGCATCACAATGACACCCATGGGTACTCCTGAGGTGAAACAGTTTATATTAAAGGGAAGAAATGCAGAGGAGGGGGACAGGGGCAGGAGTTCAGGGGGAAGGGGCAATCGGAACCTGGGAGAGAGAGGGTTAGGAGCAGAAGCCAAGAGGAGGTGACATAGGGAAGGGCAGAGCTGGCAGAAGATGGGGAAAGAGGAACAAATGGGGAGGGGTGGAGAATTCAATTGTTCGTGTGTGTCTGGCACAGGCAGGAGCAGAGGGAGAGGGACAGGGCAGGACCTGGGAGGATGATGGATAGGGTAAGGGCAAGGGCAAGAGCCAGGAGGAAGATGGGGAGGAATTGGGCGGGAATGAGGGGACAACAGCAGGATAGGGGAGACAGTGGCAGGAGCTGAAGGGGGCAAAGAGAAGCAGAAGGGGATGGGGCACAGGGTAGAAGGGTCTGTAACTATTACTGGAGACTCCCCTACAGATCAATGGAGCTGATCCCCTTATCCCTGAGTCCAGGGGTGAAAGTAACATTAAGCACTGACCGGTACGGGGGCCTGGCTCTGGGCCCCCGGAAGGGGCAGGGCCTCGGGTGGAAGGGGTGGGGTGTCGGGAGAAAGGGGCAGGGCATGGGTGGAAGGGGCAGGCCTGGGGGTCAGCCTCCTACATCCAGCCCATCCGCGTTGCCTGGCCCATGCTGCCCGGGCCTCCAGCGGCAATTTAAAGGGCCCTGGGCTCAGGCCTCCCCAGGCCCTTTTAAATCGCTGGCCCTGAGGCAGTTTCCCCTTTTGCCTGCCCCCCCAGTCAGCGGCCCAGGGGGGGGGGCAAAAGGGGCAACGATGTTAAAGCACTGCCCCGGTCGCGCTTTAATGTCAGCTGTATATGGGCTGGTACCGGTTGCCACTTTTTACCAGTATGCTGTACCAGCCGGTACCAGCCCACTTTCACCCATGCCTGAGTCTCGACACTTCTCTGCTGTTCAGCAGTGTGTCTCATCACTCTCTAGTGCGGGGCCACACAGAGGATGACAATCTACTACTGTTACATGTTACTTCATTAGCCCAGCTAGTAAAGGTCTGTGCCGGGGGCCTAAAGATCCAGTCCTGTTGAAGATCCAGGATCCTCAGCCCCTTTCCAAGGCTTGTGATAATGCTGCTTTTGTGGTTCTGTTTGTTGACTTGGATAATGGCAGACTAAATCTTGGCTAGTACTGTAGAGTTTCTCAGCCAGTGCTCTGCTGTCTTGGGTTATGTCAAGTCCAACTGGTTTAGAGATTTAAATTATGTTTTGTTCCTCTACTCCCTTCTGTTGGGTCCTGCCAATCAGTGTACACCAGGGGACAGAGCCTGACACTCTTTCCCAGTAGATGGGGAAAAATAAAGTTAGGAATCAGAGTGTTAGGTGTTAATTTGAGTAAAACAAGTTATTAGTTTTATTATTAGAATTACCATTGTGCCTACATAGTTCCGAGATGGAAGCCCCATTGAGCTAGAAGCTGTACAAACACAGAGTAAGAGATAAATCCTGTCCCAACTTGCTTACAGTCCAAAGAGACAAGACAGACAGAGGACACTATTTTCAAAACTTGAAGCCTATAGCTAGGTTTCACCAGCTATGTTTAAACACCTAAATATGTAGCCTGACCTTCAAGAGTGTTGAGCACCCGGCAAACCCTACTGAAGTCAACTGGACGTGAGGACATTCAATGCTTTGAGAATCAGGACAGAATTAAGGATCCTGCAAAGGGCTTTGGGAACATCACTACAATCTTGGTCAAAAGGGGAAACCAGAGGCAAAGTGGGTTCCTCTGAGTCAGTCAGCCGAGTGAGGGACAGAACCCAGGAGTTCCACGCGAGTCACTGAGCTATTGCAATGCGTTGTTGCCCACAAAGCCCTGCCTGTGGCTGAGAAAGCTCATGGATGTTAAATAACAGCTTTCAAAACTTTGAGGTGTGCTGTGGACATCCTGAAGTTTAGTTCATTAAAAGGGAAATATTAGGGCTTCTAGAGAGGAGGCACACAGCATTAACCACATTGACAGCACACCTGGCAGGTAATTAACATTGGAACAACTGACCTAGCAATGTGGTGATGTGTTCAATCAACACCGGATGTCTTTCTAACAGAGCGGCTCTAGCTCAGCCACAAGTTATGGACTTGATGCAGGAATCCCTGGGTGACAATCTTTTGTCCTTGCTATGTAGGAGGCTAGAATAGATGATCAAAATGGCCCCTTCTGGCCTAAAAAAATCAATGAGTCCCAGGGCAGAGAGGTACTGCAGCAGCTGGCTGCCTGTCTAATGACATCAGCAATGATGTAATGAGCCTGGTCAGGTAAGCCCTTCTGATGTGAGGTGTCTCCCAGCACCAAAGCCCTGGCAGTTTCTGCCAGTAAGGGATTTGGCTTGGTGCATGGATTCAGTCTGGGTGTTAAAAATGACATTTCTCTGCCAGGTAGTTTGAGTCTTCATTTATACCTAATTGTACACACTATCAGACTATTTTTTCTTTATTTGGTTTCTACAGCAGCATTGTATTTCACCGGAAGCTTCCATTTGCATTGGCTATAACGTTCTTAGCTAATCATGGCAGCATCTTATTTGAATACTTTAAAATACATGTTTTTTTAAGTTTTCCTGAAGGGAAAAGGACAGTCATTTTGGCAACCCTGTAGGTGGACTGGAGGCAAAGTCCCTGATTCATCTGGAGAGATCACTGAAGGAACAATGACCAGTGGATAGAGCACTGGACAGGTATTAAGGAGAAATGGGTTGTCATCCGAGCTCTGCCCCGGTCTACTATGTGACCTTGGCCATTTCACTGCTCTGTGCTTCAGTTTCCACAAATGTAAATTGGGGGTGTGGATATTTACCTCCTTTGTGAAGTGCTTTGAGCTCTACTGAGGAAAAGCACTATATTTTGTGACAAGTAAAGGGGTAACCCGTAGCTGCCCACCTCAGGAGCTGTGACTCTGAATCTCACCTCCCTCCCTGTTTTCAGCCTTCTTCTAGTGGCAAAGTGATCTGGCCTATCCCAGGAGCAGAATATTTCCCTCTTCCTATTGGCTGGTGTATGTGATCTCTACCTCTCCAGCCACTTCCCACCCACCAGCCTATGCATGTGGGCAGAGGGTGTGGCCCCATGGAATAAGCTCTCCCTCTCCCATTCAGGTTTGGACCACAGATATGGGAAGTCTGTGCAGGGCAAGCAATAATCTTGCCCTTACTGATTATCAGGTTATCAGACTTGACTGCTGAGGTGACATTGCCAGTTCTCAGCAATGGACACTTGTGTTTTTGTTTTCAATGGGGCATTGTTCTTGTGGTGATTCAACCTCATTTTCCATTATGTTCTCTACACTATGTTCTCAGGAGTTCCTCTTGCTGTTCTCAAGCCTGGTTCAGTTCTTTTCTTCTCACTTTTGCCTGGTTGTATCTATTACATTACTTACAGAGTAGCTAGGCAGAGGTGGGAGATAGGAGGCCAAAGTCAGGAGTAAAACCTAGGGCTTGACCTCTGGGTGCACCAGATTCTTGGGCTGCTGATGTTAGACAGAACCCTGGCATAAACTAGTCTGACATACAGCAGCTCACTAGCATCACACTTTAGCTTCATCCTTGGCACACTCCCGTCATTAGTTAGGGAAGCTTTGTTGTGTATCGGCCTAGAGCTGGGGAACAGGCATAAGCCATTGCCAGGTGGGCTAGGGTGACCTGACCACCACAGAAAAGGGTGAGGGAGAAGGCACCAGAGAGAAAGTAGGGGCACATATAAAAAGGGTGAATCAGTTTTTCATTCATCATCATCTATATCCAAAGTCTTTCCTCTCTGGCAACTCCCAAGAGAACCTCCTAGGGAAGCAGCCCCAACACTCCCCAAACTCAGTACCTTTTTCCCTTGGCAATTGTCCCTCCTCCTGCCCCCTTCTAGACTGTTTTCCCCATAACACTCCTTGAGCCTCCCCTGTCTTCTTGGTGTCACGTCTCCTCTCCTCACACTTAACTGCATGTGGTTAACATAGAGTAAGTCTATACAGCAAAGAAAAACCTGTGGCCATGCCAGAAGACTCAGGCTCACAGAGCTGTTTCATTGCTGTGTAGACTTCTGGGCTTGGGCTGGAGCCTGAGCTCTGGGACCTCCCACCTTGCAGGGTCCTAAAGTCCAGGCCCCAGCCCGAGCCCAGATGTCTACACAGCAGTGAAACAGCCCCACAACCTGAGCTCTGTGAGCTTGCGAGGGCTGGCACGGGCCAGCCGCGGGTGTCTAGTTGCTGTGAAAACATACCCATAGGTCCCAGACCCCTCCCACTCCAGCAGCCTCTCAGGATATGCCTACTCTACAACTAAAAACCCATGGCATCAAGTCTCAGAATCTGGGTCAACTGACTAGGGCTCAGAGGGCTGGCGCAAGAGGACTAAAAATTGCTGGGTTGACACTGAGGCTAGGGCTGGAGCCCAGGCTATAACTCAGGCTCTGAGACCCACCCTCCTTGTGAGGTTTCAGAGCCCTGACTGCAGCCCAAGCCCAGATGTCTATGCTGCAATTTTTAGCCCTGCAGCCTGAGCCCGACCAGCCCGGATCAGCAGACCTAGACCAGCCCCACAGCCCTGCTATGGATCTTTTACTGCTGTGTAGAGGTACCTTGAGAAAATTGTTTAATTAGAGTCATCTGCTTGGTTGTTTCCCTCAGTGTGATGGTTCACTCTGCCCCAAGAATCCTTTAAAGCAAGTTTAAATCACCTTTGTGTCTTTGCAACCAGGGCCTGCGGCTCTGGCCCACAAATTCACATAGTTTGCTGCCCAAGTTTGGAACCATTTTTTAAACAAGGTGAAGGAACAAGATATGGACACTGTGTAGAATCAAGCACGTGGGTTTATTATGCACAGCACTAGTGGAGTGTCACCTTGCTTATCAGGCTCAGAGACACTGCCAAACAATTGATTACAATAGATTATATGGATTTTCCATGGGCGGAGGGAAATGACGGGGTAGGCAGTCCCAGACCCCTGGATAGCTCCAACAGCAAGACAAGATAAGCACAGTAGCCAATAGTCAAAGATTACATAATGTTTCCGCCCATGGTTTCAGGTTAACACATGACAGTTAATTAGTACACAGGTTTTTCCCTTAAACAATATATAGAGTGTGTTAGTATAATATATATATATATATATATATATTAGCTACGAAGTCCTTTTGCTTTGTTGTCCTTTTGCTTAAACTCCTAGGTGTATACTTGTCGGACAATCAGGGGAGCTACTTCATTCCTATGGATCCCAAATCAGAATTCAACATATAAAGGTGTTTTCCCTTAAACAATATATCGAGTGTATTAGTATAATATATATATTAGCTAAGAAATCCTTTTGCTTATATATATGTTGAATACTGATTTGGGATCCATAGGAATGAAGTAGCTCCCCTGATTGTCCGACAGGTATACACCTAGGAGTTTAAGCAAAAGGACAAATGAAAAGTATATAGCAATAAGGATTGTTTTTTAGTTGTTCATTTGTGTTTCTAAGGCAGGCACTGGCAATGGCTTGGAGGAAGGGTGTACATCTGTGAGAGGGAGGATATCATATCTCATACTAACATGTTTGAACCTCTTCCATAAACTCAAGGCTGGTGTGTAGGAAGGCACCTCTTCTACAGAAGAAACAGGGCCCCTTTCATTCCTTAGGTCTGTTTGCAACTTTGAGATAAAGCCCCCAATTATAATTTCCACCTGGCTTCTTGCTGAGCAAGCTTATCTTAGTAAAAAGCAAGGCTGTCCTTTGTTTGTTCTGCTTCTAGCTAATATTGTTCACTATTTGCTAGGCCTCTGCTTGACCAAACTCTGGACTTTGGGCCTGTAAAAAGAGCTGACACAGTCTATATATGAGCTTGTAAAATAAACAGCATATGGATTTTAGCCCTTCACAAGCCATAATCAGTAGTAACCAAACTCAGCTTCCTGAATTTGGTCCATTCAGGCAAGTATGTTATCATTCCACAATTACTGCTCAGTGTCTGAGGGCTGATTCAGTAGCTTGCTAGAACATGCACTTTCACAGCATGATATTAGGCTCCCTTCTATCAGCCTATTAGCTACTCACATGGAAGATCTTGTGAGTAATTAATGAATATTCTCCAGGATGATTTTGGAACTCTGTGTCTAGATAACACTTTCCATTAAGTGATACTAATTAGATTGTAACTGGCGAGTCTCGAACATTTATCTAACTTTCAACACTGACATTTTTCTTGTTCCGTTTACACTTTACTCTATGAAGCGACTTAAATCACCAGCCGTCAATGTATTAATGTAAAGATTGTGACTAATATTTATATTGCAATTCCGGTAGCATTGAACTTACTATAAAAGGATAGGTAATTGTAGTGCATAAACATTACACTAGTATAGCTTATTAGCTGCAAATCCCTCACAGTGGAATTGTGATGCACTTTGAATTCATGCTGGTAACAGATTCATAGCACATTACCTTCTGGAGTATTATTTGAGAGTTAGGTTGTTGCGCAACTAGAGACTGGATTAGTGTGTGTGTGTTTGTGTGTGTGTGTGAGAGAGAGAGAATACATTGAAGAATTATAAATGGTAGCTGCTCCTTTCTTTAACCAGAAGAACTTCGAAGGGTGGCAGTATGGTACAACGCGTAAGGCACTGTCCTAAGCATCAGGAAGCATGCATTCTCTTCTGATCTCTGTCTCTGACCTGCTTTGTGATCTTGGTTAAGTCTTTGGACCCCTATTTGCCATTCTTTTCTCTGTTTTTTAACACCTACATAAAGCTGTTTTTTAAAAAAATGTTGAAAAGGGTCCCCCTCTCCTCCGACACCATAGGAAATCTCAATTTTCAACATGGGGAGACATAAAAATACTGAAAATTCTTGCTTGACTAGCAATACTTCCCCCGCCACCCAAATAAAAACCATAAGACATTTTTGACTAAAGCAAATTTTGCTGTTGAAATGATTTATAGATTTAAAATTTGGCCAAATTTGGGTGAATATTCACAGGGACAGCAAAATGCATCTCTCTGACCCCAGGGCAGCTTATGCTCAAATAAATTTGTTAGTCTCTAAGGTGCCACAAGTACGCCTTTTCTTTTTGCAAATACAGACTAACATGGCTGCTACTCTGAAACCTCTGCCAAATTGTAAGTCCCTGCTCCAAAGTATTGAGGTGCTAGAGCTCTTGAGTTAACCAGTAGCAAGACTCGTTTAACACTGGCCAACCGATGTATTTTTCTCAGACCTCTTTCTCAGAAATGTTCTTGTTTTGGTTACAACTTTCAACCACAACAAAATTAGCCTAATGCAAACATGATGCATGGAAAATTTCAGTTCAAACAGAAGTTTGGTAAATTTATACCCATCTGAAAAAAGGGTCTTATTATGGTAAACATTAGGCGACCTTAACTACAGGCAATGCTAACAGCTCCACCTGCAACGTATGTGTTTGTGCTTGCACATGTGTGTGTGTATATACACTCATGCATAATTTTTCAGCATTTTTCACCAGTTTACAAATTGCATCCTGAACAATCAAATTTGTTATTGTAATACAATACTGAGACAAATTTAATGCAAAAATAACCGTGTATTTATTATTATTTATTAATGTATTTGTATTGCAGTGGGGCCTAGTAGCCCCAGTCATGGACCAGGATTTCATTGTGCTAGGTGCTATGCAAACACAGAACAAAGAGACAGTCTCCTGTCCCTTACCACAGTATCCCTGTTCAAATTCTTCCCCATATATCGTTTGGAGCTGGGAGGAGACAAAACATTTCATTTCAGAGCCGCAGATCTCAGAAATAAATGTCTAAAACAAAACACCTGCAAAAATAATTATTATTCAACTCATTTAAATAATTCAACAAATGAAGTGAAATAACTTCCGCTAGGTGTTCTCCTAGCTATGGTCTACTACATCATTAAATATTATTGAGTTAGGCCTGCCATTGTATTTAAAATTATGTGCCTGGCATTTTAGTATATGGCCATAAATGCTGAGAATGTCAATGATATTAGCATCCATCTTTTTCACTACTGTCTCCCATCAAATATTAATAGTAGGTGCTCTAATCCATTCCATCTAGTCCCAGATATCTGCACTTGCTGGGAATGGCATTGTAACATAGCGCTGACAACCCCCAGTAAGTAATTACTCTTTGAAAATATCTCAGTAAACTCAATTTGCTCCCAGAGGTCTTTTAAATTATATCTCGTTAGAGTGCAATAGTTTTCCAAATGACAAGGTCACACAAAAAAGCAAAACTCTATTTTATCTTTATCAGAGCTTCACCCCCACCAATAAAAAACTCTTATAAGATATAATTCCAGCCAGACAGAGATGTTGTGCTTTACAGTTAGAACCTAGAAAAGCAATAAAGCAAGCAGAGTTGTTGTTTACAGCCATAATAAATTTGGAATATCATATATTATTCTAGGTGAGGGAAATGCTTCTACTACTGTGGGTTTGGGACTAGGAGGAGGAGAGAGTTCTTTCACTCTTTAAACTCTGTTGGAAAGATGGTCTCTTTTTGCACACACACAAAATGCATGAAATGGGGAAGCGAGCCCCACAATGTGCTAACTGGGAGGAGCACCCCAGCAACCCTGCATCCCCCCGAACGGCACTTGCACAAGTCTAGCCAGAGGCAGCAGTGGTTGTTGAAAAGCACCGTGAAATATGCAGCACTGAGATTTACACATCCCTGCCAATTTTTGTGATTTTCTCTCTCGTCCC
This sequence comes from Dermochelys coriacea, assembly GCF_009764565.3. Taxonomy (NCBI): domain Eukaryota; kingdom Metazoa; phylum Chordata; order Testudines; family Dermochelyidae; genus Dermochelys; species Dermochelys coriacea. The sequence continues at coordinate 7,159,193 of NC_050071.1, read as the reverse complement.
TTGATAGGTGGTGTTCTTCTTAAAGCCACAGCTCCTGGAGTCATGTGATTATTGGAAAAACTCAGCTTTCTTTATAAATAAATATAGTTCTAGACTCGGTGGTTGTGAAGAAAAGCTTGAAAATGTGACCTGAGTGCACCCTAAAAGTACAGAAACCAGAAGTCAAAGGGAAAAAAAAACCCTCTGGCTTAAAAACCAAAAGATTTTTTTAGAAAAAATCTCTTTATTTTGGGCAAAAATGGCAATTCATCATTTTCGAATGCTTGAGTCTGGCAATTCTGACTTTCCTTGTGAAAGGGTAGATGGGTAATGATGCAACTGTCACAAGAACAGATGACACAGAGGGATAACCACGGTAGCAAAATATACCACTATTAATGTCCTATATGGATTTTGTAGAATTTAGAAACTTTAAGGCCAGGGCCCCAATTCAGGAAGGTCATGAAGCATGTGCACAACTTGAAGCAGGTGAATACTGCTATTGACATCAGTGGGGCCAGTACTCCTGTGCATAAAACTCCTCTATGGGTCTTGGAGTACCTCCCCGTCTCTCTGAGCCTGTGGGAAAGAAGAACAGGAAACGGGTGGAGATTTGTCTTGCTGGTCAGCACAGCTGAGATGGCACGAAGGGTGTCATAATTTGTTGTATGTATCGGCCATCAGAAAATTACTGCGCGCACTCCCCAAACAAGAGGGAAGCACATGGGGAATCATGCCTGAGTCTCCACATCTCCCAGGGCTATTCATGGGGGGTGTTCTTCCTTGCAAACTCTAAAGGCACACTCTAGCCCAAAGCTGTGCTACCCTAAGAAAATCCCAGGGAAGGGATTTGATTCCAAGAGTCACTTTTCCTTCCCTCCTTGATCCGGAGGAGATAGGGGGAAATATAATCTGTTGCTGGTTCATGGTCTCAGACCAGTGCTTGGAGGATATCTGTCTACATCAGGGGGTGGGCAAACTTTTTGGCTTGAGGGCCACATTGGGGTTTCAAAACGGAATGGAGGGCCGGGTAGGGAAGGCTGTGCCTTCCCAAACAGCCTGGCCCCTGCCCCCTATCCGCCCCCTCCCACTTCCCGGCCCTTGATTCCCCCCCTCAGAATCCCCGACCCATCCAGCACCCCTGCTCCTTGTCCCCTTACTGCCCCCCCGGGACCTCACCCCCTATCCAACCCCCCCCCAGCTCCCTGTGCCCTGACTGCCCCAAACCCTACCCACAACCCCAACCCCTGACAGGCCCCCCAAAACTCCCATGCCTAACCAACTCCCCCCCCGCTCCCTGTCCCCTGACTGCCCCCCGGGACTCCCTGCTCCTTATCCAACCCCCCTGCTCCCCGCCCCCTTACAATGCTGCTCAGAGCAGCAGGACTGGCAGCTGTGCTGCCCGGCTGGAGCCAGCCAAACTGCCACGCTGCCTCGCTGCCACACTGCCCCAGCAGGAGCTCTCAGCCCCGTCGCCCAGATCGCTGGTGGCGTAGAGAGCTGAGCCTGAGCGGGAGGGGGTCAGCAAGGGAGGGGCCGGGGACTAGTCTCCCCAGTCGGGAGCTCAAGGGCTGGGCAGGACAGTCCCGCGGGTCATAGTTTGCCCACCTTTGGTCTACATCATGAAAAAACACAGAAGAGGACTGGCAGTCTTAGGGAAGAAGTTAAGGCGTAGTCCACCTAGGACAGGGTTGAGGAACATTGGTAGGCCAGTGTGGGGAAACTCAGCCTCCTGGAGCACCTCTCCTCTTGACAGGCAGGTGATTATGGTCTCCAGAGCTCTCAGTTTGATACTAAAAATTCACTCAACAATGAAAAAAATTAAAAAGAGGGAGAACACATATAGCTAGAATAAAAAAATACTGCTAGAACAATATTTGGGATTCCTCGTATATATTTTGAACCTTCTGTCTTACCCAGGTGACAGCTTTCATGACGAAAACTCCACTGCCCCTACTTCCCTTGTCATACCCTCTGCCTGGAATGATATTGATCACTGGATAGTCAGTACCTCTGCAAACCCAATGCCAAAAAATACATCCACTCTATTCCTTTTCACAACGTATTGGTCATTTAATTCCCTGACAAGTGTTCAGTAACTAGGAATTAGTCCATTTCATTAAAATTTAGTAGAATGGGCCAGATTCTTGGCTGGTCTATGTCAGCACAGCTCCATTAAGATCAATAGAGCTGGCCCATTGATTTCAATGGAGCTTTGCTGATTTATTTATATCAGTTGGTGGATCTGACCCATTTGACTTCAATGTTGCTGTGCAGATTTACACAGTGTGGGGCTGGTGGATGTTCATAACAGTAAGAAGATTGTTCTGATCCCCTTCTACAGTAAACTGTACCTGTTCTCTAACGTCATGGCCCCTGTGGGCATGTAATGTTATGCAATCTGCCTCCATATTAAACATGTTGTAAGGGACAGATGGGATCATTAGACACAGTTCAGTGATGGGTCAGGGCGGAGCCACATTGCCCAAGGGGAGGCTAACTACCCCCCAGGCAGCCCAGAGTGCAAAGGGGCATAGCTGTTGTATTAGCTCTTAGCATGGGAAGACTTGCACACCCCTCCGTGGCTGGTGACATCCCCTATGACGGAGAGACACAGGTTGAGCGCCAACTCCTCCCTGCTAACTACATGCTACAACTCAACTACACTGAGCTTCAGCCTCAAGCACGCCAAAGTTAGGAAGTGCCCGAACGAACATTGCATGCCCAACATTAATTCAACCCCTTGATGTGTTTGCATTATGATAATATCTTTAATTACAATCTCACATTTTCCATAGGAGCCCTGCCTTATTCAGTGCATAGGACTGGCTTGCTCTGAGGATGATTCCCGGTTGTGCAGTAAAGAAAGTCTACATGCCCTCTGCCCCACTTCTTGTGGGAATTAGAAGGTGTGTAGAGAGCGAGTCAGGGGATTAGAGGAATGATAGTGCTACCACTCCTGCCAGTAATAAACCTTGATGCTGTAGGGCATAAGCCAAACACTAGTTTAGGAACAAGGTTCCTTTATGGGTGGGTTATTCCATTACTGTCCAGTAGTCAGTTTCTTGCCCTTTCTTCTGAAGCAGTTGGTACCAACTGTTTTCAATGACAAAGTACTCGACTGGATGGACCATTGGTCTGCTTTGCTGGGATAATTCCCCTGTTTCACTTTTCTTGTGAGCCCTGACACTACAGATGTATGACAAGTAGACAGCAAAGCCATTTGGATCCAGTAACAGTGTGTAGCCTTTTTCTTTTTTCACTCACTCAGACAATGAGGCTGAAGTCCGGAGGATCTTGGGCTCATACTCTTATGAGTAATTGACCAGGAATGTTCAGATTCAGAGATGGATAGAGCCTTCTCCATCAGGAAGAGCTTAAGCGTAACAGGCTTTCCTGGATCTGAACATAAACACTGCACACGTTTCATATCCAATATCCATAGCCACTTTGAAGACCTAGCGCCCAATTCCAGTCTGATGTACAGCCGCGTAAATCAAGAGCAACTCCAGTGAAGTCAAAGGCATTACACTGGTAATTCAGAATCCAGTCTCAGGCCTCTGGTGTGGATATAAGTCATAGACATGCTGCTTGTACAAGCTTCTCAAACTGAAAGTACTTCTCTGGACAGGCCAAAGGACAAGAAAATGGCTGAAAAGGACCCTAAGAAGAAGCTAAAACAAAGTTCTGCACTATCTACTGTACGCTATATCTGAAACCCAACACAATAGAGTCAAGAGACATGCTCTGAGTGTGTCAGCCAGTGATATGTGATGAAAAATGGGCTGTTGAGAATCCCACCTTTGCCTGGTGCCAGCAGACCTCAGGGGCGGCACCGCTGAAGATTTTCACTGTCCCTGGCTTGTGCGGCAGGATGAATATCTCCACAAGTGAGGTTCAGCAGAGGTAGTCTCATGAGAGAGACAAATCATTAATAGATAATAGAACATCAAGTGGGATAGTCAAAAGAGAGTAAGGAGCACAAGTCACATTGGATTTCAGTGGGACTTGTGCTGCTCAGTGCCCTAATCTTTCTATAAAGCCTTCAAAAAAAGTGCAAATGCAGGAGAGGGAGTGGCGAGAGCTCTTAGCACATCAGTGTGTGGTAGTGAACCTTCCACACATCTATAGTAATAATGGTGGTTGATTTTCCCATGAATCACTAAGGGAAAAGCAATGGGAGTTGGTTTCAAATCCAAATCTAGCACAAGTCAAAGTAGGAAAGGAATTATTGTATTTTTATTGTTATGTCTTCTAGTGGCAAGAGGAAAATAATCTCATCTAATCTATCTATATAATCACTATAACAGGGTGGTCTACTCCTTTAATGGTCAGGAGTTGTTTCAATCAGCTGTGTTCAATTATCCCTATCCCACTACACCTGTGCTGGGGGCTGGATTTAAGAGGCAGGAAGGCCAGCAGTGAAGTGCTGGTTAAGGGAGCAGTGCAGAATGAAGAGCTAGAGAAAAGTGAAAGGCAAGTAGTAGCCTTTGGAAAGCTCCAGATAGGAAGGCTTGGGTGTGGTGGCTGCTCAGGGAAGAGCAGGGAGCATCCCAAAGGAATCCAGGAGGATCTGTGGGGAGAGCTGAAAAGGGAGAAAGCTGCAGGAAAGAGGTTGGAGGACTTCATTTAGAAGCCATAGGAGGGACAGTCTCCTGCAGTAGTCCCTGAAAAAGGGAGACTCCAGTTGGGACACCCTAGGAGTGGTGGAAGTCTCAGCTGGAAGCTCTGTTTTCTTTGTGTGAATTTGTTGCTTATTGGGATGACAGATAGAGTCTGGCAGCAAGGGCTAAAAGTGGATTTGAATATGGCTGATAATTCCCCAGCATGGTGAGAGAGGCTTCCAGTTTACAATCACCATCACTGCTGGGATATCATTTGCAGTGTGGCAAGGGGGGCAGTTATACCCACCCCCTGACTGTCCGTAGGTATTGTCTCTAGTAGGTCATCCACTTTTTGCCCTTCCCCAAGGTTTGGGAGGATATAATATAATCCCATATAATGTTCTTTGTACTAATGTAACTTTGCCACTCCTCCCATTTTTTTAAAACAATGCCCGCACATCCTCGAAAGCCCTAGTGTAGTCGGTCAAAAAGTATCCAAACTGATTCACAAATATTGTCATGAAGAAAAGGGCTGAGTGGGATCTGTTCCAGTTTGTGGGCTGCTGTTATTTGTTTATGAACATTCAGCCAGCTATAAATGTTCTCAAACCCTGAAAAAGTGTTCCAAAATGTGAAAGTGTCCTGAATTTTAGTATCAAAGATAACTTGTCTTCAAATTCCTCCTCGAAGTGAGTTAGTTGCTGTCTACTTTTTGCTATTTTCCTTGTTTTAAAAACTTTCCGCCATCCAATCAAGGAGCAGAGAGGGTGCACTGGGCAATGAAAGTGCTTGAGACCAAAACCACATGACTTAGTGACCAAACAAAGAGCACAGCTACTGTAAGTGAGTATTTCACACATGTTGCATAATCAGAACAATTTTTGTCTGAACTCTTAAGTGAACAATAATGAACAACAAATGCACCTAAGGAAAATTAGGCTCTGTTTACAAAGGGGCTAAATTCTAGGTTAATTGTATATGGAAAATTTCACCTTCTCATTAAAAAACAATACTTTGGCTTTTGCCAAACACAAACCAGAACATTATCAGCTAAAAAAAATGAAAAATGATTAATTTTCACATTTTCCTGTGGAAAATCTGAAATGTCAAATTCGGATGACAAATGTTCACCTGAAACATTCTGCAGTCTTGAAAGTTTTGTGAACATTAGCATCAAAGTAAAAACTGACATTCATTCATCAAAAACCCAATTTCCTGTCAAAAAGTTTTGATGGAATATTTTGCCCAGCCTGAATTTACATATAACCCACATTCCAATGCTTTTACCCACCCTGAATAGGAATGTACCCTGTGAGTTGGCCCATTGGTTTCTCCAAGCTAAATCGTGCCTTTAGACCTGGCCCCAAGCAAGGGATGGCTCAGAACAGCACCAACCCAGGAGTACAGCTGGGAGAGTTGCTGTAGATACCTCTCTGAGGGATGTCTACATGGGAGATAAAAGTATCCTGACTGGCCTGGTTCAGCTGACTTGGGCTCCTGGGGCTCGGGCTGCAGGGCTAAAAATTCAGGCTCAGGCTGAACCCTGAGCTCTGGGACCCTCCACCCTTACAGGGTCCCAGAACTTGGGCTCCAGTCCAAGCCCAAACATCTGCATTATAATTAAACAGACCCTTAGTTCAAACCCTGTGAGCCTGAGTCAGCTGACCTGGGCCAGCTGTGCGGGGTTTTTTTTACCCTCACATAGACATACCCTGACAGACAATTTCTTTCTTGCTCCTGGGAAGTAGTAACTTACTTTTGGTTTAATTTACCCATGCAGGGAGAAAATAGCTGATACTTGTCAGGCTTTTTATCTATCAGACAAAGGCAATACAGTCTCAAAAGGCTGTAAATTGAGCTTGGTGAAGCACAAATTGTAAATAAGATGCAAATTTTTAACACTAAGGGTATTTAATCACTGAGAGAGATTACCTAGGGATGTGGTAAATTCGTCATTGCTTGGAGTCTTAAAATCAAGACTGGATCTTTCTTTAAAAAATAGAACAAAAATACCAAACTCTTGTTCAACTGTAAGCTGTTGGGTTGATGCAGGATTCTCTGCGTGAAATATAAGGCCTGTGTTATGCAGGAGGTCAGATTAGATGAACATAATGTCCCTTCTGGCTTTAATCTATGAAATAAGCAGCAGAATTTGAAATAGTTTGCAATAAAAACAAATAGAAGAATCAAGAAGAGCACCTGAGAGAGGATTACAACACTGCTTCTGAAAACCAATGGGCATGGGCTAAGGGTTTTGTTACTGACTCAGTCACAAACAAATGGAAATCTAGCAGTATTAAGCAGATGAGATCTGGATTTTCAGGCAACAAAATCAATTAAATGAGCAAGGAATATGAGAAAGTCAATAAATAATTTCTAAAGTCTCCTGCATCTGTAATGAACTTAGAGAAAATGGGAGTAAAAAATCTGCCCAATTGAATTATTTGCTTGCACACAATGGGGTTCTGGTGCCTGACTGGGGCTCCTATGTGCTAAAATAATACAAATATTAATAAATTATTTACTTATTGCATTGCTGGACCCTGTTCAGTATCCAGAAACTGTTGCTTATCTGGGTACCATTGGTGACAAGTGAGTTTGTTAATTTTTACTCAGTAAAGAGGCTTCAGATTTGAATGGATTTGTGTTATGCCTATACTTCTCCTGGGTCAAGCCTGTGCTATTCTTCCAGCTCTGACCATCACTCATTCTTATTGCTGAATTCTCACATGCGCATACAGGACCTAGCATTTTCATTGACTCTCTTGTTATCCTAGTTTAATTCTCGCCATGAATATGTTGTCCTTGCATCTGACCAAGGTTGGGGTATGCTAAAGATCTTGGGAAAGTTGTCAAGCTTCTTATTTATTGGAAAGGTATATCTGTTCACCAGACTAGTTTCCCTAACTCTAGATAAGAAGTAGATAGTGACTGGCATTCTACAGGTGTACAAGGACGAGAAAGGCCGGAAGAAGCCTTCACCCATGGCCATGAGTCAGGCACAGTCACGGGTCTCCTTTTCCTTGAGTGCAAGGGCACCTCCAGGGTTGGTGCTTGTTAGGAGATAGATATTCAGGCCTGTCTGTAAAGGCCTATACTCTATGAATTTAGGTGTATTCTTATCACTTAGCTAGTTCTAGAGGTATAAAACAGAGAATCAAAGTCACTGTGTGCCGGTGTAAGGGCCTCCTCTCACTGTGACAGTCTGAGGCCCTGTGCTTAAGCTAAGGCCCTTGGCTAAGCAACAGAGGCAGCCATAAGCTGGGAAGTGACCGGTCACCTCCTCCCATCCCAAACTAGTCCCATTAAAATCAGGTGCTATTGGGCTGTTAGGATACAATCCTGTCCTGATAATGCCCATCGCCTCCAGAGAAAGGGAAGTGCCTAGAAGATGTAAAAGGAAACTTAGTTTGAGAGCATCCTGTCTGGCAAGAACTCACTTATCAATAGCTGGGATGTGAAATCCTCACTCCTGTGTTGTTTTGTCATTATAGTTCCCACTTTGCTATTGTTTGTCTGCATAATCTCTGTCTGGTTCTGTGATTGTTCCTGTCTGCTGTATAATTAATTTTGCTGGGTGTAAAATAATTAAGATGGTGGGATATAAATGGTTACATAATCATGTTACATGTTAGGATTGGTTAGATAAATTTCAGGAAAATGATTGGTTAAGGTACAGTTAAGCAGAACTCAAGTTTTACTATATAGTCTGCAGTCAATCAGGAAGTGGGTGTGTGTGGGGGGGGGGGAAATAGGAACAGGGAATAGGGGTGGGGATGTTGGAATCATGTTTTGCTAAAGGGGGAAATGGGAACAGGGAATGGGGGTCGGGAAATTGGAATCATGTTTGGCTAAGGGCAGGAATGGGAACAGGGACACAGGTGTAAGGCTCTGTGGTGTCAGAGCTGGGAAGGGGGACACTAAGGAAGGAAACTGGAATCATGCTTGCTGGAAGTTCACCCCAATAAACATCAAATTGTTTGCACCTGTGGACTTCGGGTATTGTTGCTCTCTGTTCATGCGAGAAGGACCAGGGAAGTAAGTGGGTGAAGGAATAAGCCCCCTAACAGTGCTAATTATCTCAGAGGACATAGGCAGGGATAAGGAGAAGCTGCTGCTGTGACATACCCCTTTCCACATTGCTCAGTAGTGTTGAGCTGGGGAGTGCATGCTGCACCCTTTCAAAGGTCTCACATCTGCTGCTTCAGGAAACTTCACCCAACCAGGAATTTTTGCTGTGCACATCCATTTCCTCTGAAGGAATTAGTCCAGATTTACATCAGAATAGCAGAGACCAGGTTGTGGCCGTTATTTGCTTAAAATGGACTGATGTCATACCAGTTTGTGTTTGGTTATAATCTTTGCTTTAAGTAAGTCTTTTAATGTCCACTGTAGTCCACGGAAGACCACAAACTTTTAACACTGATAAATCTACACTTTAAAATATTCTGCATCTTGACTAGCTGTCCATTCTACTGCTTTCTGGCAGGCTGTAGTGATTGGCCATAAATGGAGAGGAATAAAACAGCCAGTGAATTAAAGTGCAGACAACTGAAAAGGTCAATGTTGTATGCTTTATTATTTTTCACTGAACATATGGCACATTACAATTTATATACTGCTTTTTTTTAAAAAAAATGATTGTTTTATTTCTCACACCTCTACAATGTGGATCCACTCTCCTAGGAACAACTGGAATGGACAGAAAATCTAGAAACAAACCTAATATTTTCAAGTCTCCTTAAACTCAATGGATTTAAGATTGCTGAATGGAGAGGAGTATTTTGAGGCTCAAGAATAGTTTGACATCTCATTAAAGCAGGGTGAATTGTAGGAGCAAGGATTATTCCCCCTCCACACACACACACATACATGCTCAACTCCTATTACCTGTGAAAGGTGTCACACTCATTCAGCAGAGAGGGACAACTTACATTTTAATTATGCTCCGTGGGCGAGAGAGACAATATTAGGTCACTCTGTCATCAGCACGTCTCCTGCTGCCATTAATAGGAGGATAGCACTGTGATAGTGCCCCCCTATAAGGCTTTATGGAAATATACTTATGAATGTATATATGACTAGAATGTGTTTTATGCTACATATGCCATATAACATATCTATGTAAAGGTTATGAATCATTAATCCTATTTGTATGCATGTAACATTTTTGTATTCGAAGGTATGAATATTGGTTGTATACTTGTCTGATTCTAAGTAGGTTTTAGTGAAGCAGGTGGTCAGCTTCCTGAGAAAAGACTATTCTCAGTAAGTGCCCAGTCAAGAAGCCCTTTAGCCAACAATGAACTTGGAGACACCAATCCATATCTGGGCTTTCCCAGGAATGTGGCTTGGCTGGTAAGGAATTCAATCATACATGGACATGTGACTTGTCCAGGTGACTCCAAAACTCCATTTTGTAGCTGGACTTTGCATAGGAGAGAGGATGAGTCTCAACCCACAAGAGAAAGTCTAGGAGAGACCCCTCCATTTTGTCTTCAGGTGGCTAAAGAGAGAGAGCCTCTCCACCCCCAAAGATACCTGAAAGAAACTGGAACAAAGGAAAGTAACTACAGGGGGTGTGATTGATTGCTGGACCCAGACTATAAGGAGATTAGTCTGTAAAAGAAAGCTTACTGGAACTGGTGAGGATTTTATCTGTATTCAGTTTGATTAGACATAGATTTGCTTGTTTTATTTTATTTTGCTTGGTAATTCACTTTGTTCTGTCTGTTACTATTTGGAACCACTTAAATCCTACTTTCTGTATTTAATAAAATCACTTTTTACTTATTAATTATCCCAGATAATGTATTAATACTTGGGGGGGAGCAAACAGCTGTGCATATCTCTCTATCAGTGTTATAGAGCGTGAACAATTTATGAATTTACCCTGTATAAGCTTTATACAGGGTAAAACAGATTTATTTAGGGTTTGGACCCCATTGGGAGTTGGGCATCTGAGTGTTAAAGGAAGGAACACTTCTTAAATTGCCTTCAGTTAAGCCTACAGCTGTTAGGGGTCCAGACCTGGGTCTGGGTTTCCAGCAGGCTAGTGAGTCTGGCTCAATCCAGGCAGGGCACTGAAGTCCTAAGCTGACAGGGCAGGAAAGCAGGAGCAGAAGTAGTCTTGGCACATCAGTTGGCAACCCCCAGTGTGTTTCTGTGATCCAACCCGTCACAGGCACAAAGAGCAACAGTAGTAGATTATAGATTTTCAGTTTTGACTTATAAAGGCCTATAAAATATCCCAATACCTCCCCCCCCAATAATAATGCAGAGATGGGTTCGGTCACAGAGATCTCCTGGGGACTGTCACCTGGTGTGCTGAAATTACCTCTGAACCCATTTTCCCTGCCAGCTTGGGACTCAAGAACCCTGCAATGTTGAGCCAGACACACTAGCCTGCTGCAACACAGACTCAGGGTCTGGACCCTGCCCCCAAAACTGCAGGCTTTAAGTGAAAACCACTTAGCAGGTTACCTGCCTCCAGCACCCAGACACCCAGCTCTCAATGGGATCCAAATCCCAAATAAATCCATTTTACTCTGTATAAAGCTTATACAGGGTAAACTCATAAATTGTCCACCCTATATAACACTGATAGAAAGACATGCACAACTGTTTCCTCCCCCTGGTATTAATCACTTACTCTGGGTTTATTAATAAACAAAAATGATTTTATTAAGTATAAAAAGTAGAATTTAAGTGGTTTTAAGTAATAACAGACAGAAAAAAGTATGTCATCAAGCGAAATAAAATGAAACACACACATCTAAGACTAATACATTAAGAAATTGATTACAGGTAGTATCTCACCCTCAGAGATGTTCCAATAAGCTTCTTTCACAGACTAGACTCCTTCATAGTCTGGGTCCAATCCTTTCCCCTGGTACAATCCTTCTTAATTCCAGCAGACATCTTAGGTGGTAAGCAGGGGCTTTCTCATGACTCTGGCTCTTTCTTTGTCCTGCTCCACCCTCTTTTACAGCTTTGGCACAAGGCGGGAATCCTTTGTCTCTCTGGGTCCCCACCCCTTATAAAGCTTGTCTATATAGAGCAGCAATGCAGATTAGAGATGTGACTTCTAAAGCATGCTAATATGTTGCGCATTAATTGGTCCATGTAGACCAGGGGAGCGGGCAAACTTTTTGGCCTGAGGGCTACATCAGGTTTCTGAAATTGTATGGAGGGCCAGTGGGGGGGGGGCTGTGCCTCCCCAAACAGCCAGGCATGGCCTGGCCCCTGCCCCCTCTCTGACTTCCCCTGCTTCTTGCTCCCTGACAGTGCCCCTGGGACTCCTGCCCATCCAACCGCCCCTGTTCCCTGTCCCCTGACGGCTCCCCTGGGATCCCTGCCCCATCCATCCATCCCTCCCTGTCCCTTGACTGCCCCCCGGACCTCCCGCCCCGACTGCATCCCAATGCCCCATCCAACCCCCCCTCCTTCCTGACTCCCCCCCGGGACCCGTGTCCCCATTCAACACCACTGTTCACCGCCCTCTGACAGTCCCGCCCCCATCCAACCCCCTGCTCCCTGCCCCCTTAACGCGCCACCCAGAGCACCGGTGGCTGGCACTAGAGCCGCACTGCCCAGAGCACCAGGACAGGCAGCCGCGCCGCCCGGCTGGAGCCAGCCACACCACCGCACAGCACAGAGCACTGGGTCAGGCTGGGCTCTGCAGCTGCGCTGCCCGGCAAGAGCTCGCAGCTCCACTGCCCGGGGCATTGAGCCAGTGGCACAGTGAGCTGAGGCTGCAGGGGAGGGGGGACAGCAGCAGAGGGTCTGGGAGCGAGCCTCTGGGCCAGGAGCTCAGGGGCCAGGCAGGAGGGTCCCACGGGCTGTAGTTTGCCCACCTCTGATGTCGACCCTTCTGGGGCACAGAAAAGATTCCCTCTGCACTTTAACGTAGTACTATTTCAAACAGTACTACGTTAAAGCCCACTAGGGAATGTTACAAAGATTTTGTCACAGCAGTATATACTGTAGTGAGTAATGTGTGTATATAATATATATTACAGTATATACAAAGAGCCCTGAAAAACCCCAATTTTTAGACAGCTACAGAAAATTCAAATTGCTAAAAAAAACCTTGTACAATTAAATTAATAACTTCCCCTTTCCCCCCCCCCCCCCCAAAAAAAAATCCTGGAAGCCCTAAGTATAGTTCTGAGGCATTAACTCGTCTTTTAATTCGTAAACTTACTGATGCATTTAGTTTCACTCGGTGGAGGAAAATTATGCAAGGTATCAGGATATATGTGCTCAGAAGCAACGGTTGCATGCTGAGCACTTTTGATCTGACTATTTCATTTAAGTACACAACTGGGAGCTGAGTGCTCTTGAAAATCAGGCCCTGGGTCTTCTGTACTTCAGTGATTTCTCAGTAATGGTCCAGTTGTGTTATATTATGGTAGCCCATCTGTGAGTCATAGACAACCACAATGTGTCTTCTGCTGTCTTATCTGCCACAACGCACATTGTCTTCTGCTGCTCCATTGTGCTCTATGTGGCTTCCTTCTTCTCTCGTGTTATGCCTCACCACACTCAGAAATATTTAGTTATCTTCTTACACTGACCTACTTCAGCATCTGTGCACAGTCATAGCTGGGTTATCCCCTGGAAAATCAGTGGTAAGGAAATGTTTTTTTGGCAGGGAAAACTGCACAGCAGAACCTAATATGCTTTTGCACTGAGCTCTGAAAATTGCATTCCACCAGTTAACATCATAGCACGCTTCATAGGGTGAGTTGATATCGTTGTGGGGTTTATTGTTAAAAATATCAGCCAACTTGGCAAGGACAGCATGCACAGTCTTTCTGAGTACAGAGAATCAAGGACATGTCCTTTTGATTCTTCAAACAAATTGACAGGAATGTGGCTTTCCAGACCAGGTCTTTTTCCAGATACTTGTGTGCTTGTTTTTTTTGTTGGACGTACAGGAGAATAATCAATCAGTCGTGAAATGCGTTAATTGTGATCAAGTTCCCCCAAGCACTAGTGTGGTCTCTTTGGGCAGTATCCAAGCCGATTTATTTTCTGTCACAGACGTCTATGCCGTTATGGAAGTATGCTCTTCCACAGTGGTATATATAGTTGTGTGTGGTGGGGGGAGACTGAGCTGTTATAAAACACTTTTGTCTTTGTATGTGCTAAAAATACTCTAATGATAGTATTAGTTATACCCCAGTTTAATCTCCTGGCACTCAGAATTAATCTTTTTTTTTCTTTCTTCTCGAGCGGGGTACACCGATGTTCTGGCAGCAGCTGGATTAACTCCCACCACTTCTTCCCTTTATGGGACTAAAAGGCAGTCTCCATTCAGTCTGTCACGATGGTCCTGCCGCTTTGCAATTCCTCACCTTCCGCTCAGGGTGGTCAAAGCATGAACAGACCATCCTGTGTGCCTGCTGCTGCAGTGCAATAGTCAGTCACTTGCCTCGCTCAAGACACTTGTCAATGAGGATGACAAGGACGCCCCTGTCAGATTTGCTACCAAACTATCTCCCTTCATTCCCACTCAGAAAAGAATTAATCCAATTTATTCTTCTGTACTTAAAATTGACTCTTTATTGCATCTTTGGGGAGTGACACTTGCTGGTCTTAATCTTCAAGCCCCAGAATTATACTGCCATACGTAGATAGGCAAGGATAGCCTTTTTGTGTTCTTTTTACAATACTTAGCACAGGAAAGTGCTATCATCAGTGAGCTCCATTCTCAGAGTTCTTGCTCTGTTTCCGCATGTAGAACCTGCATTCTCGGGCTACAATAGGCTTTACTTAGAGAAGAAAACCCCAGAAGCAACAACAGTACCATCTCCACAGGAGCACAATATGTGCACTGCCTCTGTAATGGGCTGCAACAGCTCTGAGAGCAAAGGTAATGAGGACACCTTACCTATTTAGAGGGAAATATTCAATGTGGTCCAAGGGATTTATGAGAAAAAGTCCCACAGAAAGTCAATGGAATCTGGGCTCCTAAAAGTCTCCATTTGACAGGTATAGCACACAGAAGAGACCAGTTTCATAGCTACACACACCGCAGCCACGTACATCACAGGGCAAACTACTAGGCATGGACCACAGGATAGGGAAGTTGATGGACCAATAGGAAATCCTTTGGCCAAGGTTTTGATGGAAGGGCTTTTGCTGGATAAAACCATCAGTTTCTCCTTTTACTTGATACGGATTTGCTTGCTGTATCTAGCATGACTCTCAATACTTGTTTTAAGAAAAGGAGGACTTGTGGCATCTTAGAGACTAACAAATTTATTTGAGCATAAGTTTTCGTGAGCTACAGCTCACTTCAGCGGATGCATTCAGTGGAAAATACAGTGGGGAGATTTTATATACCCAGAGAACATGAAATAATGGGTGTTACCATACACACTGTAATGAGAGTGATCACTCTCATTACAGTGTGTATGGTAACACCCATTGTTTCATGTTCTCTGGGTATATAAAATCTCCCCACTGTATTTTCCACAGCATGCATCTGATGAAGTGAGCTGTAGCTCATGAAAGCTTACGCTCAAATAAATTTGTTAGTCTCTGAGGTGCCAAAAGTACTCGTTTTCTTTTTGCAGATACAGACTAACATGGCTGCTACTCTAAATACTTGTTTTAACCTTCGCCCTTCCACTCCCTCCTCCCTCTATCATCTACCTTCATGGTCTATATTTAATTTAAGAGCCAGTTGTGTTCCCATTGAAAACACTGGGAGTTTTGCCAGGAACTTCGATGAAAGCATGATGCAGAAGTTCAGATTCCAAGGGCAGAAGAGAAAACTGAACATCTAGTCTGACTTCCTGTGTAACACAGGTCAGAGAGCATCCCTGAGAACTTGGGACCTCCTAGCTTCTTTCTCTAAACTCAGCCCCCTAAACCAGGCTCCCATCTCAGCCCTTCATATTATAAAAATCTTTGAGTCCAGCACTTTGTATTTATTTCACTCTTTGTAAAGTGCCATGCCAAGTTGTGGGGTTACAGAAATGTATATTATTGTCAATAATACAGAATTTGGGGAAACTCCCATTACCCTGGGGTTTAAAGCTGCTTTATTTGGGGGAAGGAGGGAGCAAGATTATATTATGTATATACACACACATTCACATGCACACACTTTTGGGGCAGGTTCAGTTTTTTACTGAAAAATGTTCTTGGGACTTTTTTTTAATTACAATTTTTAAAATTCCACTCCAAGAATAGTTACAGTTCTTCAGCTAGCTCTATGTGGGGGTTAGGTTATTGGTTCTTATTGACAGTCCTACTCAAGAGCCAGTAGTGGTATCTGCAGCCAAGGAGAGGGAGGATGGGCTAGTGGATAGGGGACTAGGCTAGGAGCTGGGTTAGAATCCCTGTTCTCCCACAGACTTCCAGTGGGATCTTGGGCAAGCTACTGCATCTCTCTGTGCTTCAATTTCCCATCTGTAACAGGGGGATGATAGCACATCGCTCAGCCCACGCCACTTCCGGCAGACCCCATTGGCCTGGAACAATGAACCGTGGCCAGTGGGAGCTACGATCAGCCAAACCTATGGACACTGCAAGTAAACAAACCGTCCCGGCCCACCAGCAGATTTCCCTGATGGGTCGTGTGTCAATGGGTTTGAATGGCATTTTGGAAGGTGGAAAGTAGATCTTGTAAGAAAAAACAGGATGAAATTTCACCCCGTTTTCCCCCTGTTTTCAAAATTCAAAAATGTGAAATTATTTGGGGGAAAAAAATCAGACTTTTGAAACTTTGAGTTCAATCAGCTCCTTAGCTGGCTGAAAAACAGTGGAAGGGTAGAATCCACAAACATATCATCAGAACTTTCCTGACTCTCCCATTTTGAATTTGAATATAAAAAAAATCAACCGAGAAGGCATGAGGCTGAGTGGGAGAAGGCCAGAAAAGGCTGAAATATTTTAAAGGCACTGTTTCGGTATTTGCTGAAGCAAGAGGGTGTGGCCATCACTTGAACTCTGTGAATAATAGATTCTTTGATTTGCTGGCAATTCTGAGGAATAAATGTTTCAGGACAATGGGGAAGAATTTTCTTCAAATTGAAAAATCAAAGCCCCATGTTTCAGGTTGAATGAAACATTTTGTTTGACCCCAAATAAAATGGTTCATTTAGATTCTGATCAATTTAACACAGTTTTTAAAAAAATTAACAGATATTTCTAACCAAAAAGCCATTTTGAACCAAAAAAATCAAAACATTTAGTTTTTGAAATCAAACATTTTGACTTTTTTGAAATTTTTAGGGTTTTTTTAATATCAGCCATTTGATAAAACTGACACAGAACATTCCAGTGCCATAAAATCGAGTATGTTTTTTGAGGGGGCTGTGGGTGTTTGCTTTTTGTTTTGTTTTGTCAGACATCTTCTCTGGAAAAGGTCACCCAATTCTAACCATAAGGAAGTCATCTTTTGCCAGCTAGGATAGATCTGGAATCAATTTCTCATGCAACTTGTACAGTGATAATTCTACAAATGCCTGAGCATTCCTGATCCCGTAGCTTTCAAATACCACGTGAGTATAATTTTAGTATAGTAAAATGTACATTAGGTAATGTGATAACTATTGACTCACACACTTTTATGGTAGGAAATAATCACGGAAGCCTCCAGAGATATTCTTTGTAATATACTTCCGTTTAAATGAAGATTGAACAGTTATAATTCCTAAAGGTATGTATTGTGTCCAACAGTAAAGAAAATGACATGTGAATTTGCCTAGAGTAATGGAGTCTTTTTATTTTTTATTTTCCACAGGGAGAACTGATACCACTAACTTTATCAAGTCAAGTAAAAGTACATTTGAGGAGGTTGTAAAACATGCTTTTGTTGAACGATGATTCAGAATGACAGAATAGCCGCTCTGTCTCAGCTGAAGTGAGACAATTAAGGGCCAATCCATTTCTTGTAATAGGCACATTTGTCTGAGAAATGACAAATTATAGTTCAGTATAGCTTATCTGCAAAGGTTCATTGCTCACAGTTCAGGCTTGGTCTAACCTTTGGGAGTCAGTGATGGAACGGGCCTTCAGGATTTTCCAGAAGCTGAGTTAAATGAATAGTCTTGCAGCTGGCAGGTTATCAAAACTTGTTCTAACTTTAAAGGAACACTTCATATTCTTCTCATTCCACTTGTGGAGTGAATGCCAATCTGATCCAGACTTGGGAATATCTATTTTTATTTGGCACCAGTAAGGGATATTGCGCCAATAAATTCCACTTCTGCCTTTGAAAGTCTGTTTATTTATTTATTTAATGACTCTATTTAAGGACACAAAAATAGCAGGTATATAATTTTATCAGTTGAAAAGACATTTTTATATAAATCTGACCTCATAAAATTTGTATGTGCAGGCTTACATCCACAATTAATTTAAAAGAATCTGTTCAATTGATATCATGGGTACACACTGAAACATCAAATGTATTACTAGTTTGTATTATCGTAGGGCCCAACTCAGTGGTTCTCAACCAGGGGTACACAGAGGTCATCCAGGGGGTACATCAACTCATCTAGATATTTGCCTAGTTTTACAACAGGCTACATAAAAAGCACCACTAGCGAAGTCAGTACAAACTAAAATTGCATACAATGACTGGTGTTTATACTGCTCTATATACTGTGCACTGAAATATAAGTACAATAGTTATATTCAAATTGATTTATTTTATAATTATATGGTAAAAATGAGAAAGTCAGCAATTTTTCAGTAATAGCATTCTGTCACACGTTTGTATTTTTATGTCTGATTTTGTAAGCAAGCAGTTTTGAAGTGAGGGGAAACTTGGGGGTAGGCAAGACAAATCAGACTTTTGAAAGGGGTACAGTAGTCTGGAAAGGTTGACAATCAGGGCCTCATTGTGCTTGGCACTCTAGAAACTTAATGAAAGACAGTCTCTGTCCCAAAGGGCTTACAACCCAACACGAAAAGACAAATTCTGCATTAACATCCCTGTTTTAGGGATGGGAAACTGAGGCAATAAGTGATGTCCATGACATCATGGATGAAGTCTGTGGCAGAATGAGACATTGAAGCCAAACTCCTGAGTACTGTCACAAGATCTGAACCATAATGTCAGCCTTGCTTAGCTTGGTCACCTGGCTGGAGTTCTTCTGATTGCCATGGTTAGAAGCAATAAGAGTTGTTTCATCTCCCTATTTGCCTTTTTGGTATCAGTGTGTGGTCCAATGGCTGCTTTTAGCTCATAGAACCTGTATTGCTCCATTTTTATGCTGGTGCGTCTCCACTGATTTCATTTACACCTTCAGCCAGTTCTAGTTCTATTTTGAAACCTAACTGGAGGGATAATAAATGGGAAATATTATCTGAAGAGCAGGCATGATTCATTGCACCGTGTTACTTCAGCTTGGCTGCATTTGATGTCAAATTTGAAAGTGCTCATGTCTGAGGAAGGGATAGATGTTACTTTGCTGTTCTGAATGTGCTGATCATATCTTAGAAAGAAGCTCAGAAACAGGCAAATGGGGCTTTAAACAGCTTTAGCCAGAGAGTTCCACGTTTTCAATATCTGTTCAACTACTGTCTGCAATTGAGGGCTCATCTGCATGACAGATGCTACAGCGGTACAGCTATTGCGCTGCAACTACGCTGCTGTAGTGTAGACACTTCCTACAGAAACAGAAGGGGTTTTTCCCATTGTTGTAGCTAATCTGTTCCATTGAGAGGTGGTAGCTAGGTCGATAGAAGAATTCTTCGTCACCCTAGTGGGGTCTATACTGGGGCGTAAGTCAGCTATACTAGGGCTCTCAGGGTTTGAATTTTTCACACCCCGAGCAATGAAGTTAGGTCGACCTAAGGGCATGTCTACACTTGACATTTAAAGCGGAAAAAGTCCCTTTTTGGTGCAAAACCCATGGGAGCATCTTCGCTTGTCAATAAGTTTTTGTGGTGAAACTCAGAAGTTTCACCCAAAAAGAAAACCACCTCCACGAGAGGCAGATAGCTCTTGCCGGTGATGCTTTTGCGGTGATGTGCAAGTGGAGACATGTTCTTCCTGTTTACAGAGCTTTTAGCCTCCTGAGGATATCCCAAAGTGCCTAGGTGACCACTCTGGCCAGCAGCTCTGCTGCTCTGTTCCCAGGTAAACAGACATCCACCCTCCCACCGTAAAGCCCCAGGAACTTTGAAACTCCCCTTCCTGTTTTCTGGGCAAGTGCTCACTTATCTGGCCAAGTGACGATGCCTGCTCCATGGAGCAAATGATCCCCTGCTTGGAGCTATGCTGAGCAACTGGAGCTGATCAGTGTTTGGGGAGGGGAGGCTGTGCAGGAACCCAGGGTGCCCTGGGATCAACCCCACCCCACCCACCGCTTCCCACAAGACCCATCATCAACCTGGAGAGAGCTGCACTGTGGGATAGCTGCCCGAGAGCACTGCTCTCATCAGCGGTGATGGAAGTGCTGCTAATGTAAATACTCTCTGACGCCTGAGGAATTAAGGGAGTACACAAACCAGCACTTTACTTTCACCAGTTCCCTATCACCGGTGAAACTTACAGTGCTAAAACTCTGCAAGTGAAGACATACCCTAAGTTTTGGGTGTAGACCAGGTCTTAGTGTTTTCACTCAAAGGCAAATATTTGTCTCACCGTTAACACTAGCAGTGCTGGAGGGAAGTTGACTGATGCACAGTTGCAGGAGGTGGCTAGCAGAGCATAGTGGCCGTTTTGGCCACACTTGTGGATTATGCATTTGGTACCTGACTTATTCCTAATGTTGCACAGCACCCAAATGACAAGATGATGATGGGTGCTGAAGATATATTTTTTTTGTAAATAATGAACCAACAGCTTTGGTGAAATTCAAAACAGTTCTTTCTTGTTCCTTTATCTCTCTTTATCCCTCCTGCTCCTCCTTCCCCACCAGAAATGATGCACCTCCTCTTGCTGCAGAATGTTCACAGGCTCTTTGGAGGACTTAGACAGTGAGATCACAGGAGGAGAAAATCTGAGCTGCTGTTCTCCCCGCCCCTAGCTGAGTGGAAATGGGTGGGTTTAATGCTTCCCAGTCACTTGAAGCTTCATCCTTTTGGGATCTCCCACTCCATGCCTTCCAAAGAACTTGCCAAAGTCCTAGAGTATAAAAAAAATTGCATCCTTTCTGCTGAGGTGATTATCCCAGGGGCTGCTGTAGGAGACAGAGTAACACGGCTGCTACTCTGAAAAGAGTAATTAGGTGTGTTTGTTGCAGCAGTTTGCACTTGATTCCTATGGGCTTCTCTTTAATCTGTTTTGTATCTACTTTCCGTTCTTCCTCATTAAAGTGGTCAAGCGCATGACTGAATATACCAGGTAAGGCTTTGATCTAATCAGAGTAAATCCTTTCCTTGATCCTTCTTTGCTCAGGATGTTTTCTCTTAGGCACAGAGTTGGGTTGAGAGAAAGTATCTGGCATTGCGGGTACAGAAAGCACTCTTCCAGTAGTTTGTGAGAAGCAGTGTGAGTGAAAACCTCTGCAGGCAGCAGAATTATATCCAGCAGAGACAGGAATTCATCCACCACTTACAGCCTATAACAATAAATGAGCTTGGAACCTTACACCTCCAGAAATCAGCCTGGGGATCTATGTAGGAATTGTTAGAGTAGATCATGCCACACATTGCAATAGGGTAGAATTTGGTCTCTGATGTGCAATGCCATTATTTACAGGGCAGCTATACCTGCTTGCAGTAGGGCTGGATTTGGCTTACAGTGACTTGGAACCTGAATCTTTGGACTAAAATGTCCATGCTTGAGGCAATCCAAATAATACAGCCTTTCTGCAGATAGCAAGAGTGGTAGAACCAATTTCTAATAGAGGCTTCCCAGTTGGAGGGGTGGGGTGTCCTTGGATACCATTGGGTTGGAGATGAACATGTTCTCTAATATCTCTAATGATCAGTGAAGAGTCATTTATCCTTATGCAAATTTAGCACTAAGGATTATAAAAATAAGAGAATATCAGTGCTAACTTCAAAGTGATTAAAGGTGGCAAAGACTTGTTTAAAGTCAGCTGCGTCTAATGGGGCATGGTTTGTGTGAACAGCCTCTGGATGTGAGTGGGACTTCATCGTCTACATATGTTTCTTTTGAATAGCTCATGGGGGTGTGTGGGGGGGAAGCAAACCATGCTTTCAAGTTCATAATCCTTCTCCAACGCTCCCCAGTTCCACACACACACATGTTCCCAGCGCACATGCCACAATATACCAAGCACACACAATGTCCAACACAAATATACAAAGAGTTACCTGAGAATATGAGAGAGATCTAGATGTCTACATCTAATTCAATTAAATATTTTACGGGAAAATAGTCTATATCACACAACTTCTTTCTGTAAAATATTCTGAATCCAAGGGAAATTGACAGATTTAAAAAAAAAATCTAATTACAAGTAGCTTCAAAGCAAAACTTTTAAAAAAGTCTTTTCATCTTTGAGCTGTTTGAGCATGATGGCAGTTTTTGTCCATACAAAGGGTTATTAGGGTATGTTTATGGAGTTTTCAATTAGCTAATAGCAATAGGAAAGTCTAATGGGGAGGACGTTGTGGTGGGACTCATGAAGTCTGTCTTCTGTTTTTGACTCTGCTACTGACCTGCTGTGTGACCTTAGTGAGTCACTTCAGCTGTCCATTCCCCTTCCCGCCCCCGTCTATTCAGATTCTAAGCTCTTGGAGCAGGGATGGTCCCTGAGGTGTTTGTAAGGTGCCTAGCACAATGGGATCTCAGGTGAGGTCTCTAAGCACTAACAAAGTATTTTATAAATCACTTTAAAACAGTTTTAAAATGAGATCCTCAATTACATGGTTTCACTCCATTTAAAATAATAAAACACCTTGCAATGTCTGCACCAGATCCTCAGCTGGTTTAAAGCAACACAGACCCATTGAAGGCAGTAGCAGAGCTGATCAGAAGAGGACATCCCATCTCATGGCACACACTGAGGTTTCAAAATTTGCTTTTCTGTTTCTCATTGGAACAAAACCAAAACCTTTTGAATGTTTTTTGCTGAAAACAGAATTGTGCTGAAAAGCCCATTTTTGGATCCAACTATGAGTGTTGCCATTTGGGAGTGTATCCATCCATCCTGGTCATGAGGCTGCTCACCTGCAAGGGGGAAAAGCTGCATTCAAGCCTTTGCTCTGAATGAGGCAGAGCAGGGCCTTTCATCCCACCACACTCAATGTCTGACCTGCTCTAGTCAGTGGAGTGGTGCTGACTTACACAGCTGAGTAACTGGCCCCTACTCTACATTGAGCATCTATTGAGAACATAGAATATTGTAAAGTATGCTGAGCTCTCACTATTGGGGCTGGCTGAGAGTTTTCTATCAGTGCTATTGGATGGAAAAAATAGGCTTTTCATTTAAAAAAAAAAGTCTGCTTTCCAGGAAAAAAACTCCATTCTTCATTAGGAAACCAAACAGCTGAAAAGGAGGAGGGATAGCTCAGTGGTTTGAGCATTGGCCTGCTAAACCCAGGGTTGTGAGTTCAATCCTTGAGGGCATCATTTGGGGTCTGGGGCAAAAATTGGGGATTGGTCCTGCTTTGAGCAGGGGGTTGGACTAGATGACCTCCTGAGGTCCCTTCCAACCCTGATATTCTATGAAAACAGAACTATCCAAATACAGACAGGCTGGTATAGTGCCTCATTAGTTGTAATTTAGTTTCTTTATATCTCCCTTTCTAGTATTCCAGTTGGGTGCCTGGCCCATAATCTCCCATAATGCACCAAGGTCAGGTACACTGCCTGTCCTTGCGAAGAGAGGAGACCATGGGAAATACCGTCCAGTTAGTGTGCCCAGCATATAGAGAAGAAGGGGGGGGTGAGGCACCCAGACTACAACTCCCATGAGACACTGAAGGAGCACTTCTGAATCAAAATGTTTTGGTTATTGGATTAACTATTTTGATATTCAGATTTTTTTTTCAAAAACAGAAAGATGTAGATGAAAACGTAGTAAATTTCTGTCAATATTTTCCATCGAAAATGACCCTATTTTTGGACCAGCTTTACTCTTGCAACCATGCTAGATCCTTGACCCAGTTCCATCCCCTTTGGCATCGCCCAGGCAACACAAGGATAGAATTAAAAGTCACCTGAGGACTTCCATGGAGAAAAGGAATCCTTAGATGCTTTAAGGCTAGTGTAACCAACTCTCCTCCACTCAGTCCTGGCGCTTATAACACCTGGCCAGAATGCCTTGTGCTGTGATGACACTGGGCCAGCAGAATGGCCAATAAGGAGCTATTAGGTTGACCCTAGGCAAGTATACTCAGAGTCTTGTTCAGAGCTTATTGCAAGGTTTGTATTATTTTTTCTTCTAGCATTTTAAAATGGTAGAGAGAGGGGTACAATTTTAAATGTAGGGGTGGGGAACTGTGTTGGGTTTTCTTAAACTCCTGCATTTAGGATGCCTATATAAGTTATGTCCCAGGCCTCGAGCATATAGACAGGTACCCTTGTTAGCACAACTGTAAATCAAAACAAATATGTAAATTACAGGGAACTGGCATTAAAAGAATACTAAGGCTGAAAACTCATGCGTGCAAAAGTTAGGAAATGCTAGTATTAAGTCTGCTTGTGAAATCTTAATTTCAGCCGCATGTGCATATGTACTATGATAAAATCTGAAATTGCATAATGATAGAAAAGGACCTAGGGGTTACAGTGGACGAGAAGCTGGATATGAATCAACAGTGTGCCCTTGTTGCCAAGAAGGCCAGTGGCATTTTGGGGTGTATAAGTAGGGGCATTGCCAGCAGATCGAGGGACGTGATCATTCCCCTCTATTCAACATTGGTGAGGCCTCATCTGGAGTACTGTGTCCAGTTTGGGGCCAGACAAGAAGGATGTGGAAAAATTGGAAAATGTCCAGCGGAGGGCAACAAAAATGATTAAGGGACTGGAACACATGACTTATGAGGAGAGGCTGAGGGAACTGGGATTGTTTAGTCTGCGGAAGAGAAGAGTGAGGGGGGGATTTGATAGCTGCTTTCAACTACCTGAAAGGGGGTTCCTAAGAGGATGGATCTAGACTGTTCTCAGTGGTAGCAGATGACAGAACGAGGAGTAATGGTCTCAAGTTGCAGTGTCAGAGGTTTAGGTTGGATATTAGGAAAAAAACTTTTTCACTAGGAGGGTGGTGAAACACTGGAATATGTTACGTAGGGAGGTAGTGGAATCTCCTTCCTTAGAAATTTTTAAGGTCAGGCTTGACAAAGCCCTGGCTGGGATGATTTAGTTGGGGATTGGTCCTGCTTTGAGCAGGGGGTTGGACTAGATGACCTCCTGAGGTCCCTTCCAACCCTGAGATTCTATGATTCTATGATATTCTCCTTTTTCCACATGATCCAATCATATAAAACAGCTATGGGGGAATGGATCATGCTCAGTGCAGATGGAATGTCCAAAGTTTTTTGGCTAAGCTCAAGAAAGTGTCTACTGAGCATCTGTGAACTGAAATGTTTTCAAAAGTTTATAGCTTGGTCAAATCTGTGCAGAGTT
This sequence comes from Dermochelys coriacea, assembly GCF_009764565.3. NCBI lineage: Eukaryota > Metazoa > Chordata > Testudines > Dermochelyidae > Dermochelys > Dermochelys coriacea. Next base: position 7,134,095 of record NC_050071.1, on the reverse strand, counting down.
TCAGAGGGACCCTAAAATGTACATCCCTGACAAAAAGGCCACACCCCATACAAATTTCCAGCCCATGCCCCAAATCATGGGGACACTACAGTTGTTAAAAGAAAATAGAGCTGGTCAAAAAACAAATTTTCCATTCTATGGAAAATGCCCATCTTTAAAAAAGGAAATAATTCCAAATCAGTATCAGCTGAAATTTTGAAATTTCTCACAGAATGAAAAATTAATACAGAACAATTGAAAAGTGGTGTTTTGATGTTAGTTTTCGTTTCTATAAGGTAAAAGTGTTTCAACATTGTCAAAATACAATATTAAATGTTTTCATGTATTGAAATGAATATTAAGAGATGAAATTATTTTTAAAAAGTCAAAATAAAAGTTTATGATATCAAAATGAAATATGCTGACATTCTCAAAATGAAATGTTTTGACATTACCAAAACAAAATGAAAAATTAAAAATGATTCCTTTTGACTTTCCTTTCAGCTTCAACTTCTGCATTTTCTGACAATGCATTTCTGAAAAATGTTCCATCTTTTTTTTTTTTGCCAATTGTCTTTAAGATGGGCAACACAATTAATTTTTCCCTAGTCACAGTCTCCGAAATGACTGGATCATTTTTGTCTGAAAGTTTTAAAAAAACAAACAGCCTGAGGCAGACATCAGTGTGAACAGTTAAGTTTGACAAAGTTACATGCCACTGAAAACAGGGTCTTATAATGGATGTGTCAGGCAAACTTAATAGGCAACACTCCCAGCCTCACCTATTAAGTCAGAGAACAATCTGATCATCAAGAATGAGCAGGATTGCTTTTTCCATGCACACTACTTTCTGCTTGAGATAACAAAATGTGTGCAGTACACTGAGTAGCTACATGCTGAGAGGCATCGCAAATAAATTTGTTAGTCTCTAAGATGCCACAAGTCCTCCTTTTCTTTTTGCGGATACAGACTAACACGGCTGCTACTCTGAAAACAGTCCCTATTATAATTGCCATGTTTGTTTGCTAAGCTCCCATGATCTGTGCCACTGAATCACACTAGTCTGGGTCATGCTAAAGGGTGCTGTGTCTTTCCTGGTCCATGTCATAGACATAATTAATAACTAATGCTGATTCGGATTGTTGTGTATCTCAGTCCCTCGGACAAAAATGACAGGCTGTTTATGAGAGCTTGTTTTCCTGGCTGTTCTTTGGTGGGAGAGCATGTCTTGTTCTCACTGATTTGTTGTGTGCTGTGCACTGGGTGCAAGACGGACAGTTTCCCTTGTTTGCATGCTCTGTTTCCTGGCATGCTTTCGCCATTCTTGCTAACATCACTGCCTACCAGACAACCCAAAGCTGCAAAGGGATTTCCATAAGAGGGCTTGAATTCCAAATGGTATTCTTGAAGCTCTGACCACAACAGAAAGTCCACCCTCTCCAGATGCCACATATAGAGGACTGTGCAGAATATGATCATGCATCCTGTGTGGGGATGCTCTCAGTGGAATTTGAATATGCCTATGGGCTCTGCTGGGCTCCTCAGACTTGGCTCCCCTTTGCTGGAACTTGAGCTGTTTGCATTTCCCAGAACTATTGTTTCCGGCTCTCTGCAGACACCAGCATGTGGTTTTGTTTCTCACTGAACATCCTGGTGTGAAGCTGGTGCTCCTGGAATGCACTTATCCGACAGCTCTGGGAACTGAATTAGTCTACAGAAGGCTGGTTGGGGCAGTGGGAGCACCACACGCTACACTGCCAGTGTGCCTCAATGCTCTACCTGTATGGCCAGAGAATGGCTCATGCTCTCAGTCCATTCAATGTTGGGTCTCCCTGCCAATAGTTTGAGCAAAAGTGTCATTCAGTGCCAGCTAGGGCTACTTTTGTCTTCTGAATTTTTGCTCACTAAAAATTAGATTGAAATTTTTCTCATTGAAAGCTAGTCTGAGCCATTAGGCTCACCTTGCAGGGTGGCACAAAGCTGTGCTGACCCAGGAAGAACTCCGTCACAGTTCTTCCTCTGCTCCCCACTTGCTCTGGGGGTGTGGATAAGCTACTTCACTTCATTTTGGGAAGCAATTTATCCCCTGCTCTCTGTGTCCAGCAGGTGTATGGTGGGAGGAGCTTTCTAGTCCCCACCCCACTCCACAGACTCCTCTCCCATTGCTGACAGTGTTGGTAGGGGGTAGGTTGGCTCAACAGTGAGGGGGCTCACTTCTGTTTTATGTCTCATGTTCCCAAAGCTCATGCTTCAGGGTTCCAGACAGCCTTGGCAGGGGTCAGGACGGGATTCCCCCCAATCTATTCTAGGAGGTGTTTGTTTGTTTTTTTTTCTCTCCTTCCTCTGAAGCATCAGGGAGGGCCATGACTGGAGATGGGACATTGGCAAGGAGGGCCAGGGTTGTGAGGTATCACTGAGCATTCTCTTGCTCAGGTGTGTGGCTGGCTGATTCTTGCTCAGATGCTCGCCATGTGTGGGGCAGAAAGGAATTTTACCTCATGTCAGACTGGCAGGGACCTTGGGGGATGTTCACCTTCTTCTGCAGCAGGTGGGTGTATCTCACTTAATCATTCCCCTGCTATTGCAGGGACCTCAGGCACTGGTGCACCTTACTCCCTTCTATTCTCTGCCTGTGACACATCATAGTCTAGTCCCCTGTGGGCTGTGACACTTAAGTTTCATTTTGATTGTTGGGTTTAGTGTTCAGTGCTTGTGGCCTGTGTTGTGCAGGAGGTCAGTCTAAATGAATTGTGATCCCTTCTGGCCTTAAGCTCTATGACCTGCTCTCCCTAGGATATTGGAACTACAACCTGAGCAGCAATTACTTGGCCAAGCAAGGGACTAATGAGGAACCTTATTCCCCACCCCCACTACATGGATACACTCAGCTGACTAAAGGTGAAGATTAACCTAACCCTACAGCCAGAGCCCCAGCTTTTCAGCTGATTTAAACTGGGGCAGCTTTTTTTTTTTTGTAATGGTTCTTCCATCCTCAAGTTGAACCTGTGAAAATATCTCAACTAGGCATTTTTTGTTAGTTTATGGCTTTATCTTCATTGCTGACTGGATTATTTTTATATAGCTAGCTGGCTCCCTGCTAAGACTCATGCTTAACTGCAAAAAGTGTATATTTCACAGACTTTGCAAAAGTTTCCTCATTTAGAAACTTCTCTAGCATCACAGGAGGTGCAATTGGCTCTAAATGATTTTCTTTTCCCAGTGCAAATGGAAGACTTGAAGGGAAATGGATGAGTAAAGTGATGGGTGAATAAGACCCTTTTTCTTTCCAGCTCATTGGTTCAACTTCACACATGATGGGAGATGAACCATTCAATTAAACACTCAAAGGTCAGGTTGCTGGAGAGAAAACAGTGCTGTTGTTGACTGCATTGCCACCCAGTTCATAATCTGCAGCCGTGTGACTGGAAATAAGTAATTTGGTGTGTCAGGGTGGCTGGCCTCTTTCAATGAAGCTCCCCTGGGTCGGTAGAGGTGCTCACAGCTTTGCCAATTAAGAGATTGGAGCAGTATTGCATGGCGGTGTGCAATGCAGACTAGTGAGAGGTTGTCACTGCTTGTTTTGTAACCCGGAATTCCACAAAATGCTTCTGCTGCTGGTGGTTCCCGGCCTGGGACAAACACACAGTCAGCATGCACTTTGTGTTCTGCATGCTGCACAACTATGATACAACCACTTGGAATCCAACAGTCTGGCAGCAGTTACCACAGGCACACTTTTGTGTTGTTAACTTGGTTAATATTAAAACTTCCCAAAGCTATGTTATCTGCAACATCCAGCCCTCTCCGGCTACATTCAGAGGAATCAGACAGTCCCTTCACACCTTAAAAGAGTCAAAACCCAACAACTCGCCACATTAACTGGAGTTAACATTCACTTTAATACAAACACAGCATGGTGGGTTTACATTAATAGTGAAACAAGTTTACGAACAAGAGATAATAGATTTCAAGTATGAGGGATAAAGTCAAATAGTTGCAAGCAAACAAAAGTGAAAACCCATCTAAAAATCTAAAACTTAATTGAGCAAAATTTATTGTTCAAGATGGCTTTTCTCACCCACGGTCTTCCAGCAAGGTCATCACTGAACCCTGTCAGGATCTTCTCCAGAAGCCCAACAAAGCTGGTTCCTGTGTCTTAGGTGAAAGAGAGAACTTTGGGGGCTTGGCCCCTTAGTTTGATAGTCCAGGGAATCTCTGAAATGGATCCTTCTGAAGGTTAACTCTCCAAGTAACGTTTATTCAAGCTGTGAGGAAGGTGACATGGACTTGGATGGAGGAAGCTCCATGCTGGTGATTTCCCCCCACAGGTGTTGCTGAAATGGAAATGGTAGGAAACAGAACAATCTCCTCCCACTGCTGTCTTGATGGTCCTCTTTACTGTTTATATGTAAATTGAGGAAACCCACCTTCTTTTGTTTAGGATAGGCCTGTTTAACAATGTTACTGAGGCAAAGCTCAAACATGTGCTGGTAACATCCTATGGGGGGACTCATAACTTTACACATAATGTTGCTACATATATTTCACCATGATGTTATGGAGCAGTGGGGTTATTAGTTTTCAAATGATACCTCACAAGGCATATTATGTACAAAGATTGTTATAATTGTGTGTAGGGTGTGACGATAGAGTGTGTAGGCTGTATTTGGGGCTGAAGGCAGGGAAATAAGGGGAGATTACCCCTCATGGCTGCAGGCTGGAAAGGTGGAAAAGGTTAACTGAAGAGGGGGAGTGGCATATGCTCCCCTGATGAGAATGATCTCCCAGCAGAGGAGCAGTTCCTGTAGGGAAGAGTGGGGTTGGGCTTAAGCTGGAAGGGCTGTGGGGGGCTGTCCTGGCAGAAGGACTGGAGAAGGTTAAAGAAGAGGCCAGGTATAGTGGAAGATGCGAGAGTGTGGTACGTGCTACATCAATGGGAGGTTTTAAGGACCACATGTCCTGGGGTGTTATACAAGGACTATGTATGGGGATTTTGGTTATGGATTATTTGAACTAACCTTTGTAATAAACTGGCCCCAAAGAGGGGTATTACTGAGGCAAGGAGCTTATTGTGGAGTCCTTAGTGACCCAAGAGGGGAAGTGAGATGGTAACCATGACATTAGGACACCAGGCTTCCAGAGGGTGCTTGAGGGTGAGGGGGAACTATTGACATGCAGGCATTAGCATAGTCAGTTCCATGCTCATGTCATATCCTCTCATTGATGTCGCTGGCCCCATACTCATAACACAATGCTATCTTTACATGCATTGGCAAAAAACATGCAAGGAAGGGTATTAAAAGCAAAGTGTGATTTGTAACTTGCGAGTGTCACTTTAACCAATACCTGGTTAAATTTCCAATAATATTTAAAAACCTGGGGGTGTCAGTGATGTGGGGGAGGACATCTAACAAAACTGAGCCATGCTTGAGGCAGAAACTAGATTGCATTCTCCCCCCAATATAGGATGGGTGAGGGGCATTCTGGAAAGAGTGGGGGGATGTCCTGCTGTCACACACAGCCCAAGAATCTGTGGGCATCACTGCTGTAAGCCTTGCATGGAACAAGAGACTTAGAAAGATCATCTGCCAGGCTTTCTCGGGGCCTCCTCGCTTTATCGGCAAAGCCCTGTGCTTGTCTGTCCTTCAGAAGGAGCAGAAGTCACAAAGGAAGAAGTATTGGTGCAACAGTCAGCATCGAGCTAAGCAACAATATACTGCTCCCCAGCACTCCCCTTTCATAGCCAAAGTGCCTTCCTCCCAGCCCTCGTATGTTCATATGTGTGCTGTTGTGGTCGGGGGATGAGCAGTGGCAGGAAGCAAGGGGGCAGAGCATACTGCGTAGTTCCTGTTCCCCTCCTTGCATACTCACTATCTGTATTTCTTAAAGCATAACAGATGCTTGCCTCTTGCTACCCAAGTTAACACTGCCTGTTCCAGCCTCACTTGGAACTGTGTGTGACGTAGGCCTGATCCACGCCTAAAAATTAGAGCAACCTAGCTACATTGCTCATGGCTGGGAAAAATGTCACATCCTATGTGACATAGTTAGATCCACCTGGCCTCTCGTGTACATGCAATGAGGTTAGTGAAGGAATGTGTCCATCGACCTGGCCACTGCCTCTCAGAGGTGGATTAACTACTTCCCCCCAAAACCCCTTCTTTTGATGTAGGAACCATCTATGCTACTGTGGCACGGTTGCTGCTGTAGTGTAGACATATCCTAATGCTGTGCCCCAGAACACCCTAAGAAAAGCTTAGACACTATTTAGAAATATGAGTAAGCAATGACATTTGACTGTGAAAGCAGGAAGTTATGGAAGGCCTCTCGCCCTTACAGGGTGCTAAGCAGGGGAAGCAAGACTGTGGTATGCTCCCTGTAGTGGCTGGGTTATGTTCATGCTACTCAGGGGGCCCAGCATGTTTGGGAATTAGCCTCTTTCTGGTAATGGGTTCACAGCAGCTCTCCACCAGGAGTGAGCTAAGCCCAGCAAAACTCAGCTGCACGTTACTAATGTATTGAGACTGATAGAGGTGAATATCTGAGGCATAATAAAGGAGTAATTTGGATGAAGGAAAATTGCATTATGCTGATCCAAAGCAGAATTTATTTTCTCCCTTTCTTATTAAGAAACTCATTTTAGAAATGCGAGGCTTGGCTCAGGATTATACTCGGTGAGCTGATTTAGTATCTGATAGCCCCAAATTCAAAATTCCGACAAAATTCTCCACTCTGGTCAATCACCAGCATAAGCCTCCTCTTTCGCACGGAGAATTTCCTATTTTTCTTTTAATTAAAATGGCTCGAAGGCAAGGAAGGCTTAAACTGCTTGCATAGAAAAAATGCTGCTCTAAGAAACCTATTAGGAGATATGGCTGGAGAGCAACTGAAGCCTTGCAGAATAAAAATGGCAGTTTAATTTTGAGGTACCCAGGGGAGAAACCTTGGATTGATTTATTCAGCTCACTGACCTTTACGCATCCCTCCACCCCAGAGTATAACCCTATTCTAAGTTAATCCCACTGGAAACCTATGAGGTTGCTTGGGGAAAAAGGTGCACTTTAATTAATGGTGGCAAGATCTTGTCATTGTATTATTTTCTGGTAATGTGTTTACATTTCTATCATAATAACCTTGCAACTCATTCATTGATCTAAGCCAATTATGGAAAATATGACCTAATGACCAGCATGGTGTATTGGCTTTCGGGCATTAGCAGACACATTCATGTCATGTGGATTGCCGGTTGGCCGACAGTCTTTAACACAGCACGATCTTTAACACAGCAGTGGCGAAAGCCTGACCCTTACCATTTGCATTCGCCCTAATGCAGCACTCTACTCAGTGTTAGAAATTTCTCTGCATGCACGCGCTGTGCTAATGTACCAACTAAGCAATACTACAGATTCTTGGGCCTCTGAAAGAGGGGGAAAGGCCCAGCACAAGCTAATGGAAAGTCTGCTGACACAAGGGAATACACGCTAAGAATTGTAACAGTTGGGCAAGCAAAAAGTCAGCAAAGGCTGTGTTATGTGTCATAGGAGCCAACAGCACTGGGACCAGAGCCTAGATTTCTAATGACTGTGCAGTCCCCATAACAAGAAAGGTTGACCAACCTCTACCCCTCCTTCACTGTGCTAACATGCACTCCAAGCTGGATTTTAAACATACGCTGTCTGTGCACCCTCCTATTCAAAGGAGGAACTCGGAATAGAATGCAGTAAATCCTGATTCCATATTTAACATCCACCTGCCTTTCTTCTTTTCTAATCCTGCACACTCCTCTTAGCATCATGGCTGCTGCCCCAAATCATCTTAACTCTTGCAAAGACTTGTTTTCCCTCCTCACCTTTATTATTCCCCTTCCTGAAACGTGAGGGCCAGAGAAGAGCTCTGTGCTCCATTTCGGCTTAAAAGCAAAACCTAAAATGAGACATCACACCATACTATTACAGTGACCAGACAGAAGGCTTAGAGGACTGATTTTTTTAAAATGCAAAAATACTTATGAGCTCATTTAAATCCTAATGAGTTGTTGTCTTGGCAGCGCTACCAGAGGACTGCAAGGCCATGCGTAGGCTTTCTCAGCAGGCTTTGAAAACCCAGCTGTTGCATCCCAGTCTCTATTCAAACCCAAGTTAATGGTATCTAGTTTGCATATTAAATCAAGCTCAGCAGTTTCTCACTGGAGTCTGTTTTTGAAGCTTTTCTGTTGCAAAATTGCCACCTTTAAGTCACTGACACTTTAACCTCTCTGGTCACTCAGACTTATAGGTGGCAATTTTGCAACAGAAAAGCTTCAAAAACAGACTTCAACGAGAAACTGCTGAGCTTGATTTAATATGCAAACTAGATACCATTAACTTGAGTTTGAATAGAGACTGGGAGTGGCTGCGTCATTATACATATTCAATCTATTTCCCCATATTAAGTATCCTCACACTTTCTTGTCAACTGTCTAAATGGGCCATCTTGATTAAAGTTTTTTTCTCCTGTTGATAATAGCTCATCTTAATTAATTAGCCTCTTAAAGTTGGTATGGCTACTTCCACCTTTTCACGTTCTCTGTATGAATATATATATATTTTCTTACTATATGTTCCATTGTATGCATCTGATGAAGTGGGCTGAAGCCCACGAAAGCTTATGCTCAAATAAATTTGTTAGTCTCTAAGGTGCCACAAGTACTCCTGTTTTTTAGCTCTCACAATGGACCATAGAAGAAGCTTGTCCCTGTCCAGAGAGACTTCCTATGGACGCTTTAGCCAAAATATGGGTGGTAGCCACTCTAGTGCATCATCAAAGCATACAAGGGCATGTGACTTGCACATGTGACCCTGGACTCCATCTTGTTCATGTAATTTTCCACAAAGACTAAGAGCATCCCTTCCACACATGGGAGCAGGAATATAAGACCCTGGCAACTTCTCCCTTTTGCCTCTTTTCTGCTTTGATCTCTGACCTATGGACTTACACTAAAGGGAGCATTTAAATCAATCAATGGACTGAGGATCTTCCAATCATTTGGAAGTTACCAGAGGCTTTACAAGTCATCAGTTTTTTTCCATCACTGCTTCAAACCTGGTCCAAGAACTCTGCAGTGATTGTATGTAGATAATTTCTTTAACACTTTTAACTGTCTCCTTATTCTTTTCTCTTATAAATAAACCGTTAGCTATTAGATGCTAAAGGATTGGCAACAGCGTGATTACTGGGTAAGATCAGAGTCATATATTGACCAGGCTGTGTGGCTGATCTTTTGGGATTAGAAGAACCGTCTGTTTGATTAAATTGGTTTTGAAAAAAACACTCATCATAAAGTCTAGTGTCTGGGTGGTGAAACAAGTTTCTGGGATACCTAAGGAGGTTGCATTTTTGATTTTTTGTTAACCAGTGTGGTGAGACAGAAGTTTACTTTTGTTACTGGCATGATATATCTTATAGAAGAATAGCAACCAGTTCTGGGGTGGGTCTGCCCCATTTCTCAGCCGTTTGTCCTGACTCTGGTATCCTCAGTAATAACCCACTGAGGCACGGTGACACCACCATACTGTATGGAGTGCTCTGAGCAACACCTTTCTGATGTTCTTGTCCATCCTGTCATAGTCTGCAGAAGAATATACTGATTTCATTTTGGTTTTAGGCTGGAAGAAATTGACATGGGCTTTGATGAGGACTTAATTAAACTAAAATGGATATATCAAGTTTGCTTACTGCTACTGTATCTAAAAGAATGATTGGTTAACACATACTCATTGCAGTTTGCCATGAATTCCTAAGGCTACTCACTCAGAAAATAAAGTTTATTTCTTCCTCCAACTGCTTGCCTGCATACAAAATGAAAACATTGTATAACCATGAGCCTTTTGTATTCCACAATGCCTTTGTAGCAGAATTTGCCATCAAAATTCACTCTTTGCCGAATATCATGCTATTGTGCTAATTTCAACTTTCACTTTTCAAAAACATGATTCTAACCTTCATGGTTGCAAAGTAACACTTGAAACCATGAACTGGGGGGAAAACAATGCTGTGACATCTGCCGGAGTCTGCAGCCAGCCTGAAGCAATAGTTCTAAGAGAAGTGACCTTATCTCATTGGGGTGTTAACATCAGAACCTAATAATGGCAATGTGTAGTCTATTGAAAACTGAAAACAGGGCCTAGATAAAATACAGTTTAAATCAATAAATAATACAGGAGCTATTTCACTGGATTTTTTGGTTACAAATTTCCAGATCTAAATCAATCAGAACTTCTTTTAACTCTTTAAACCAAGTCTGCCACAGCATTTCTAGAGTGCTGCAAATCCTAGCGACCCTGATATAGAATTTAACTCCTGTCAAGTGTATGGGGCCTTAAGGATATGCACACGTACAACCAGCTAACACTGGAACTTAAAACAACCATCACCTAAGTTTTCAAAACCTTTTGTTCTCCTTTATTCCCCCCCCCCTTAAACATCCCATTAGCTGGGAGTCAGACCCTGTGCAGCTCTGGAGATGTACCTCCTCAGCTCTGCCCATGTTCAAGCTGAAGCTATGCTAGCAGCAACCAGTTTTTGACAGTTTGGACAGGGCAACAGAGACTAACATGTTGAACTTTTCAGGTAGAAGACAGAGTAATGTATGCTGTTTGCCTAATTAGGAGAGTGAGTTGAGGGTGTCTTTGCTCCATGTTCTCATCAGTTTAAGAGTGGAGAGAAGGAGAATGAATTTAATGTGGGGTTTCAATAGAAGAGAGTAAAAGTGACAGACATAATAAATGTAGCACCTTCTGCCTGGGTTCCCTGGGATCCAGCATCTAGGGAAGATAGTGAGAGTGGGGTAAGTATGAATTGGTTCCAATTCTCATCGCAATCATTGTCACCAGAATGCAGTCATGCTGTGCCATTTTCAAACGTGTTGTAATCTTTGTTGCAAGAATGAGGTATCAGAAAAGCAAGGCATCCTGGATGGCTGTAACCCCGATGCTGCAAATTCCTTGATCTTTTCAGTATTCTGTAATTGATCGGTTTACCATTCCAATTTCCCTTTGTTTACAGTCTCTGTAACCTGTATGGGAAGCAGCTGAATTGTTCAGGCTATTGAAGGAGATAAGGACCATTGAAAAATGCTTTCATTACAGCACATAGCTTTCCCACAGAAATTGAAGATCAGGGACCAGATCCTCATCTGTTGTAAATCAGTGTAGCTTCATTAAAGTCAGTGGCTCCATGCTGTTTTACACCCACTGAGCACCTGGTCCTAGAATTCTAATGTTTGTGTTCTGCAAAAAAATACTTTAAAAGAACACAAAACAGATTTGTTTCAATTTGTTCTGCTGTCAATTCTTGTAGAAAATAAGAGATGAAATGAAATCAGACTGGCCCATTAACGCTTAAAGTTTGAGGTGTAAAACTCTTGGGGAGAAAAATCTAAATATCTGTTTACGATCACAAATAATTAGCACAATATCTGCAGGATTTTAAAGTATGTATTAAACATATTTTAAATAAACTTGGCCTTTACAGAAGGGAAAGCCAGTCTTGTGGTTAAGGCACTGAATTTGAACTCAAGGAAATATAAATTCAGTCCTTAACTTAATCAAAAACCCCAGTATGATCTTGCACAAACTGCTTAAGGGCTGACCAAAAGTTCTTGGACTTTGAATCTGATCCAGATCCTTAAAGGTACATAGGCAGCTCTCTACCCCGATGTGCCTATGTCCAGCATTTAGGCACAACTGACATTTCTGGAGCTGCTAAATCCCTATGGCACCTAAAATGCCACCAGTCAACATTTGCAAAGCTGCCTCTGTGCAGATGCCACCCCACAGGTAACAAACAGCTCAGAGCCATAGGTCAGGCAGCAGCCCCGAAGGCCCACCAAGGGGAATGCTCAAATTAGGCAGGGGAACACCTCGCTCACCAATCCTGTTACATGCTAGACCCTGCATCAGGAGGGGCAGGAGCAGGCTACTGCTAGGTGGGGGCAGAAAGATGCCTGCACAAGAGATATATGGGGCACAAGGAAATGTAGAGTGAGTGAGGTATCAAGCATGAGCCTGATGGTTTTAACTGCCAGGGCTTGGGGTTCCTATGTGGCTGACCTCACTTAGATGCCAAACTCCAGGAGAATGCTCAAGGCTGAGGATCCTAAGCAGAGGGAGGTGCCTCTTGCTGGTCCATCAGCCAGGTGTACCAGGTGAGCCACTTAGGCATGGAATCCAGCCAGAACCTCCACTCTGCATTTAACTCCTGACTCAGTTCCCCATCTCTGCTTGCTGGCTTCTGAAGAAACCTTCCTTAGGTACCTAACTCTCCCAGCCCCTAAGCATTGTATGGGGAGCCTGGGCACTAATCTCAAGGCTCAGAATTCCACTGGGTGGAGGGTATTTAAGTGTTACAATGCTGAGCGGAGGAACGCCTAAGCATCTTTAAGGATCTGGGCCTCTTGTGACCCGATTCCCCTTCCATAAATTGGGAATAAATAACACTTTCTTCCTTTCTCTCTGCTACTTGGATCATGAACTGCTCAGGGCAGAACCTCTCTCTCACTCTTTCTGCTGCAGCTAGAACAAGGAGTGCTGATTTCATTTGTGCCTATGGTGCTACCAGGTTACCCCAAGACTGCTAGTAATTACTCTCCTGCTGAAAGCTGAGCTCAGCTTCTGTGTTTCCCTCTGTAACAGCTGACAGCATCCCAAACACAGGAGACAGCCCGGGAGCTGCAGGAGCTGCGCCGTTGAGCTCTGGGTAGTGAAATCAGTGCACAGCCGAGTCAGTTCTGCCCAATCCATTTGCACAACCTAGGTGGTTTGAAATTGCTGTGCCCAAAAAGATTTCTAGTAGACCCCTCTTCTCACCAACCAGCCAGCATGTCACCTCAGCAATGTACCCAGCTCAGAGAGCGGAGGCCTAAAGGGAGCCTCCAAGCTTGGCTCTGCCAGTGGATGGTGCAATTACTGGGCAATTCACAAATATTTTACATAAGAACAGCCATACTGGGTCAGACCAATGGTCTATCTAGCCTCGTATCCTGTCTTCTGACAGTGGCCATTGCCAGGTGCTTCAGAGGGAATGAACAGAACAGGCAAACACCCAGTTGATCCACCCCCTGCTGTCTGCTCCCGGCTTCTGGCAAACAGAGGCTATGGACATCATCCCTGTCCATCCTGGCTAACAGACATTGATGGACCTATCTATCCTCTGTGAACTTATCTAGTTTATTTTTTAACACTGTTATAATTTTGGTCTTCACTACATCCTCTGGCAAAGAGTTCCGCAGGTTGACTGTGCGTTGTGTTTGTTTTATGTAAATGTCCATGTACATTTTATGTGAATGTAAAACAAATAAAAAATCTCACTAGGGAGACTGGGGTGCTTGCGCAAGCAAGACACTAGTTGCATTGATTATATCAGACTCAGGAGCAGCTCAGCTATAAGCTGGAGAAGACTGTTTCTAAGAAGGTCACTTTCTCTTCCATTCTGTACAATGGTGTTTACTGTTTACAGTCTGATAGCAATGAATTTAATGGACTACACAGTGTGCACAAGCAGTGTATTTTCTACCTCATGAGATGCAGAATAAATGCTCTGATATATTACAATATCTTTAAACTTTCCAGATCAATCTGATTGAACTGTGCACGTCATTTGAAGTTTACAATACACCTCTAGACTTCAAAGGAGAAAAAGATTGCATGTATTTTTTAATCATGCTGATTGGTGACAACTCTTCTATGGAGTTTCAATAACTCACTGATTTTTTTTTAAATTGCAGTATTTTGTATATTTTAATCTCTTGTTTTTTCTGCCCTTGTATTTGTTTCTAGGGAGCTCCCATGTTAGAATCACACGATTAAAAATGTTTCTTGTTTGGTTATGTAGCTTTTTAATGTTCATCAAAAATCTGAACTGGGAACAATTGAATTTTACATTAGTAAACTGGTAAAATAAATTGCTAGAAGGTAATTCAACACTTAGCGAAGAAGCTCCTTGTATTTTCTGATTAATAACATGCTGGTGCAGAATTTGTTTCTGGGATACGAGTTTTAAATTTAAATTTAAAAGCACTGTTTTTATTCAGGAAGTAGACATGTTTGTTTCAGATTTACATGGAGACTTAGCAGAAGATAAACTCCGCATCCTTTCTTGTGTGTATATAGCAATAGCTCCACAGTGGATATAAGTCAGCGTAGCTCCTTTCATTTCAGTGGAGCTGCGCTGATTTGCACAAGCTGAGGATCTGTGCTCAAGTCATCCTTTACATTTCTGGTACAAAATGGAGTACATTCCAATGGAGTACGTTCTGTTCAAATATTAAAGTAGCCCAGTTTCTTCTTTTACACCGCTGCTCATTGGGGTCAGTGGGTGCTTGCTCCTGTGCACTACCTGAATTTAATTGTGATCAGTTCAACATCCCTACTCTGATTTCCAGTACTAATGCATAATGACATCTCTGTAGTTTGCTTAGCTTTTGGCTTTCTACTTATTTCTTGGTGGATTGCTCTGGGCACAGTTAGCTGGTTCCCTGCTGAGAAACTCAGACATAATTGCAAAAATATCCCAGCACCTCTCCCAAAGATTTCCTGGGTAGAGCCAGGTGGAGTGTAGATATTTTCTAAGAGCACTGAGCATTGCTTCCTCTTTAGACATCAACTTTTTTTAACAAAATGAATACATCAAATGCACCTAGACTTTCAAGGAAGTGTAATGCTTGAGCAGTAACACTGTACCTAAAGAAAGTTGCCAGTCCTGTCACCTAAAGGCAATCTAAAGTAACTTCAGTGACATCTAGGCATCCACAATGGGAGTTTGACTAGTGGTTTCCATGGGAGCAGGTCTTTCGATTATACTTAGCACTTCAGTAGTACCTTTAATCCAAGGAAACCAAAGTGTTTTGCAAACATTATTGAATTAAACCTCACTATGCCCCTGTGAGGATGAGAAGTATTGTTACACTCACAGCACAGATGGGAGTTAGATACCTAGGAATGTCTGGATATACCAGTAGGGTCTAGATCCACAAAGTGATTTAGATTCCTAGATCCCAAGTCCAGAAGCAATTATTGTGATCATCTAGTCTGACCTCCTGAATAGCACAGATCATAAAATGTCCCCTAAATAATTCCTACCGCAGATCTTTTAGAAAAAACATGCACTCTTGATTTTAAAATGACCAGTAATGGAGAATCCACCGCAAGCCTTGTTAAGATGGGAGGGATAGCTCAATGGTTTGAGCATTGGCCTGCTAAACCCAGGGTTGTGAGCTCAATCCTTAAGGGGCCATTTAGGGATCTGGGGCAAAAAATGGGGATTGGTCCTGCTTTGATCAGGAGGTTCGACTAGATGATCTCCTGAGGTCCCTTCCAACCCTGATATTCTATGATTAAGTTGCTCCAATGGTTAATTACTCTCACTGTTCAAAAGTTACAGCTTATTTTCCACTTTGCATTTCTTCAACTTCCAGCCATTGGATCATGTTATACCTTTCTCTGCTAGATTGAAGAGCCCAGTATTAAATATATTTTCTCTATGTAGATATTTAGACTATAATCAAGTCACTCCTTAACCTTCTCTTTGTTAAGCTAAATAGATTGAGCTCCTTCAGTCTATCGCTATGAGGTAGGTTTTCTAATACTTTAATCATTCTCATGAACCCTTTCCAATTTTTCAACATCCTTCTTGAATTGTGGACTCAAGAACTGCACACAATATTCCATCAGTGGTCACACAAGTGCCAAATACCAAAGTAAAATAAACTCTCTGTGCCTGCTTGAGATTTCCCTGTTCGTGAAACCAAGAATTAATTCGCTCTTTTGGCCACAGTGTCACATTGAGAGCTTGAGGTCAGCTGATTGCCCATCATGACCCCCAAATCTTTTTCAGAGTCCCAGCTTCCAAGGATAGTATGTATGTAAGTATGGCCTACATTATTTGTTCCTGGATTTATCCATTTACCCATATTAAAATGCATGTTGTTCGTTTGCACCCAGTTTTCTACATGACTCAGATTTCTCTGAATCAGTGACCTGTCCTCCTCATAAGTTACCATTTCCCCCTAACTGCCACTTTAGGTACCTAAGTCCAAACTGTAGCTCCTTGAAACCCCTGCTCAGCTTCCACCTAGCCCTATAGGTGCCTAAATTCCCTAGGTTTCCACTGGTTAAGTCCCTTCGGCACTTAAAAATCTAGCCCCGGGCATGTGCATAGCTGCATTAGTTCTGATGCCCAAGTACCTAGCTCACACCTAAGCCTGGTGGAATCCTCAGGCTAGGCATTCCCTTGCTTGTCTTGCCTTGGGGGCTTTCTCTGGGAAGGTACGTCTACACAGGGAGAGCTGCAGCTGGTCTGAATCCACTGACTTGGGCTCATGGGGCTCAGGCTGCGGGGCTAAAAATTGCTGTGTAGACGGTCAGGCTCCAGCTGCAGCTGACCCAAGCCAGCTGCAGCTCTGCCGCAGGTCTTTTATCCCTGTGTAGATGTACCCGTTGATGCACGCAAAGGTTGCCTAAGAGAATGGGCCCTGTACAAATCAAAGGAGGAGGTGTTGCCTTCCTTATAACTAAGGATACAATTTAGTCATGGAGGTGAGCGAAGTCACAGATTCCGTGACTTTACCAGACCCCTGTGACTTTGGCTTCAGCTGCCAGCAGTGAGGGGCAGAGAGATGGGGCTGTGCATCCCAGAGCCAGGGCTGCATGCCCTCCTCCCAGCTGGGGCAGGAACCAGGGCTGTGCGCCACAACCCCAGGGTCTTGGCCAGTGCTGGAGACAAGGCTGTGCTCCCCACTCCTTCCCCGACTCCTGCTTCCCAAGCCGGGGCTGTGTACCTATCCCCTGTGTTTTCAGCAGGGTCTGGAGTTCAGGTTGTGCCCCCCTGTGGCAGTGGGGCGGGAGTTGTCAGTCCCACCAGTGGGGATCCAGGTGTCATTCCTCACCCTTCCCTCCCAGCCCTCTCTGCCCCTGTTATTTTTAGTAAAAAGTCATGGACAGGTCAGGGCTCCTGTGAATTTTTGTTTATTGCCCGCGACCTGTCCATGACTTTTACTAAAAATAATGGTGACAAAATCCTAACCTGAATTATACCTGTTAGCCCAGTAGTTAGAGTACTTACCCAGCATATGGGAAGCCCAGCTTCAATTTCCTCCTCCTGACTCTTAGGAGAGTGCCCTACACACGGGGATATGCTGGGATGGGTCCTTCTCAACCCCGTCTCCTGAAGCCATTCCAATTTATACAAATAATAAAATATACCATGCAGCAGAATGAAACTCTATATCCTAGTGGTTAAGATACTCAAGCCAAAAAGGCTATAAGTATTTGGCAAATTCATGAATAGTTTGGGGGTGACTGAAATTGCATTTTTTAGCAAATAAACTATTTGTCCAAAAAACTTTCACCCAGCTCTAACAAGAACCCAGTGGTTTGATATGCCAGGCTGAAGAATAGTTTGATTATCACCAGTTATATAGACAGCAGCATAATGATATGTTCAACTACACTGTGGAAGCTACAGAAGGGATATCTGCTCAATATGCACTAGCCAGGCATCTACTTCACAGGAACCATGCTTCTGGATAAATACATCTCATGGCATAATCATGTTGTCTCAAAGCTAAGTTTCCATCTCATGTCAGATCTCTCTATATAAATTAACTACAGACAAACCTAAATCACAACCCATGTAAAAGACAGATTTGGTATAAACATTTTTGGTATAAACATTTTCAGCATCAAACCTTTGCCACAATCAACCCTCAAATGATCAGTGGCGTTGCCCGGTGACAATGCCACTATATCGCATCCTAGTAGACAATGGTTGTGGCTGCACTGGAATACCCCAACAGATTAGCTTTTAAAATTTCCAATTAAAAATGCTGGCCAGTGTAACGGGAAATTACTGTTGTACAAGTCAGTATTTCAGCCTGGGTGACATGCCACACGCCTTAATAATGTTTCACTCCCTGGAACTGAGTGCCCAGGTAATTTGTTTAATGTCTGTTTCTAAGACATATATCAGACATTTCTTCTTACAATTATACCCCCCGCACCCAATAGTCACAACTGGCCAACATTTTAAAAAATGGCTAGTGACATTAGGTATTTGGCTATCCAACTTGAGACACTTTCAAGGGACCTGGTTTTCATGGGGCAGGTGCTTTCTGAAAATCAGCCCAATTTGAGATGTTTCAAACTGGGTACCCAACTTTACTAATTACTTTTGAAAACATAGGCTAATGTTCATTGTTTCTTTAGTCACCCAAGTTGTATCCAGGAGTACTGATAATACAGAAAGAATGTTGAGAGACACAACCTGTCTTGAGTAGACTTAATTTCCAGCTGGTTCTAAAACATCCCTGAAACAACGTCATGGCTTCTGCAGATCCCACGTCCATTTTATTTAGCTAAGCCCTTGCTTGGTTGCAGAGGTTATAAAATCTCCAAGCAGCAACTTGCAGCAGAGACGAGCTTAGCACTGCTCATGTGATAGTTTCTTTTTTGTTTCATATACTCAGTAAGCTGCCACCGGAGAAAAGGCCCAAAATTGACGATGACTAACAATGCTGTTACCTATTGCTAGCTGTGCAGACAACACTCGATCCAGGAATTCGCCAGAAGCTATAGAGGGAAATTGTGAAGAAGACCTCCCTAATTATACCAGCAGCTAAGAGAAAAAATATAGGTAGTTTCCTCTGGAAGTTCTCCAAGGTTACAGGGAACCCAGAAATACCTTGCTGCTCTTCCATAAGCTACAGCAAGGGCTTTTGTGAGTATGAGCTGCAGGCCACCACAGAGTCAATGGTGACATCCATACTCTAGTTGTTTTAGTTCACACATCATTTCAAATAAGTGCTCCTCTGTTATCAAAAATTGAGTCTTTTGAAGCAGTAAGGGCGGCAGAACTTGGAGAGCATGTGCCGAGCATGCGAACACAATGCTGTCATAACCATACAGCTAAGGGTAGTCTAGAATTCCTCCTTACCTGTAAGGGGTTAAGAAGCTCAAATAACCTGGTTGGCACCTGACCAAAAGGACCAATGGGGAAAAAAGATACTTTCAAATCGGGGCGGGGGGAGGTTAGGCTTTGTGTGTGCTCTTTGTTTTTGTGTGTTCTCTGGGGAAGCAGAGAAGCATCAGGTCAAAAAACTCCTTCTCCTATAAACCATCCTGTACAAGTCTCTGATATTACAAAAAGAGTAAGTAAATAAGGCAAGGTGTGTTAGATTACCTTTTGTTTTCAATTTATATTTTTTCCTTGTGCTAAGAGGGAGGTTTATCCCTCCTTTTTTTGTAACTTTAAAGTTTTGCCTAGAGGGGAGTCCTCTGTGTTTTGATTACCCTGTAACGTTACCTTCCATCCTGATTTTACAGAGATGCTTCTTTTACTTTTTTTTCTTTATAATAAAGTTCTGTTTTTTAAGAATCTGGTTTATCTATTTTGTTGGTAGATTATTCTCAAACCACCCCAGGAAAGGGGGTGAAGGGACTTGGGGGATATTTTGGGGAAACAGGAACTCCAAGGGGTCCTTTTCCTGAATCTTTGTCTAACTCACTTGGTGGTGGCAGCAGTACCCATCCAAGGACAAGGAAGGATTTGTGCCTTGGGGAAGTTTTTAACCTAAGCTGGTAGAAATAAGCTTAGGGGGTCTTTCATGTGAGTCCCCACATCTGTACCCCAGAGTTCAGAGTGGGGAAGGAACCCTGACAAACACGATTCTCTGTGCCATGCTTGTGGATAGACGGCTAAAGAGGTGTGTGATCTGCTCATGGGCATAGGTGGATGTTGCAGGCCCTTTAGCTCAAATCAGTAGAGAGTCTGGGATTGGCTGGGCAAACGGACGGGGACAAGGAGCCTCTGGCCACATGCTGCTGATGGACATTGCATTGCTGCTAATCAAAGGATACAATGTCATTCCCATTATGCATTCTGACTCTTTAATGGATTAACATTCTCTTGATCATCTTTCCTCTTGCACTGTACATTCAATTTATGGCACAACTGTGCTACCACTTTGGGCCAGATTCTGATACTCCTCCTCCCTGCGTTCCCCAAGCAGTCACATTAGAGTCAGTGGCAATCTCATGTACGTGAAAGAGTCCTAGAATCTGACCCTTACGGGCTTTGCCACTTTCCTGTCCCATTTGGCAGCAATGACGTTATTCAGTAGTGCAGGGGTGGTTGTCAGTTTTGTGTTAGAACACAAGAACTCAGAGCTCAATGCATGCTTGTCTGTGGGAGTGAAGGAGAAGCCCCGTTTACAGATCCAAATCACATCTAGAAAAATGGGAACATTTCTCTTTTAACTTCCATGACCTTTGAATCGGGCCGCAGTGACTGAAAAGTAGAATGAGGATCACATGCTGCTGGGGAGGAAAAAATCTTCTTGCATTCTAAATCTGTTAGAGTACGCACCAAAATGAATCAATCACCCACTAAAAAAAATAAATATCACTTACTGAAGCCGATATATCCCAACATGGATAACGTTAGTCAACTGCTGAGTGAGATATGTCACTCATTGAGTCAGATGTATCACCTACTAATTCAGATACATTGCCTACTAAATGAGATATATCAGCTATTAAACTAAATACATCACGCCTTGAACCAGTTATATAAGCCACTGGATCAAATATGCAGTATACTCAGTTAAAGTTACCACCTACTGATTCACATACATCATTTTGTAAAACATATCTGGGTATAGTCTATTTTCCACCACAATACATAATAAGGTAAAGCTTGACATAATGTGCCTACCAGGAAATGAACTCATTGCTCTGCTACAACCATTAATGGAAAATATATCACCCTTGAAACATCAGCTTTCTGGGGACACACTAATCATATAACCAGGGTGAAGACACTGTCAGAAAATGTTATGGTCCACAGTAGCTCCAGAGCAATACTCATTTTTTATAGCTGATTATTAGACTTCATACGCAGGAGAAGGCTGCCAAGATTTCAAGCAACTGGAACAAGGGATTCATTACTGGGGGAGATGGAGAGGTGGAAAATCAGCTTCAGTTCTCTGCAGTATAGAGATGATGGACCTTCTGCAGCATTTTGCATCAAACTTTTTCTGGAAATGTCTGGGAACTTTAAAAAGCCAGAAGCTCGATCCTACTAATGGACTCCAACAGAAACACAGGTCTAAATTCAGCAAGATTTTTATGTACGTGCTTATATTAAAGCACACAAAAGGTCTATGGGGCTCCTTATATGCATACAATTAAAGCTGGGTGAAACTTTTCAGACAAACTTTTTTTGCTGAAAAAAACAATGCAGATTCAGGTTGACTGAAACACTTTGAAAATTTGCCAAATGGTTCCAGTAGAAAACAAAACAGAACAAATTCCCCTCCGAAAAATCAGAATGTTTCATCTTGACATTTTGGAAACAAAAGGTTTCCTTTTCTCAGTTTGAAACACCTTTTCATTTTGAATTTTGTTTCAGTTTTATATAAAAAAGATACAAATATATTTTCCTTGCAAAAATGTTAAATCCAAATTAGCCACTTCTTATGCAGCTGCTGTCACCCCAGGGGCAGGAAAGAGACAGGACAAAGCCTGCCCTTGCCATATACCACATACTATAGAGTTATGTTCAGATGAACAAAGATGTCATTGCTGGCAATTAACTCACAGCCCAAAATACAGCTAATACATTTACTGCTCTGGATGTGTGGAGCTGAACAGAATCTGTTAAACTATTAGCATAATACAGTATTTGAAATTAATGAGGGCCCTAGTTCAGGATACCGCTTAAGCACATGCTTAAGCCCATCCTTATTCTGGAAATCACATCAGCCTGTGTCTCCTAATGAGATTTAAGCCTACGCTTCAGAGCATTCCTGAATCAGGGCCAGGAATAGGCCTGCCTCAGTTTTCAGTATAGTTTCCTCCTTGTGTTAGTGTGGTGAGGTGTACAAACCCCACACTGGACAGGGAAGGGTTAAAGGTGGCCCCACACCTCCACACCTGCAAAGCCTGCATGGGCTGGAGGAGGCACTTAAAAAGGAGAGCGGAGTAGCTCTGGAGAAGGCAGGCTGTGGAAGGGAGCAGCTCTGCCTGCTGAGAAGTTGTGCCACAGGGCCTCTTGTGTCCTGATGACTGGCTGTAGAGACCTTGCCAGGTGAGAAGAGAAGGTACTTGTGACGCACTGAAAGGTGGCGGCTTTATCTTGGTATTTGAGTTCTTCACTTTGCAGGGCGGGAAGAGAGGGCACAGTTAGGAAGTTATCCAGGGAGGCAGCTGCAGAGCAATTTACCTGCCAACCACTGGGCCGTGGACTGGAGCCCAGTGCCTGTGGTGAGCCTGGGATCCTCTACCAAGCTCTAAAGACAGGCCTCTGAAATTGTCCATCACTGATGTGGGTACCTAGGTGAGGGGAGACGGTCTAGAAGATTCAAAGGACTGGGATGTGAGATCTCAGCCCAAGCGTGGGAGCCCTGAGGACTCCTAGTTAATCCTGAGGGGTCCCCTGTTGTTGGATTCTTTACACACATCCTGAAAGGGACAGACTTCCCTATGTGACCTGACTGGAGGGCTGAGGCAGTGGAAGGGCAGACCACCCCCAGACGGTAAGAAAAGACAACCATCCATACCCCTGCCTGACCACTAGACCACTTCACAGTTACCTGTACCAAATCTGCAGCATGACATTCCCCATTAACACTGTTTGGCTTGTGTTCCACTGTTCCATTTAAACATTTGCACCCTTTCCCCTCAACCTCTCCTCTCTTTGTAGTACAGGTTTACAAGGCATAAACATGGATGTATGGGTATTTATGGGGCATGATTTTCTGCCGCTTTTCTGGCCTACACTTGTGTTTGTCCAAGTGCAATACATCAGTGGCTGGGCATCAGTTGTTGTGGAATTGGGGCAAATTCACAATACATAAAGCCATATGTAAATATATAGATATAAGGGAACAGAGTTCCCAAAGAGCTCAGTACGCAACAGCTCCCATTGTTCAATGAGCAGGGAATACTCCATTGTTTGCAGTGGAAGAGTTCTGGCTGCTGAGCCTTTTTGAAGAAAACTTTCATTTAGGTAACTAACTTGGAGCTGAAATCTTGAAAATCTAGCCCATGCTCTCCAAGTACATTTTGCTGACTGTATTCCTTTCAGTGACTAACATTTCTTTTGTTGTTTAAGCTCACTCCTTTGGATTTTATATTCACATTCACATATATTCACATTTTATACTCCATTCCATAAAAAGCAAGCCATATATCAATTTCTAAGTACATTGAGTTATTCTGAAAATGATTACGGCATTAGTATCTCTAAAATATCCTGTGACTATACAAATAAAGGACATGAGTGTAAAAAGGGAAGGCAAGAGAAGCCAACAGAAGAGAGCCAGATATTATTGTGATTAGTTTCTTTGTATTATTCATTTAGGTTTATAATCATTCTTCAGGAGTACATTTTCATGGGCTGCAGAATTATAATTGCCCTTGTTTTTCCATAGCATAAACACATTACAAATAAACAAAGGGTATGGGTGCCTTTTAAGCTCCTCTTCCATTTCATTGTGGGAGGGGATTTGTATAATAGTACATCAGCCTTCTTGCATGGTTAGGGTTTGAAATAATAGAACATTTTCCCCAGGATGCAGTTGTACAATGAGGTTACTATTATAAGGGCAGCCTTCTATTAGCTCGGTGGTTCTCCACCAGGGGTACATGTACACGGAGGGGTACACAGAGGTATTCCAAGGGATATATCAACTCATCCAGATATTTGCCTAGTTTTACAACAGGCTACATTAAATGTTCTAATGAAGTCAGTACAAATTAAAATGTCATACTGTGATGCTCTGTATCTCGGGGGAACACACAGCAACCCCATTTTCATCCTTGTAAAATGATTGTGTGGTATCCATTGCAAAGTTTTTCATCTTGGGTGTCTTCAGAAGGTTCATGATGTACTGAGCATTGCTGTTATGGTAACGTTATAGTAATCGAGGTTATAGTAATGTTATAGTAACGTTGAGGGGAAGGGATGGCTCAGTGGTTTGAGCATTGGCCTGCTAAACCCAGAGTTGTGAGTTCAATCCTTGAGGGGGCCATTTGGGATCTGGGGCAAAAATTGGGGATTGGTCCCACTTTGAGCAGGGGGTTGGACTAGATGATTTCCTGAGGTTCCTTCCAACCCTGGTATTCTATGATTCTATAGGTTGTAATTTCATGTATATAGTTATGATGTTGAAAATGGGTCCTCATGCCTTAAAGCAAGCCCAGCCAAAAACTACAAGAGCAGAGGGGCAGTTCACACCTCATCAGGGCATGTATGGGAGAAACTCAGCCCAGCCTCATAGGAACAAAGGACACTGGCCTAGGAACCAACAAAGGATCTCTTGGACTCTCAAGTGAGTCACCCCCCTACCTTTGGTTAGTTTGGGACTACGATGAGGTAATGCTCACTTGACTCTGAAGTGGGGGGGAGGGGAAGCCAAGAGGGAAGAAAGAACATGATAAAAAGGAGAGAAGTTTGCCATACTCTTCCTCTCTCTTCCACCTCCATTTAGAGACATCACCACCAAGCGAATGAAGTGCTGATCAAAGGGGAGAGCCTGGTTGATTAATATCTTCATTAATGATCTGGAGGATGGTGTGGATTGCACCCTCAGCAAGTCTGCAGATGACACTATACTGGGAAGAGCGGTAGATACGCTGGAGGGTAGGGATAGGGTACAGAGGGAAGCAGACAAATGAGAGGATTGGGCCAAAAGAAATCTGATGAGGTTCAACAAGGACAAGTGCAGAGTCCTGCACTTAGAACGGAAGAATCCCATGCACCGCTACAGACTGGGGACCGAGTCGCTAGGCAACAGTTCTGCAGAAAAGGAGCTCGGGGTTACAGTGGACAAGAAGCTGGATATGAGTCAACAGTGTGCCCTTCTTGCCAAGAAGGCTAACGGCATTTTGGGCTGTATAAGTAGGAGCATTGCCAGCAGATCGAGGGACGTGATCATTCCCCTCTATTCAGCATTGGTGAGGCCTCATCTGGAGTACTGTGTCCAGTTTTGGTCCCCACACTACAAGAAGGAGGTGGAAAAATTGGAAAGAGTCTGGGGAAGGCAACAAAAATGCTTAGGGGGGTGGAGCACATGATTTATGAGGAGAGGCTGAGGGAACTGGGATTGTTTAGTCTACGGAAGAGAAGAATGAGGGGGGATTTGATAGTTGCTTTCAACTACCTGAAAGGGGGGTTCCAAAGAGGATGGATCTAGACTGTTCTCAGTGGTAGCAGGTGACAGAACGAGGAGTAATGGTCTCAAGTTGCAGTGTGGGGAGGTTTAGGTTGGATATTAGGAAAAACTTTTTCACTAGGAGGATGGTGAAGCACTGGAATGTGTTACCTAGGAAGGTGGTGGAATCTCCTTCCTTAGAGGTTTTTAAAGTCACTCTTGACAAAGCCCTGGCTGGGATGATTTAGTTGGGGATTGGTCCTGCTTTGAGCAGGGGGTTGGACTAGATGACCTCCTGAAGTCCCTTCCAACCTTGATATTCTATAATTCTGTGAAAGGCAACCAGTCAGCCTGTGGTGAGAAGCATCTGACTTTGTAAGGGCACTGAAAGTGTTAAGATCAGCTTAGAATGTGTTTTGCTTTTATTTCATTTGATCAAATCTGACTTATGCTTTGACTTATAATCACTTAAAATATATTTTTGTAGTTAATAAATATGTTTGTTTGTTCTACCTGATGCAATGCATTTGGTTTGAAGCATGTCAAAGACTCCTCTTCAGATAACAAGCCTGGTACATATCAATCGCTTTGTTAAATTGACAAACTTGTATAAGCTTGCGGTGTCCAGCGGTCATAACTGGACACTGCAAGACGGAGGTTCCTAGGTTGTGTCTGAGACCAGAGATATTGGTTAGTGTCATTTGATTCCACAATCCAAGGAGCAGCTTACATGCCAGAGGCTGTGCATGAACAGCCCAGGAGTGGGGGTTCTCACAGCAGAGCAGGCTGGCTGCTCCCAGAGTCAAGGATTGGAGTGACCTAGCAGATCACTGGTCCAGGTCACACCAGAGGGGAATGTCACACATACAGACAATGACTTGTTTATACTGGTCTATATACTATACACTGAAATGTAAATACAATATTTACATTTGTGTTGATTTTATAATTATACGGTAAAAATGAGAAAATAAGAAATTTGTCAGTAATAGTGTGCTGTGACACTTCTGTATTTTTACATCTGATTTTGTAAGTACTTAATATTTAAGTAAGGTGAAACTTGGGGGTTCACAGGACAAATCAGACACCTGAAAGGGGTACAGTAGTCTGGAAAGAAGTCCAGATGTGACACACTGGGAAAGGATAGACAAGTTACCATAGAGGAAAGGGTTTGGGTATGGAAAAGAGGACTAGCAACCTCAGTCTATAGCAAAAATAAAATATTAAGATACTACTTCACCAGTAACATACACCAGTCAGGTTAAAAATATAGGGAGCTTAAATGGGGATAAGTGTTGGAGAAATTGTGCTCAAAGAGGAGATTTTATGCATATATGGTGAACATATCCTGTTGCTAAAGTACTGGAATGCAATTTATAAGCAAATATCACAAATGGTTGGATATTTATTACCAAATGATCCTTTGGTAATCCTGGGGCTTTCTAGCAGAAATGGTCACCCAAAAGGAAATGAAGAATTAATCTTTCATTTGCTAGTAGCTGCTTAGCTACTGACATCCTCCCACTCGGAAATGAAAAAACAATCCAGCTTTAGAGGAATGGTTTTAAAAACTGGGAGGATCTTATGGAAAAAAGAACATACCAATTATGCACCCAGCAAAATAGACAGAGCAGTTAGATCCTTAAATACTTGTTTTTATTCAATATTCCCAAAAAGTACATTCTCCTGAGCACACCTGTCCAAGTTTTTGGAATTCTAACACTTGATTTACATGCCTGGTCTGTTAAATGTGTAATCAGAGATTTCACTCAGTTTAGTAAAATCACTAAAAACAGCTTGTCATAGGTGTAATGATGCTTACTCTGTAACAGTCTATTAAACAGAGATCTGATGAGCATATTCCTGTATGTCTCTTTAAACAAAAACTCAGTCATAATTGTTTTGTTTCTGACATTTACTTGGCTTGGATTTGTGAACCTCTTGATACATCCTAAATGGGGCCAGGGGTTGGGGAAAGGTTCCCAGGCACTTTAAGTCCTTGTTTTCATTTGATTGTTATAACTTTGCCCATTTGGGTTGGATTTTACATGCCACCGGTCTGCATATCTGAACCTGAATTATTTTGGAAAACTTCAGCCAAATGGTACAGGATAGCCATTTCTGAGAGCAAATCTAAGGGGAAATACATTGTTTTGCCCATGTTAAAAACTATGGCAGCCTTTTCTTTGGACAACTCTAATACACATATGCTTTACAATAAGGTCATGAAATGTGGCGGGGGGGAGTGTCTGTCAGGCATGTGCCTATTATCTTTGTCAAAATGGTGCCACATTTGGGCAAGGAGGCTAGGATTGTGAGCCGGGGAGGGGAGACTGGGAGCTAGTGAAGGAAATGGTGTGAGGGCCTGGGAGCCAACTGGACGGGGGAACAGTAGAGATGGATGAGGATCTGGGGTAAAGAAGAGACTACAATCGGCTGGACAAGGTGACTGGTACTAAGATCTACTGGGCAGGGGGTGAGGGGAGACAGATCTAATAAGGTGCTGGGGTTTAGGGAGAGAACTGGAACCAGCTCGGTAAATAGATTGGGAAACGGAGCCAGGAGTTGGGGGTTGGTGGTGGGATGAGAGTATGAGATTGGATGAGGGGCCTTGAGGGAGGGAGACAGAGACAGGAGATGCAGATTGCACAAGGAGCCAAATGAGGCAGAGGTCGTGTGTGTGGGAAGTATAGGATGATATAATTAAAGACTGTATCATAAAATACATACACACAAAGAGGCAAAATAACATTGGGCAACCTTCATTTAGACACTTCCTAAGTTTTGAGTGCTTAACTTTGAAAACTTAATAATTGGATAGTGTTTATCACAAATAAAATTCACAGTATTGTATTCAGTCCCTAACTTTCCTCTGCACTTTTCCATCCTCTTCCTCAAAGTGCACTGAGGAACTACTAGTGTGTGGCACCAGCATCCAGAGAAACACTTAGTTCATGGTGCACCAGTGTGGGGTAGTTCGAAACCCCAGCTTGCCATGCACTAAGTGGCCGGTAGACAAGCCCACAGTGACGCTAGATTCTGTATACCACCACTCTCTGAAGACTGTGGATACCAAAGGGACTACATGTGCAGTGAGGTGCTCCCTGGCAGGAGTACATGGATCAGAACATGGTCCTGAGGAGCAAATACAGCCCACAGACACAGACAACCCCTGGCAGCAGAAATAATGAGGTTCTGCTTGTCCAGGGGAAGGGGATACTGTATTCAGGTGTGCATGGTCCTGCTCTAGAGGAGGCAGGCTTACTGCCCAGCAATGAGAAAGCAATGGGCAGAGTTCATGATGTACCATGGTGGGATTGCTTGTCCTTCCTCCCCATGAAGAGTATGCACTAGGGACATGCAGGACTGCATCTCTCTGACTTTCTATACCTTGGGGAGAGTGTCCTGTAACCTCCATATTCCTCATTTTTATATAACCATGTTCTTCTGTATAAAGCATGCCTTGAAAGGTATCAGGGGAAAGGGTATGATCTGCTGAAAGTCATTTCTCTATCCATAGATGTATAGCATTAATGCATACGAAGTTATGAGAATTGTGTTGTATGATTGTCAATAAAACATGCTGTAAGTTGGAGAATCAGCCAGATATTAGCTCCCCAGAGGCAACAGCAAGGAAAGTAACCAATGCCCGAGCTAGGTGTCAAACAACCATCAACAGCCATTGTCCAGCAAGGGAGCTACAATTCAGTGACTCACCTGCATGAGGCCACACCAGGGGAATTGCTCAACCTTGCCTAGAGACTCAGCAATGCCCCTCCAGACATGCCTGGACTTGTATTCTCCAAGCACTTGGGACTGAGAGTATAAAACAAGACACAGGGGCCCCATGCTGGGCCTTTCTCCTCCCCTCACCTATGCTGCAAGCAATCGAGACACTCAGAAGAAGACTGAAGACTCCAACAGCAGAGGCTGGCCTAGGTTTCAAGAGTGAAATTTGTATATTGAGGACTGCAATACCAGGTGGGGTGAGAAAAACTGATTAATCTAGATGTTCCCCAGTGTAATAGGGTAGAGAGTTTAGATTGCATGCTTATATTTTATTTTGGTAACTAACTCTGACTTTTTGCCTAACACTTAGAATCTATCTCTTGTAGTTGATAACTTTGTTTAATTGTTTATCTTTATCAGTGAGTTTGTATGAAGTGTGTGGCAAAACTGCTCAGGTTTGCAAAGTCTGGTTGTAACGGGGCGGGACTCACCACCACAGCACCTCCTACTGGCCATCCTGAGAATTAGTTCTCATTTCACCGGAGCACCTCCGTCTAGTGGTGTCTTGCCTGTCATCACACTCGCCTCCTCTAAGACCCATGTCGCTCCCCAGACCGTGGTGTACTCTTCTGGGCACAGCCGCACTTTGTTTTCTCCCCACTTCCAGAGGAGCCAGCTGTCTCTAGTCCATCTACTTGCCACCGTGGCCTAGTGCATCCTTTGTTCTAGCCCCTCACCACAAAGGGTAAACTGCAGTCCAAATACTGGCCACCCCCT
This sequence comes from Dermochelys coriacea, assembly GCF_009764565.3. NCBI lineage: Eukaryota > Metazoa > Chordata > Testudines > Dermochelyidae > Dermochelys > Dermochelys coriacea. The sequence goes on along the minus strand of NC_050071.1, from coordinate 7,104,424 downwards.
CTGTGGCAAGTGGGGGGAAAGGATGGGGGGCATAGCTGGCGGCCACATGCTGCTACTCCTCCAACTCCCACAGCTCTATTTCCCAGGGCCACTTGCCCATAGTCCTAACCCTCTTCCCAGCTCTTTGTATCAGGGGCTTCAGTCTGGCAGTCCTCAGGCTGGAGCTCCCTATTGCTCCCCTGACTTTGCCCAGCACTGCTCTATCTAAGGATTCCTCCAAGGCAGCCAGTCCTTTTCCTTTGCACTCCAAGGATAGACTGTCCTTGCTTTGTTGAGCAGCCCTTCTTATATGGCCCTCCCTGGCCCTGATTGGCTGCTCCAACAAGCCTTCTCCTGATTGGCTCTCTACAAGCCCTCCTCCCATTGGTTGGGTTTTGCCCTACCTTCCTGTGGGCTACTTTAACCCTCCATCTACCTGTGTGGGGCAGCTGCCCTACCACATTAGTATATATCCATTTTCCATTGATGAAGTGGTGAACCAATTAATACATTTGCACTGCCCATCTTGAGCAGTGCAAGATGGTATATTCCTGAGGTTTAGTGCTGGGAGCTGAGGTGGGTTTGGCTGGTGCCTTTCCCTGTGTGATTCATGAGTGGTTCTGGGAGCATTCATGCAATATAGCTGAGTGTGGGGCTCCACATGCAGTTGTGCTAAGTGCTAACAACACCTGGAGGGGTAGCTCCTGGTCACTAACAAGGCATTGTGAGAGACAGCCCAGGCTGGAGAGAGTTAAGGGGGCACAGCAGTCCCACGATTCCAGGCTGCACCCCGGGGAGCCCATCACACAGCCATAGGGCTAAAGCAGCTTCTACTCTTAAGTCTGGAAAAAAGCACTACTTTCTGGTTCCCCAGTGATGGTGCTGAGAGTGCAGCCTTCTCAGGCTGTGTGCGGACTTCCTGAAGTTACCAGTAGGCCCTATAGCTATCCTGGTTGGAAGTTTTCTAGCCGAGTGCTCCTCCAAAAAGATCTAGTGGGGCTTGATCCTATGTCCAGGGGAGTCAATGGGAGTCTTCCCATGAAGCCAGATAACTCTGGTAGAGGAGAAAAACAGTCTCCCATGTTTTCTTTACACAGGGATGTACTGATTGCTGCTCATTTTCCCTGTTTTTTAACCGCTAACTCAGATCAGGATATCTGAAAGAGCCTAGCGAGCCTGTTGCCCTCAGATCTCTTGTCCTGAGTCTCTCCAACTGGTTTAGTCTGTCTCGTGCCACCAATAGCCCGAATGTGGCAGTGAAGGTCCCTCCACAGAAAGGTTTACCCAAATCATTATAGAGAGTTTTCCATTTACCAAAAACTGCACTGGATTCCTGTGAAGAATGCATTTTGACATGCAAAAAAATTCCATTAAAATCACAGAAGAGTGCGGGAGAGGGGAGAATGGGTCCATTTCAAATCTTGTGAATCAAAAGTAACTTTGAAAGTTGTCCCCATAGCCTTTCCCCTGTTCTGGCCCACTCTGCTGGGGAGGACTGCAGGAGGCCTGGAAGTGACCCCAGTCCTTGAGAGTGGAGCTCAGCTCTGCTGCTTCACACCCTGCAGCTGGACTGTGAGGGAGGCTCCATCCTCCAGCCGGCACACAGGCCCCCTGTGCAAACTTTGTTTTCCGGGGCTCACTGCCTGTGAATAGGAAGCTTGCTGTCTCATGCTGATCTGCAGCAATTGGGCCAAATTCTGAGCCACCTTCTTTGTCTGGGAACCAGGAAATTATGCAAGGGATAGGGTGGAAGCTGCACTGCGCGGTGGATACCCCTGGGAGTCACTGTGCCTCAGACACTCTTCCAAGGCACAGATCTTTCCTTCCGCTACACTTTTCCATATGGAGTGAGTCACTGCAGCCTCTGGCTGGGTGCAGGTGGAGAGCTGTTCTGGAATTCTGCACATGAAAAGTTGTTTGTTTTTTTCAAAAGAAAATTGAAACTTGCACGGAGCTCAGCTAGTTTGCACCAACTAAGAATCTGGCCCATTGCTTTCACCTTTGCCTTTACTTCAGGGCAATATGTATGCAATATCCTCAGCACACTTTAGCTTTATAGACTTGATCAGCTCCCCTTGGACTAGCGATCAGTTTGCGAATATATGAGGTTCTGTTTAACAGATCTCAGGGAATACCCAGCTGCTCTGACTCAGGTTCCACTCCCATTGTATCACTTTTTACCTTTATATTCACTGAAACTTTACGTTTTTTTTTAAAATGGTGAAAATTAAGGCACAAGCAAAGTGCCTGTTTCTCCATTTCTGATCACTACGTACTACAGATTTCTTTTATGACACAGGATAAAACCAACTAGTTTGCACTGAAGATTTGTAGCATCCTACAGTAAAACTGCATACACCGCAGAAAAATTCTTGGCTAGGTTATATTTCAGACTGAAGTTTAAATGTATTTGATTCAGAATACAAAGTCTTCAGACTACTGTAGTGAGTTGCTTCTTGCTACAGTATATTTGTTAGCGTGCAGTGGTTGGGACATTTGGCTCACTGTGGTTGTGCAAAGGGGTAGTAATACTGTCTGGAACAGCCAGCTGAGGACTTCCAAGGCTCAGGGGAAGCCCAGAATGACACAGAGCTAGTCAAATGTCACCTCTCACAGCTTCCAGTGTATGAGGCGTGCCAGGGTGTGGCTGCAGTGTTGGCATTCCCCAGCTGATGCAACAAGCTCTTGAAGAACATTGCAGCCAGGTGTAATATGCAGCAGTGTCATTCACTGAAGGGAGCCTGGGTGGGCCTGAGGAATCTTCTTGCATATTTTAAGTGAGGCTCTGTCAAAAACTACACTGAGCTGGGCAATGAGTAGCCTTTCCAGAAATATAATCAACTGACTCTAGTTCCATCAGCAGACTGTTCTCATTCTGCTCATCTCCATTCACACAACCATTCCATGTTGTTTCCTACATGGGATCTTATATTCCCTTCAGATACTGGTACCTCAAAGGTTCCCATATCAGCAGATGGTCCCTATCCATCCACTCACTGTCTTCTGATGCAGTAGCACTGCTTACTTGCTACTGTAGTTTCACTGATGTGATTATTTGAGACCTAGTATCATTATCCTAGTAAAGATCATCAGAACCTGTGCATATTCTCAACCCTGGTCACTTCTTCATTCATTTACATCAACACTCTGCTGAGCTGTACTTGGTTACCAACCCCTGAAGCCTATATATGTGAAATAATCTGTTTTTTGGAGGGTTTTTGGTCTTCAGTCTGCTGAGACCATACAAGCAGCACAAAAATGAGCCATTGAGAAGGAAGTTCCTCTTTTTTTTTATTGGTTAGCTTTCTGACCCTTAAAGAGCCAGAATCCCATGGCCATGCCAATGCAGAGGTCAACACATAAACAGTGTTTGAAATACAGTATACTGGTGACATTGTTTTCCTCTGTTCAACACTCTGCCCTGTTCTGGGTGTTCCACAAGAACATGAGAATGGCCATGCTGGATTAGATCAATGGTCCATCTAGCCCAGCTTGTATCCTGCTTGAATACTGAGCTATATTTTCAAGTGTTCATGAACTCATGACGGGTGTGATGCTGGCAGGCCAGGTGCCAAGTATGACTCCATGTTTAGGTTCTTATGGTGCCTGAGGAGTTTACACTTGATGATTGGTTGGTGAATCATCTATGTATAGATCTCACAGCCAATTTGGAGTTTGTGCCCTGGTTCCTAACAGTCTGCCCTGTTGGTTGGAACTCACACTCTTGAGTCACGGCAGACAGAATTACAATGGGCTCTGGTGAAAATTTGGCCTCTATTTAGGTATCTAAATGGGAAATGCCAGCTGTTGAGGAGTTTTGAAAATGTGATCCATTTTTTCCACTTCTAAGGCACCCCTAGTCACCTCTCTCCCCTCCTCATTGCCCATAGAACTGGTAAAAAAAAAAAGGCCAATTATTTTTGCCAGACAACTTAAAATTTCAATCTAAAAATACATGAAAAGTTCTGAGGGGAGGGGTGATGATATGAATAAAATAAAGAATCATTCCATTTTGAAAACGTTTTTTGGTAAAAGTGAGTTTTGGTTTTCATTTTTTTGTAAAAAAATAAATACAATCAAACTTTTTTTCCATGTGGGGAAAAAGACTTTTTTCTTTTAATATTGACAATGCCTCACCCTCAATCCTCATCAAAAAGTGATCATCTTTACTTGTCCCCTCATTCCTGCAGGAGAAGCACATTAATAAAGTAAAATGTCATGCCCTGAAGCAAAGCCCATCACTTATTGAAGCCTTTTCCTCTTCTCCATTTCCTTCCTCTTGTCTGTCTCTCATTTCTCTGTTTCATTCTTATGTCCACACCACTTTCACCCCCCATCCCTCTTTCTGTTTTTTCTCTCTCCCTATGTCTTCTCCCCTCCTTGTCCCCTGGCTAGAATCATAGAATATCAGGGTTGGAAGGGACCTCAGGAGGTCATCTAGTCCAACTCCCTGCTCAAAGCAGGACCAACACCAAATAAATCATTCCAGCCAGGGCTTTGTCAAGTCTGACTTTAAAAAACCTCTAAGGAAGGAGATTCCACCACCTCCCTAGGTAACCCATTCTAGTGCTTCACCACCCTCCTAGTGAACATTTTTTTCCTAATATCCAACCTAAACCTCCCCCACTCTAACTTGAGACCACTACTCCTTGTTCTGTCATCTGGTACCACTGAGAACAGTCTAGATCCATCCTCTAATCCATGTCTCACTCAACTCTTTCTCTGATCTCTGGCCAAAGCTATCCCAAACTCTTTTCCTGGACTCATCACCCCCAATTTCTATGGTCCCACTTTCCATACTTCCTTTCCATCACCCCTTAGCTCACCGTATCTCTTCCCTCACTTCTCAATCCTACCATCTTTCTTTCACAGTTAACTATTTTCTACCCTTCTGTCTCTGCAGCCTTCCAACCCCTGCATATGATGGGGGAGAAATGAGAGTCTAATGATCACCCTTCAGTGTGCCTATTCCATCTGAGCATTATGCTTTGACTGCCACTTGTTCCAGAGTGGGTGTCTTCTGTGAATGCTCTCTGGCTTCTGGGCATGGGGTGTTATTGCAGGTTATTGGACCTACCTGCTATAAGAATCTTTGCTTTGGCTCTAATATTCACTCAATTTAAATAATTATCTGAAAAGAGAAGCCCTTTATTTCTCTCTAGGGGCAGATGTCTGCCCTCCCCATTTGCAGATGCCATTTCCTCCTGCAGTTCGGTACCCTTGTAATGAGTTGCACAGGCAAATGCAAGGACCTGCATTTCTAACTACAGCATTTGCCCCGACAATCGGAGGCCAGGAATCAGTTATACACCCACAATTCAACTGCAGTTGCACTTGCAACAGCACACATTGGTGCCCCTTTCTGAAAATGCTGCTCTGATTCTTAATTACTTTGCTATTCCTAATAGAAATAAACTCCCGATCAAGTATGCTAGCACTTCCCTGGCTAAGTTAACAGCTCTAGGCTCTGCCTCAGGGCCTCTCTCACTAGCAGCTAGTCATTAACTACAAGGAAATGCCATCCCCAATTTGTTGTTATTGTTTAAAGCCTGCGTAGAATACAAGTTATTTCTCTAGTCACACAGTTAAATATGGAGAGCTCTTTCGTTCATACTCCCTCCTGGTTACACAGGGCCAGATTTGTAAAGGTATTTAGGTTCCGAAGATGCATATAGGGGCACTTACTGAGGTTTCAAAAGGTGTTAGGGCCCAGATCCTCAAAGCCATTTTGATTCTTAACTGCCACTGAAATGAAGGGTAAATAGGTGGGAGGTAGGCATCAAAATACCTTTGGGTCTGGGCATGGACACTTTTGAAAATCCCACATGACACCTCTCAATGCCTTTAGATGACTAAGTATCTAGGCCTCAGATCTCAATCCTGCAAGATGCTGAGCACTCTGATCATGATCCAGCCAAGCACTTACGTACATGCTTACCTCAAAGCACATGAGTAATCCCCACTGACCTCCAGAGCCAGGGTTTGGCCCCAATCAGCTATTATGCATAGCTTCCACCAACACTCCTTGATCCCCCCCCACCCCTTGATTTTAAAAAAATATAAAAACCAGAAATGATTGTTGAGAAGATGATGGTGATGTAAAGTTCTGAACAACACAAGAGTGTAAAACCAGTGTGCAAAGTGCTTTTGAAGTTAGTCAAAGCTCAGTTCTAGAAAGGCAAGCTACTGAAAATGAACTGACTGGGCACGTCCCTAGACATCTGTGAATGGCCAGACACTTCTGAGCGTCACCTTGCAGGGTGAGTGGGCAAAGGCAGCCCTTGAGAACAGCTAGGGGAGTGTTTTTCAGGGGCCTCAGTGGCAGCTGGAAGCAAGGAGGGTACAGAGGTTAATGATCCTTATGGGATCCTGAAAGTATCCAGAACATTGTGTTCCAGTCATGGGGTATAGTGGCCCTTTAAGGAAAGAGGAATGGGGGGTCCAGTCTACCCTGTTCCAAGTAGCTCCTCACTGTACAAAAACCCTGCAGACATCAAGGGCAGACATGGAGAGTGAGCAAGTGGCCTCTGGGTAAAATGCAGTCTTGGTGAGAAGAGATGACTTCCTCTTTAAGGGCCTGTGGCCAGGAACCTTGTAGTGAAAGGTGGAACAATTCTCCTCATGCGCCCAGTCAGTGCCCTGACCAATTAGAACAAAACCCCAGGGGCAGAGCCGCATATAAGGCTCCCTGTAGTGAGTAGGAAGAGACAGCTCTGCTATAAACCTGCCTTCTCCCTGGCTGAGAACGGGGGACCCAGGTTCTCTTCCCTGGCTGTGGGAGAGAAGTGAGAGCTCACTCCACCCAGAAGGGAGCCTGCGAGGAAAGACTTTAGGGACCAAGTTTAAAGTAATGCTTGATATTGAAAGACTTCAGCAGGTGGGGCTAGGGCCCGGAAACTTAGAGCGATGAAGGGGCTAAGCCCACTGCAGACCCGTCGATCACGGAAACAGTGACCAAGATGTGACTCATTCATGTATCCCCATTGGATTGCGTTAAATCACTAATACCTGGGTACATTGTGGCCTCCTATGGCTTAAAATGGTGATTTAGACTTTCAGCCCTGCTCCACACCCAGGCAGCACAAACTGATCTCATCTTCCCAGCAGATGGCTCGCTCCAGTGTCACCCCTTCCTGTGGTTCCTGGTGTAGGGGGTGTGGCTGCAGCTCTCCCCAGCTGTTGGATGGACCCATTGTCAACGGGTCAAAGCTAGAGCCATTTTGGGCAGGATGGAGGTGCACAGAGAACCAGAGAGATGTAATTCAGTGGAGGTGCTTGTTTCCTGTAGCAAAGGATTTGGTCCAGTGCCTACCAACCAGTGGTATTTACCTTTATCACAATGCTTATGATGTTCCTTGTATTCACAGTAGGAAATGCTGCAGTAGATTGAACCTTCCTGGTTAGCAATGTTCCCTGAGCACCCCTGGGTGATACTCTCGCTTCCTGACTGTATCTGGCAATTTAAACCCTGACATTGTTACTCAGTCCAAACTTGCGTTGCCCTGAGATATGTAGTATTCTTAAAAAGGAAGGGCGTGGGAAGCACATTCCTCTCCATAAATCCAGCCTGCAAGATCCCAGGGAGACATTATGAATGTAGACTGTAGCAAATTGTTTCCAATAATTCACCTCTAATATGACTTATTGTTAACAGCTGAGGAGTTATCCTAATGCCATCTGTAATATGAGCGCTGTAGATCTACATCTCTTAATTCCCAAAAGTTTTTTTATGATTGTGTTTGCATTCAAAGCTGAAAGAAGGACACGTCCTTCCTTTTCTTTTCTTTGTTTCTCTTCCAAAATGTGAAAACACAGGGGACATAATGTGAGCATTTATCTCCCCCTATGTAAGCACACACTCCGTTCTTTCACTAAATAGCTAGCATTATAGCAATCAAACATCTGGCTCAATTGTATTTTCCCCTTTTAAAAGAGATTATTAAAAGCATATATTATTACTCATTGCCAATTTTTTCTTGTCTTGTTCTCTTCCTTCCAAGGGGCCAAGATCCCCCCTCTTTGTATTCATAAAAGGCTTTCTTGGTTTGACAACTTTGCTGAAGGCAATGATGCTACTTGTGTAGTGGGATAGGAAGAATATAACAGCAAAAAGTAACATACTGGGCAACATTGAAGATCCAACTCTTAAACACAGTCAGTTTGATGTATAGCAAGAGCATATGGGTATATGGCTTGGGGGTCAAATGGGACCTATGGCTCATGACTACCTTAACTTTGGTAACATCCAATCAACTGCAGATGAGGCTAAACAAGACTTTTGCTCTATGAAAACATCAAGGAGGACACATTTGAGAGGGCACTGATGTCAATGGGAATACTCATGTGATTTAAGCATGAGCTTAAATGCTTTGCAACATGAAGGCCTATGGACCAATCATGAGTTGAGGCTGCTCCATATTTCTAAAGATCAGGCCCTAGTTCTTAATTTTTAAGGAACTGTATGTTTTTATATAAACCTTGGAATGGCTCTCTGGCATCTGGCAACATCTCCTTGGAGATGGACAGCCTGAGTATTCCTGATGCATGATCTCTACAGGCCTATCTGCAATGGGAAATGCACCCAGCACAACTGATTCTATCTAACACAATTGGAAAGTGCACCCACAACAGGAGACCTAGTGGTGCAGGAGGATATAAGGTCCACAGAGGAGAGTAGCAATGGCATACTGTAAGATGGTTCCCAGCTTTGTGGCACTTCTGGCCACAACTGTTTTACCCAAGAAACATCTTTTTCACTAGTAGCAGGAAGGGGATGGACCCCTAGAATCAGGTTAGAGGCCAAGCTAGACAAGTTTTCAATAAAATTTTCCAGTACTCAGTAGTTGAACTCAAAGAGAAACCGTAGGCTACAAATGTTGGTGGGTTTTTTTTGTTTTTGTTTTTTTCCTAATGACATGTATCATGAAATAGCTGACAGTCCCACTGACCAGCCTCACATCGCTGTAACTCTGAGAAGTTGACCAATAATAAAATCACAAGTAAGTACTGCTTACAAATGCTTATGCTGGATCATCCAGAGGGCTCCACCTTCACCAGGGCTCTCTGCACCTCATCTCTGTTTTGGCCCATAATCCCTGTACATGGATAAACTTTACTGTTCTCTACTGAATGGGAACCATGTAACATATTGCATGCCGTAAAAGCTACTGCATCCTGTATATTATACAAAGGCTTTCACCATGTACGTGTAATGTCCTGAATCTTTCCACCCATCTTTCCCTCTGGGTGTTTATAGTGTGCCAATACCATGACATCTGAATATCAATGTGACCCTGGATGGGTTGCCGACAGAGAGCAAACCCCAGATCTCTGGATCTGTAAGTGTGAGCCTCTAATGCCAGGGATAAAAGAACAGATCCATGAGGACAAAGGCAGTAGAAGATTGATAAACCACTATCCATAGCTGTAGCTCACGAAAGCTTATGCTCAAATAAATTTGTTAGTCTCTAAAGTGCCACAAGTCCTCCTTTTCTTTTTATCCATAGTCTAACACTCAACGGGGACAAGGCACCACACTGTTGTTGCTGGGATGTTGTTTTTATTCAGGTAAGTAGCAGCTCCTATGCAGGTCAGCATGTACCAATGCAGCTGAAGTCCTGATATCTGTAAGCATATGACGTGGCCACCCTGGCCATGGTATTTGTGACCTACCTTGGTGTGTACAATGCAGAAAATGGAGGATGCTGCAAAAGGGACACTTGCAGAGGTCTTAAGAATGTTGCCAGCTACCACACCACCACAGAGCAATAGGTCACAGTGTCTTCATGAAGGTGACAATGTAGCATTAAAATCATCCAATAATTTTCCTTGTTGCAGATGAGGCATGAGACCCTAGCAAGCAGGCATGTACAGGTACATTTTCTGAAACAACATATTTTCATCCCAGATAAACACCTGCACCCTCATTTGCTATTTTGAGGATTCCATTTGAGATGTCTTTTCTCAGCCACATTCCCCAGCAAGCCGCTTTGCCAGGGGCAAATATATGTATCTACTGTACATTGACACTTTTTTCAGGACATGTGCTGCAGGAACAAACACAGCTGTTAGCCTGTTGTTGGGTCCTCACCACCCAATATATAGATGTTAAAATCCAATGTGCAGTCCAGATGAGTTAAGGCTATTCTGGGAATCTTAACTTTTCTGTTGCCTAAATTTTGCATGATTAAAATTGTAACCATAAAGTCACATTAACTTAGATTTTTAATTAATCTGTTACACTTCAGACTCTACTGATTTCACCAAATAGGAATATTTTATCACACATTCTTAGTGCTACTGTGAGCAATTTAAGTTCCCGACTTATAAACAGCAGAAAGGACAGTTGGGACCTAATATTGGCTGAACTTTTTAAGAAGAAGCCAGCCTGGTGAAAATGTTTTCCGAGTAATTCTGCCAAATTAAGTATTATAGTAATAGTACCATGATGGGCACATAAAATGCCATCTGCCCAATTAAAACGCTTAGAAAGGTGTTAATGGGGCAAGTGACTTTTAAAGCAAAAATTCTGATTGGAAAAGAAATTAAACCTTTTCTGCTACAGACACAGGATTGGCAGGCTGATGCAGTCTTGTGAATGCTGGAGAATACATTCTTAATAGTGCAGTGTTCATAGCTTCCCTTCTCCCCCTATTACTTTGTTGGGTCTGTTTTACAGTGCAATGTTCTGGGTGGAAGTCCATGTTACACAGCATTTCATCTCTCTGGCCTCAATTCAAGAAAGCATTTTAATACATGCTTAGCTTTAAGCATACGCTTAGATCCCTTTTGGAAGTCAGTGGGTCTTAAGCAAGAGTTTAAAGATGAGAAGTGTTTTCCTGAATTGGAGTCTTTTTGCTGTCTTTCTCCTCCCGCCTGTTGTCTCTCTTGCTGGTTCAGAATATCAGCTCCTCAGGGCAGGGTCGATCTCTCACTATGTGTATTTATAGCACCTAGCACAGTGGAACTCAGAGGTGACTTGGCACTATCGTAGCAAAAAGCATTATTATAAAGTAAAGAAATTACATTAGTAGCAGTAGTAATAATAATAATCTTAAGAACAAAGTTCTTTTGATGCTACATCTCCAAAGTGTCAGAAGGTGGCAGTGGTTCAAAACGTTACTCTGGTTTGGCTAGAGAGTGATTTGTTTGACTTCATCAGTAATGTATTGGATTTTTCATAAAGGTTACAGGTCAGGAAAGGTACCCTGCTGTGAAGGTGGAACTCTTGAGAGTTGGAATATAAGCAGTAACCCACATTATACTGCAATTTTATACAAAATCTGGTGATCTAGTTGTTGTTGCTCTCACAGGAGGAGGAATCTGGCTTGGTTCCCTCCCTCCTGCCCCCCGCTATTTTATGTACAATATTGGCTGGCTTATTTCACTCTGGACTCCAATTAAACAGGACACCAAGGACCAGATTTTCACAATCATCAATAGATAAATATGGTGTGCAGAGTGGCCTATAAACTCAGCAACTTTAGGAAACACTTTTTTCTGACTTAGCTAATTATTCTTCACAATTGTATCCAATATCTTCAGTATATGTACCCAGATTCTCTCCTCCAACTTTGCCGGCTGTAGTCCTCTGCTTTCCCCAGACAAATACATCCCATACACCGGTTTTTATTTGTTTATTGTATTTCTATTTAAAGCACATCCAGCTCTTGTCTCATGTTTGAGCTCCACTATTTCAGTTTCTGCTATCCAGGAGCAATGAGAGAAAGCAGAATCTTTTTGGCGGCTTTCTCTTTAAACACTCAAGGATGTCGAACAATAGATAGAGCTTAGTGAATATCTTCATCAACAAGTCCATCTCTGACTTGTGGAGCTCTCTAAGCCATCTGGACCTATTATCCGAATTGCATACATGAAAACCGATGGATGCAAGGAGGGCTTGGCTCCACATTCCTGATTTTAATGTGCAATCTGGGCATACTACACCATGGTAGTGCTGTAACTGAATACAATAAATTGGAGCAAAACAGAATGAAAACAAACATTTCACAGTGGAGACTTGAATTTATTCAACAGGCGACTCTGCAAAGGATCCAAAAGAAGCAAGTGATGACAGAGGAATTTCATCTAAGGATTCTTATGCATTTTTATTATTTAAGCACTTTTAACATGCTTCCCTTCGGTGACTGTGGGAGAGATTTTCTGAGATGGGAGGTAAGAGCACTTGTCCAACACGAGTGTTCCTAAATCCCTTACACTTCTGAAAATCCTTTCCCCTCACACATTAATAGAGTAAGACATGAGATAGGAAAGGGGTCTATTTATTGTTTATTGACACCACTTATTACAGCAAAATGCTGGTGCCAAAATAAGTAAAAAGAATGTAAAATAAATGATCCAACTACTGGAGATGTATACAACTACGCTGGAATAAGAACTGGAATATTACACAATGGCAGAGTTTCCCAAACTGTGGGTCGGGACCCCCAGGGCTGGCATTAGACTTGCTGGGGGCTGAAGCTGAAGCCTGAGCCCCACTGCCTGGGGATGAAAACAAATCCCATGGGCTTCAGCCCTGGGCAGCAGGACTCAGGTTACATGTCCCCTGCCAAGGGATGAAGCCCTTGGGTTTTGGCTTTCGCCACCCAACCTGGGGTGGTGGGCTTGGGCTTTGGGTCCTCCCACCTGGTGGCAAGCTGAGGCTTCGGTCCCCACTTCTGGGGTCATGTAGTGATTGTTGTTGTCAGAAGAGGGTCGTGGTGCAATGAAATTTGAAAACCCCTGCATGATAGGAACCAGCTCTACTCTGCAATGGCCATCTAGTGAATAAAATCATGAATAGTGTGGAGAAAGTGAATAAGGAAGTGTTATTTACCCCCTTCACATAACACAATAATGAGGGGTCACCCAATGAAATAGGCGGCAGGTTTAAAACAAACAAAAGGAAATATTTCTTCACACAATGCACAGTCAACCTGTGGAACTCATTTCTGGGGTTGTTGTGAAGGCCAAAACCATAACGAGGTTCAAAAGAGAATGAGCTAAGTTCATGGAGGACACGTTCATCAATGGCTATTAGCCAATATGGTCAGGGATGCAACCCCATGATTTAGGAGTCCCTAGCCTCTGACCACCAGAAGCTGGGACTGGACGACCATGGATGGTTTGTCAGATAAATTGTCCTGCTCTGTTCATTCCCTCTGAAGCATCTGGCACCTGTAAGAAGACAGGATACTGGGCCAGGTGGTCCATTGGTCTGATCCAGTATGGACATTCTTATGTTCCTAAAATATAGGTTGATCCACCTACATCACTCTGGGCTATGAAAAATTCACAATCCTGAGTGCTGTAGTTATGCTGACCTAGCCCCCACTGCAAATGCAGCTACATCAACAGAAGAATGCTTCCACTGAGCTAGCTACCGTCATTTGGCTACATGGTGTTCATACACTGACAGAAGAACCCCTTGCTGTGCACACGCTGCTGGGTTATGTCAGCTTAGCTAAGGCACTGTAGCTATGCTCCAATAGTGCCCATAGTATAGACATGGCCTCAGTCGCCACAGTGTGGTAGCTCAGAATCTGTAATGTACATATGACTTTGGGCCTATAATATTCCAGATGTGTAAAGTTTACATATACTTTGTTCAAATTTGTGACTGGAAAAAATATCCCATTCTATCCTTAAATACTTTTCATCAACACCTATACAAAAAGAAATACAAAACATATGGTCTGGTCATTAGGTCCCTTTACATTACCCTGACAGAGCAATATAAAGGGGTTTTAGAATGAGTAGGAATAGACATATAGACGCTAAATCCAGAAAGAACCATTGTGATCTAGTCTGACCTCCTTCAAAACACAGGCCAGAGACCTCCGCTGAAATAATTTCCTTTTGAACTAGAGCAGATCTTTAGAAAAATACATCAAATTTTGATAGAAAAATGGTCAGAGGAGAATCCACCACAACCCTTGGCAAGTTGTTCCAATGGTTATTTAACCTCAGTGTCACATTAGTCCCATTATATTAAAACAAAACAAAAACAAACCCCAACGTCCCAGCACACCTATTGGCAAGAGTTCGGACGTTCTGCAGCTGTAGCGGCACAGGAGCTAGCAAACAGAGCTGTAAACAGGGGCGTTTGAGTGGGAGTTCTGGTGGAGGAGAAGATTAACAGGACTTAGGTAGGAAGGCTATGACAGATACGGAGGCAGCTGTGGGAGAGACTCGTGTAGTGGAAGACACAATGAGGATGACTGGAAGTGGAAGCTGTGGTATGTACATGATCCTGGAGGGGGGACCTGGTAAGAGTTTTGTCTGCATGAAATGGCGTCTGATAGAGCTGATGGAGGAAAAGATCCGAGGTTTGGAGATGCAGGTGGAAAGTCTCATTGAGTTTAGGAAGGGGTTTGAGCAGATGATGGAGCAAAGACATGAGGTATCTGAAGGGAAAAGCTCAGACTCACAGATGGAAGCAGGGCTGGGGAATTTTGAGGGGAGACTGCATGAGGAAAGTGGTCAGTGGAAGCATGTGACTAAAAGAACCAGGCAGAGGAAAAGACGGGCTAGTGAAGGAGAAATAGAGCTTAGGAACAGGTTTGCAGAGTTGGAAAATGAAGAAGGGGCTCAGCAGGTACTTGTTGAAGGTGAAAGGGTAAGGGAGAAGAGAAGAGAGGCTAGTCCTATAGGAAAAGGGGAAGAATCAAGGGAGACTACACCAAATATGAGCCCCAGGAGGATACAGGATGGGTTGAAGAGGATTATAAGGGAAAATAGGAATGGAAAGAACTTGCAGCCAGAGGGAACAGGGGAGAGACTGGAGAATAGCACCGTTACCAGGAAAAGACAGGTCTATGTGATCGGGGACTCTTTATAGAGAAGAATAGACAGGCCTATAACTAGAGCGGATCTAGAGAATAGAAGGGTGTGCTGTCTTCCAGGTGCTAAGATATGGGATGTAGACCTGACGTTGAAAAGGATCCTAAAGGGAGCGGGAAAGAATCCCCTAATTATCCTTCATGTAGGAACAAATGATACAGCTAGATTCTCGCTGGAAAGTATTAAGGGAGACTATGCTAGGCTGGAGAAGACGCTTAAGGAAATTGAGGCTCAGGTGATCTTTAGTAGGATTCTGCCTGTTCCTAGAGAAGGGCAACAAAGGTGTGACAAGATTATGACTGTAAACAGATGGCTTAGGCAGTGGTGCTATCTGGAGGGCTTTGGGATGTATGGCCACTGGGAGGCATTCACGGACAGAGGACAGTTCTCTCGGGATGGACTCATCTGAGTAGGGAAGGAAATAGACTTCTAGGATGGAGGCTGGCACAACTGAAAAAAGAGAGCTTTTAACTAGGATTTTGGGGCAGATGAGTGGGAGATGTCCAGGTAATCTCCATGCCAGATTTTAGCATTGAGAGGGAAGAAGATGAAGTAAGAAAGGATATAGCCATGGGTAGGAGAATATATATAAGGAGGAAGGGCAGTGTGGATACCAGTCTGATAGGTTACTGGCTGTAGAATGACTGTGCCTAATAGGGTACAAAATGTGAGCGACGCCAAACAGCAAAAATTAAGATGTTTGTACACCAATGCAAGGAGCCTAGGTAACAAAATGGAAGAACTAGAGCTACTGATGCAGGAAGTGAAACCAGATATTATAGGGATAACAGAAACATGGTGGAATAGTAGTCATGACTGGACTACAGGTATTGAAGGGTATGTGCTGTTTAGAAAAGACAGAAATAAAGGTAAAGGTGGTGGAGTAGCATTGTATATCAATGATGAGGTAGAATGTAAAGAAATAAGAAGCGATGCAATGGATAAGACAGAGTCCGTCTGGGCAAAAATTACATTGGGGAAGATAACTAGTAGAGCCTCTCCTACGATAGTGCTTGGGGTGTGCTATAGACCGCTGGGATCTAATTTGGTTATGGGGGTTGGACTAGATGACCTTCTGGGGTCCCTTCCAACCCTGATATTCTATGATTCTATGATAGAGCCCTTTTTACTGTTTTTAATAAAGTAAATACTAATCGAAACTGTGTGATCATGGGAGACTTTAACTTTCCAGATATAGACTGGAGGACCAGTGCTAGTAATAATAATAGGGCTCAGATTTTCCTAGATGTGATACCTGATGGATTCCTTCATCAAGTAGTTGCTGAACTGACTAGACGGGATGCCATTTTAGATTTGGTTTTGGTGAGTAGTGAGGACCTCATAGAAGAAATGGTTGTAGGGGATAATCTTGGTTCAAGTGATCATGAGCTAATTCAGTTCAAACTGAACGGAAGGATTAACAAAAATAAATCTGCAACTAGGGTTTTTGATTTCAAAAGGGCTGACTTTCAAAAATTAAGGAAATTAGTTAGGGAAGTGGATTGGACTGAAGAATTTATGGATCTAAAGGTAGAGGAGGCCTGGGATTACTTTAAATCAAAGCTGCAGAAGCTATCGGAAGCCTGTATCCTAAGAAAGGGGAAAAAATTCATAAGCAGGAGTTGTAGACCAAGCTGGATGAGCAAGCATCTTAGAGAGGTGATTAAGAAGAAGCAGAAAGCATACAGGAAGTGGAAGATGGGAGGGATTAGCAAGGAAAGCTACCTTATTGAGGTCAGAACATGTAGGGATAAAGTGAGACAGGCTAAAGTCGAGTAGAGTTGGACCTTGCAAAGGGAATTAAAACCAATAGTAAAAGGTTTTATAGCCATATAAATAAAAAGAAAACTAAGAAAGAAGAAGTGGAGCCGCTAAACACTGAGGATGGAGTGGAGGTTAAAGATAATCTAGGCATGGCCCAATATCTAAACAAATTCTTTGCCTCGGTCTTTAATAAGGCTAAAGAGGATCTTAGGGATAATGGTAGCATGACAAATGGGAATGAGGACATGGAGGTAGATATTACCATATCTGAGGTAGAAGCGAAACTGAAACAGCTTAATGGGACTAAATCGGGGGGCCCAGATAATCTTCATCCAAGAATATTAAAGGAATTGGCACCTGAAATTGCAAGCCCATTAGCAAGAATTTTTAATGAATCTGTAAACTCAGGAGTTGTACCGAATGATTGGAGAATTGCTCATATAGTTCCTATTTTTAAGAAAGGAAAAAAAAGTGATCCGGGTAACTACAGGCCAGTTAGTTTGACATCTGTAGTATGCCAGGTCCTGGAAAAAATTTTGAAGGAGAAATTAGTTAAGGACATTGAAGTCAATGGAAAATGGGACAAAATACAACATGGTTTTACAAAAGGTAGATTGTGCCAAACCAACCTGATCTCCTTCTTTGAGAAAGTAACAGATTTTTTAGACAAAGGAAATGCAGTGGATCTAATTTACCTAGATTTCAGAATGGCATTTGATACTGTGCCACATGGGGAATTATTAGTTACATTGGAAAAGATGGGGATCAATATGAACATAAAAAGATGGATAAGGAATTGGTTAAAGGGGAAACTACAACGGGTCCTACTGAAAGGTGAACTGTCAGGCTGGAGGGAGGTTACCAGTGGAGTTCCTCAGGGATCAGTTTTGGGACCAATTTTATTTAATCTTTTTATTACTGACCTTGGCACAAAAAGTGGGAGTGTGCTAATAAAGTTTGCAGATGATACAAAGCTGGGATGTATTGCCAATTCAGAGAAGGATCGGGATATTATACAGGAGGATCTGGATGACCTTGTAAACTGGAGTAATAGTAATAGGATGAAATTTAATAGTAAGAAGTGTAAGGTTATGCATTTAGGGATTAATAACAAGAATTTTAGTTATAAGTTGGGGACGCATCAATTAGAAGTAACGGAAGAGGAGAAGGACCTTGGAGTATTGGTTGATCATAGGATGACTATGAGCTGCCAATGTGATATGGCTGTGAAAAAAGCTAATGCGGTTTTGGGATGCATCAGCAGAGGTTTTTCCAGTAGGGATAAGGAGGTTTTAGTACCATTATACAAGGCACTGGTGAGACCTCACCTGGAATACTGTGTGCAGTTCTGGTCTCCCATGTTTAAAAAGGATGAATTCAAACTGGAGTAGGTAGTGAAGGGCTACTAGGATGATCCGAGGAATGGAAAACTTGTCTTACGAAAGGAGGTTTAAGGAGCTTGGCTTGTTCAGCCTAACCAAAAGAAGGTTGAGGGGAGATATGATTGCTCTCTATAAATATATCAGAGGGATAAATACCGGAGAGGGAGAGGAATTATTTAAGCTCAGCACCAATGTGAACACAAGAACAAATGGGTATAAACTGGTCACCAGGAAGTTTAGACTTGAAATTAGATGAAGGTTTCTAACCATCAGAGGAGTGAAGTTTTGGAATAACCTTCCAAGGGAAGCAGTGGGGGCAAAAGATCTATCTGGCTTTAAGATTCTACTCGATAAGTTTATGGAGGAGATGGTATGATGGGATAATGTGATTTTGGTAATTAATTGATCTTTAAATATTCATGGTAAATAGGCCTAATGGCCTGTGATGGGATGTTAAATGAGGTGGGATCTGGTTACTACAGAAAATTCTTTCCTGGGTACCTGGCTGGTGAATCTTTCCCATATGCTCAAGGTTTAGCTGATCGCCATATTTGGGGTCGAGAAGGAATTTTCCTCTAGTGCAGATTGGAAGAGGCCCTGGAGATTTTTCGCCTTCCTCTGTAGCATGGGGCACGGGTCACTTGAGGGAGGATTCTCTGCTCCTTGAAGTCTTTAAACCATGATTTGAGGACTTCAATAACTCAGACATAGGTGAGAGGTTTTTCGCAGGAGTGGGTGGGTGAGATTCTGTGGCCTGCGTTGTGCAGGAGGTCAGACTAGATGATCAGAATGGTCCCTTCTGACCTTAGTATCTACGAATCTATGAATCTATTCTCAGCAAATGCTCTCCCTGAACATTGTTTTCATCCATCCATACCTAAGTTATAAATATCAGTTCACAGGGCTGGTTCTCTGCAGTGGCTGGAGTCAGACATTGTTTGGTGAAAACAATCGCATGATTATATATTTGGCGGAGGCAGAGAAGTGGGATTAACAATTGATTTCACATCCTTTCAGGGACATCACCATTTTGTTTCTTCATAAAACGTGGAGATCCTCACTATTTTCCCCAGATTGGCTTGTCCACTTGAAACATCATGATTTTGCAATTGTGTCTGTACAAAATTGCATGTGGACGTTCTGTGGCATCAATCATTGCCTTCTAGCCTAATAATATTGGGACGGGGCGGGGGGGGGGGGGGAATGTGTGTGTGTGTGTATATTATGTCCAACAAATTCAATGATATGCTTTGAAATACAGGCTTAATGAAAGGGGAGCTTTAAAGTGAATATAATATGCAAATCCAGTGTCCCTACTGCTTAATTTTAAAAATATGTCATCCAGAGAAAGCAATTATTAGTGAAGAGAGGAGTCATTCAAACAGGCAGTTAATTTGCATGCATGCAGAAGAAATTGGAAGGCTGGGTCACTTTGCCTTCAGACTGATGTGTTGAATCACAGCACGCAGAGCCAGAACACATCTCTTTGGCTTCACTTGGGTGGGACAGCTATCTAAACAAATATCTGATAAGTGCCTTTGAGTGTGGAGTGCTGCTGAACCAAGCTCAAGAGGTAAAATCCCTCCCTAAACAATCTGGTTTGCAAGCGAGGGCTTCCCGTACTGTACTCCAGCAAGTGATGCCACGGCCCTGCCCGTCAATCCCAGTGTGCAGGCTGGGGCAGAGAAGGTGGGTCATGGAAGGCCATGCACTCAAAGGGAAGTGGAGATGGAGGCAATATAGGGATATCCCTAACACAACCGCCGCAATTTAGCCTGGCTTTTCCATGGAGACTGAAACCCCTCATGCCATCTACTGCTCCGCACATTCACTTAAGCACCTGACATGAGCCAACCCTAAATGAACTGATCTTTATCTAGCTGTTTACAGGGCACTCATTACTTATGTAATGAAACATCCCAGTAAAATACAGCAGCCATTCAAAATCCCCCCTGAAAACAAATAATAAAGAAGATCGCCTTTGAATACCCTAATTTGCTTGTGGCATCAGCACAATGGGAGAGAATAATTGCAATTATTAAAAGAAATTGCTGCAGGTGAAATATGACCCATTTTATAACACAAAGCCATGCAAACAGAAAAGGAAAAAAAAAGAGCCACCCAGTGAGACTTCCCCCCTCCACACACATTCCCCCCCCTCACCCTTTTATTCTTAGTAATGAGAGACTTCACCTGACTCTTTTCTCAAGCACTGCTGTTTAGGTGAGAAAGCAAAGCTTTTACCATCAGCATAGTCAGAGTGTGTAATCTGCATTTGGCACAGCTTTCTCTAGCAAAACAACAGGAAAGCGTTTTTTTTCCTCTCAGCTCGCCTCAAGCAGATGCAAAACTGCCCCTCCTTATGTATTGGAAAGAGAAGTCACTATTGCTTACGGCCCAGATTTTTAAAGGTATTTAGGCATTGCAATACCTATGTCTCATTTTCTAAAGGGATTTAGGCACTGAGGAGCCAACAGCTCATTTACAGTCAATGTATTTCAGCATTTAAGGATTTAAAGATGAAGACAGGTGCCTAGTGGCTTTTGCCTAACTTGTACTGAAATTAATGAGACATGGGCACCTAATCTGCTTAAATGCTTTTGAAAATCCCACTAGATGCCTATTTACTTGTGTAAGTGTCTAAATACATTTGAAAATCTAGCCTTGAGATGCCTAAGAAATCATACTCAGAATCTAAATTTAAGATGGGATTTCTCAAAAGGAGTCCAAAGGAATTACGAGTCGAATTGGGGGAGGGGGACTTTTTTTTTTAATTCACTGCCCGAACTGAAACATTGATATAATTTTATTTTCAAAGTCAAAATCAGCTCATTCCTTTGTGTGTTGTGTCATTACAGGGGTTTTGAAAATGTTTATTTAAAAAAAAAAAGACTGAGGGAAAATTCTGAAACAAAATATCCTTCCGAAATGAAAAGTCAGACAGTTTGTGTTGGCACATCCAAAATGAAACAACTTCAACATTTCCAAAAAATAAAGTACAAATATTATTTTTATTTGACCAAACCAATTTACTGAATTTAACCCAAATTTCTAAATTGTTTCAGTCAACCTGAATCTGCATTTTTTGGTGAAAAAAGGTTTTGCACACAAAAAACAAACCACTCACCAACTCTAATTAGGAGCACAAATTCCATTGAAATTCAGTAGTTAACTGCTAATTCCTTTAAACTCCTTTGAAGACCCCAAATTAAACACACAAAGAAAATGGTTTTCTACCAGCCACATCAATGTCACCGTTATGGTATATCTGAACATGAGGGTTCTGTACCACTAAATATAAATAAAGTAGAATTGGCTTCTTTCTTTCTTAGAAAAACAAAACAAAGGATTAGTGCAATTAGAGGGTGTGCATCAGTGAAGAGTGTGTAAGTAGCAGCATATTCTCCCAAGTCTGCATGAATGGAATAGATCAGATGGAATCAGTCAGTACTGGCTGAGTTCCTGCTGGAATTAATGACAGCACTCACCAGTTTCAGCTAGTTTCTGTGCCCCACATTGGCCTGCCAGTTGGAATGAGATGTAGCCTGCTAACATGAAGGTTTCTTCCTCAGACTTCTTTCTATTATAGAAAAGGAAGAGGAACTGTGATAATGTCTGCGATGCTGTTTAAATTCATTTTATGCTACAGGGCCAAGCCAAGACAACACAGATCTCAGCTGATTGTTTACAGGACACCATTTCTTGGCAAAAATGATTGCCAGGCACCAATTATATCACAAGGTTAGCAGGGAATTGTGGTGTGTCCATCCCCCAGCTCTCCTCCAACACACACACACCAGAGTGGGCAGATTGCAACTAGTTGTTCTGAGCAAAAAAACAGAGATGATAGAATGATATAAACATAGAGCTGGAAGGGACCTTGAGCGAACATCTAGTCCTGCCCCTCATCCTGAGGCAGGATAAAGTATACCTAGAACACCCCTGACAGGTGTTTAACCTGTTTTTAAAGGCTGCCAATGACCGGGGGATTCCACAACCTTGTTAGGTAACCTGTCTACGCTCATCTTGGGGCATGCAGGATGTAAATCCATATATTGCTAATAAACAATATGCACAAAAATCCTCTTATGGAGATGAGCATATAGGGCCAAAACTTTTTCATTAGCCTGGTATGAATCCAGAGGAGATCTATGGAACACCCCAGGCTTTACACCAGTTTAATTAGAGCAGAATTTACCCTACAGCCTGTGCCCAGTATCTTAAGCCATTTTCTAAGGTGAATAAAGCATGTTGCATAGTTAGTTTGATCAATCCTTACTGAGGGAAACAAAAAACCACGACAACTTATAGTCATTGTAATTTTCCCTGCTGTTTACCTTCATATTCGGGTCGTTCCTTCAGATCTTAAAAGCAGATACCATTTCACTACCTGAAGAATCCTCAATAAAGAGGCTATACTTAAAGGTGAACTGAATTTCTTTTAAAAATAAATATATATAAGACTAAATCTCGAACAGGATATTTGTGTAGATTTAATAATTAGAAAGCTGTTTCACTACACAATCATTGTAAGTTTTTTTCCTCCTTTACTTACATCACTTGCCAAAGTTCTGTGGTTTCTCCGAAGGTTAGTGATATTACAGAGAGCCCTAGGTTGGTATTTGTGATGTTGTCATGGCTGAAGACATACCCTGAGTGCCTGAACGCAGATCTTACCAGGTACAGTAGCACCTCAGAGGTATGAATGCCAGAGTTACAAACTGACCAGTCAACCACACACCTCATTTGGAACGGGAAGTACACATCAGGCAGTGGCAGAGGCAAAAAAAGCAAATCCAGTACTGTATGGTGTTAAACATAAACTACTAAAAAAAAGGGAAATCAACATTTTTCTTCTGCATAATAAAGTTTTAAAGCTGTATTAAGTCAATGTTCAGTTGTACACTTTTGAAAGAACAACAACATTTTGTTCAGAGTTATGAACATTTCAGAGTTATGAACAACCTCCATTCCTGAGGTGTTCGTAATTCTGTAGTTCTACTGTAATTCTTTGCAACTGACCTTTCAATATTGTAGGCCTGGCTTGCCATTTCCTTACTTCAGGTTTACAGTAGGGTGACTCCATTGAGCAGACAGATAATGGTGATGCCAACTCATGGTAATACACTGACTAGATGCCAACTCATGGTTTTATTGACCTCCATGTCATCCCCCATTAGTCATCTGTTAATCTCTCCTCATATGGAAGCTATTTCATACCTTTAAACATTTTGTTGCCTTTCTCTGCACCTTAGCTCAGCAAGGGGTTCTTCTGTCAGTGTATGAACACCACATAGCCAAATGACGGTAGCTAGCTCAGTGGAAGCATTCTTCTATTGATGTATCTGCTTTTGCAGTGGGGGCTAGGTCAGCATAGCTACAGTGCTCAGGATTGTGAATTTTTCATAGCCCAGAGTGATGTAGGTGGATCAACCTATATTTTAGGAACATAAGAATGTCCATACTGGATCAGACCAGTGGACCATCTGGCCCAGTATCCTGTCTTCTGACAGGTGCCAGATGCTTCAGAGGGAATGAACAGAGCAGGGTAATTTATCTGACAAACCATCCATGGTCATCCAGTCCCAGCTTCTGGCAGTCAGAGGTTAGGGACACCCAAAGCATGGGGTTGCATCCCTGACTATATTGGCTAATAGCCATTGATGAAAGTGTCCTCTATGAACTTAGCTCATTCTTTTTTGAACCTCGTTATGGTTTTGACAGGTTTCAGAGTAGCAGCCATGTTAGTCCGTATCTGCAAAAAGAAAAGCAGTACTTGTGGCACCTTAGAGACTAACAAATGTATTTGAGCATAAGCTTTCGTGAGCTACAGCTCACTTCATTGGTTGTATGCAGTGGAAAATACAGTGGGGAGATTTATATACACAGAGAACATGAAACAATGGGTGTTACCATACACACTGTAACAAGAGTGATCAGGTAAGGTGAGCTATTACCAGCAGGAGAGCGGGGGGGGGAACTTTTGTAGTGATAATCAAGGTGGGCCATTTCCAGCAGTTGACAAGAATGTGTGAGGAATGGGGGGGAGGAAAAACATGGGGAAATAGGTTTCAGAGTAGCAGCCGTGTTAGTCTGTATTCGCAAAAAGAAAAGGAGTACTTGTGGCACCTTAGAGACTAACAAATTTATTAGAGCATAAGCTTTCGTGAGCTACAGCTCACTTTATCGGATGCATTTGGTGGAAAAAACAGAGGAGAGATTTATATACACACACACAGAGAACATGAAACAATGGGTTTATCATACACACTGTAAGGAGAGTGATCACTTAAGATAAGCCATCACCAACAGCAGGGGGGGGAAGGAGGAAAACCTTTCATGGTGACAAGCAGGTAGCGCAAAAAGAAAAGGAGTACTTGTGGCACCTTAGAGACTAACAAATTTATTAGAGCATAAGCTTTCGTGAGCTACAGCTCACTTCATCGGATGCATTTGGTGGAAAAAACAGAGGAGAGATTTATATACACACACACAGAGAACATGAAACAATGGGTTTATCATACACACTGTAAGGAGAGTGATCACTTAAGATAAGCCATCACCAACAGCAGGGGGGGGAAGGAGACACATCCACTCCCACTCCTTATTCAAGCCTAAGTTAATTGTATCCAGTTTGCAAATTAATTCCAATTCAGCCGTCTCTCATTGAAGTCTGTTTTTGAAATTTTTTTTGTGAACAATTGCCACTTTTAGGTCTGTAACTGAGTGACCAAAGAGATTGAAGTGTTCTCTGACTGTTTTTTGAATGTTATAATTCTTGTCGTCTGATTTGTGTCCATTCATTCTTTTATATAGTGTGACAGGGTCGGGCCTGATGGCTACAGGAGAGTAATAGAAGGCAGATATATTAGCCCCTGGTTAAGTAGGTCCCTTTTCCCTGGGTAAGGTAACAGGGAAGGTTCCAGAACAATCAGGAACCTTCTGGAGACAATTAAGACAGACAGGCTGATTAGAACACGTGCAGCCAATCAAGAAGCTGCTAGAATCAATTAAGGCAGTCTAATCAGGGCACCTGGGTTTAAAAAGGAGTTCACTTCAGTTTGTGGTGCGCACGTAAGAAGCTGGGAGCAAGAGGCACTAGGAGCTGAGAGCGAGAACGCATACTACTGGAAGACTGAGGAGTACAAGTATTATTAGACACCAGGAGGAAGGTCCTATGGTGAGCATAAAGAAGGTGTTGGGAGGAGGCCAGGGGGAAGTAGCCCAGTAGCTGTCGCACAGCTGTTCCAGGAGGCTCTCTAGACAGCTGCATTCCACAGGGCCCTGGGCTGGAACCCGGAGTAGAGGGCGGGCCCGGGTTCCCCCCAAATCCTCCCAACTCCTGGACAGACACAGGAGGAGTTGACCTGGATGGTGGGTTCACGAAAACGGCCAAAGTGAGGGCTACCGTGAAGCTCCAAGGCGAGCAAATCTGCCAATAAGCACAAGACCCACCAAGGTAAAGGAGGAACTTTGTCACAGTAGAAACTGTCCAGTTTGGTCAATGTACATGGCAGAGAGGCATTGCTGGCACATGATGGCATATATCACACAGATTGGCCATGCATTGTGTGAAGAAATATTTCCTTCCTTTTGTTTGTTTTAAACCTGCCGCCTATTTCATTGAGTGATCCCTCATTCTTGTGTCATGTGAAGGGGTAAATAACACTTCCTTATTCACTTTCTCCACACTAGTCATGATTTTATTGACCTCTATGTCATCCTCCATTAGTCATCTGTTAATCTCTCCTCATGTGGAAGTTATTTCATACCTCTAATCATTTTGTTGCCTTTCTCTGCCTTTTCCATTTCTAATAACTTTTTTGAGATGGGGCAACCAGGACTGGCCATGGTACTTAAAGTCTGGGCATATCATGTATTTATATACTGGTATTATGATATGTTTGGTCATATTTTCTACCGCTTTCCTAATGGTTCCTAACATTCTGTTAGCGTTTTCGACGGCTGCTGCACACTGAGGAGACATTTTCAAGGAACTATCCACAATGACTTCAAGATCTTTCTTGAGTAGTAACAGCTAATGTAGACTCCATTTTGTATGTATGGTTGGGATTATGTTTTCCACTGCGCACTACTTTGCATTTATCATCATTGAATTTCATCTGCCGTTTTGTTGCCTATTCAGCTAGTTTTGTGAGATCCCTTTGTAACTCTTAACAATCTGCTTTGGACATGACTATCTTGAGTAATTTTGTATCATCTGCATACTTTACCACTTCACTATTTACCCCTTTTTCCCAGATCATTATGAATGTGGAACAGCACTGGTTCCAGTACAGATCTGCGGTGGACCCTTCTATTTACCTCTCTCCACTGAAAACTGACTGTTTAGTCCTACCCTTTATTTTCTATCTTTTCACCAGTTACTGATCCATGAGAGGATTTTCCCTCTTATCCCATGACTGACTATTGCTTAATAGCATTTTGTAGGGTATCTTATCAAAGGTTTTCTGAAAGTCCAAGTACTCCGTATCCACTGGATCACCCTTGTCCACAGGATTGTTGACCTCTCAAAGATTCTAATAGATGGGTGAGGGACGATTTCCTTTTACAAAAGCCGGTTGAGCTTTTTTAAAAAAAATCAGCATTACCTTAGCTATCTTCTAGTCATCTAATGCAAAAGACTGATGTAAGGGATAGGTTACATACCATTGGTTGTTCTTTGATTTCATATTTGAGTTCCTTCAGAACTCTTGGGTAAATACTATCTGATCCTGGTGACTTATTACTGTTTAATTTTATTAATTCGTTCCAAAACTTCCTCTATTAACACTTAAATTAGGAACAGTTCCTCAGATTTGTCATCTAAAAAGAATGGCTCAGGTGTGGGAATCTCCCTTACATCCTCTGCAGTAGCGACCAATGCAAATGATACATTTAGTTTCTCTGCAATGACATTATCATCTTTGAGAGCTCCTTTAGCATATCAATCATCTAGCGGCCCCACTTATTGTTTGGCAGACTTCCTCCTTCTGATGTAATTAAAAAAAATGTTTTTATATTTTTGTCTCCCTCCTGCTAGTTCCTAGTGTAAACCAGGCCTAAGAAATACTTTCTGGGCCTGATTCTGCTTCCTTTGAAGTCAGTGGCTAAACTCCCATGGATTCCAGATGGGAGCAGGATTAGCGCCATTTCTGATATGAAATAGGTGCCTAATTGTAGTGTTCATATCAGGGGATTTGTGTTCTAATCAAGGATGGGCAAACTCATCTTGTCGTATAGTGGAACCCTCTGAGATCTCTCCAAAATTAGACTCAAGCCCAAACATGATTGGGTTCATGTTCTGTTCTGGCGAATAGGTGGGATGAAAGGAGCAGAGCTGGGTCACAGGGGGGAGGGGGAATCCAACTAAAAGGATGAATGGAAAATAAGCAAAGAAGAGTGAAAAACTAATAGACTGCAGGAGAAGCAGCTCTGCTGGGAAATCAATTCTAATACCGGTTGATTTTAGGGCAGGTGGGAGAGTATGTGTCTATCCTTAAGGCTGGGTGAGCACACCACTCTTGCAAGTCAATAGTTCCTAACCCAGCCCCTGGGGACAGCCCAGCACAGGAAAAAAGTATGGTGTCTCATTGGGGTTCCTTCTGCATGAACTTCCATGCTCAATTGCCCCCACACCTCTTCCCTGCAAGCCATCCTCTAGTAGTGGCTACAGCTGGCCCCTGCCAGCAAAAGGCAACTTCCCAGCCCAGGTCCTAGTGTGCCTGCTGCTCCACCTCCCCACTGCCCCCAGCTCCCAGACTATTGGTTCCCACATGCACCCCTCTGGTTCATTATTCAGTACCTGTGACCTCAGGATGTCATTTCCTTTCTCTGTACCTTGGGGGTCATGGCTGCTCTATAAACTGGTTAACTAGGCCCTCTCTGGGCCTCCACCAGGGTGGAGGGAAGCTAACTAGTAATGAGCCAGCAAGTTCATTACAATAGGCTGAGAAGGCTCATTAAATCATTCATTCTTTAGAAGTTCCCTGGTTGCTGATTTTAATGCCAATTCCCTTGCTTCAAAAACAAATAAATAAAGCAAAGAAAGAAAATTGATTGTTTTTCTATTTGTTCAGATTTATCTTTTAAAAAATCAATCTCGGTGACATTTGAAAGAAAAGAAACCAAACTCTGGGAGCAAATTAGCAAACTTCTAACCAGTTTCATCCAATCTAGCATAGATTTCTTTTTTCTCACTCTCTGTCAAACTAAGTTTCCAAATTGAGGATGGAGGAGGGAAATCAATGTTTTCTGGAGTCATCATTGAAAATGTCTGACTATAATCAAAGTATATAGTAAATGAGAAATGAATGCTAAAATCTAGCCTTTTTATTGGCAAATTTACGGTGATTTTATTTCTGGTCAATACAGAAAATGTTAGTTGATGATAATTTAAGGAAGATTAAATTGCTGTATGATGAAGAAACTATAAATTGTGTTACACTGAGAAATGAAAGACAGTTAGTTAGAGAGAGATGTAACCGACCTCTATTTATTTCAGATGACAAATCTGCGAATTACGTGTCTGTGTGTATGTTTTGAATAACAGGTATTTTCCATTCAAATATATGAGAATATTGAGACTTGTTAAGGATGTTTTTTGCCACATTGCTTTGGCATTGGTGAGGCCTCATCTGGAGTACTGTGTCCAGTTTTGGGCCCCACACTACAAAAAGGAGGTGGAAAAATTGGAAAAATTCCAGCAGAGGGCAACAAAAATGCTTAGGGGGCTGGAGCACATGATTTATAAGGAGAGGCTGAGGGAACTGGGATTATTTATTCTGCAGAAGAGAAGAATGAGGGGTGATTTGATAGCTGCTTTCAACTACCTGAAAGGGGGTTCCAAAGAGGAAGGATCTAGACTGTTCTCAGTGGTACCAGATGGCAGAACAAGGAGTAATGGTCTCAAGTTACAGTGTGGGAGGTTTAAGTTGGATATTAGGAAAAACTTTTTCACTAGGAGGTTGGTGAGGCACTGGAATGGGTTACCTAGGGAGGTGGTGGAATCTCCTTCCTCAGAGGTTTTTAAGGTCAGAATTGAGAAAGGCCTGACTGGGATGATTTAGTTGGTGTTGATCCTGCTTTGAGCAGGGGGTGGGACTAGATGACCTCCTGAGGTCCCTTCCAACCCTGATATTCTATGATTCTATGTGGCATCTCATGACATTCTCTGCACTCAGAGGGCCTGATCCAAAGCCACTGAAGGTAACTGGAATTTTTTCATTGACTTCAATGGGCCTTGGATCAGGTGCTAAAAATGTAGAAATAGAACAAGAATAATTAATAGTTATACATGCTCTTTTGATAGTCCAGGTACTGATTGAGAGTATACAAATCCACATACTTTATGGGTCCATGAACAAGTAAAATCCCAACCTTAATCAAAACCTTGTATATGCATTTTTGAGAACAGTACATTAATATAAATATTATATCAAAAGGTAGAACTATGATGCTGTTCTCTCAAATGCTCTGCACAAGAATGAGTGTGGAAAGATGACAGTACAGGTATCTGCAGCAATCTAAGATTAAGCAATATAAATTCCTGAGAAAATGGTGAACATTCTCAAACCTGATTACCTAAGGTAGATTTAATAGCCCAAGTTTAGACCTCTAGGGTTGAACATTTTGGTCAGCTGTCTTTAGGGAGAGCCAGATGTTAGTAATCTATTTAAGAACCCAGTATTCACTTTGGATGACATTCCTATACAAGGAAATCATGCTGGGTTAGCATAAACAAGATATATGATTGTGAATGAATCAGTTCTTGCAGAAAATATAAGTTTGATTTTAGGCATCATCTTCAAAAGAACGTAAATGACTTAGGGGCCTACATCTTATTGAAAGTCAGTGGCTCCTAAATAACTGAAATTTTTGAAAGTGGGATTTAGGGCTTCTCTACATTGAGTAGAAATCACACCCCACACAGCATGCATTGCTAAAACACACTAATAGGTTGTGCATTAATTGGTCCATGCAGACCCTGCTAGTATGCACTAAACATACTGCAGTTTCAAAGAGCACAGTGTTAAGATGCACTAAGAAACTTTTTAGTTTACACAGACCAATTAATGTGCAACACATTAGCGCACTTTAGAAATCACATTCCCGTAGTGTACATTGCTGCATTGCTTGTGCTCCTAAGTCACTTGGGTAGCATTTCAAAAGCGCCTAACATTTGTATTTAGATGGACAGTCATCTGTTATAGCCAAACTTTATATTAAAGTCTCATTCACAAATAATTTATTAAGCGTTAATAGAGAGTTAATAGATGTTTTAATACATGGGTATTCAAGTGTTATGCTGCCCAACAGATCAATGGATTGCTTAAAACCGTGGCTAATAACCATCTATAACCACCTCAAACTGATGAGTTTATAACTAGTGCAGGTAGGAATGCATAGTGACATGTGGTGGTGGTGTTTGTAACGTGTTTTGTTGAATATTCTGCCTGATCACAACCAAAATGTACTTGAGACATATCAATTTTGACAAGTTTTTGACAGGAAGGTCTCTGAGGTCCAGGATGGAGTCTTGTATCTCTTCTCAAAAGAGACAGAGATCGACCTGAGTTAAAACCTGACCTTTTCAATCTGCAAATAGTCATTTCAACACAATTCCATTTGGCAAAATCATTTGAAAGGGTTTGGTTTTGTTCCAATATGAAATAATTTCACTAAAACTTTTGAGGTTTCAACATTTGTTTTTATCATTCTTCAACCAGCAATACTTATAACCTTCTATTCCACAGACTGGTGATGACTATAGCATGCTATAACATCTATCAGTCATTTACTACCTTTTATAATCTAGAGATGTACCACTTTGTTTGCTTATCTGAATATATCTAATCAATCCACCTCATCATTAAAATAATTTCACTCCCCAAGTTGCATCCAATGAAGTGAGCTGTAGCTCACGAAAGCTTATGCTCAAATAAATGTGTTAGTCTCTAAGGTGCCACAAGTACTCCTTTTCTTCAAGCTAAATCTAATACTCTAAACAGCTGAATTTAAATTCGGGGGGGAAATACATTGTGACTGGTTATTAAGAGGTCTTAAGATGTGAAAAGAAAGATAGAAAATTGATTTGTGTAAAATGAGAACCCCTAAAAACTAGAACTGAACCTACAAGTGTTCTGAGGTTTGACAAAGTTTCAGTTCACTTCTAGTCTTAATACATTTTTGCAATCCCCTTTTCTGCTGCTGAGACCCCAATGGTCTCAGAGCCCTGGCTCCAGTCTAAGCCTGAACGTCTGCATTGCAACTTCATAGCCCTGTGGCCCAAATCTTGTATGCCCGAGTCAGCTCATCCAGATCTGCCACAGCCCTGCCATGGGTCTCTTATTGCAATTTAGCCATACCCTGGGTTTCCAGTCTGGCTGAAACCAAGAACTGGAAATCTTATGAGACTTTTGGATAAGGAGGGGAGACATGTGCAAGTTTAGAATGAGTTTCACCATATCTGGTGTTTTACTTACATTTTCAGCCTCTGGAGTCATGGGATTGGGTGATAATCACAGCTTGGTTTTTCTTTAAGCACATTTCTAGTGCTCATGGTGAAGATGGAACCTCAAGGTGATCTCTAAAGACTGAGCCACCAGGAGGCAAGATACAAAGAACCCAACACTTCTTAGTGGTTTAAATCGCATAGTTTTATAGCCAACCTCTTCATGTGTGGGGACCTGTTTGATGTTTGGATGCTCGGGGTTGGCTTTACTGGGCAGAGGAGAAAGGAGAGAGATCCAGAGAGCAACAGGCTGCTGCCTTGAGCATTCAAAAGACTCTCCTGCCCCCGTCTCCCTGTTTGTCTCCAAACCGATGGTAGGGGCTGGCCTGCATTCGCTGCCTCTAGAGGCCCATCCCTGCTGCGGATGACACCGAGACACCTATCTGAAGCCACTTCAACTCTCTCTCTGCCCTGCCTGGACCACTTTCTCCTAACTGGGAGAGTATGGGAGCAGAGGAGAGGCAGGAGCCAGGCTGGGCATGCAGGGGCATCCCATCCACCGTCCTCGCCCTCCCCCCGCAGTCCTCCACTGAAGCTGTTTCTTCTTCTCTTTCTCTCCTTAGAGTCAGGTGAAGAAAGAAGTGGCAAGGAGCAGTACATCAACCTTGCTCTGCTAAAAGCCAAGGGGAGCCAATCTGCCCCCAAGCTTCCTCTCCTTTTTGCTGGCTGGGGTTAGCTGCAGTCCCCAAAACATTGGGAATTTTGCTTTTCACTTCAATAGAGCCTGCATTTCACCGATTGCCTTTTAGACCCGGATGCTACTTAATTTGATAAGCTTGAGCAGCCCAATTGACATCAAAGGCTGTCCCCAAAGTGCTTACAGTTAAGCAGGCAGGTATTTCCAGGATTGGCAGCTTAATCTACTGACCTCTCCCCAGTTAGGGCTCCCTGGCACACTCTCTTTACTTCACATGCTCCTACATCATGACATCCCAATCACTAGTGTGATCCTATGCACGCAAACAGTAGATATACTGGCATCTTCCTCTTGCCCACCTACTCTGCTCTGATGCATGAATTTCTTTCTGTTTTTCTTTTCTCTCTCCCCCCCCCCAAGAAAAAACACCACAAAGCAGTAAAACAGGAGAAATCACATAAATGAAATGTGATCTTTTTGCCTCCTTTTCACCAGGCTGTCAAGATAATGATATATTCACAGTTTTTACTTGATGTGTGAAATTTCCAGCATGGATGTGAATCAAATCATTTTATGCTATTTACCCTTTCAAAAGAATTTAAGTACGTTTTTAATAGATGGAGACAACTGTAAAAGGGAGATAGGGACAAAATTATCTGCACTTCAATGGACAGCTCAAGGTGAGAGGGATTGCGGGCATCTTAGTGTGCCCAGTCTTGCAGAAATAGTTTTACCTAGGTCCCCATTTTGTGCCTAAACTAATTTAAGGCAGGAATTTATATATATATATATATATATATATATATAGTGCCATGAGAACACCTGTTCTCACTTTCAGGTAACATTGTAAACAAGAGGTAAGCATCATTATCTTCTGCAAATGTAAACAAATTTGTTTGTCCAAGCGATTGGCTGACCAAGAAGTAGGACTGAGTGGACTTGTAGGCCCTAAAGTTTTACATTGTTTTATTTTTGAATGCAGACTTTTTTACATATAAATATATACAGTATAAATATATACTGTTGATTATTCACACTTAACTCACGTGATAAACTAAAAAAAATCACGATTAAAAAAATTAATCACAATTAATCACAGTTTTAATCACATTGTAAAGCAATAGAATACCAAGTGAAATGTATTAACTATTTTTGGATGTTTTTCTACATTTTCAAATATATTTATTTCAATTACATCACAGAATACAAAGTGTACAGGACTCACTTTACATTATTATTTTTTATTATTAATATTTGGACTCTAAAAATGATAAACAAAATAAATAGTATTTTTCAATTCACCTCATACAAGTACTCTATATCTCTGACTCTATATCATGGAACTGCAATTTACAAATGAAATGTGGATTTTTTTTTGTTACATAACTGCACTCAAAAACAAAACAATGTAAAACTTTAGAGCCTACAAGTCCACTCAGTCCTACTTTTTGTTCAGACAATCAAGAAGAGAAACAAGTTTGTTTACATTTACAAGACCTAATGCTGCTCGTTTATTATTTACAATGTAACCTGAAAGTGAGAACATGTGTTTGCATGGTACTTTTGTAGCCGGAATTGCCAGGTATTAACGTGCCATATATGCTAAACATTTGTATGCCCCTTTATGCTTTTGGTCATCATTCCGGAGGACATGCTTCCATGCTGATGATGCTCATTAAAAAAATAATGCATTAATTAAATTTGTGACTGAACTTCTTGGGGGAGAATTGTATGTCTCCCACTCTGTTTTACCCACATTCTGCCATATATTTCATTTTATAGCAGTCTTGGATGATGATCCAGCTCATGTTGTTTGCTTTAAGAAAACTTTCACTGCAGATTTGAGAAAACTCAAAGAAGGTACCAATGTGAGATTTATAAAGATACCTACTGCACTCAACCCAAGGTTAAGAATCTGAAGTGTCTTCCAAAATCTGAGCGGGACAAGGTGTGGAGCATGCTTTCAGAAGTCTTAAAAGAGCAACACTCCAATCTGGAAAATACAGAACCCAAACCACTAAAAAAGAAAATCAACCTTCTGCTGGTGGCATGTGACTCAGATGATAAAAATGAACATGTGACAGTCCACACTGCTTTGGATCATTATCGAGCAGAACATGTCATCAGCATGGACACATGTCCTCTGGAATGGTGGTTGAAACATGAAAGGACATATGAATCTTTAGGGCATTTGGCACATAAATATCTTATGATACTGGGTACAACAGTGCCATGAGAACACCTCTTCTCACTTTCAGGTAACATTGTAAACAAGAGGTAAGCAGCATTATCTTCTGCAAATGTAAACAAATTTGTTTGTCCAAGCGATTGGCTAACCAAAAAGTAGGACTGAGTGGACTTGTAGGCCCTAAAGTTTTATATTGTTTTATTTTTGAATGCAGACTTTTTTACATAATTCTACATTTGTAAATTCAACTTTCAAAATAAAGAGATTGCATTACAGTACTTTCAATTGGGCAATTGAAAAATATTATTTCTTTTGTATTTTACAGTGCCAATATTTGTAATCAAAAATAAATATAATGTGAACACTATACACATTGTATTCTGTGTTGTAATTTAAATCAATATATTTGAAAATGTAGAAAACATCAAAAATATTAAATAAATGATATTCTATTAGTGTTTAATAGTGTGATTAGTCATGCAATTACGTTTTTTAATCGCTTGACAGCCCTAATATATGTATTATATTGTGTGTGAGAGCATAGTCTTTTATATTCAGCTAAAGTCTGCTGTCAGATGGGCACAAACAATTCCCTAGAGCTGGCTGAAATATGTTGACCAATCCTTCGTTTGGCAAAAAATGTAGCTTTAATGTCACTGAAACATGTCGCAAATTTGTATCTATTCTGCCATAATGCTTTTTAAATACCCTTTACAAATCAGAAAAGATCAGCACATTGCACTATCACATTTTCAAAATGAAATGTTCTGGTTTCTTTGGTTCAAAATGATTTTCTCTTTAGAAATGTCCCTTAATTTGGTTTATTTTTTTTTAAATTCAATAACAATGAAATACATGAAATGGAAATGAAATATTTCTTTTCTGGTTGAACAAAATGTTTTGTTCCACCTAAAATTACTCTTTAAAAAATAAATTGATTCACCTAAAATTTAAAAATATTTTTTGTCCCAAATGATTTCTTTTTTCAATTTTTCTAGGCTGCCAATGAACTGAAAAATGGTTATTGGCCCTGCCCTATTTTTTATTGTCTTCCAAGGAAACTCCATTTACAATTAGTATCTGAGAGCAAAATTTGCCATTTGGGTTAATCAGTGTGATCTTAATTAGCTATTATAAGTGGGCTTTACAAATAAATTGGCGTTAAAGCTCCCACCAAAGTCAATGGGAGTTCTACCAGCTAGATCAGTGCTGAGTACTCTTGAAAATTCCACCCTACATTCCATTGTAGGTCACTTTTTCCAGCCTCACCAAGCAATAGTTTTCCGTTCTCTTCGGGCCAGCTCCTCAGCCGGCACAAGGTGGTGTAGCTCCATTGAGTTCAGCAGGGCTATATTGATCTACACCAGTAGAGCATCTGATCCATAATTCCCAATTCCAAGTAAGAAGACATTGAGCTAACGTGTACTCACTTACAGCACTCTAAAACCAGAGCAACTTAACTGAATTCATTAGCAGTGCTTCACATTGACACTGGTACAATAGGAAAAAAGATCCAATGGGCCTATGTGTATCCCAGTTAGACAGCTGCAACCCAGCTGAGAACAATGACAGTTGTACTGATGTAGAGGAGAGATGGTTGGGGTTCCATGTTTTTCTGAATGTGTGGTTGGGGATTAGAGTGCAAAAATGTTATCCCATGAGTTGAAAATGTGATTTATTATAACGTGGCCAGACCCTCAACTGGTGTAAATTGCTATAGCTACTTTGACATCAATAGAGCTACACCAGTTTACATCAACTGACAATCTGATTATAAGTACAAGGAGGTAAGAGCTTTGAAGCAGGGACAATCTGCTTGTTCTGTGTGTATAGTGCCTAACACAATGGCTTCCTGGTTGCTGATTGTGGCTCGTAGGTTACAATAACACATACAATAATAAAGAGACAGAGTAAAGAATGTTGTGGGAAGCTTTTCCTTTTGCAGAATCCCAATAGAATCTCCTAGGGATGAAACCAGTAGGGTTCTATACAAATTGCACTAGGAACCTATAGAATTTAACAGAGAAAGTTATCCTCTGTGTAGGATTTAAAAATCTTCCAATAGAATTCTATAGAAGGATTATACTGTACTTTCTTTTTAAATCCTAAAAACGGGAGAAGATTTTTATATTACAGTCCATAGGACTTCCCCAGAAAATATTAATCTTTTGTGAAATTAAAATCTAATCCATATTTTTTTGAAAAGTTTATTGTTTCCTATCACATTAATGTAGGGTTGGTTTGGGTTTTTGCATCTGCTGTGCATATATCTATATCTATATCTATATCTATATCTATATCTATATCTATCTATATCTATATCTCTATATATATAACAGCATAGTGGGCACATTTTTATTTTTCCAGAAAAATCTTGTAGCACAGCTGCAAAGATCCAAAGCCATTTCTCCATATCTGAATTATCCTGAACTAGCAATTACATTAGATTATATAGAGCAAAACAGCTCTAGAAAGAAATTTACAGACACCGGCATCCAGACCAAGGTCATCTAGCCTTGTTAGTAACACTGCAGCTGGGCAGATGTTTTTGTCTGCCTAAGAAAGGCCAAATTCTTTCTCGCTATGTGGTGTCCTTGCTTCCAGTTTATGGTGGCTAACTGCACAAGATGGCTGCGGGTTATGTAAAGTCCAGTTCTCTCATAAAAATGTTATTATATTCTCCAATGAATGTATCTATCAGATTGGATCCATTATGGGAATAAACAATAAAGTTTTAGTTTTTGAACCATTCCCCAGAATTTAATAGAAAATGGCAAGGCAGCAAGTGTATTAAGATCAAGACCTATCATACTCACCAATACTGTCGCATTGCTTTGCACTTCCCAATCTTTTGTCTTATATTTAGGGATTGCCAACATGGTGGGGTAATGTGCTCTAGTGTGTTGTGCATTAATTGGTCAGAGTATATTCGAGTGGTACACTTTAACATAGTGATGTTTGAAACACCTAAAGTGCACTACGGAATCTTTAGTGTGCATCAATAGGGCCTACATAGACCAATTAATGTGTGACACATTAGTACACTTTGGAAATCACACCCTTGTAGAGCCCATTAACCCACTGTGTAGACAAGCCCTTACTGTTTAAGCTCCTTGGGGCTACAACCATCCTGTGTTCTGTGTTTGCATAGCACCCAAGACAATGGGGTCCTAACCCATCACTGGGATCCTACTACAGTACAAATAAATAATAAAAATGAAAAAAATTGTGATTTTTTTTAAAAAAAAAACCTATAGAAAGTATTTCATTCCCTCTTAAATCCTATAGATTTTATTCTGATTTCTATAGAACCCTAAAACAGTCTATAAAATCATATAGATTTCATTAATGTTGATAGGACTTCTCCAAAAGGGATTGGTTTAATGAGGACAACTTTGTAATTAACTGGTGATTTAACACTAATTGGATAACTCCTCACCAAGGCTATAGGAGCCTAAAAAGAATCATTGAAATGGCTTTTCAGTTTTCTATCCAAATTTATCAATGACCTTTCAAATGCTGATATTTGATGATTATTCTGTTTTTAACAAGACCAAGGTGAGTTTCATGACATGCTGTTGAATCTTGTAAGTGGTTTCCAGTCATGCATACAGTGACGGCACAAGTTAACTTTGTACCTGTCATGAGACCTTGCAAAGCTGAATGTCATGTGTTAAAGAGAGTTACAGCATTGGTGGCCCATTATTTCTAATGAAGATAATATCCTGTTGCAATGTGACATGAGACCAATCAGAAGTTACATTCTGTCAGCAGTGCATGTTTTTCTATTATCTCGTTCTACAGAGATGAATCTGGAGGATGATAGAATATTGTTCATCTCATTTGTAAGACCTATTTTACATTTCACATAGACCTATGAAGTATTCCATAGGGTGCTCTATGAAAGGTGATATTTTGAGGGGGGTGTCTTTCAACTTATGTAGACTTTCAGTCTGAGACCAATGTTAGACATGGTTGAACCTCACAAGGTTTGGAGGATGTGCTTGGATAATCAGCCAAAAGTTCAGTTGCTTATGCGTTCCTCCAAACCTGTTGGAGATGGTAGAAGTTTTTCCATTGAGTTTAATGAGCTTTGGATCAGGCTATATATGAACAGCTGAGGTTTTGCCTCCTCCATTTTTCCATATCCCAACCTTAACTGACTCCCTCTCCCTCCCACCTATTTAACTCAGATTTTTCTCGTTTCCATTAAACTTCTCTTTCCCTTCTTCCCAAATCCCCAAACATTTCTTCTTCATTTCTGTCCATAGACAACTAACTGAGCAACTTGATCTGCAGCCCAGTGACATAATTTGACACTTTCCTAATGACATTAAAAACCCCAAGAAAAATATTTGGCACTTTTGACAAGCCTTACAAAGTACCCACCAAATTCACGGAGAACCTGTGGTTTCTTCCAGTATAGAATTCCTTGTGTGCTTTTGGAACAGAATTGGACATAAATGCATCAAGAAAAGACTCCTTATAGGAAAGATTTTTCCCAAGGAAGGATAGGATTGTATAAATGCATTTGTTATTTAAAATTATCCTCAGACACAAATTTAATAATATGCCATTTTGATTATTGAAGAAGCTTTTTCTTGGAGGAAAAGTCAAAGCAGTTTATATGGTTTTCTTCCAAGTTTCTGCACTGCTCTTTCCTCTTCTTTTGTTGAACGCTTGGTTCAGCTGTTGTGCTTTTTTGTTGCTTCTCATTTTTAATTAACTTTGCAATCTTTTCTTCAAAAAATCTGTCCTTTAATGTCTAAGACCTTCTTATTAGGATGGTGACAGCCTCCAAAGAAGATATAAACTAAGCAATGCATCATAGGTGTGAAAGATCCCTAGACAATTAAACAGACACTGAAAGCAAATTAAAATAAATAACATTGACAAGAAAAAAAAGTCTTCATTATTATATCTTTGAGGGAAGTGGCAAGTGAAATGTATTACCAACAAGGGATACAATCTTGTTATCAATGTGAAGAAACTTAATTTTGTCTCCTCAGGTGTGTCTACACTGCACACTCAGCCTAGGCTCTTACTCAGGTTTGAGTCCATGCTCCCTTTCCATTCACATACAAATCAGTCTAACCCAAGTCACCAAGTGCTTCCTAGCCACCTACAGGGGAAGTGGATCAGAGCCAAACTCTGCTGAGACTTGCGGCCAAGCCCTGTCATTTTGTAGTGTGGACTCAGACCTGAGTCAGAAGATCTGCGTAGTGCAGTATGGATGCACTAGCATGGCTGTGAGACCCAAGTCCAGCAACTGTAAACCCAGGTTTACAATGCAGTGTGGATGCTCAAACATGGCCTTGGAAACAGAGTCCATGGGCTTAGTGTGCATTGTAGCCATACCCTAATTTTAAACTGGGTATCAGATCATTATCTAATTCATACTTGGAGTCTACTAACAGAAGTTACTGAGATGGTTCTTGAATTTTTAAGGCTGAGTGAATTCATATTCCTCAGTGGTGCATACATGAACTGCAAACCAATTTGGGCACAACACAAATGATAGCACCATGGAACCTTACCGCTTCCATTCCTTCCAGTGTGGGGGAGGAAGATTCCAAAGGACTGAATTTCATGAATTAGTATTTAATGGTGAAATTCACCCAATGGGAATTAGTATGACACCTACAAACCACACAAGTTCTACATGAAGTTTTAAGTGATGTCTAGGCCTTATGCTAGTACAGGGAACATATGTGAACATCCCCTGGTTTTTGTAGAAATAAGTGCTTATTCATGCAGTCCCTCAATCTGAACACACAAATGCACTTTTGTGTAAACAAATGAGATTTTTTTTAGGTTTTTGGAAAAGTTTAGGACCCAAATTTCATCCTGAAGCTCTCAGACAAGGATGGAGATTGTGGCTATTTCCATATAACACAGTCCTGAAGCTTCTCAGACTCATTGTAGTTATTAGTGCAAGATCATGTGGTTAGATTAATAGGAGCAATTTAGGTTGATGATCTTACTTCATTGCTTTCATTAGAATGGAGTCGTGGGCATCAGTGTGCTTTTCATCTACAGCAAACTGGGAAAATTTTCCACATTTGCTGACTTAATGGATGATTTGACTTAAAACTACATTCCACAGTAGTAGAGCACCCTAGAGATATGTTGGGTTGTCATAATATATAAAGCTTCTTCCAGATCCATTACACACAGCTTTGCACTGTCATTACAAAGCTTGAAACAAGAAAAGACTCTTTTCTTGTCTCATTGCTCCCAGGATGATGCTTAATAACTGGAGAATAAAATGCTGAACAGGAATTCCAGAGTTCTGTTACATATTTGTTTTTCTCTAAGAAACAGAGTGGAAAATGGCTACTTACAAAGTCATGTCAGATCAGTATTATGAATGATCTTTATAGAAGATCTTGGGTGTTAATAGTTTACTTGTACAGATATGAGCTTTTGGAAAGAGAGATGTGCATTTTCTGTGCAATATTAATAAATAAGACATCCTAACCTATGAAGTAGCATATTCAGACAACTGGGTGAAATTCTGGTCCTAATGAAATCAATGGGAGCTTTGCTGTTAAGTTGCCTGATTTCAGACACTGGGCCAAATTCAAAGCTGGGGTAAACAAGTACAACTCCATTTATGTCAATGTAATTGTCCACTTTTACACCGGGACCCATTTGGCTGTATCAAAGTAATAGCTCATCTATCAACATCGGGTCAGATTCTGCCCGCCCTCCACTAAATGGTACCTTACTCCCTGAGCAGTTTCGTTTTCTGAGTGCAACTGTTTGTGAAGTAAGGGATCTCTCAAAGAGTGGCAGAATCTGGCCCTGGTTTGTCCACTGTACAAACTTGGCACAGAAGCAACCTCCATTTGTGTGCAGTGGACAGGCATAGTTTTGTGCCACCTGCTGTTGTGTGTGAGAAGGGCTTCAGCCTGAGTTGCTCATCTGCTAATGCTGTATTTAACACCTTCAAGCCAGCAAATTCTGCCTTACACACCCTCTGCTATTGCTAACACTCACCATACTTCATACAGAGAGGCAGCTTTAATCTTCACACCTTCATGTTGCAACATACTTAGGGTACTATCCAAACTAATGAGTAAGTATGTAACCCTGGCCCTCCAACCTGGGATGCCCTTAGCTGCTATAGCAGCCAGCCTGGACTGCTCACAAACAACCTCCAGTGTGCAATTCACTCCCAGCTATTTCCAAACATCAACTGCAGCCTCACCTTGGTTAACCCAACCTGAGTTATAGAGCAGGATGACCCCAACACACCC
Organism: Dermochelys coriacea; assembly: GCF_009764565.3. NCBI lineage: Eukaryota > Metazoa > Chordata > Testudines > Dermochelyidae > Dermochelys > Dermochelys coriacea. The sequence continues at coordinate 7,062,858 of NC_050071.1, read as the reverse complement.
TCAGTCTTAAATTTTCCCCCAGATAGATATGTCTTGTATTGCCCAGAATACTGCCCAGGATACTGCCCATGTCTTGTACTGGATAATACAAATTTATATTAAAAAAATAACAGACTTTAATAGAAATAATATGCACACAATTTGCCACCCCAAAATGGAATTTTCCAGACACGTCAATTTAAACACACTGGATTAGTTTTTAAAAGTTTAACTACAAAGAGATAGATTTAAGTTAACATAAGTAATGAGACATAAAAGCCAGAAATGACTACAAGAAAAGTAAACATAAGTTAAGCACCAGTTGTATTTTAACTATATTAATTCAAAATGTTTTCATGCTTTTAGCAGTCTTACTGGCAAAACTTCTTGGGTCAGGACCGCTTCTCCCAGAAGCCAATACTATAGTCAGAGAGAGAGAGAGAGAGAGAGAGTCCCCTTCTTGAAAAAAAAGACAGTTCCAGCTGAGATCCAGGAACCAAAGAGTTTATGCTGAAGGATGTTCCCTGCTGGTTTTTTGTTTACCTGTTTGAACTTCCGTAGTCTTCTCTTCCTTCTTTGTGACTCTGTTTAATGCTTAAATACTATTTAAGCAGATCATACATTCTCTTGTTTAGAACAGACCGGTTTGCCAACTTCTGTTTGAGTAGAGCTGTGGTTTGGAAAGTGTATTAATAACATCATACAGGGAAATTATATAACATCACATACAATGTTGCCACACTTATTTTATCAGGACAATACTGACCAGTAAAACATGAGTTTTCAGATGATACCTTACAAGGCACACCTTAAACAAAGATTATTACAATAGTGTGGAGGGTGCGAACAGAGGGGTACATTTTGTCACATACGCAAAAGCAAATCTAAATCCATAAATCACATATGTACATAAATTCAAATCTTGGAGAGGGAAGGCCTCTGTGCACAGAATAGGTGCATTGGGGTAGCAGCATGCATGTTTTCCCATATTCTTACACCTAAGTGCCCTGTCCTGGACAGATTGCCTGAAGGGAAAACATAGGTTATAGTCCAGGCCCATTCAGTCATTGGCTTCCCTGAAGACCACGAACCAGTGCAGATCACAAGAAAGCCCCACACCTGGAAGCTCATTAGGAGTTGAGGCCATCCATCTGTTTCACATTAGCCACTGTATAGGCACTATGTAGTACCTTTTCTTGATTACTTCATATTTGGGGTCGATTTGTGCCATATGTCTCAAAGTTTCAGTGCATGTTATCATTTCCCAATGCAACAGGACTTGCCTGTGATAAAACTGTGATTCCTTAGGAGAAAAAAACAGTGACATATTCATGTCAAATGATATTTAATCTCTAAAAAAGCTGAGACCTCCAAGGTCTAGTGCAGATGAAAAAACAGATTTGTGAAAGACTTTCAAGGAGCTAACGAGGAACTTAGAATTCCGGTGCAATTTCTTTCCTCGAGCCAATTCCTCTCTAAAAGAAGAAAAAAAGAAAAAGAAAATCAGGGCTGGAGAAGGACAGTTAGAAACATTGTCAGTTGTTATTCAGCAGTCCTATGGGAGGATTACAACCAAACCAAAACCTGATACGTAGCACAGTTAGATCCACAGATACCAAGTTAATGGTAGTTAATGTCAGAATGGAGATGTGTGCAGAGCTGGTATGATATAGTAGACAGAGCACTGGACTGGAGTTCAGGAGATATTCCCAGCTCTACCAGTGACCTGCTGGGTGACCTTGGGTAAGTCACTTCAATTCTCTGTGCTTGTGTTTCTCCTCCCACCCTTTCAAAGGTTGGAAAGCCAGAAGGGACCATTGTGATAATCTAGCCTGACCTCCTGCATAACACAGGCCAGAGAATTTCCCCAAAATAATTCCTAGAGCAGGTCTTTTAGAAAAATATCCAATCTTGATTTTAAAATTGACTCAGATGGAGAATCCACCAAAACCTTAGGGAAATTGTTCCAATAGTTAATTACTCTCACCGTTAAAAATGTACACCTTATTTCCAGTCTGAAAATGTCCAACTTCAACTTCCAGCCATTCCATCATGTTATACTTTTCTCTGCTTGACTGAAGAGCCCATTATCAAAAATTTATTCCCCATGTAGGTACTTATAGAGTATAATCAAGTGACCTTTTAACTTTCTCTTTAAACTAAATAGATTGATCTCTTTGTATCTATCACTCAAAGGCAGGTTTTCTAATCCTTCAGTCATTCTTCTGGCTCTTTTCTGAACCTTCTCCAATTTATTATCAGCCTTCCTGAATTGTGGGCACCAGAACTGGACACAATTTTCCAGCAGTGGTTGCACCAGTTCCAAATACAGAAGTGAAATACTCTATGCCTACCTGAGATCCCCCTGTTTATTATGCATCAGCTATTTTGGCCGCAGCATCATACTGGGAGTTCATGTTCAACTGATTATCCATCCACATCAACCAGGGATCAATTGTCAAAGGTATTTGGGCACCTAAAGATGCAGCTACACATCTAGTGGGATTTTCAAAAGGTCCTGGCCCCTAACTCCTTACTGGCACATGGACACTTGTGAAAATCCCCTAGGCATCTCCTTACATCATTAGGGGCCTAAATACCTTTGAAAATGTGGCCCTATGAGCTTTGACTTTAGGATTGTATGTTACTATATTTTTGTACAAGTCTGACACAATGGGGCCCTGGTCTTAGTGGCCTCTGGGTACTTTTGTCATGTAAATAATAACATAGAACCAGTATGGAAATCTGAGAAACTATAAAAGCCTTCACCAGTTTCTAGAACAAGAAGCTGATACACCTTCTGGTGTATCAAGCTGTGACTGTAAGCAGTAATGCCGGGAATCTTGCAAGAAAGTCTTGCCTTGTGAAATTGACAGCTAATTCTACAGCCTGAAATGGTACAGATGAGCACCCATTTTACCACTCACCTACTGTTTCAAAAATATATCAAATTCCCATTGAAGTCAATGAGTTCCACTGAATTCCATTGTAGAAGGATCAGAACTTTGTAAAGTTAGGTGCGAGGTCCTTGTATCCTCATAACACACTAGCTTCCCATGAAAGGAATAAACATTTCAGCATGCTGATGATGCATTTTAATTAGTAGGGGATTATTAAAGATTAACCCCTTTATTGCTAAGGGTGTCTAAGAAAAATATTAAAAAACCTGAGGCTGGTACATCAACCACTGAAAAGCTGCATGTTCCTCTTAGTCAAAAACGACATCTCTCTTTTTCCTTGCCCTCCTGCATTCTTGATTAATCTTAAGGAGTTACGAACACCTGGTCATGTGATCACAAAATTGAAATCCAAATGCAAACTTGTAATACAATCTTTTTGAAAAATGGCATTTTTTGCATACTTCAGTTGTAATTTTAAATACACTTAAAATGGGAGATGTTAGTTGCTGTCTCATAATGATCTCAGTAAGTTAAATATGCAGAAATAACAATGTTCCATGCAGAAGCATAAAAAGCCACTGATTACTGTTCTCAGTATATAAAAACCTTTCCCAAAGGGCCAAGAGCTATAGGATATGTGTATATTTAACCTTTATACAAGGCAACAAGAAAACTGAGTGTCATTTGCATTTCATATCTGTAACTAAAACCATTCCACATATTGATGACAAAGCAGTAGAAAAAGGATGAGACAGGTTCCAACATTGGTATTAGGTATGCATTTCCTAAAATTGCTTACCATGTGGATTTCAGAGTTGTAGGTTTATTACATAGTGTGTGTGTGTGTGTGTGTGTGTGTGTGTGTGTGTGTGCAATTTCCTAAGTTTGTAAAAATGCAAACTGAAAAAAAGAGAAATTCGATCCTGTGGCATCATATTGAGACCCACATGGATCATCAGCAGAGTTCGAATTTTCAGATCCATCACACACACTTCTGCCACTTGAGGTAATGGAGTAACTGATAGCAGTAGTAGGTTGTCATGTATCAGAGAGGTAGCCGTGTTAGTCTGGATCTGTAAAAGTGGCAAAGGGTCCTGTAGCACCTTATAGACTAACAGAAATATTGGAGCATAAGCTTTCGTGGGTGAATACCCACTTCTTCAGATGCATGTAGTGGACATTTCTAAATTTCTAACCTCCTTATCCCTAGTTCCATAATTCCCAAGAATTATAACATTCAAAAACCAGTTGGAGAACACTTCAATCTCTCTGGTCACTCTATTACAGACCTGAGGGTGGCTATCCTTCAACAAAAAAGCTTCAAAAACAGACTCCAACGAGAGACTGCTGAATTGGAATTAATTTGCAAACTGGATACAATTAATTTAGGCTTGAATAGAGACTGGGAATGGATGAGTCATTACACAAAGTAAAACTATTTCCCCATGGTATTTCTCCCCCCCACCCCACCCCGCCCCCCACTGTTCCTCAGATATTCTTGTTAACTGCTGGAATTAGCCTACCTTGCTTGTCACCATGAAAGGTTTTCCTCCTTTCCCCCCCTGCTGCTGGTGATGGCTTATCTTAAGTGATCACTCTCCTTACAGTGGGTATGATAAACCCATTGTTTCATGTTCTCTGTGTGTGTATATCAATCTCCCCTCTGTTTTTTCCACCAAATGCATCCGATGAAGTGAGCTGTATCTCACGAAAGCTTATGCTCTAATAAATTTGTTAGTCTCTAAGGTGCCACAAGTCCTCCTTTTCTTTTTGCGAATACAGACTAACACGGCTGCTACTCTGAAACCTGTTGTTATCCCTAGTCTGATTCTTGCTTGCATATTTATACCTGCCTCTGGAAAGTTCCACTACATGTGTCTGAAGAAGTGGGTATTCACCCACAAAAGCTTAGGCTATGATATGTCTATTAGTCTGTACGGTGCCACAGGACTCTTTGCCACTTTTACAGTAGTAGGTTGTTATTCTCTGTGTGGACCAGCATTAGAGGAGAGATGAGATACACACACTTTTCCAGTAGATTCCACAGATATTTGCTGAAACACAGCAATGGTGAAACATAGAAATCTTGGGGTCCATTCGAGGCTCTGGAGAGGAGTGTATTCTAGTAGTTGCAGAACATTCTGCCATTGTTCCTTCCTAATCTATTTCTTCTCCCCACCCAGTTTCTTGTCCCAGTCTCCACCCTTTCAGGATGCTCATCCCAGTTACAATCTCCTTGGCCAGCCAGTCATAGTCTCCAATTTTCCCTCCACCCTGGCTATCAGTCCATGTCTCCCTCCCCAGGTGCTTCATTCCAATCTTCTCCCCTCCTCCCCGGTCTCTGGGCAAGGAGACTGGGACAAAGAGCAAGGTGGGGGAGAGATAGAGACAATGACCCTGCATGGGGAGACTAATCCTGCAAGCAGGGGGAAGTGACTGAAATTGGGTGAGGAGCCCAGGGGGTGGAAGACTGGAATGGGTAGGCACAGCCAATCGCAGTGTCCCATCCCTTGACACTCCTCATCCAATTTGTCTTCCCATCCTGCTTCCGCCCCTCCTGCTAAAGCCACTTTCATAAGCTGCCAGGAGATAGAGCCAGAGTCTTCAGCAATAACAGATCTGGTATTGTCCCTTTAATGACTCTTCAATGTCAGCTAATAGGTGACCCTCTCGAACCACCTCCTCCTTTCTACCAGTAGTCCAGGCAAACTCCAGCCCAAAAACAAGGATTAAAAAGTTACTACAGAGCAGCTTGATATTCAGCATAGCATTGTTATTTGGGCCACCAATAGTATCTGTCATGTGTGTGCATACAGTAGTTTAGTGTGGGTAGATGTATATGTATGGTACAGTGACATTTCTTTCTAACAGCATGAGCCTTCTGTTCTCATTTTGCTTACCCATCACTTCCTTTTAATGATTCCATTGATGCAGCTATAGCCTAATATGACATGAAAGCACAGCCAGAATGTCACTTCATCCACTGCAGAGTCATAGAATCATAGACTATCAGGGTTGGAAAGGACCTCAGGAGATCATCTAGTCCAACCCCCTGCTCAAAGCAGGACCAATCCCCAACTAAATCATCCCAGCCAAGGCTCTGTCAAGCCAGACCTTAAAAACTTCAAAGGAAGGAGATTCCACCACCTCCCTAGGTAACCCATTCCAGTGCTTCACCACCTTCCTAGTGAAACAGTTTTTCCTAATATCCAACCTAAACCTCCCCCACTACAACTTGACACCATTACTCCTGATTCTTCATCTGCTACCACTGAGAACAGTCTAGATCCATCCTCTTTGGAACCACCTTCAGGTAGTTGAAAGCAGCTATCAAATCCCCCCTCATTCTTCTCTTCTGCAGACTAAATAAGCCCAGAACCCTCAGCCTCTCCTCATAAGTCATATGTTCCAGTCCCCTAATAATTTTTGTTGCCTTCCGCTGGGTGTTTCCCAATTTTTCCATATCCTTCTTGTAGTTTGGAGCCCAAAACTGGACACAGTACTCCAGATGAGGCCTCACCAATGTCGAATAGAGGGGAATGATCACATCCCTTGATCTGCTGGTAATGCCCCTACTTATAAAGCCCAAAATGCCATTGGCCTTCTTGGCAACAAGAGCACACTGTTGACTCATATCCAACTTCTCATCCACTGTAACCCCTGCGTCCTTTTCTGCAGAACTGCTACCTAGCCATTTGGTCCCTAGTCTGTAGCACTGCATGGGATTCTTCCGTCCTAAGTGCAGGACTCTGCACTTGTCCTTGTTGAACCTCATCAGATTTCTTTTGGCCCAATCCTCTAATTTGTCTACCTCCCTCTGTATCCTATCCCTAACCTTCAGTGTATCTACCTCTCCTCCCAGTTTAGTGTCATCTGCAAACATGCTGAGGGTGCAATCCACACCATCCTCCAGATCATTAATGAAGATATTGAACAAAACCGGTCCCAGTACCAACCCTTGGGGCACTCCACTTGATACCAGCTGCCAACTAGACATGGAGCCATTCATCACTACCCATTGAGCCCGACAATCTGGCCAGCTTTCTATCCACTTTATAATCCATCCATCCAGCCCACACTTCTTTAACTTGCTGGCAAGAATACTGTGGGAGACCATGTCAAAAGCTTTGCTAAAGTCAAGGAACAACACGTCCACTGCTTTCCCCTCATCCACAGATCCCCTATCCTCGTCATAGGCCATTTCATTAGTCAGGCATGACTTGCCCTTGGTGAATCCATGCTGACTGTTCCTGATCACTTTCCTCTCCTCTAAGTGATTCAGAATTGATTCCTTGAGGACCCGCTCCATGATTTTTCCAGGGACTGAGGTGAGGCTGACTGGCTTGTAGTTCCCCGGATCCTCCTTCTTCCCTTTTTTAAGATGGGCACTACATTAGCCTTTTTCCAGTCGTCCGGGACCTCCCCCGATTGCCACGAGTTTTCAAAGATAATGGTCAATGGCTCTGCAATCACATCTGCCAACTCCTTTAGCACTCTCGGATGCTGCGCATCCAGCCCCATGGACTTTTGCTCATCCAGCTTTTCTAAATAGTCCAGAACCACTTCTTTCTCCACAGAGGGCTGGTCACCTCCTCCCCATGATGTGGTGCCCAGTGCAGTAGTCTGGAAGTTGACCTTGTTCTTGAAGACAGAGGCAAAAAAAGCATTGAGTACATTAGCTTTTTCCACATCCTCTGTCACTAGATTGCTGCCCTCATTCAGTAAGGGGCCCACATTTTCCTTGACTTTCTTCTTGTTGCTAACATACCTGAAGAAACCCTTCTTGTTACTCTTAACATCTCTTGCTAGCTGAAACTCCAAGTGTGATTTGGCCTTCCTGATTTCGCTCCTGCATGCCTGAGCAATATTTTTATACTCCTCCTGGGTCATTTGTCCAATCTTCCACTTCTTGTAAGCTTCTTTTTTGTGTTTAAGATCAGCAAGGACTTCACTGTTAAGCTGGTCACCTGCCATATTTACTATTCTTTCTGCACATCGGGATGTTTGTCCCTGTAACCTCAATAAGGATTCTTTAAAATAGAGCCAGCTCTCCTGGACTCCTTTCCCCCTCATGTTATTCTCCCAGAGGATCCTGCCCATCAGTTCCCTGAGGGAGTCAAAGTCTGCTTTTCTGAAGTCCAGGGTCCGTATTCTGCTGCTCTCCTTTCTTCCTTGTGTCAGGATCCTGAACTCGATCATTTCATGGTCACTGCCTCTCAGATTCCAATCCACTGTTGCTTCCCCTACTAATTCTTCCTGGTTTGTGAGCAGCAGGTCAAGAAGAGCTCTGCCCCTAGTTGGTTCCTCAAGCACTTGCACCAGGAAATTGTCCCCTACACTTTCCAAAAGCTTCCTGGATTGTCTGTGCACTGCTGTATTGCTCTCCCAGCAGATATCAGGGTGATTGAAGTCTCCCATGAGAACCAGGGCCTGTGATCTTGTAACTTCCATTAGTTGCCAGAAGAAAGCCTCGTCCACCTCATCCCCCTGGTCCAGTGGTCTATAGCAGACTCCCACCACGACATCACCCTTATTGCTCACTTCTAAACTTAATCCAGAGACTTTCAGGTTTTTTTATAGTTTCATACTACAGCTCTGAGCAGTCATACTGCTATCTTACATACAATGCAACTCCCCCACCTTTTCTGCCCTGCCTGTTCTTCCTGAACAGTTTATATCCATCCATGACAGTACTCCAATCATGTGAGTTATCCCACCAAGTCTCTGTTATTCCAATCACATCATAATTCCTTGACTGTGTCAGGACTTCCAGTTCTCCCTGCTTGTTTCCCAGGCTTCTTGCATTTGTGTATAGGCACTTGAGATAACTTGCTGATCATCCCTCTTTCTCTGTATGAGGCAGGAGCCCTCCCCTCTCATGCTCTCCTGCTCATGCTTCCTCCCAGTATCCCACTTCCCCACTTACCTCAGGGCTTTGGTCTCCTTCCTCTGGTGAACCTAGTTTAAAGCTCTCCTCACTAGGTTAGCCAGCCTGCTTGCAAAGATGCTCTTCCCTCTCTTCGTTAGGTGGAGCCCGTCTCTGCTGAGCACTCCTCCTTCTTGGATCACCGTCCCATGGTCAAAGAATCCAAAGCCTTCTCTCCGACACCACCTGTGTAGCCATTCATTGAATTCCACAATTCGATGGTTTCTATCTAGGCCTTTTCCTTCCACAGGGAGGATGGACGAGAACACCACTTGCACCTCAAACACCTTTATCCTTCTTCCCAGAGCCACATAGTCTGCAGTGATCTGCTCAAGGTCTTTCCTGGCAGTATCATTGGTGCCCACGTGGAGAAGCAAGAAGGGGTAGCGATCTGAGGGCTTGATGAGTCTCAGCAGTCTCTCCATCACATCGTGAATCCTAGCTCCTGGCAAGCAGCAGACTTGTCGGTTTTCCCGGTCGTGGCGGCAGATAGATGACTCAGTCCCCCTGAGAAGAGAGTCCCCGACCACCACCACCCGCCTCCTCCTCTTCAGAGCAGTGGTCGTGGAACCCCCATCCCTTGGACAGTGCATCTCATGCCTTCCAATTGGCGGAGTCTCCTTCTGTTCCCTTCCCTCAGGCAGTGGGAATGGCACTGCAGAAGCATTCTTGGACTCTTCTGATCTGGCGAGGTGTTCTAATAATGGCTGGACATTTAGCACTGGTTAGTGTTGTAGGCAAACAATTTTAGGTATCTTTTTTTGTCCCTGTCTGGTTTTTATTTATGTATTTATTTATTTTAGGAGACTAATGTCATTTTCTTTAAAAGAAAGAAAGAAAGAAAGAAAGAAAGAAAGAAAGAAAGAAAGAAAGAAAGAAAGAAAGAAAGAAAGAAACGCAGTTAATGTTAGAACTGAAGCAGAAAAGTACATGTCAGCCGAATTCTTTTTATGATGGCTATTACCTGCATAAAACATGACAATGTTAAAATAACGTTGAGGGGCTGATCGAAAGTGACAAAAGTCAGCAAAAATAGGATTGAGACTGTCCTTAGCTCACCCTATTGTATCTGCAAGGTCCCCGAATATCATTAATGCTGGCAATATTGACTCCTGCTATAGTTAACTTTAAATCCCAGCCTCCTTTAGTACTCCAGCATCACTTCCTTCTTGTTCATTTGCTCATAACTTTAGCAGATAAATTCTTTCAGGGCTCAAATATTACATGTTTAATCTCAGCCCAAAGGTGGTTTAAAAAAATGGGGCCAGAATTTCAAAACAGCTCAGGTCTTGTTCAGGTACTTAAAGGATATAGCCATATTTCCAACAACCTCAGTGCCCAGCAGCTCTTCTGGGTGAAAAAAATGGAAATATATGGGCAGAATTTTCAAAAAAGCCTAAGGGTCGGATTTTTAAGGGTATTTAGGATCCTAAAGATGACGACAGGTATCCAGTGACATTTTTAAAAGCATCTAGCCACCTAACTCCATTTGTGAATCTCACTAGGTGCCTATCTGCATCTTTAAACATCTAAATACCTTTAAAATCTGGTCCTAAGTGACTTGGGTGCACAAGTTCTTTGACTTTTAATGAGACTTCCGGATGAGATTTTCCAAAGAGTTTATGTGACTTAGCAATAGAATTGGGTGACATTTTTTGACTGAAACTTTTTTCGGTTTAAAAATGCAGATTTATGGCCATTGAAACTTTTCACAAATTTGTGTTGATTTGGACAAATTGTTTGGATTAAAAAAATCAAATTAAGATTAAAAACATTGAGAAAGTTGATGTCTCATATTGACATTTTTTAAACGAAACGTATACATTTGTCAATTTGAAACTTTTTATTTCAAAATTTCCTTTAATTTTATTTTAATTTTAAAACATTCAAAAATGCTCAAAATCAAAACAAAATATTCATCTTGGGTCAAACAAAATGTTTCATTTGACCCACAACGACTCTTTTTATTTTAAATTTTAAGTCACCCATTTAAAAAAAGAAACATTTTCAGTTCAACCTGATTTTGTTTTTTGAATTTCCAATGAACTGTACAATCCATTATTTGTTCAGCTCTACTTAGCAGCACAAGTCCCACTAAAAGTAGTAGGTCTTCTGCTTTTATGGCACCTGTGTGCTTTAGAAAATCCCACCTAATTATGGCCAAGTGTCATTTTGAACCACCAATGGCAAGATTTGGATGTCCTGTTAAAGAAGCCCACATCTAAAAATATCTAGGCCTAGTTATCCATGTCCATTAAATACAAATCCAGGTCAATCCCAACATAACACAAGTCTAGAGCTATCATGACTGTCCAGTTCCAGTGGGACATTACAAATGACAATCATAGCCCTAAGTAAATGTCAGGAGATTTCATTTCCAGCTGCAATTGGGGAAATCAGCTGTGTAGAAATATGACTGATATTTTTAATTGCAAACAGCATAGCAAGCCTCACCCATTTTACATTTTCTTGCCACTTTAATTACAATAATTTAGGGAACATAGATTGCACAGCTGGACAATGCTGATTGCTTCTGTAAGTCGTTTCAGGTTACAAACATATTCCATAATAGCTAATTACACTAATAAAGTACATACGTTTATAAAAGCCAATTTTATCAGTCACTAAAAGAATTAAATTCCTACTTGTTAGCAGCCAATGCTGAGTGCCGTGGGAGGAATCAGATGCTGAGAGCAGCAAACCCAAGCCCAAAGAGGATCAACTTGCCATTTAAAAACAATTCCTCCAATTATTGACCCACCAACCCTCCCCACTGGAATCCCAACTCAGAACCATTTCTTTTGCCTTACTGCCCACCTCTGTCTTGCCTGCTCTCTGTGCTCTTCCTCTGTTCCCCCACCTCCATTTTTACTTATTAATATCCAGTCTGCTGTGATTTGCTGGCCATGAGATATTATTGACCTTCCTGCTGACACCAGCAATACCACCTACCGAAGAGGTCAGAGATATCCAGGACCTTGCAGCTCAGCATCCCAGTGGAGAGGAAATTCATGATGCACTCTACTTCGCAGAGCCATTTATTCACCCCTGGAGCATCTAGCCAGCTCCTCTGGCCTCTGAGTGTGTTTAGGGGAGGCAAACTAGGGCTCCTCCCATCCCCGTCCCTCTCTGCTCTCACCATCTCCACTTGCTTTCAATGGGGGCCTCATGTGAGCTGCCCCTGTTCCCTCCCCACAGCTGGAGTCACAGTCTGGACAGGGCCAAGCAGGGAAGTAAAGGAAGGTTTTCTTCTTCCTCCTTTTTTCTCCCCATCCCTGCACTGCATGGCTTCGTGGAACACACGTGGGAAGGGTACATGACCCAAGGAAGTATTAACTTTTCCATGGATCCCTTTCTCAGGGTTCTGGGGACAGCTTACAGTCACAACCCTTGGCAAGTTGTGCTACCAGGGAATCAGGAGGGGTTGATGTGACCGTGGCCAGGTGTAGAGGAATGAGGTGTCCACACAGGATGTGCTCAGCTGGGGTTCATGCCTGGGGATCCATGAAACATGGGGTCGGGCCCCATGGCGAGCCCTGTCTTCTCGATGGCCTGCTGTGAGACAATCTCTGGATGGAAATGCTGGGGGAGATGTCCATGGAAGATGTCCCTTCCAGTGGCTGCACTAACCATTGGTGGGGAAGGACAACAATCTGGTTCTATGTCACCAAGTCATTTCCGACACTTCCAGTGGACAATGTTATTCTCTATGAACGAGACAATGAAATATTGGCTACCCCTGAATATTTAAAACCTTGAGCTTTAAATAGTAAATTAGGGCAGATGTGCCTGGGTGAGTGCTGTGCTCCAAAGCATTCTTCACACTAGTTCTGTGCTTTCAGTAGGAACAGTTGGTCCAATATCTAGTCTAAGATGCAGTGCGCTATTGCTTTTCTTTAAGAGAACATGTAGCCAGAGGTTTATACTTCTAAAATACACTCCGCTGAATACTTAACCTTGAACTACAACTCAAAATTTGTTTTATTTTACTGTGATTTTGATGGGAACATAGTTAGGTTATCGAAATTATCCTACTGGATCAGAATCAGGGTCTGTCCAGGCCACAATCCTGCCTCTGGCTGTATCTACACTACAGAGCCTACACATAGTGCCTCGTGTAGATAGACTCATAGATTTTAAGGCCAGAAGGGACCATGGTGATCATCTAGCCTGACCTCCTGCACATTGCAGGCCACAGAACCTGAGCTGCCCACTCCTGTAAGAGGTCCATAACCTCTGACTGAGTTACTGAAGTCCTCAAATCATGATTTAAAGGGCTTTAAGGTACAGAGAATCTACCCTTTACACTAACTTAAACATTCAAGTGACCCATGCCCCATGCTCAGAGATGCATCATATACCAACAGAAGTCTTTCTGTTGTTGTAGGAGCCCACCTTCCTGAACAATGTTAGCAAGGCTGACAGAAGTCCTCTTCTGTTTCCATAGGTGCGGCTACGCTGGGATTTTTCCACACCGCGGCTGACACAGCTATGCAAATAGAAGTTTTACGTGTTGACCAAGGGTCAGATGCTCAAAAGGAGTTAGGCACCTAAGTCACTATTTTAGGTGCCAGAGTCCCAGTTTTGGCTCCACCGTGATGCACAAAACTCCTGTTTAACTCCTGTAGGCGTCTAAATTAATTCATCACTCAATTTTTCTGAGTACAAATTCCCTAAGTGCCTCTGTTTCTGCCTCTGGATGTGTGTATGCTGCCTTCCTGTGAATGTCCAGAAACCTATCTCCCACCTACGCCACAGGACAATTCCCAAAGCAGTGGAAGATAGGCATTTGGCTACCTAAGTCATGTGCAAGGCCTGTTCTAGTAGACGTGTTCAGAGATGGCCTACCGAATAGCTCCTATTCAAAACCCAACTGGAGGAGCAGGACGTGGAGGTGATCGTGTCCGCTGTATAACATTAACCCAGTGGTTAGCACTCTGGGATGTGGATGACCCAGGTGCAATTTGCCCCCCACCCCCGCCAGAAGGGGAGAATGGATTTGAACAGGGCTCTCCCATCTCCGAGGTGAATGCTCTAACCACTGAGATAAAAATTATCATTTGGCCATCTCTTCCTCCTCTTCCAGTAGTTTCTTTCTAAAATCACATATAGCGCCTAGCTCTAAAGAGACTACCGGCTTCTGCTTCCCAAGCCAAGAGAGGACTTCCCTATAGCCCAGAATAAGGCATCTATCTATGGGAAAGGGGCAGGGCTTAGTACTCACCCATCTGGTCAGCCTCTCCCATTGGTTAGCTTACACAATGCCCTACCTAGGCTGCTAGCTTGCTGCCTATGGCTATTGCCTATGCCAATGGCTGCCTATGGCACCTATTTCTCTTCATTCGTTGTACAGGCACCTCACTCTGGCTTTGCGATCAGAGGGATTTTCCAGGTACCTAAAAGTTAGGCAATGTAATGCTCAGTATCACAACACTTAAATCTTCCTGAGCATTCAGCTCACAGCCTCTGACAGTGACCAATCCCAGATGCTTTGGGGAAGATATAAGAAACCTTCTAGTCGGCAGCTGTGAGATGATCTGCCCCCGGGGAAGGTTTCTTCCTCATCCTGATAGTTAAAGACTAAAACATCCCTTCAGATATACGGAGGCTGGATTTTTGGAAGTGCTCAGCTCCCTCTAGCCCAGCACTGAGCATTCTGAAAATCCCACCCTTTGTCTAGGGGTCTTAATTGACCCTTTGTTTTGGGGGCATTTTTTTACTTCATATGCCAATAACTATTATGCTGAGCAACCGTCAGTGAGCAGCTGCACTGTTTCCATACTAATAAAGCTCTAGCTCTCTCTTTCCCCTTGCTATTTTGTTGCCAGTTGAATCAAGCCCTGCTTTGAAATCAGGGGAGTATATGCCATTAATCAATGAGCCTGGATGTTCTGCCTGAGCAACGCTTTAATTCACCATAGCCTGGCTCTGAGGGAGAGATGCCTTTATGGTGTTCCTCCCTCCACTCCCCACGAGTTGGTTCATACCATCTCTGCAAAGAGGGAAGTGGAAAGAACACCCCGTGAGGTTTTAGACTTCTAAGTCCCAGTGGCAGAGACCTACTCAGATAGTTCTCACCCTAGCACTCAAATAAACTCATAAGGCACAATTTCTTTGCCACTCCAGTTTTTACACCAGTGGACGTTCCACTGGCTTTGCAGGAGCTATTTCTGAGTAATGCTGGTGCAAGAGAAAGATCCATACAGCTCTCTGTAAAATGGCCTGATCTGCACCCAATTGAAGGTGTTTTTACACTGCCATAACAGTGTAGAGGATCTTAGTGTAGCTAAGAGTCAGGCCCTCAGATTTGGGGCCAGATTTTCCAGAGCTCAGTTCCCATTTAGGCACCTAAAAGATGTGGGCAGATTTTCAAAAGGTTTCATGTTCCATTGAAAACAATGGAAGCTACCAGCTGCTGAATTCTTTGGGAAATTTGGCCCTCTCTCTTTTTCTGCTGCAGTTCCTCCTGTCTTTTACTTTACATTTTTGGTTAAATTAACCATCATTTTAGCAGCTATTTCTTCTACCAAAAATCAGTTTAAAAATTATGGTATTTCTCTTCAACCTTGCAACTTTCAGATTGCCAGGGCTTTTTAACAGAAAAGGCCATTCTCTTAGTCTTACTTTGTGACATTAAGTTGTTCAGATGGTATCTTCCTAGTTTTTTGTTAATTATTCGTTTGCATTACATTGAAAACAGGCACCTGCTTTACTTGATATATTCTTCTTTGTGGTTACAGTTGACCATACAATGCATGGCAAATGGTTTACCTCACAATGCCAGTGTCAGCTTATGGAAATTCTTGAGCAGGGCATGATTTTCTCAGATTTGAATGATCTGACAATTTTTTTGATGCTGTAGGATTAGTCCACATAGCATCCTATGTGAATAATCAGTGTCGGAGCTGTGTTGATTAGGTGGAAATGGTTGTAAGTCACATGAGTGGGTTTTTTTTTTGTTCCCTGATTGAACGAGTATTCCAGCATGTCCAGTGCAAACATCCACTTGCTTCCGTGTACTATTATTTATCCATGAATCCTTACAGCTCTTTTGGGCACATGTTTGTTGCCAGCATTCGTGCCAGTAAACACTGACTGCAGTTAGAATATCTTTACATTTCATTGACATTTTCCTTTAAATCTCTGTGGGCACATTAAAAATAAAGCCATTTGATGTGGTGCAGTTTAGTTAGCAAGAAATTTCACATTTAATTTTAAAGCTTTCTAAGACTGGCCAAAGAAACTGAAGTCTCATATGGATTTGTTTAAGGAAATTCAGGGATGAACAGTTTGTAATTCAATAAATATTTTGACCAGAGGTCATTTCCTCCACAACTTCAGTTCACTAAGAGGAAATTTGTATTCAGGATCTTCTTAAACATGAAAGAGATTTCCAAGAACCCTTTTAAAAAATTTCATCTATATTAACTGCATTAGGGCAAGAAATAAGCTGGTGGCAACTGGCAAATTCACCCTCTTATACACCAAACAATTACTGAAGTATGAAAATCACATTCCCTAAAGCTTGGTAGGATATTAGATTTGGCCACTTATAAGTAAACCATCAACTAGCTTCTGGCTATACCATTTGGGAGTTATGCTATCTTCCAAGATGAAATTCACATTTTTCTTAATGCAGTATGATGTGTTCAATTTAAATCAAGATGTGCTTGATAAAAATGATGCCCCTACTTAGTGGCACAAATATTTAATGGGTTGCAGAATTTTATTTTGAGTGTTTTAAATGTAAAGACAGTGAAGAATGTCTTTCATTTTTTAAGGCTATAAATTCTTCACCATGGTAATAAGAAAATCAGATCATTGCAAATCTCTCAAACTGATGGCTCAGGCTCCACATTTGTCTGTTGTGAGGTTTTGTTAAAAAGCTGGGATTTTTTTTTAAAGTTTAAATTCCCAATACAGCAGAGAATATAAGCATGGATTTAACCAAGAAAATGGAACCTGATCCGAAGAAAATGGTAATCTTTCTATTGATATCAATGGCCATTTCATCAAGCCCATGAAATCCATAAACATGTGCATAAGTGCTTTGCTGGATCGGAGCCTTAGTTGGGAGTTGTCACTGATCACCACCATTCCAGATGAGGCCCTGTGACAGGAATGTGCATCCATTGCGTTTATCACATGAACAGTAGACAAGGCATCAGATTTGAGTCATGCAGGAAGAAGCTGAAATGTTTGGTCTATTCAGTGAGACATAGGAAAATTGGGATATAAATTAGTCATTGAAGGACCTGGCCTCTCAAACGAACTGAGAGAGACACATTTAGCCCTTGATGGACTTACCTCCTGGGAGTTTTGCCATTCCACCTGCCCAGCAAGGGAGTCCATTGAATAACATTGACTTGCTGGGGAGTGTCCTCCCTTCAGCTCCATCCCAAAGCTCCAATGATGCGTTACCCGGGGTTACTAGACAATGGGGTGTAACAGGCTCCGTTTCCTCCCACTCCACCATGTGGGTCTCTGGGGAGTACATGGCAGGGTCATATGAAGAAAACTACAAGAGAAGGCTATTGAAGTCACAACATGAAGCCCTCAAACACTCCCCCATAGTGTGTGGAGGGAGGTGGGACTCCTGTAGATCCCTTTCCCTATTCTCAGCTCTTTTTCACCTATTCAATAAAAAATGCTCAGAGCAATCTTTGAATTCCCACATCACTGGGACTGCTTCAGTCCCCAGGGTAAGCTGGTGCAGCCCTGAGTGTGCACAAAGCAGTGCTGCGGGGCTGTAACATCAGCTCTACATGTTGGGTCTTATACAATGGTTGTTTCAATCCTTTCTCTCATCTTGGGGTTCAAACAAAAATGTCTCCCATCCTATTCCCTTACAAGGGTAGGAAGTAAGAAACTGACCCCCTGTAGACTGCCTAGAGTATTGGTGCTATTATTTCTCAATTCAGTGAACAGACCAAACTTCATATATATGCTTAAACATACTGGGCACTTTGTCCATGTGATCACAAAGCCATTAAGTGGCCTACAGCAAAACACCTAGCAGAGCCAAATCAGACTGAAAGGGAAACATGAGATGGCCCAGGAATCACTGGATGAAATTCTAGGGTCTGTGTTAAGCAAGAGATCAGATTAGATGATCACAATGGTCCCCAGTGACTTTAAAATATAGGAAAAATGATCCATCTTTCTCTTTCCTCTCGCTGGAATATGGCACTTGTTAATTTTTTGCACTCAAACAGGGTAGGCTCAGAACTCTTCTATTTTGTGTCTAGGATGAATCAAAAGCAATCTTTGCTCTTTTTAAAAAAAAATTACACATTCCATCCAAAGTTTTTGGGGCCATGTGCCTGTCTGCCATCTGCTAGTGTTGGATAGAAAGTGTAGGAGGAATAAATATTTTATCATGAATTCAATTAATGGCTTTTTAGACCGATGAGAAATGAAATCTCGTTATAATGCTATGAAACACAGCAGATGTAGTAGGTAATGAGCAAGCCCTTGCACTTAAGGGACTGCAGTTCAATTCCATTATCTGCCAATCAGGTCACTAATCACAGAACAAAGCTCCTGGAACTGGGAAAGGAAGGCAGTCCAAAAAAAAAAGTGATTGCCCTTTAAATTAAAACTAGGCAAAACAAGGATGTGAAGCTGGTAAGTGGCCATGGAATTGACAGCTCATCTAAGAGAAGAGCAGAGATTCCAAGAGCTTCTTTGAAGGAATAATACAGGATTACAAACACATCAAAGGCACAACCTGTCAGAAAGGAGAGAACCAAGATAACCAAAAATAGTCTCAGAAGTTCATTTTTCTAAAAACAGCCATGAAATAACCTAACCTAATATATGTGGCAGGCAGTTAGTTGAGCACATTAGCAACAGAAAGACTTCCATAACATGAAAGTAGGAAAGAGAAGGCTGGATCTCATCTGGTTGAGTTACTGTTGCCCCATAGCCTTCAGTAGGACTGCATTGATCTGAAGATCTGGTCCAGAAAGTGCAGTAATATCCTGCCCATGAATCTTTACTTTCTAATAAGCAAAAAGGTCACGTATCACATGTGAGAAACATGCCTTCTTATACATGGACTGTATATGGAAAACACCAAACTCACACACTTCTAGTATATATGAAAAAAACACAGTCATGTATATGTACTGCACGTGGAAATTTACACTCACATACATGAAATGTATATAGAAAATATACACTCATTCATAGCCATGTATTGCATATGAAAAGAAGGCACTCAAATACATGTAGTGTTTGTGAAAAACATACATTATTTCGATGGATGACAAAGGTGTGATCAGCTGATCTGCTCCACAAAAGGCTCTCCAGCAGCAGCATTCCTTTAGCTTGTGCATTTTCGATTCAGTATCACTTCCACACAGCAGTCTTTCCCAGCGGCGTCCCCTCCCACACTCAAGTACTAGGTTTCGTTTTTCAGCAGACCTCACCTTTCCCATATGCAAGCCTCAAAGCAACTGGGGCATGGGATAGAGAGAAAGCTTGTATTGATATTGATCTCAAAGGCCCAGAGAGTTAAAGGTGTTTATAAACTCTTTCCCAGTCCTACATTAAACAGGGACAGATAGGTTTGGGATTATTTTTAAACAGAGCCCTCAGTTTTACTTGGCAAATACTCCAAAACGTCCATTCAAATTGAAAGTTTATTGGTTAAACACAAAAGAGAAGAAGAAATTAAAACAAATGTCTCTACTGAAATTGTGGTTGAGTGATTATGCAGGATGGACTTAGTCAGACTTTACCAAAATATCTCTCCTTTTGGAGTCAAAATATCAGAGTGTCTTATATTCAGAACAACTTTCTTTGAGGAGAAGGAAATGTAAATTTTTCTCTCAGTCCTGATGCCACTTATCCTGTTCTGAATAAACAAAGAGACACAAGAGAGAGGAGAGACAGGACAGAAAAGACAGGTGAAATACAGCTTTTGCTGATGTTTTTGGAAGACTGGATCACTTGTTAGTTGTACGTGGATGCTTTGGCAGGCAAGTCAACCACAACACCTAGTATTTGGACCCTGTTAGTTACAATTTGGTCCAGTCTGTCATCTGGTTGGAACCTTTCTCCTCAGTCAAGGCCAAGTATCTTTTGAAGATGCCAAAAAAGGGGGAAAGTGGGTGATATAGTCCATCCTCCTCACGATTTTGTCCACCAATTAGTGCTAATATCCATCACACCAATTTTGGTCTATTCACTTTTGGTAATACATCTTCTGTTTTTACCAAGCAGAATTTCAACAGTCCTTGGATTTTATCAACATGCCCTTTTTGGTTTAGACCAATCCAGTTTCTCTGTCTTGTTCTCTAGCACTTGTTATAACATTCAACACAGAAAACAGCTTGGCCTAATTTTCATGCTTATTGTTAATATCTTATGAACCTTCACATCTCACAATAGGGGTACATTTTGTAGGCCCCAATAGTTACAACAGGCCTCAGTGTTCTGATTCATTCAGGTCATGCTGAGCCTGCCTTCCATCTCTGTGGAGAGACAAGGTGGGTGAGGTAAA
This sequence comes from Dermochelys coriacea, assembly GCF_009764565.3. Lineage (NCBI taxonomy): Eukaryota > Metazoa > Chordata > Testudines > Dermochelyidae > Dermochelys > Dermochelys coriacea. Next base: position 7,042,544 of record NC_050071.1, on the reverse strand, counting down.
TAACTTTTATTGGACCAACTTGCATTGATGAGAGACACAAGACTGAAGGAAAGCTCTATGTATGGTCAAAAGCTTGTCTATCTCCCCAACACAAGTTGGTCTGGTAAAAGATATTACCTCTCTAATATACTAAGACCCACACGGCTACAGAAACACCACATACCATCTCTGTACTAACTCTTTGCTCCTCTAACAACCTCAGTTATTAACAGCACCATACAGAGGCCATTACCATATATTTTGGTGACAACAGAACTTAAAAGAAAACAGGTTATCATTAACCAAGAGAGGCTTTCATCTCAACATTCCCAGTGAAAGGCTATTGAGTGATTCCTTTGACAAAATTTGGGAGACAGCACAACTGACAAATCAAAGGAATGTTTCCTGCTGTGCTCATAGCAGCAGACATAACTTCTCTGGACTTTTCCAAGAGAAAAGATAGCATCAGCAATACCTGCTCAAGTAAGTGACCAAACAAGTTTACCAGTAAAATCAAATAACCAAAATGCCAGTGGGAAAATCCAGTGGGTCAGACAGGTAGAGATTGTAACATATTAGAAGTACAACAAAGACACAAAGATAATGCAGTACTCTACGTTAATAAGCTGAATCATTGTATCCTACTTGATCACTGAAACAGTACTTGGTCTCTTATCTTCTATATGAGAAAAAATATCAGAGGAAGGATAATCTTGTCCATAAGGCAGTTGACTGGGCCTCAGAAAGGCTGAATCCAGTTATTGCCTTTGACACAGACTTCCTGGGCTACCTTGGTGTGAGACTCTTTGGCCAAGATTTTCACAAAGAAGAGCCTGAAGTTAGGCTTCTGACATCAGTGGAAGCTGATTAATGCTCAGCACTTTTGGAATCCAGGCCTCTTAGTTAGGTGTGTGAATATAAATTTAGGAGCCTAAGTGTAGGTCTTATTTGTGAAAATCTTGGCCTTACTCTCTGTGTGGGTGTAGTGCTCCACCTGTCCAATGGGAATAATACATTATACGATTTCCTTTGGCAGCCATGTGCATTAGACCAGGGTTCTCAAACGAGGCCAGCACATCCCTTGGCCCACGCTGCTTCCTGCAGCCCCCATTGGCCTGGAGCGGCAAACCGTGGCCAGTGGGAGCCGCGATCGGCTGAACCTGCAGACGCGGCCGGTAAAAAAAATGGCCCAGCCCACCAGGGGTTTTCCCTGAACAAGTGGTGGCCCTAGTTTGAGAACCACTGCATTAGACTATAAGCTCTTTGAGGCAGGGATTGCATTTTAGTTTGTGTATGGACAGCTTCTAGCACAATGGTGCCCCGATCTCAGGCAGGACCCATGAGCGCTCTTATAATTCAAACAATAAATAATTGATAACAATTTGCAAGTGTCCTTGGTTGCCTGAATATCAAACCTAACAATGCAGTAGATAAGTTCTCAAGCCTTTAAGCCTATGTACAAAATTACACTGACGTCGGAAAGGACGGTTTATTATTTCAAATGGATAGAGCCTTAGACAGTGGGGAAAAGTTCCACATATTTCTGTCTGTCCTATCACAAAGGCTATAACAGTCATAAATCTAGTTTTAAATCTAGCCATAAATCCTCAAAGAAATGTTTACATGTATTCTGAGCCCACAAAAGGTGACTCCAAATGAATCTCCAGCTAAATATATTTATATACCATGATCAAACCTTTTTCTACGTTACAATCACTCTGTCAGTTTATGAATTCAAGTCTTTGCCAATGCAAATAAAAGAATACCTTGTTATTATAAAAATGGAATTGGAAATAGAGAAATGATGGAATAAAGCTCTGAGTCAAATTAAAGACTTGATAAAAGTCTCTCATTCTAGATGAACAGCACAGCAAAAGCAGTGAGATTGGAAGTCATTGTATGTGGGCTACACTTTCTCAGGAAGTTTTAATGAATTATCCTTTGTGAGTCCCAGTCAAGCACATACACATAAAAGATCATATTAAAGAGGAAGTGGGACTATTTTTCCATGCAGTTGCTTTGGGTTTTTTCTTCACTGATCCCATTAAATTAGGCACTTGCACAGCTCACACTCTCATCTCCTAAACATCCTGGCACATGTCTGACAATCCCATGCCCCAAAGCCAAGGAGTTCTGCCTTAAAGGAGGCAGTGCAGCCCTCTCCTAGAAGGGCTGCAGAATTCTGTGATATATTTTGCTCTGCATTCCTAACCAGCTCCTTGAGCTCATTTGGCTTATGGAGTGCACAGCATATGAGATCATTCAGTGTTTTGAAGACATCTGGAAAAATGCAAAGTAGCATCTGTGTGTGGCTTTCAGTTCCAGCCTCTATCTGCCCCTCCTGGGTCCCAACAATAGCCTCTCTTTGTTACCCTGAAGTCCATGGCAATGCCTCTGCTGCTCCAGCCCCCTAATCCAATTCTCTCTCATCTCCCTCAGCCTCTTACAGCTTTCCCAGCCACTTTGATCCTCTCTTCAGCCTCCACCTCCTTTCTGATCCTTTGGTGCTCATTGGACTGTCTCATCATCTCTTCACGCTGGTCTGGGTTGCTTTCTCAGCTACTCCAGGCTGCTGTCCATTTTTTTCTTCTGACCCTGATCCCCCTCCATTCCCTTTCCTCAGCCCTCCCCCCCATAATCTTCTTCGCACCTAGATGTCTAACTCCAATTCAAATCTATGGAAGTTAGGTGTCTAGATGTCTGTCTCCATGCTTAGGTGCCTACATAGCTTTAAAAATTGGCATCAGTTATCATGCCCATGGTCACACAGGAAGTGTGTGGCAGAGCAAAGTTTAGGATCTGGACATCCTAGTGCTCTAATAATTCCATCCTTCCCGCTACGGTAGCTTCTGGTAAATTTAGCGTGAAAATGCACTTGTCACAAAACACAGGCTCATCCGACAGCTGGCTATGTAAGGCATTTTGTTTGCATTTGAGATTGGTGAGGTGCACACAGAGACTTTATAAGGTTTGCTTAGTACAGAGAAGTATAATTGAAATCATCAAAAAATAAGAACGAGTTTGAAAAGTATAGCAAACTAACCCCCTGGATTGTGCATGCTTACAACCTTGGGCTGGTACAATATAAAGCAATCCTCCAGTGCTGACATACTTACAACCTTGTGAATGCTCACAACCTAACAGAGCCTATTAGACACAAAGATGGAAGAAACAGTCAGTGGAGAACACCTCAACAGGAGATGACATTTTGGACTGATTCCTACTCAGTCACTCCCCATGGTCCACTTGTGAACATTCTTGCATCAGGTTTTATACTCCCCTTTCCACACACTTACCTGTCCATTGCCCTATTTGCTTAGGTCTCAGTCCCTTATCCATATGTGGCTTTCCAGTCTCCCATATTTAGGGTTCCAAATGCTGACACACGCTATTTGTTTCCAGTGAAGTGTATCCGATGAAGTGAGCTGTAGCTCACGAAAGCTTATCCTCAAATAAATTTGTTAATCTTTAAGGTTCCACAAGTCCTCCTTTACTTTTTGCGAATACAGACAAACATGGCTGCTACTCTGAAACCTATTTGTTTTAATATTGCATTAATACATATCCCAGTGTTTCCAGTATGTGAATGCTGTTAACCATATGGTTCTATGTGCTAAAAATCGGACATTTTGTATTGTTGTGATGTTCTTGTTTATTAAAAGCCACCTATTGCAAAATATTGCTAAATCGTATAACCTTACGTTAAGCAGCCATGCTCATTCCTTTGCTATTTAGGCTACTTATCTCAACAACTAACAGGCCTCAGCTGATTGCCAAGCCTACCTCAGTTATACAAATTCTTATGTTTCTCTACTAGCATCACAGCTGTAGTATCTTCTATTTGACTACCTCAAAGCATTTCAATATGCCTTAGCATGTAATATACAATTTAATCTAGCACCCTAGGTTCACATCAGGGGTTACAGGTCAACACCACCAAAGGTTCTTCTTCAAAGCTGCCTAAGGCATTTGGACACCCAAATATAACTGAAATCAATAGGAACTGGTTATCCAATTCCTCCATGTGGCTTTGAAATTCTCACCCATGTGTGTTTGGGTTCCACCAAGCCAATAATACTATATTGCAGAATTTGGAGGTAACTGTATTTCATTCAGGAGAGATAGGGCACTTGGCACATGATGTACTGGAGCTACATATGGAATAAACTATTAAATGTAAATGGCAGTGAAATATACAGAGCCAATCCAGGAGCCATCTCACGGTATATTTACCAAGGGCCGGGCACAGTCTCTGGTGTCTCTAGCGTGTAGGAAGAACACCAGATATTAATAATGTATCAGTAGAAGAGCTCCAGGCTCTTCACTTAGATTCACTCTTCACTTAGTCAAATATTGACTAAGACCCATTGACCATTTTTCCTATAGTAAGAGGGGCTTCTTTATGGGGTGTCATTTGAATTCTATTTCCAGTTGAATATCTGATGTTGGATCAGGAGGGGAGGATAATGCAGAATGGAAATTTGCCTTTTCAGAAACAATTTATCTGTATAGTGAAAGCAACAAACTAACAAACAACTGGAGTTTGGACATTTCTATGGCAGTTGTAAGATCAACAGCCAACCTCGTCACCTAGATGTGTTTCATAATCACTGGGTTGAAATCCTAAATTGGGAATTGGAACCTGCTGTATTTTTCTTTCCTAAATATTTAATTTCTTTGGAAATAAATTGAGACAGGGAGAAGTTTACATGTAACAAAAAGCCTCTTCACCGCAGTGTAAATCCCCAAGTGGCAGCAAATTGGCCATAAGCCCTTCAGAACGGACACACGCCATCTGTAAGATGCTTGACCTCTGTTGGGCTAACATTTGACGATGGATAAGGAAGGAATCAAGTGGTGGTGAACAAACTCTGTCCTGTTTATGGAGCAGAATAAAGATGGAAAGGACTTTGCCTTTGGGGAACTTATGTGCCATCGCTATGCAAATAACCTGTTGACAGCTAGTTGGACACTAGCCATGCAAAGTTAAAAGGATGACAGCCAACTGTCTCCTTAATTGCTTGGCCATCATATACTATAGCATGTCTATTTAGTTGGAATGTATACAAAATTAAAACAAAACAAAGTTTGTGCTGTAGGTCAAGGCTTTGGGAAAGCTTGAAGTTTTATTTCTTCTTAAGCAGGTCCACAAGCTACGAGCACTTCTTTTTGACAGGGATCCGCTACAGGAATCTTGGCTTCCCAGTAATATGGATTTCCCATTCTTAGCCCTGCTTGGCTGCCAAATAACAGACGTTTAAAAAGTTGTGACATTTTTACTAACAGAGAATCAGTAGTTGATGCAGGACTGAATCAGGGACTCCGATAAATATAATTTGCGGTGAAAAGGAGGAAATATTTCTCTGCAAGGTTGAGATAAAAAACTAACTAAATAAAGCAGCTGTTTGTGCCACTCAGGGGTTTGGAATGTTAGATCAAGTCCTGGAGAGACGGCACGTTGGGCATAGAACAAGTGATGTGGTCAAAAGTGTATTTATCACATGGATGTCACTTACATATGTGTGGATGTGGAGAGTGTGTGTGCATCTCCATCTCAAGGTCAATATAAATATCGAGACTGATATGAAATATATTTTTCAAAGCAAAACAAAAAAGCATTAAAATAAACAAGTAAATACAGTTGGTCAATTAAAAATATACATATTTCAATTTTTTGGCAGAAATTCAAATGCTGAAGAATTTTGCTTTGGAAATGCCCTGGTGTCTCATGGAAGTTGTAGTTAAAGTGCTTCGTGCTCCCATTCTCCTTTAGAGGCCAAGCTTCACAGTTGGGGTGCAGGGAGGTGCATCATGGGAGATGTATTCTGGGCAAGGAGTCCTACCATACAAGAGAATAGTAACAGAGACAACCAAACTACAAATCGCATGATTCTGTTTGGTTGTTTGTTTTTTTCTATGAAAAATCAAAATTTTCTTTAGAAAGCAAATACTTGTGAAAAATATTAGCTGACAATATAATTTTCTATCAGCAAACAGTTTCACTGAAAAACATTTAAAAAGCCTTCTAATTAAGGTGATGAAATCACAAAAATATACTTATCACATCACCAGCATGTAGGGACAAAATTAGAGAGGCCACGGCACAAAACAGACTTAAACTACCTAGGGATATAAAAGGTAGCAAGAAATTATTTTACTAATGTATTAAAAGCAAGAGGCAGACCAAGGAGACAATAACTCCTTACTGAACAAGGTGGAAAATACAACAGAAAACACAGCAATAGCCAAAGTGTTAAATACCTTTTTGTTTCAGTATTCACCAAAAAAAAAGTTTAGCAGTGATTGCATGACCAGCTTCGTGAATATCAGTGTAAATGGGGTAGGTTCTGGTGCTAAAATAAGGAAAGAACAAGTTAAGAATTACTTAAACTAGTTAGATGTCTTCAAGTCAGCAGAGCCTGACAAAATACATCCTAGAATACTCAAGGAACTTGCTGAAGAGATCTCTGAGCCATTAGCTTTGAGAACTCATGGATGGGAGAGATCCCAGAGGACTGGAAAAGAGCCAATATAGTTCCTATGTGTAAAATTAGAAATAAGGACAATCCAGGGAATTATAGACCAGTCAGTTTAACTTAGGTACCCAGAAAGATAATGGTGCAAATAATCAAACATTCAATTTGGAAGCAACTAGAAGGTAATAAGATGATACATAATAGTCAACATGTATTTGTCAAGAATAAATTATATCAAGCCAACCTAGTATTGTGGATGAGGGGAAGCAGTGGATGTGATCTAGCACAACTTTAGTAAGGCTTTTGATACTGTCTCATATGACCTTTTCACAAGCGAACAAGGGAAATATAGCCTAGAAGAATATATTATAAGGTGGGTACATAAATGGTTGGAAAACCATACTCAGAGAGCAGTTATCAATGGTTCACAGTCAAGCTGGAAAGGCATATTGAGAGAGGTCCAACAGGAATCTGTCCTGGGTCTGGTTCTATTCAATATCTTCATAAATGATTTGGATAATGACACAGAAAGTATTCATAAAGTTAGTGGACAATACCAAGCTGGGAGGGGTTGTAAGCACTTTGGAGTACAGGATTAGAATGCAAAACAATCTTGACAAATGAGAAATTGTGGGAAAATAGGATAAATAAATAGGATGAAATTCAGCAGGGAAAATGCAAAGTACTCCCCCTATGAAGGAAGAAGCAATTGCAGACATACACAATGGGATATGACTGCCTAGGAAGGAGTGCTGCAAGAAAGGATCTGGGAGTTACAAACAAAATATGAGTCAACAATGAAATCCTGCTGCCAAAAATGTGAACATCATTCTGGGATATATTAGTAGAAGTTCTGTAAGAAAAACACAAGAAGTAATTCTTCCACCCCACTTAGCACTGAAAAAGCCTTAACTGGAGTATTGTGTCCAGTTCTGGACACCACACTTCAGGCAAGGTGTGGCAAACTGGAGAAAGTCCAAAGAAGAGCAACAAAAATGATTATAGGTCTTGAACACATGACCTACAAGGAAAGACTGAAAAAATGGATTTGTTAATATGGAGAAGAGAAGACTGACTGGGGGACATGATAACAGTCTTCAAGTATATAAAATTAAAGAAATAGGAAACTGATAAATTGTTCTCCTTCTCCACTGAGGACAGGGCAAGAAGTAATGGGTTTAAAAATTAGACATTAGGAAAAACTTCCTAACTGAAAGGGTAGTTTTGAAACAAATTACCAAAGGAGGTTTTGTAATCTCTGGCATTGGAGGTTTTGAAGAAGAGGTTAGACTAACATCTGTCAGGGATGGTCTAGATCAGAGGTGGGCACACTACTGCCCGCGGGCCACATCTGGCCCACGGAACTGTCCTGCCCAGCCACTGAGCTTCTGGTTGGACAGGCTAGCCCCTGGCCCCTCCCCCGCTGTTCCCCCTGCCCCACAGCCATGCCACCATAAGGACAGCGCTCTAGGTGGTGGGGCTGCACACTCATTCAGGGCAGCGCGTCTGACTCCAGCCGAGCAGCACGGCTCCAGACATGCTGCTCTGAGTGGCATGGTAAGGGGGCCGGGGGGTCGGATATGGGGCAAGGAGTCCTGGGGGGCAGTCAGGGGACAGGGAGCATGGGGTGGTTGGATGGGGCAGCGGTTTGAGGGGGGCAGAGGATGGGGAATCTGGGGGTTGGATAGGGGGTGGGCTCCCGGGGGAAGGTGGTTAGGTGCAGGGGGTTCTGGGAGGGAGCGGTCAGGGGACAAGGAGTGAGGGGGAGATGGATGGGTTGGAGGTTGTGAGGGGGACAGTCAGGGGGCAGGAAGTGGGTGGGGGCAGATAGGGGGTGGAGACGAGGCTGTTTGGGGACACACAGCCTTCCCTACCTGGCCCTCCATACAGTTTCGCACCCTAATGTGGCCCTTGGGCCAAAAAGTTTGCCCACCCTGGTCTAGATAATACTTAGATCTACCTCAGTGTAGGGGACTGGACTAAATGACGTATTAAGATCCCTTCCAGTCCGACATTTCTATGGTTCCATCACTTATAATACCCAGACTCTTAAACACCATAATAAAGACATTATTCCTATCAAGAATAAAATGATGCATTCTTCTCACAACGTAGCAACCTTGACTCCAACCCCAAATGAATAGGAGTCATTCATGAGGAATCATAACATATAAACACAATGCAATAAAAAAGCAAATATTTTCAAAGGATTGTTCCTTTGCACAGTATAGTTTCATGGAACATGAATCTTTGATGCTTCCAGATCACTCAGTCACAGAAGTGATCTAGAATTAAATTGTATCTATTATTATTTGGTCACTACTTCACCAGTGTGTGAAGACAAAGGAAGCATGAAATGTTCTGTTTAGGGAACTCGTTGCCAGAGGAGATCTGCATGAGTCCAAATCTGACTGTTGCAAGAATTACCTTCTTGCAAGAATCCTTGCTACACTAACTGAGGCTGAGAGAGGAGGGGTGGGAGGTGGGGGTAACATAAAATCAAATACACGAGTCTGTGATGGTGGGATCAAAAGCAGTGAGTGTTGGTCTCTCTCTTGTTCCATTGAGGTCAACGGTAAAACTCCCAATGACTTCCATATGGAAGCAGAGTTAAGTCACCTTTGAAAATCCCACTCTATGCCTCTAAACCAAGGGATGGGCATTGGCCTCACATGCTTAAAAAGCACAGCACTCCCTGTAAACTGATTTCTGATTCAATTCACATGGTTTCTCACTCTCTCTTTATCTTGAGTTTTGAGTTTCTGGGGTGACGTGGGCCCTAACTTCAAAGTGAAGCTCTGTTGTAACCACCAATTTTTACCTTGTTTCAGGTGGAAACTATTACAAAACCAATGAGTTTTAAAACTCAGAGCCATCAATCAATTCAGGTACCCTTGGATACTCGAGTTCTGTGAAGCACAGTGGAAGGGAATTTCTAACCAGCTCCCAAGACACTCACCAAAATGAACTTTATGTACCATGCAGATGGCTTAAATGATTGCCACAGGACCCAGCGTGGTGCAAGCAAGTGGGTAATTCTGTCCCCTTTAATATAGCTACCATTTTAATGCACATTGGCTAAGAAGCCTGAGTGGCAGTATTTTTCAGGGGCCAAATTCTTCACTGGTGTAAACAGGCACAATGTAGTGACTCCAGAAGAGATTTGTCCTTTTGCCCCAGCAGAAAATTTAGCCCCTCTTCACCCTCTGATCCTCTCTATAGCACCAACTCATGATGGCACTTCTCTGTTAGTGCCTGTGCCTTCCTCACTTTGCCATGGCATCCTGTGAGTTGCATCAGTGGCAATGGCTACTCTCTAGCACTATTCCAGGTGTGCACTTCTAAATCTCCAAACTAGGGAGTTCTTAAAAACTGATCTAGTCCCCTGAGAGCGCCTGCAGGACTTGATATTTGAACACTTGGAAGCGGAACATTCCTCTTCAGCTGAATTTTCAAATTCTAAACCTTTCCAAACACAAAAACCAAAGGCTGGCAATCAGTGATTGATGAAAGCATTTTGGCTCTGGCTAATCCAGTTTACAGAAGGGATGGCTGCTTTGTGATTCCAGCTATCTCCATGGATTGTTGCACATATCTCTATTCTGGCAGAGTGTGACACTGGAGTTGTATTTTCAGCGGGTGATAAGGGCGTTCCCCCTCCACATACAATTGTTGACGGATCGCTACAGGAAATTTCGCGCTGTGTATTTTAAAGACTCCCACTGGCTCTGTAAATGAAGTCATAATGCACTGTCCCATGAGAGAGGAGTTTATTCTGCAGAGGCACAGAAAGAATCAATCGGGTGGGATGTATTTCTTGCATAATGGCATCGCTGATTCAATTTTTTTCCTCCATAGAAAACTTAAAAGTCCTAGCAGCATCATAATCGGAAATATCTGGACTAGGTGTCTTCTCATAAACATTTGTATAACTCAAGTTGTGTTATTTTGCTTAGAAATATAGGGGACAAGCCAGCATTTTTTTAACACTTCCTATGACTTTCCACATCGGTGCTAGGATATGGGTGTCAAATGACTCAGGATGGAAAGGTCTGAGCATAGGATTGGCAGCCTGGAATTCCGAGGGGCCAGTTCTCGCTTTGTCACCGGGAGCTCAGTTATGGTTCTCAGAGCCAGTGCTGTGTTTGGCCATGCGAGAGGATGCCTAAGCAATTGCTTTTGGAGAAATTGTCCCTGCATGAGGCAGAGGTTGGCCATGTGGCCAGATTTTCACCTAAAGATGCAGATGGGCACCTAGTGGGTTTTTCAAAAGCACCTAAGTGAGTTAGGTGCCTAACTTGCACTTAAATCGTTGGGAGGGAGAAGTCTAATCCCACTAAGAGCCTGTCTGCATCTTTAAGCATCTAAATACCTTTGAAAATGTGTTCCAGTGACTCCACGGGCTGTAAGAGCAACACACTCACTGGCAGCCATTGCTAAAGTACGGCATCTACTCCAGTGGCAGCCTCTGATTTCTATTCATGCCCTATGCCTGCCTTGACATAACCTTCCGCAGTGCTGAGAGCTGCCAGCTGGGTGTGTAGTTATGGCCAGGCGGCTGCAGACATCCACGTTATAATAGAGTCATAGAAATTTAGGCCTAGGGAAGACAGAATTCCCAGACTTTTAGTTGGATCTTCCACCAGGTTTTTATTTGGAACATCACAAGTGGCTCACGATTCGAGCCAGAAAGTGCTGGTGTCCTTTCCATTGCCCTGTAGCATTGATGCGTGGATCCAGAAAGTCTTCCTGGATTTGAGTTGGGATTGAGGACTTGGTGTATTGGCAGATCCAGAGTGGCCAGGATCTTGTTATACTTAGCCCCCTGGACCATAGTACTTACCATGATGATGAACAAGTTCTACCAAAATGATATAAGATCCATCACTTGGGATATTTAAAATTAGACTGAACAATGAATTACAAAATGTTCTGTGAAGAACAATCCTGCACTGATAGAAAGGTGAACTGAGTGGCATGTAGGCCTTTTCCATCTCTGACTCCCATAATTAAGCAGAACATGTTGATTATTATTATGATTCAAACATAATCATGCTGTGGGTTTGATTCGCAGCCTCTAACTGTGTAATGGCAATGCAAGAAAGGCTTTTTCTGTGCTTTCACCACCAAATCCACATCAGGAGACAGAGAACCAAGTGGCATATGCCGGATTCTGGGCTATATAATTATCTTTTCAATTCTAGTCACTTCTTTGAGCTGAGTTTTACTGCAGCTGCTTTAAAGTTGAAAAAATACATTTTCTCCGTTCCAGAGAGATGGAGTAGCCCATTAGATAACATGTTATTTCCCTAATATTACACATTACATTATATATATATTACACATTACATATATATATATATGTGTGTGTGTGTGTGTGTGTGTGTGTGTGTGTATTACACCTTTCATTATATATACAAATATATATATATATAATGTAATGTGTAATATACATACACACACACACACACACACACATATATATATATATATATATATATATGAATGTGTTCATTGTTTATATTCAAAACTATGGGAAAGAGGAGAAGGGCAGAAACAGCAATCTGCATTTTCATTGATAGCTAATATTTCTATTACCATATTACTCAGAGTGAAATCTAGGACTGAGGTTTCAGTATGTGTGTAGGCTATTGATTGTTTAAGCAATTCCTTCATGCTTTGTTCCACTTGCTAATGAATGTACATTGTTTTAAGAAGACCATAGGTCATTGTAATCCCTAGTCACAGGCTTCCAAAGAGATGATCCAACGCATGCCCAAACCTATGTGGGCATGCATGGTAATGAGCAGTTGGGCTAGACGGGGGGCTGTATCCAGTTCCCAGTCCAAGCGTTTGAGAACCCCAGACAGATAAGGGCATGAGACTGAACAGTGTAAATTGGCTTCGTTCCAATGATTTACTGGAGTAGTCCTGGAGACACACTCAGAGAGACCAGAAATGGGAAACAGATGTGGCTAGTCCCATAACTGTGACATTTTCAAAGCGATTCCTTCTGCAACATCCTGTTTGATGACCAGGCTTGTATTAGTTCTGCCAAAGCATGAGCATTGTCAGCAGCATTCTGGATATCATCAAGAAACAAAGAGTGGGTCTTCCCCTTAGATGTCCTCTGTACCTAGTGTAGAACTGACTGACAGCACTGGATCATATGAATGACCTTGATGTTGGTGGTGTGGTTGTTACCAAGCAATTCATTTGCTGTACTTAATGAAAATTTCACACTTCGATATTTTATCATCAATGCAGCATTCTTGTCTGTCCAGAGCAAGATACCTTGGCCTCCATTCTTATACCTATCTATGCCCAGATGAGTGTTGTGCTTTTTGTTTAACCTCTCCAGCCTCGGCCAGAAGACTAGAGTCATATATTCATTCAGGCACCCAAATGAATGAATGGCCTGATGTTCATAATAACTGAGCATCTCTCAGCTCCCACAGATTAACTGTAGGGTGTGTTGAAAATGTTTCTCCATGCTCCTGACAGCAGAAGTGCTGATGTTAAGAGCTGAGCCAGGGCTAGAAATAAAATCTTCCTCTTCATCACGCACACCGGGTCTAACAGCTAGCCTACTGCCATGCAATCATTCATCAGCTGTGCATATATCAGAGTGAAAATGTATGGTTCCATCTACTTCTCCTTGAGCATCTCACTCTGATCAATAAGCTATCACACATATGAGGTGCAACAATAGCGGAGAAGAATTTTCTCCTTAGGAGGTAATACCACAGCTTGATAGTCTCTCTAAGATTCCATACATTATCCTTTATGATTGGATGTGAAGGCAAATTGAAGACACATATATCTCCTACTAATTGACACCGTGGTTCGACGATATTTTAAATATGTTGCTTTACAAAACAAAAACCCAACAACTTGCTGGAAGCTAAGGCCAAAATTTTCAAAAGTGCCTAATGATGTTGGCTGCCCAGTTTGAGACACTTGAAAGGGTCTTGATTTTCAGAGTGGGTGATCAGCATTTTCTGAAAATCCAGACTCTTTTAGTGAATGCAGTGTAGTTGTAGCTGTGTCAGTCCCAAGATATTAGAGCGACTTTAGAGATATTAGAGAGTTGAGGTCATATTTTTTACTGAATCAACTTCTGTTGGTGAGAGAGACAAACTTTCGAACCACACAGAACTCTTCTTCAGCTCTGGGAAAGGTACTCCAAATGTCACAACGAAATGCAAGGCTCTTTAGAGGCATCTAAAGTGGGCAACCGAAAATTAAGACACCCAAACTCAATGTTCATTTTGGCCTGGATTGTTTTCCCATCTTATGTGGGCAATGAGTTCCTGCTTGGAGGAGGTGGGCATGCGAGGGGATGAAGTTTCCCGTTAGTGACGTGCAAGTAGCTGTGGAATCTGCAGAGGTGTGCTAGCACAAACAGCATGAATTCTCCTGTCTCAGGCTGCTATTGCTGTCTTTCAGCACACACTCTTTTAGGCTGGCAAGCAGCAGCAGCAGTAGGAGAAATATCAAACAAAGAGGCAGAGCCAAATATTTGATTCGGTTCATTACACTGAAGATGACTCATTGGGGCTGTGGTATTCAGAGGACCAGCAATTTGCCTCTCTGTTTTATGTGCCCTTACCAACAGATGTGTAAAGTGTGGCACAGATTATCCTGTCACCCAGGAAAGTGCTCCTTGGGGAGCGGATGCTGAGTGATGATTGTGAGACTCTCACTGATGGGGAATCCGTTGTACCAGAGGAGATGGAGAGAAAACCCAATCCATGAATAGAGTTTATTCAAGCATCAGAAAACAGTTTGGGGCCACACAGCAGCTCCAAGAGCCACCAAAGAGTATGCGGGAACACAAACAACTAATGGAGAAAGGCGCTATAGTTGTACGAGGCCTAATGTCTCCTGGCCAGAAGGGGGCAGCACACTGTGAAACAGCCCTTCCTCCACCCATATAACAGGTTCACAAAAAGTGTAGCATGGACTTCCTGGAGGTGCAAGCTGTTGTATAGGGAGGAAGGAGGAGGCTCCTGGCCACACCCCCATCCATACGCTGGAGTACTCCAAGGGCTTGATCCAAAGACCCGCAAAGTGAATAGAAAGGCTCCCACAGACTCTAATAGGCTTCAGATCAGAGCCCCAGGGCACCGTCAGCTGTTTGCTGACAGGTGAACAATGCTGTGGGGCAAAAAGTGCCTGGCACACTATCTCCCACACTAGCTCCCGAAGACCAAGACACAGCCCTGAGATTCACTTGCTTTTGGTCTGAGTGAAAATTAAGTGTGATTTTTATTTTATCCTTTACCCAAGTGTAGAGAAAATTGCCTTTCCGTGATTTCGGGAGAATCTGTTAATTTATATGTGCACGTCCCCTTCCCTCCTGAAGGAGACCAAGGTGCTTTACTAATCAATACACAGCCGGCAAGACACAGTGCTTGATTCATCCCATTTGTGGTACCTTTGAGTCAGGGCTTCTTCATCTCTTCTAAACACCATTCTCCCTGAAGATTCTTCGAAAGGAGGTCCTCTTTAAAGTACCATGAGGGTCCAGAGGAACCCCTTGGCTAGAGCTCACAAAGAGGGAGTTGGGGTGGTCCAGTTACTAATGCACCAGACTTTGCCATAATATGGTGCGTGACCTTGGTCAAGTCACTTCTCTCTGTCCCTGTGTTTCCCCTCTACCCCTTTGTCTATTTGGATTGTAAAATCTTCATGACAGGATTATCTCATGCTACATATTTGTATAGCACTCAGCATACAGGATCTCGGATCTTAATTAGGGTTTTTGGAGTTACTGTAATGATAATCCAAGTTTGGCTGAAATTCTGTGCAGAACCACATATTACCTTTATTTTGCAAAAAGATATCCTAAATCCCATGCAAATGAGGGAAAGATATTTATTTATGTGCAGGAGCCAGGATTTAAATTTAGGGTAAATGACAGTCGTTCAGATAATACATTACTACTGTGCAAAATTATGTGCTGAGATACCACCATTAGTCTTTTACTAATCTGCAATATGCAGAAACTGTGAATTTAATGAGCTTCATAATTATTTTGTTCTTGAAAATCCTCACTTTTTGGTAATGACATTATTGCAAATGGTAATTTTTACACCGTGTCCTTAGTCAATCCTGTCAATTTCCAGCATGTGTGCCTAAAGTAAACTAGTAAAATCAGGAAAGAGAGATTTATCTCAAGGACTCTGCACCTTAAATAGCCAGTCAAATATTAAACATCACTATCAATAACAGGTGGACCGTATTATAAGTTTCATCATAACTAGAATCTTATGAGTGAAATGATATCTTGCTGAAAAGATGTCAAAGATTTCATTTAGTCCTTTTTATAGTGGAGACCATCAATCTGTCTTAATGTCCATTGGAGAGAAAATAATTGTCTTTTCTTTTTGGCAATGGTATTTCATTATATGCAGTAGGATAAATAACATGATTTCAAATTAAAATAAGATGAGAATGTACCTGTATTTGTTTTCTTAGGTTTTCCTTTCTTTTTGTTTAATTTCATGTTGAAGAAGGCATGGGTCTAATTAAATTAAGACCAGTTCTGTTTTTAATGGACATCTTACAGTCTAACCAGCAAAATGATTTCAGTTTTCAAAGTTATTATATTCCAATTGATCTTCCAGGCATTGGGATTATGATCTGATTATGAAGATATATGCATTTATCAAAAGCCAGAGCCATCTGTCTCAAATCTATGTAATGTGATTACAGAATCATCATTTATCCAGTCGGAGTGTGTGACATGGGACCCAAGTACCTAGCAGTTCTAAACTCATTATCACTTCGCACTGCATATGGATGGACATGAGGTTGTTGACTTCCACTAATCTACTTTTGAAGTACAAATCATCATCCTGGGCTAATCCTCCAAACTCCTGAATAACCAGGCAGCGCTGATAGCTACACTACAGTATAGGCACTGGCCTTTCCGTAGGGAAACTTACAGCATCTTGCCAGCCAGCAGACAGATTCTGCCCTGCAGCTGCTGAGTGGAAGCATATTGATATGTAGTATGCAAAGGGCACTGCACAGGAGCAAGGGTTAACCGTCTGACTTGGGAAATGAGCAGGGTTTAATGTACATAATCCAGAAGCTTTCTAACTCAGAAAGACAATCACAAGCCCTGCAAGGCCCACTTTATTTGGAGATTAGAGGCTGCATCAGGCCAGGCACAAATCTGAGGGCATTTATCCTCGGGCTTGTCAGAGTAATTTACAGCGGCTGATTACTTTACAATAGTAGTGCAGAGACGTAGCTAGCTGCACAATAATATTTGAGAAGGGCTTGATTAAATAACCAATCACCACCCTTTATGCTTTGTTTATATGCTGTACCCTTTTCCCCTTCCCTTTCATCCGTCTAGTTAAAATCGCACAATCTCAGTGAGCAGACCTGCAATGAGTGTAAATTGGCTTCGCTCCAATGATTTAGTGGAGTAATCCTGATTTACATCAGGCGAGGCTCTGGCCCCTTACGTTCTCCTATGTTGCTGTGCACATTCTGGGAACTACTTAAAAAATAAATTATTAATAATAGCAACCCAGTGAGGCTGCTAGGCTGCTTATTATTATTATTATTATTATTATTAATAATAATAATAATAATAATAAATATTGAATCCATTTCCCTTGCAGGATCAAGCCCAGGTGAATACTGCATAAATATCAGTAGAAGCTTTGACATTAATTCATTTTGACTGTGTCCATGTCCACTGTGGTCTATTCCTTAAATATTGTAGTAAGCAAATTTACAGGCAGGAATAATTGCCAAAATGTGCAACTCTTGAAGAATATTTGAAGAAAGTGATTTTTTTTTTAGGGGAATGAATATTCACATTGGCACCCTCATCCTCGGAGGTATGTTCATCCTGTGAGGGAAGCACAAAAAGGTTGTGTGATCTGTCTATCAAATGAAATATTTCAGATTGCACTTTTTGCATATCTGAAGCAACAATAGAAAGACAAGGTGGATGAGGTATTATCTCTTATTGGACCAATTTCTCTAAGTGAGAGAGAGAAGCTTTCAAACCACACAGAGCTCTCCTTCAGGTCTGAGAAACTTGCTCATGCCTGGTCTACACTACAAAATTATGTCAACCTAACTTACATTGGCATACAGGCAATGTAGATATTAAGTCACTTGTGTGTGTCCACACTTGGCCCCTTGTGTCAGCAGTGCATGTCCTCACCAGGCGTGCTTGTATCGATTAAATCAGGGGTCTCAATCTCAATTTACGTTAGGGCCAGGGCCAGTCCTCAAATCCTCTCAGCAGGCCAGTCATGTCACTGAAGATGGAGTTCAGAAAAGAAAACGTTTATATTGTATTTTTTATTTCGAATTTCTTAGAAATAATAAAACTGTCATACAACTTGATACAATTCTTCGCCTGCCAGATAGCTTTTAGTGTTTGCCAGACACCTGGCAATGCTTCAGCTCTGTCAGTTTGTTGATGTTTGCTTGGAAAGCTGGTGCCTGGAGCCAGCTCTGCCCGTAGGCCGGGACTTTGAGACCCCTGGATAAAATTGTCAGTCTGGGACATTGTGGAATGGCTCCCGGAAGCCACTAACAGTCAATGTAAGCAATGAAGTGTCTACACTGACACTGCGTTGGCCTAACTACATTGACCTTGACTCTACACTGCTCGTGGAGGTGGAGTTATTAAGTCGTCATAGCTGGCATAAGCTGCCTTGCGTTGACCTCACTATTGAGTAGACCAGGCAATAGAGAGGCAATTACGTCAGCCACTGCAGTAATTAAATCAGTTGTTCATGTCCACACTATCCTCCTTCTGCTGGCGGTACACATCCACACCAGGAATGCTTGCATCAACTTTAGTGGGGCCTTGTGGGGGGCTGACCAAGGCGGCAGGGCTCCGGCGGTCAGCCCCATGTGAGTCTGAAAGCTCCAGCTGTCAGCACGGAGTGGTGGGGCTCCAGTGGTCAGCCCAGAGTGGGGCTGACAGCTGGGCAGAGGGGTTCCAGCAGTAAGCCCAGTGGTGGCAGGGCCAACAGCTCGGAGTGTCAAAGGCAGCAACAGGCAATGTAAGAAACACAGTGGTTACACAGACACTGCATCAACCTAACTACATTGACCTAAGTGCTACAATTCTTATGGAGGTGGAGTTATTAGGTAGGTGTAGTGGGTGACTTACATCGGTGGGAACTACATTTTATAGTAGACGCTTACAGAGTTAGATTGATATAAGTGCCTCACATCAACCTAACTCTGTAGTGTAGATCAGGCCTTAGAGTAAGTTTCCCCCATGTGAAGAAGAGCTCAGTGAAAGCTTGTCTTACTCACCAACAGAAGTTGGTCCTATAAAAGATATCACCTCCTGCACCTTGTCTCTCTGATATCCAGGGACGACATGACTACAACAACACCGCATGAAGTATTATTAGTCATTTGCAGTGGGATGGGGGGGGTGGCCGCTTTGTAGCATCCCTGTTCACTGCTGGCACTCCCTGCCTCAGTTTCCCTCCTGAAAGTTGGTCACCTCAGCTCTCCACACCAATCTATGGTGTAGTTGTGGCTTAGCCCACCACCCAAGTCACAACACACATAGCCCCTTCCAGGGTCCAAAGAGTCCAAACTGAAAACTCCCAAACAAAAGGTCACAGTGCCCTTCAGCCTGCCTTTTGGGCCCTGCTTCCAGTCCCTCTTTCGCGCTCTGTGCCTAGTGTCCTATCTGGCTATTATAGAGCCATGGATCCACAGCCTGGATCCCCTGGAGTACCCTTTTCCTTGCACACCCCGGCTCAGGGCCTACCATAGGAGCAAGTGAGACGGACAGACAGATAGCCTGCTTCCTGTGGTTCCAAGTCCAGACTGAGCTCACTCGCATACCTTGATAAGTCCCAGGTGTCCATTAAGGTATCACCAGATACTCCTTAGTTCTGCCCCTTCAGGCTGGGAAGCAGCTAATTAATTATGGCATAGATATGACTGGCCCTATCTACCCTTAAAGGGGCCAGTCATGTGACATGCAAGGAATTCATAGGTCACTAGGAGACAGGGTTTATGCTAAGCTTTGCTACTAATCAGTTGTGTGACCTTGGGCGATTCGATTTGCCACACTGTCTCAGTTTTCCCATCTATAAAATGGAGATAATGGCCTTCCTTTGTAAAGAGCTCTGTCATAAATAGACAAAAAGTTCTATACAGGAAGTTATTATTAATTATTATTATTAACTGACTGGTAGAAACCATGATGATTTATGATTCAATGGACAATTCATGAATAGAAAGCAGGGCAAAGTCTAACAAACAGATTGCTGTCATTCATGGTATTACTAGTGCTCTTCAGGATGAAGAGTAACATGGACTTCTCAGAACTTTTATGAGATGTGACTTAAAAGATATCATAAATGAAGGGCCTAAACAGGTGAAAACCCAGGTGCTGCAGAAAGTGGCAATGTTGCATCAGTAGGTTGCACTCTTCCCTCCTTTCAGAGTAGCAGCCGTGTTAGTCTGTATTCGCAAAAAAGAAAAGGAGTACTTGTGGTACCTTAGAGACTAACAAATTTATTTGAGCATAAGCTTTTGTGAGCTACAGCATTCATGCATCCGAAGAAGTGAGCTGTAGCTCACGAAAGCTTATGCTCAAATAAATTTGTTAGTTTCTAAGGTGCCACAAGTACTCCTTTTCTTTCTTCCCTCCTTGTTAGTACAAGCCTAAGGTCCAGTCACAATATGGGGTCTTTTGTTATAGAAGAAACTGGATAAAATTTTCAACATCACCTAATATGACTTAGGTGCCTAAGTTTAATTGACTTTCAGTGGGACTTAGGTTCCTAAGTCACTTCAGACCTTTTGAAAATGTTATGCGCTGTCTTTTAGGTGAGATGTAAAAACAAGTCAATACCTATTTGTGGCCATTGAATGCCCAGTGACATTTTTCATAAGAGTGAGGTTAACCATAACATGGCATTCACGTACCAACTTGTATAACTATATTCTCTCTGCTTTTCCAAATCAATGTGATTTTTTTAACCTCCTGCACTAAATTGCTGTACAGAGTGCTTCTAAATTGTCAAACATTTCCCTCTTTCACCCAAATGTAGCTACATTTTACTAGCTGATAATATTATCCTGTGTATAGTTTGTATATCAGCTCATTGACTTTGCAAAGTGATTCCCAATTCTTCTGGGTGAACGGCCCTAGATATGTTGCAGAATTATTTATTTGGGTACAAAATGTGGTTCAAGTTTTGCCCATCTGTACATTGGTCCTAATGAGTTTCTCCTTTGGTTAAACCTTGCAATGAACCCTTTGTGTGACTTCCGATCCAACACCCATATGGGTCAGACTTGCGGAGCTGCTAGATACTGAGCTCTTTTGAAGTTCTGAGCCCCATTGTGGGTGCCAAACACCTTTGAAAATCTGAATACAGACTAATAGAATCATAGAGATATAGAGCTGCAAGGGACCTTGAGTGGTCATCAAATCCAGCCCTCAGTGCTGAGGCAGGACCAAGTAAACACACACCATCCTTGACAAGTGTTTGTCCTATCTGTTCTTAAAAACCTCCAATCATGGGGCGTCCACAACCTCCATTGGAAGTCGATTCCAGAGCGTAACTACTCTTATAGTTAGAAAGATTTTTTTCCTAATATCTAACCTAAATCTCCCTTGCTGCAGATTAAGCTCATTACTGCTTGTCCTACTGTCAGTGGACACAGAGAACAATTGATCAAACTCCCCTTTATAACAGCCCTTAACATATGTAAAGTCTATAATCAGGTCCACTCTAGGTCTTTTCATTTAAGACTAAATACTCCTGTGGTTGTTTTTTTTTTTAAAAAATCTTTCCTTATAGGTCAGGTTTTCTAAACATTTTACTAGTTTAGTGGCTCTCCTCTGGACTCTCTCCAGTTAGCTCACATCTTTGCTAAAGTGTAGTGCCCAGAACTGGACACACTACTTCAGCTGAATGCCAAGTAGAGTGGGACAATTACCTCCAATGGCTTACACAGCATACTTCTGTTAATACATTGCAAAATATTAGCCTTTTTTTCAACTGAATTGCAGTGTTGACTCATATTCAATTTGTGATCCACTATAACCCTGATATCCTTTTCAGCAGTACTACCACCCTGCCAATTACTCCCCATGTTTAGTGGTGCATTTGTTTTTTCCTTCTTACATATAGTACTTTGTACTTGTCTTTATTGACTTTCCTCTTGTTGATTCCAGATCAATTCTCTAATTTTCCAGTGTTGTTTTAATTCTAATCCTGTCCTCCAATATGCTTCCAACCCCGTCCCCACCCTAGCTTGGTGTCATTTGCAGATTTTATAAGCATACTGTCCATTCCATTATCCAAGTCATTATTGAAAATATTTAATAGCATTGGACCCAGGGTTGACCCTGGTGATTTCATGTAGACCACATTCACCTAGTTTGCTTACGAGAATATCATGTGGGACTGTGTCAAAGCCTTACTAAAATCAAGATATAGCACATCTACTTCTTTCCCCCATCACTAGGCCAGTAACCCTGTCAAAGAAGGAAATTAAGTTGGTTTGGCATGAATTGTTGGTTTGGCATGAATTGTTCTTCATATATCCATGCTGGCTATTCTCTAGGTGCTTACACATTGATCGCTTAATAATTTGTTACAGTATCTTTCCAGGTATCAAAGTTAGGATGACTGGTCTCTAATTCCCTGGGTCCTCTTTGTTCCCATTGCTAAATATAGATACCATGTTTGCCCTTCTCCAATCTTCAGGAGCCTAACCTGTCCTCCATGCATTCTCAAAGATAATTGCTAACAGTTCCAAGACTGTTTCAGCCAGTTCCTTAAGTACCCTAGGATGAATTTCTTTAGGCCCTGCTGACTTGAATACATCTAAATTATCTAAATATTCAGTGACCTGTTCTTTCCCTTTTGCGACTTGTGTTTCTTCTCCTTTGTTGTGAATATTAACTGTGTTGAGAATCTGGTCACCATTAACCTCTTTATTGAACAATGAAATAAAATAGGCATAAAATACCTCACCTTTCATGATGTCACTAGTCATTAGCTCTCCTTCCATGCTAAATAGAAGACCTTCACTTTCCTCCATCTTTCTCTTGTTCCTACTATATTTAAAGAGCCATTTCTTATTGCCTCTTATGTCCCTCTCTAGGTGTAACTCAATTTGTGTGTTAACCTTTCTGATTCTGTCCCTACATCCTTGTGCTATTCTTCTGTTCTCTTCTTTAGCAATTAGTCTGTTTCCACTTCTTGCAGGATTCTATTTTGATTTTCAGGTAATTAAAAAGCCTCTTACTATTCTTATTTTTCCTTCTCATTGGGATAGTTCACAGTTGTGCCATTAATATTGTCTCCTTGAAAAACTGCCAGTTCTTCTGAACTCCTTTATCCCTTAGATTTACTAACATTATCTACCAGTTCTCTGAATTTGTTAAAGTCTGCTTTTTTTGAAGTCCATTGTCCTTATTCTCTTGCGCTCCCTCCTTCCTTTCCTTACAATCATGAAATCTATCATTTTGTGTTCTTTCCACCAAATTGCCTTCCATTTTCATATTTACAACTAATTCTTTCCTGTTGGTCAGAATCCCATGTAAAATGGATGTCTTCCTCCACTTTCTGACACAAAAAGTAGTCCCCAACACATTCTGAGGACTTACTGGAAATGTTGTGTTTTGCTGTACACCGTATGCTTGCCTTTAATTAAAATAGAAAGATTTTTTTCCCTACTTGCTGAGCTTTTCTGTTCCTTCTGATAATTATAGCTAGTACATACTAAAATTAAGCCACACAAGCACATCTCCAAAATAAGTGTTTGAGGCAAATTGTAACATCTCCTTGTCACTTTATGGATATCTGTGTTGTCACTCAATTTATGTTGTAATACTACATTATTACCTATTACCATAGTTGTTAAAAACCTTAATTTTCTTGCCAATGAAAAGGAAGAAAGACAGGGGTTTTGACATAAATCCCATTAAAAGAACCATATTAATGTGACAGACTATTGCTTCTGTATGGCAGACTGTGAAATCTTATGTGAGCTTTATAGAAAGATCAGTTAACTGTGTGTTCATCCTTCCCTTGTGATTTGGAGGTACAGGCTCTATGCTAGTGGCTGGAGAGAGACAGGGAAATTGGAAAGAAGCCAGTGATTGTCATCACAAAAAGAAATGTTTCACAGAGCAGAGCACATTTGAAGGGGCTCTGAGCCAAGATTTTCAGAAATAGGGTGCTAAAATCTGACGTCTTAAATCTGCTTATGCACCTCGTTAAGTAATCCTGGGTTAGATTTTCAAAAGCATCTATGTGATTTATGATCACAGGTGCTGAGTCAATGGGACTTGTGCTCCTACATCACGTAAATCTGACTAATACGTACACCTTGATCTTCATAATGAAGATGGACCTCTCCTACTGGGAAAGGTCCAGCTATCTCTGTGTGATCAAGTATTTCAAGGATGTTCATGAACAAGCAACTAATAGATTAAGACTCAGAGAAGGCATCAAGAAGGCTGTAACTGTTTCCCATTAGTTAACTGTTGCTGGATCTTTGTTATTTTATTTTTCTGTGACTTAGTCTGATAGCATTGTTGCCAGTGCCATGTGTTCTCATACATTCTGAGTCAGTTGCAGGTAGAGTATCTTTATTGGCATCTTTCATAGCACTGCTAGCAAGAGGCTGCTGTGTTTTGGTCTGGGACTGTATTCTGCAGTAGCAGAGGGATAGCCCTGGTGTTCTACAGCTATCTACTCCTTTTCCAGCTCCATTTATTGTGGGTCTGATTTTGATCATTTTTACACTAGTTGTAAATCAGCATGATTCCCACTGACTTCAGGAGAATCACTGGTATTTTACACCAGTGAAAATAAGATTAGAAGTGGGTCCTATGATCTTATGCAAGGATTTGCCCCTTCTCACCCTGTCACTCTGTCTGCTGATGTCTCAGGAGAGGGTTTGGGAATAGTTTGCTCAGTACTGCTACTCCAACACTTCAAAAATCACAAGTCAGGTCTGATAAAATCATGAGATTGGCTTAAAAATCATAAGACTTACAAATAATAAATCTAGGATTCTTTTTATTTGCCTTTTTGTGGTAGAATGTTTTGGGGTCCTGTTTTCAAGCTAATCATTGCAACTACAAAGGACAGAAATTTCCTTTTTTAAAAAAATTGAAAGGCAAAATGTTCAGGTAATTATCCAGTTCCATTAGCTGAGGCTCGAACAAAGCCATCCAATTGCGTGAGACAAGAGCTGGATATACTGTAGCCTTCCATTATTCTAAGTGTACAAAATGAACAGCAGAAATTGGCACTCCTGAGAGTGTTGGGGAAATAATTTTGTAACAACAGCTTTGTTTTTCCAATTTTCAAGCAGAGTCCTCAGTTTGCACCACTTATTATAATTTGTACTGTGGTATCACCCAGAGGCTGCAGCTGCAATCAGAACTCCCTTATGCTGGGCATTGTTCGTATGCAGAGTAAGAGCCCATCCCCTACCATGAGACGTTTACAATCTGAGGCGACAAAGGGTGGAAACAGAAGCACAGAAAGAAGAACGTCACACAGAAGATCATAGAGAGGACTAGAAGCTAGATCTTCTAATTCTGAATCCAGGGCCCAATTCATTGGACCACATGGTGCTTGTGATAAATGACTTTTCATCTGTGTTAGGTAGGTCTACCCACTGCATTGTAGTACAGGCCTTAGATTATCCACATTTCTCCAATCAATGGGTATGTGGCTGGGTGCTATTCTATTTCATGCGTCCTCATTCACAATGTGATGCCACAAAGTCAGCAAACTTTGAGAATGCTAAGAAATACAGATCCTTGAGTGGCTGTGTTGTTATGTTGGGATTCGTGGCTGTTGTGCATTGGGGAATTGGGCTCTGACAGTGATTTATTTGTCAATGCACTGCCCTGACAGCCAGATCAGTGAGCGAGCAAACAAGAAATAAAAGACCACAGGGGAAAAAAAGGTTGGGTTTGAAATTGTTCTCAGAATTTTTAATAAAAAAATCAATTGCTAAGCAAGGAATTATTGTGTAGTGTCTAGGGCTAGGCACATTGAGTTTAAATGAGAATCAAAGTCGTTTATCTTCACGTCAGTGATTGTGACCAAAAACAGGAGAACAATATTTTTTACTTGAAAATTCTAGGCCGATTGGGTTGTTAATTTGATTTCACCACTAACAACAAAGTGCCTCAGTTACCATCACTATAGGTTTGCAATTTAAATTTGCACATAGCTGCATGGCCTACTTCTCAGAAAAGTTTCATTTCACAAATCTCCTGCTACAAGCGATGAAAACAACTAAAAAATAATAGACAGCTGTGGGTAAGAAAGATGGTCTTTGTGGAGAGACATTGGGTTGGGCCTCAAAAAAACTGTTTTCAGTTCTTATCTCTGCTGCATTGCAGCAAGCACGTTAGCTCAGATTCACAAACAATTGAGGATCTTAACTCCCATTGATGTCAATGGATGTAGTGTTGTATCATTGTCGCTCTCAGGATATTAGAGAGACAAAGTGAGTGAGGTAATCTTTTATTGGACCAACTTTTGTTGGTGAGAGAGACAAGCTTTTGAACTACACAGAGCTCTTCCTAAGGTCTGTAGAAGAGCCTGAAGAAGAGCTCTCTATAGCTTGACAATTTGTCTTGCTCACCAACAGAAGTTGGTCCAATAAAAGATAATACCACACCCACCAGGTCTCTCCTATTGATTATTATGGACGTTAGGAGCTTCAATACCCTCGTGCATAGGCACCAACTTCCCCACTTTCCCCTGGGTGCTCGACCTCCCACTCTGCCCCTGGCCCCACCCCCACTCCACCCCTTCCATGAGGCCCCCCTGTATTTTTCAGTTCACCTCATACAAGTACTGTAGTGCAATCTCTTTATTGTGAAAGTGCAACTTACAAATGTAGAATTAGTTATTATTATTAATTATTATTATTTACATAACTGCACTCAAAAACAAAATAATGTAAAACTTTAGTGCCTACAAGTCGACACATGAAGGGGCATACAAAGGTTTAACATATCTGGCATGTAAATACCTTGCAATGCTGGCTACAACAGTGCCATCTGAATGTGTGTTTCAGGTGACATTGTAAATAAGAAGTGGGCAGCATTATCTCCTGTAAATGTAAAGAAATTTGTTTGTCTTCATGACTAGCTGAACAAGAAGTAGGACTAAGTGGACTTGTATGATGTGAATTGAAAAATGCTAGTTCTTTTTTACAGTACAAATATTTGTAATCAAAAACAATAATATAAAGTGAGCACTGTACACTTTGTACACTGTGTTGGAACTGAAATCAGTATATTTGACAATGTAGAAAAAATCCAAAAATATGTATCAAAAATTTAAATTGGTATTCGACTATTGATTAACAGTGCGATTAAAACTGCGATTAATTGCACCTTTTTTAAAAATCTAGTTAATTTGTTTTGACTTAATATATGTATTAACTGCGATTAATTGACAGTCCTACTGCTAAATCAAAGAGCCCTTCAGTATCAAAAATCTCCACAAGTAGGTACTTTTAGACCTGATGAAATCACTTCTTAAACTTCACTTTGATAAGCTAAATCCTGAACTTCTGAAGTTCTAGTCACATACTCATTATTAAACACGAGGGCCCCTGAACATCCTAGGCACAAGTTTCCACATGCACAGTCCAAAGAAGTGTGCTATGTACCAAAGCAGGAGCACCACAAAGCTGCCCAGGTGCCCTGCAGTGTAGGCAGCACAGAAGTTGAACTTGGGACAGCCATAGTAGCATGCAGAAAGCGGGAGCTGCCAAAGATACAGCAATCCTGCTGTCATTTACACTTGGTGTATATCTGGGGTGACTCCCTGAAGTCAGCGAGGTACCTTGAGAATTACACCAGTGTAACTGAGAGCAGATTTAGGACCAATATGTCCAGGAGATGGAATCCAGCCAACACATATAGCGGAAGTGCAAGGAGAGCATAAACGAAAGCTGTCACAGACAGCTATTAAGTATCTTGTGTTGTGTGTGCGTGCACTATTGTTACTATGGCAACAGGGGGCTGCTGGGAGGGCCCTGGTGCTTAAAAAGGGAAGCTGATGGGACTGTCAGGCGGGAAATCTCTGGTGCGACAGAACAATACTGGCCTTCAGACAGGATAATGTGAGGGGCTGGATGTCCAGAGCAAGCACAATGGTGTCCTCCTGCCACACTGTACATACAGTGCTGTGTTGGCAGGGAGGGGAAAAGGGAACAGGGGTGCCCAGTACTCCCCATCAGCCACTCCTCTTTGGAGAAGGGGCATGTTGAGCCCTGTCTTTTCTAGCATGGGACATGGCTTCTCTTTCCAATACAGCTATTGTTAACCTCCTCCTGTGGTTATGGGCATTGGTCACTATATTTCCCACAGCAACTGGAGCCTAGTCCTTGCTGTCACATAAAGTCTGCTAGGTGACAGCTTTGCCACTTGTCCCAGCTGAACTATTCCTGTCCCGAATCCTTCCTACTTCTCCGTCACTGTGGCTTTTGTGCTGTTAGTAGAGTCAGCATGTGACTTGACCAGTCATGCACATTTTCAGTGGATTCTGTGTACGTTCTTGTTGAGGTTCCCTGACAAAACATGCCCATAATGTGCTGTCTGGATTCCACCAATTGCTACCTGTGCATTGGTTATGTACACTCTTCCGGTGGAATACTGAAAGTAGGTTACACAAACCTGTATCTGATTATTGCACTGCATTTTTTTTTCTGTATGTCATTTCTTTTCCTGTTATTGGTTTGGCTTGTTTATTTGGGGGGGTTTTTGCACACAGGTAGATGATCAGGACAAGGTAGGGGGTTGGTTGGCAGCTGGTGAGATGAGAGTGAGATCTCCACATCACAGTCAAGAAATAATTGAGTCTCTTCCCTGTTCATTTTTATATTCTCCTCCTTCAATTCAGTGGTTCTCTTTTCTCATGTTACAGCGGTGGTGGTGAATGCTAATAAAGACATGTTAGGCTAATGCCAGGAAATCATTTTAATATACTATATATCAGCATGAAATAATTAACCTACTCTGGTACTTAGTCCAGGTACCTAATCAGTCAAACTAATATATGACCATTAGGTATTTTTCAGGAACTTATGGACACTTAAAAAGCCATAGATCCAATATATAGTCTAACTAGAGGGGTGGCATCGTCATTAAAATTTGGAATCAAGAATGTTTTGCACATACAAAAACTTTATTTGAACCTTCTAACTTACAAACAAGACTACATATTCTTGTAGATGGAACTCCTTACATTAACTATCTACTGCAACTTGTCAAAAACATTGTCAAAACTTTTGTTTGTTAAAGAAAAATGGCTTTTTTCACTGAAGATAGTCATTTCATTTGAAATTTTTCAGTTTTTCAACAATTCTTTTTCATTTGGGAATACTGAAAAAAATGACAATGTTTTAGCAAAAACTTGAAATGTTTGAGTTTTAGAAGGGAAACGTGAGATTTCACTTTTTGATCAAACTCTAGAAATGTTTCTTTCCAGTTTTTTCCCCCCAAAATATCATTTTGACCACCTTTTATCTACACAGGCACACATATCTCCTTTATGCAGCACTCAACCCCATATCAATACTCAAAAACCTCAGATATATAATACGCCAACTCCCTTGAACAACAGATTCAATTGCCAACAGAGCTGACTAAGTTTTGATCTTTCTGAGGGATTGTAGATAAATTGAAAACCATGCAGTTTTCCCTATATGGGCCTTTCCTATTAAACCTTAAATGTGATTCTGTTCTGAAAAGTTGTGATGTAAAAATGGCACCTTCTTACTCAACAGACCACATCCATGTGTGTATTCAGAGGCATATCCACTCACTTTAGTGCTAAAAGTGAGGGTTTATTTTTTACGCTTTGTACTCCTTCCTATTAGCTTTTCAGAGGCAAAACAGCTAAGAGGGAGTGAACTGGATTTCATTCTTCTTGTGCAAGGATCATGTTGATTCTTCACTAAATTCCAATCATTCCAGCATTGCCAACCCGAAGCGCTGAAAAATCATGAGTCAGGCCCCCAAAATCATGCAGTTCTTTTTAATTGCCTCCTAGTTTTTGAATCTTTTGAGTGCACTTAGTTTACATTTCAGGCTTTTTTGTCCCCAGGGGGGCTAGAAATTACTTATAATTACTTGATTCCAGGAGCTGGGGGTTAAAAAAAATCACAAGACTTGTGATATCATTGTAAGAGTTAGCAACACTGCATGCATATCTGTGCAACCCCCCTGAAGCAAATGGGAATGCACAGGTGTCACTGATTCCTAGACCTTCCAAAGTATTTAGGGAATTGTACTGCTGTATGATTGAAATATATCTGCTCCTATATTTTCCACTCCATGCATCTGAAGTGGGTTCTAGCTCATGAAAGCTTATGCCCAAATAAATGTGTTAGTCTCTAAGGCGCCACAAGGACTTCTCGTTTTTATTTATATCAGTGATATTGCCACTGTTAGACAGTTGCAACACATCTTTTACAAAGCATGTCATGTAAGGAGGCAATGGAAAAGTTATGATTTGGTAAGTATGATTATCCTGTTTATATGCATGTATCGTTCTTGAATCTGAAGTTATAAATATTGGCTATATACATGTATCACCATTGTGTTTGTTCTGGGGTAACATCCACAAGGTAGTTTACATCCAGTCTAGCCAACACATTGTGAATGGACTTTTCAAGCTTGATTGGCTGTTAAGGGCACTTCACTCTCACAATGGGCTGTAAAAGAAACTCATTCCACTCCGATATCTCTTCCTGATGATGCCTCAGCCTCTAAGGGGCCAATGGCTGCCCCCTGGGAGTCCACAAGCCATGTAAGGACATTTGATATTCTTATGTGACCCTGGACTCTATCCTGTGCCAGTAACTTTCCACAAACAGAGGCTGTGAGCTCTGTTTTGATTCACTAAATTTCCAGGCACATGTCAAAGGGTATAAAAGACTCCTGAAATGACTCCATTTTGCCTCTTTCCTGCTCTGATTTTCTGGACTATGGATTTACCACTAAAAGGAGCATATTGGACTATGGATAGAGGGCCTTCCAGTCTTTTGGAAGTTATCTTAGACTTTACAAGCCAGCAGTCTATAACATCCTTGCTACAAACCTGATATAAGACCATTGTCATGCTTGTATATATTACAACATACAATAATGGCAAACATTTTATACATATTGTATGGATCTATTAACCATTTGAGCTCTCTTTCTTCTTTTCTTTTATTAATAAACCTTTAGATTTTAGTTAATAAAGGATTGGCAGCAGCATGATTATTGGGTAAGATTTGAGTTATATATTACCCTGGCTCTCTGGTTGATCTCTTGAGATTTGAAGCAACCCTATATGTGATGAAATTGGTTTTCAGTAACCATTCATCACTGAGTTCAGTGTCTGGGTAGTGAGACAAAAGCTTGAATATCTAAGGAGACTGCATCTGTTACTTCTTGTTAACTAGTGTGGTGAGACAGAACTTTACTTTTGTTACTGGCTAATGATAGAATAACCACCAGTTTTGGGGTGGGTCTGCCCCATTTCTCAGTGGTTTTCCTGAATCCGGTATTCTCAGCTGTGACTCATTGAGACATGGTGACATTTGCTGTAGTCAGCAGGATCTACAGAACCAGGTCAATTAAGTTTTGGATCAGAACCCCATGCTATTCAATATTTAATTTTGATATTAAGTGTGTAAAAGGGTTAAAGATTAGTTACAATGAGTGAGGCATGATCATATGAGGGTCTTGACAGAAAATCCCTTTAAGAGCTGTGCTTACAAAAAGGGTTATCCTTTAAGAAGTAAGCCCCAGTTCCAGAACTAAAGAAATCTGCTAAAGACCAGTGATCAGAAAGCCAGGAATCCACCTTCACCTGTCCCAGATGCAATTTCAGCAGAAGCATTAGAACGCACAAGCTGGCAGACAGGCAGCAGTGGGAGCATGAAAAAGAAATGACAGAACTTTGATTAAGGAAGAAACAAGAACTTACTGAGATGAAAAAAGCTGCTCACCAAAGATGAATGCTGCAGATAGAAGCTGAAGAAAAAGCTGCCAGACTCAGCTTCAAGTCCTGGAAGAGCAAAAGAATGACACGCCGACAGGTACATCTACCCAGCAATAAAAGATCCATGGTACAGCCACAGTTGGCCCAGGTTGGCTGACTTGGGTTCTTGGGGCTCTGGCTGTGGGGTTTTAATATTGCAGTGGAGACATTCAGGCGCCTTTGAAAACACACACACACACACACACACACACACACACTCACAATGATCAAGACCCCAGAGTAGTCAATAGGAAAACCAGGCATGGGCGACCTCAGTAGCTGACCTGGCTTAGATGCCTAACTCCAGAAGAAGATTCATGGCTGAGGATCCCAAGAGAAGAGAGGCACCTAGGTCAGCCAGTTAGGCACCTATGCCCCTTTCCTTTCCCCATCCCCAGCTCATTTCCTTGGCATGTCCTACTGGGTAGCTCAGATGGCTCCCCACTCAGCTTGCTGGCTTCTGAGGATCCCATTCTGAGGCATCTAACTCTCCGCACACACTGTATGGGGAGCCTGGGTGCCTAACTCAAGGTTGAGGATTCTCCTAGATAGCAGGCTGCCTAGTGTTTAGGTTTTGCAGTGCTGAGCACAGCAGTGCCTATGTACCTTGGAGCATCTGGGCTGAGGGCCTACTCTGAAGCCATTGGCAGCCGCACACACGTATTTGAGGGCTTAATTTGGCCTGCAGAAACTTTATTACTGGCAATGTTATGCAATAAGGAAAGACCCAATCTTGACCTACAGAACCAAAGTTCAGTGTGTAATGCTGATTAATTAGGCTCCAAGTGAGGTGATGGATTCTCCATCACTTGAAATCTTTATATCAAGACTGAATATCTTTCTAAAATTAGGCTGGAGCTCAACCAAACATTGTTGAGCTCGATGCAGCAATCACACAGTGGAAGTCTACGGCCTGGGCTATGCATCAGGACACACTAGATGGTCATAATGGTTCCTTCTAGCTTTAAATTTTATTAATCTCTGACGCCATTTTTACAGTCAGCTTCCCTAGCACCACATTTCCAAAAGTAAGGTTGTTTCTACTCCTTGAGGAAGACACTCCCATGGTATGTTTTTCAACAGGAAGGATTTGATCTTCCATCCTTAGCTCTAATGTCCTCTCTCCTCCCCAAATTGCACTGTGTATTGTGAGCTGATTGGACAGTCAGTGTTTTGAAAACATTCTGGGAGAAATCCTGGTCCCATTAAAGTTGGAGAGAGTTTTGCCATTGATTTAAATGGGGCAGGATTTTGCCCTCTGTTTTTAGTAGTGCTGCATGTATAAACACTGTAAAGCAAACTTTTTGATCTGGAAGCAGTTATTTAAAGGTGAGATTATTTGTGTTTATATCCAGGCAGACATGCCAAACCTGTGGGGGGAAAAATGCAGAAATTGGTCTTGTTTTTGGCTTAATTGGCTTGTGGGTTGCTCGTTGGCTAGTTTTTGGCTTGTAGTTTGTTGCTTGTTTGGCTTGTGGCTTGTAGCTTGTCACTTCTTTTGTTTTTTTTTTGATCAGCAAGAGGGGGCAAGCAGGGGCAAGGGGGGGAGAGAGTCGGGGTGTACAGCAGGCCCACCACAGTCCCAGACTGCATGCCGGGGGGACCTGGTCACATAGCGTGTTGGGGTTCTTAGGGATTGGCTTGTTTGGGCCTTGTTTTGAAATGGGATTAGCTTGATATTTGGCTTATTGTGAAAGTCTGGGGGCTTATTTACCACGTGAAAGTTGGCAACCGTCTATGCAGTGCACACCAAAATAATACATTTGACTAAAAGAGTTAAATTAAATTTTAACAGGATAGAGTCTACTGTGAATCAGCCAAAGTTGGGAGCCTTCTTTTCTATTTTGCACAGGAACTAAAAAGCCAGTGATTTGAACAGATGTGATCTTGACAGGATTCCACTCTTTCTAGAATCTCACGTCGCGCTCTCATAAGCCAGCTGGGAGAATAGAGGAGCAGACTTCATGATATTCCTCTAGCGTTCTTGTATTTAGCAAGTGGGACGTGCAGTCCTTGTGTCACATTTCTATTTTTTTCTTTAAATAGCAAGCTGTTTATAACAATTTTTTTTAAAAAAAAAAGCCTTAAAGGTATAAAGCATTAAATAGCTTCCGCCCAGAGGATCAATGAGCAATCTGTCTCCTCAGTCAGCCCAACAGATAAAGAGAACAAAGTGTAATCCCACTGAGAAGAAATATGGAAATACTCTATTTAGAGGTGACATAACTAACTACAACGCTCGTCCCTCAAGGCACTGATTAATTTAGAGGCGCTTTCACACTATATTTCAGGATTTTAATTAAGATGAGAACAGTTGAATGTGTGTCCACGTGATTATATATATTTCAGGAGAACCTAGTGGTTCCAACAAAACTGGGGGCACCATTCTTCTTCTTAGCCAATGCAGTTTGCTAAGCCAAGTGTGGCAGCCCTACCTATGAAGCCCCCCTCAGACCACCATCCAGTCAGGTCTGAGAGCAGTCGTCAGTGATGTGTGACTGAAGTGGGACAGTTGCCCCACACCAGGAAGAGGAAGGGTTAAAGCATGCCAGAGGGAGCCTGTGCAGAACCTTCCAATTTGAGGAGGGCTCACTAAGTGAGCCAGTCGGGAGGGTGGAGGAGGGTGGCTTGTTGCCACGGCCCATCAGGGCCAGCAGGGGCCATATATAAAGGGCTGCTCAACAGAGCAGAGGGACCTGGGCCTGTGAGGGACAAGGACTGGCTGCCTTGGAGCACCATGGCTAGAGCAGTGCTGGGCAGGGTAGCAGAGCAGAAGGAGCTACTGGCTGACCACTGCGAGACTGAGGCCCTGGAGGAAGGGCAGAGTAGGTGTTAGGGCTGCCCCTACTTTCTCTGAGGAAGTGGCCAGCACAGACTGCGGTTTGCCCCTAGAGCAAGGGACTAGACTGGTGACGGCAGCAGGCCACTGAGGCGAGTGGCTGGACCATAGACTGCTGGTTCCCCCGAAATGGGGGGAGACAGCAGAGCAGGGCACAGCTGGAGGGCTCTGTCCAGAAGAGGATGCCGCGGTCCGGAGAGCGATGCAGGTCACAGAGTTGTGGAGACAGTAATGCGGGAGTAATGGCGAGCAAGACACCACCAGAGGAGGGTGACCTGCAGAAGGACTTGAGCTAATTCCAGAATGGCCCGCAGGAAGTGCCATGGTGGTGAGTCGCACTCTGCTATAGTGACTTTATCTATCTTTGCTACAGCTGCATGGAAGATCTTCTCATGGGCCCCAGTTGCAAAGGCTGGTTGCACATTGACTCTGGCTCACTCTAAATCAGTTCAGAAGGGCCCATGCTGCATGGCAAACCAAAGCCAGGTACACACATGGTCGGGTCATTTACAATAGATGGTTTCTGATGTCAGCTGCAGACCTTTCTTCACACCACACCGACGTGACAGAGAAAGGTGGGTAGGGCGAGTGGGCCCACGACAGTTGCCTCGAGGATGATTGCACTTTGGGGCGGCAAAAGAGGTCTGTGTAAGCAATGTGTTAGGTGCTGTACAAACACATAACAAGACACAGCTCTGGCTCCAAAGAGCTTTATGTCTCAATAGAAATTACAGCCAAAGTTTGGGAAGGGAACCAGAGGCACAAAGGGAAGGGACTTGCTCAAGATCACTCAGTAGACTGGTGGCCAACCAAGAGTAGAAATCAGGTCTCCAAAATCCTAGTCTTATGCACTAGCCCCTGGACCACATGAGTGATAAAACCTCATGGGAATATGTAAGAATGTCACACTGTCAGAGTTTAGGTCCAGAAAGGGACCCCAGATTATCCAATCTGACCTGTGTATAGCACAGGCCACTAACCCCCAGCCAGCACCCCAACAATACCCCAACAAATCAAATTAAACCAAAGTATTACAACTCCCAGGATACTAACTCTGTGTGCCACAGGCAGAGAATAGGACAGGACACCAATGCCGGAGGCCCCTGTAATAGCAGGGATCTGATTGCCAGAGAATCCTGGCAAGTGATCCATGACTCATACTGCAGAGGAAGGCCAACCCCCACCCAACACACCAAAACAAGCAAACAAAAATAAAAAGTCCCTGCCAATCTGACTTGTGGGAAAATTCCCTCCCAACCACAAAAATGGCAATCAGACCCTTAGCACGTGAGCAAGAATTGCCAGCCAAGCACCTGAGAGCGAGTGAATTCTCAGTACTACCTAGAACACCAGCCCCACCTGTCCAGTGGCCCACTTCCAGTGTTACCATCTCTGATGCCCCAGGGGAAGGAGACCAACTTCCCTCCCCTTGAAAAGTAGCCTGTTTGTAATCAAAATGGTGCTGTACTTGTAATACAATGATATTTCTATTGGTCTGAATGTTGAAGCCCTCGTAGGGAAATGGCTCAATGGCATTACAGAAGCACCATTTTCATGTAATCTTGGTACAATGAGGAAATGCCTGCATTACCCATTTTGCTCTGTATAAAGCAATTTCCTGCTGAAACTTCAAACACTAAATAAAGCCAATCAAGTCTTGATTGCAAATCTAAAAGCGGAAGCACTAAGATTAGGTCATTTCTTTGAGATTCCATTCAGGAACTCAAGGCAAAAAGCAGTTGCTTCACTCATGTCAGGTATGTTATATGTGTAGCTACCTTAACTGTTTCATATAAAGGTTTTTTGTCTGTTAATAAGCAGAAAAATCCAAAATGGTTGCTTTTTATGTTTCTTTGTTTTGTAATAACTCATGCATGTGATCAATAGTAATAATAACAAGTAGATTTGAAGTCAATCTCATAAGTGCTTTTTCAGGGGAGCTTTTCCAGATTTACACTGATATAAAATTACATGCACACCCACACACCCACAGGGCTGCTCACAAACCCAGAAACATTAAAATCTCCAAGCAGTTACCAGTAGAACTGTCTGAATAACTGATTTTTCAGCTTGATGGGGGGGACACACTCATTTTGGGCAACTCAAATGAGAACTTTTCAATTTTGGGGGGCAACCCAAAAAGTAAATCAAAACAAAAAAGTTTCAGTTTGTACAAAATGTTTTATTTGACCTGAGATGAAACATTCACTTTTGAATTGAGGATTTTTTTTTTTTTTTTTTTTACATTTAAAATATTTGATAAAATAAAATGGAAGGAACTTTCAAAACAAAAAGTCCTTTCAAGTGGACTTGAAACACTGAAATGAATGACTTAGAATTGCCACTATGAATGACAATTAATAGTCACTGGGATAGGGAAAATGAGTAAGAATAACTCTGGAGCAGGGACTTTGACCTGAACCACAAGACTACAATGACTATTTAATGATTTATAAAAGTGGAACAACTTCAACAGGAGAGATTTAGAGAGCCCTGATGCTGGATAGTCCATAGTCCAGTAGTTAGGGCATTTGGATGTACAGGAGGAATCCCAAGTTCAAATTCCTTCTCCATACCATTAATTCTGTGGGGGAATTAATTCTGTGTCCCCCACATCCCAGGTAAATACCCCAGTCTCTGGGCTGAAAATTTCAAGGAGGGCACCTCCTCTATTGGCAATTTTGTGAATGGCATCTAGGTCCTGAAAACAAAATGGTTTTGGCCAAAACTGCTCAGCAAATTTGTGTCAGATTTATAAATATTTTCAGGTTGACCGAAACTGCATTTTTTGGGGTAAAGAAATTATTAATCCAAAAAATTTGCCCAGCTATCATGAGGTGCCTTTCCTCTTTTTGTGGTACTCCCTTCACATTCCTCTTTAATGAATTCCACATCCTTGCCTCTGCTAAAGTACAGTACTGAAAAAGAAACTCAGCATTAAGGAGCCACTTAATGTGATACCCTCCATATTTCATTTTAAACTAAGTTAGATTATTGTTGCAGAAAAACAGCCTCTGTTTTCTTTAAACAGGGTCTTATAACCATCTCCTAGGGTTAGACCCTTTTAAAATAGAAACCTTCCCATTACAGAATAGGTAGATGCAATTACTTTGCATGAATGTGAAGAGGGAAAATAAGATTTACACTCTGCACCTAGACAAGACATATTAAAGAAGCCTAACTTTTCAAGGAGTTATGTCTTGAGTCTATATGGTTCAGAAAGGAAAAAGGTTTTAAAAATTATAAAATTCCTAATCCTTTTTATGTGTTACCACTGTAAGCTGTCAAAGTTTCAAAGTTGCAGAGACTACTTCTTTAAGCCTTTGTCATTATAAATTACATTCACTCAATTAGAGAACTGAAATAACCCCATGTGATTTAGGTAGCCAGTCATCTCTAAATAAGATGGTTTGAACTTTGAACATCAAATATTCACAGCAAACTGGGCAAATCCATGTTTTTGGTTTGGAAGCTGCAATCTCCTAGTGATCAGAAAATAAAAGAGTAGGCCGGGGTTTTCAAAAGTGACTGCTTGTTATGAATTCTTCCATTTATGTGGGCTCAGTTTAAGACACCTAAGAGCTCTAAAATAACTCGACACTTCTGAAAATCTTGCCCTAAATTCCTTGAGTACGTTTTTTGCTGGGAAAGATTTGCCCTGTTCTCAGAACTTTGATTAAAAGCACTGTTTCTTTACAGGTTTCAAAGTAGCAGCCGTGTTAGTCTGTATTCACAAAAAAGAAAAGGAGTACTTGTGGCACCTTAGAGACTAACACATTTATTTGAGCATAAGCTTTCGTGAGCTACAGAAGTGAGCTGTAGCTCACGAAAGCTTATGCTCAAATAAATGTGTTAGTCTCTAAGGTGCCACAAGTACTCCTTTTCTGTTTTGTTAGTTTACAGTTGGGGTACACCATGTACATTAGGACCTGAGCCCCGCTGATGGGGCATTAGTGTGAAGAGTTGGTACAGTGGCCCATAACAGAGTGAGGTCAGACTAGCTGGCAGAATGGTCACTTCTGTCCTTAAAATTTATGAATACTAGAAAAGCGTTAGATTTGAGGTCTCATTCTGATCTCTAGGAAGCTGGTAAATTCTTCCTAGAAGGCAGCACAAGCATCTAATAAAGAAACATGTTTTACTGTTTTGGAAGCCTTAAGGACAATTTACTGCCTTGAAAATGAAGACGGCCTCAGCTTTGCAGTCACTTAATATTTCTCTTTGTTAGTCAGCGTGGAAGAAGGCTTATTGTTCAGATTGCAATCAAGGAGAAAAATTGACTGCTGCCTTTGCCAGCCACACTCAGAAGCCCTTCAGACAAGATACAATGTAATCCAAATGTGTCCCTCATTAAAATGCTTCTCTTTTATTAGCCTTAATGTGGATCACATTTATAGAGGTAGGGGGTCTTGCCTGATGGCAGCATGATTTCTGAGGGCATCAGAGAAGACAGAAAGAGAAAGCAGCTTCTCAGTGAAAAAGAGATCTGAGCAACTAGCCTTATAAAACCCTAGTTTTCTAACATGCTAACTTGAGTTGACAGTAGATTTCTAGTTTATACGGCTTTAAACTTAAATATCTGTCAGGAAATTATATAAATCTGATTGCTCCTGTCAGAACCAAATAGGCTTTGGCTTTTCAGACTTCAGACTTCCCAGAAATTATGTCATTTATCCTTTAGAGAAGAAAGTGGTATGTTGCAAGATACCTCCGGCATCTCATTACAGACCCAGTGCAGTCACACACAGGGCACTTTGTGATCTGGCCCACCCAGTCTGTCCCCCAAACCCAGCTGAGCCCTCCAAAGCTGCTGACCTTCGCTAGG
Organism: Dermochelys coriacea; assembly: GCF_009764565.3. NCBI lineage: Eukaryota > Metazoa > Chordata > Testudines > Dermochelyidae > Dermochelys > Dermochelys coriacea. The sequence goes on along the minus strand of NC_050071.1, from coordinate 7,003,367 downwards.
GGAGCAGGGTCTCTGCAGCGAGGGGCTCCGCCCGCCCAGCCCTAGTGCCCGGCGCAGGGCAGAGTGCAGCACCCCCAGCTTCGACTCCACCTCCCTCTTGGCAGCCTCCGCCTTGGCCAACTCTGTCTGTAGGCCGTGGAGGCCCCCTCGGTGGTGCTGAGGTGCAGCTGGAGGCCTTTGCTGGCCCCGCCGGCCTGCTGCAGCTTCAGCCCCATGTTGTGGAGCTCATCCCGGAGCTTCTTCTCCTTGCTGTGACTCTCACCCAGGCTGTCGAGCAGCCCCTTTTCTCTGGCTCTGGCTTCCCACTCCACCTCCAGCAGCTTCCTCTGCAGCTCCGCACCTGGAAGGGAGCGCGCTGCAGAGTAACCGCCAGGCCCTGTCTGCATATGGTCCACCAGAGAGCACGCTGGGAGGGCCAGGAGGAGTGCACTGCCTCGACTCGCGCGCAGCAGCCAGGAGCCTCCCAGCGCAGACCCAAAGACAGCCCGCTCTGCCGTACGGGAGCACCCATAGTTCCGTGCACAGGCTCCCAGGCTGAGCTGCTGCTCTCCACCCCACTGGCAGAGAGAGCCCCGGGTCACCCTCTGGAGACCCCAGGGCAGTGGTTACAGGCAGGCGCCAGGGAGTGGAGTGCCCTCCCCTCTGCTGCAGGGCTGCACCCTCAGGGCGATGGGAAGGAAGAGGAGGGGAGGGGGACAATCCTTGAGGTCTCCCACAGGGGCCTGGGGGCCTAGCTAAGCTAATCTGGAGATGGTCTTGTACCCTTCCCTCCAGACCATCTTTTCCCTCTGCCCCCATCCCTCGCTGCCCACTTCTGCCTGCCAGCTCCAGTGCCTAATCGGTTCACCTCTTTGCAAACACATTTCTGGCCACCCTCCATCTCCGCGATCCTCTGCTTCAGCTCCAGGGACTGCCTGTGGCACTGCTGCTCGCGCAGGAGACAGGCCTGCAACTCTCTCACCTCTTTGCCCTTCTTGCTGTTCTCGCCCCCCAGCGTCTTCACCCTAATGCAGTTAATGCTGTTTTGCAGCAATGCTGGACATATGAGATTGGACCAAGGGCAGGAGAAGTTACACTGGGTTCAAGGTAGAGGAGAAGAGTTTGATTCTTGAACTAGCTACTGCTGTATTTTAGAGGGATGAAAAAACAGGGAAGGCCCCAATTCATAGACTGTCAGGATTGGAAGGGACTTGAGGAGTCATCTAGTCTAAACCCTTTGTCAAAGCAGGACTAATCCCCAATTTTTGCCCCAGATCCCTAAATGGCCCCTTCAAGGGTTGAACTCACAACCCTGGGTTTAGCAAGTCAATGCTCAAGCCACTAAGCTATCCCTCCCCCTTCTAAAGCTAGAGGGATTCTGCAAGAGGATCTAGACAGAGACCCCTCTGCCTGTGGTAAGCCCCATTGACTTTATTATAATACTACCTAGCCCTACAAAGAAGGCCAATATCATATCCCCATTTTACAGATAGGGAAACTGGGGCACAGAGGGGTGAAAATAGGGGCTCTTGCAAAATCTGACCCTAAACACAGTCCCATGGCAACTATGGCCAAACCAATAACACTTTCATTTTCAAGTAATACCTAGAGTTGATTGGGAAAATGATACGTTTTTTGTGCAACACATTTCAAAAGAAACAAACAACTGAGGGGATTTTTTCAACATTTTTTTCCCTGAAAATTTTTCATCTCTCTCCAAATAACCAAAAATTTATTCTATGATTTTTAATTAAAAAAATTCAATTTGCACTTTTTTGGCTTACCCCAGCCTCCTTCTCTCCCTTTTATCCAGGGGAAAAAGGTGTGTGCATATGATTTCCCCAAAAGTGTTTGCATCATTCCAAAAGCCATTTTTCACTGAAAAAAATTAAAAAAGCTTCTTAAAGAAAAAGTTTTGACCAGTTCTACTAATAAATGGAGCAGGTTGGGACTTTGCCATTGGAATGATACTGCAACAGGAAAACATTTCCACACATTTGAAATTTTCCATGGGAACATTTCAGTCTTGCCTGAAAATTTCATCAGCAAAATCAAAATTAAATCTTCCAACCTCTGAGGGCTTCCCATTTCCCCAGCTGCCTAGCTGATGGGCTGCCAGGCTGCCAGTCTTCCTGGGATCGCCAGCAGCCTGGCTCCCAGGGCTTTTGCTGCTCAGTAGGCCAGCTCCCAGGGGTGATGGGTGGCGGGGTGATGGGTGGCCAGTTGATGGGCTTCCAGGCTAACTGGCTCTCTGCACTCTCAAGGATGGTCAGGCACCCCTGGAACAAACTGAAAACTTCCTTTTTAGTTCTCCCCAACTGGAATTTGTTTGAGATTTTAGCTCTTGCAACGGAAAAAAATCAAAATTTTGACCTTTTATTTTTATTAGACTTTATTACACAGTTTTTCTGAAATTTGTCACATAAGCTAAATTCTGTTTTCTGGCCAGCTCTACCACTAAACATGGCCTGAGGATAGAGCACTGGACTTTCACTCAGCTCTGTCCCTTATGTGCTAGGTGACCCTGATCAAGTTACTTCCCTGCTCTGTCTCAGTTTCCCGATCTGTAAAATGGGAATAATCATGCTGTAAAATGATTTCTCTGGATACAAAGTGCTAGTACTATTCTGAATGTAGTCATCAGGAGTGAAATTCTGCAGCAGGGCCTCATGGTGTCTTCTGCACCCTGGACACCAGACTTGAATTTCTGCTGCAACTTTATTTACATATTAAAATGGTGGGTTGTTATTGAAAGCAAAAGGTCAACACAGTACAGAGCCCCTATGCTATTTCTTTTAGTATTCAAATCATTTTCTGTTTTTTCCACATCTTTACCTTTCATGGTTTTTGTCCTGATAACACAAAATTGCATGTGTGGGGAAGTGAAGGTGTTAGCAGCTGGGTAAGTTGGGGTTTTTGGCAACCGAGACAACAAGGGATTTGGTATGGGATTTTGAAATAAATATATTGGGGCATGATTCTGGGAAAATGAACAACCATAAAATAATTAACAAAGTTGACATTTAAATAACCATCATTAGGTTTCAGAGTCAACATTACATAGCGATAACTGGAACAACTGACTCCCCTTTCAGACCTTTCATTTCAGGCTTCCTGCAGACTCAAGAAGGCATTGGTTTACATTTCATTCATTATTTTGGATAAAATTTTCAAAAGCATCTCAGCGATTTAGGATCCTAAGACCCATAGAAAGTCTTTACCATTTAGGTGTTCTTGGCAACCATAATTAGAAACAAACATACTAAAAAAAAAACCATTAAAAGATGTTAAAGTTGCAAAGTCAAGCAATGAAAAATTAAGAAATGCCACAATGAAGGAAACCTGTACAATCTTAATTCCCCCTCTCCCGCCCCCACAGTGTATGTATTATCTATAGTCTTTAACTGCATAACAGCATGCTATTTCTTTCCAACAGGGTCACAAAATATTAGCAAAATATTTGCCCACTTTGCTACTTTTTGGTGAAATGTTTTATCAAGGAACATCGGCTTGTTAATTATTTTGTTTAAAATCTGCTCTTAAGACTTACTTCTTTGCCCGCTGTATCTGATTACAATAACAATAAACCACAATAAGAGCAAAGGATCAACATGTGAGAACATGGTCCTTTGAAGAAATAAATAAATAATGAGACTAATAATATGAATAACTACTCTAATAAGGTATGTTCCTGGGACTAGAAGTAATGTTATCTTGTATCGCATGCTGTGTTTTTTAAGCATAGTTTTCCATCTTCAAGTAATGACTCTGGGATAAAATAAAACTGCTAATTTTACGCTCTCAGTTGCTGTGTCTACTGGAGACTATATTTTGCTATGATTCAGAACTACTGTGTGGAAAACATACTGCCCCCACAGAGCTTTGAAGTGCTCAAAAATGTTATTGTCCCTCAATGAAGAGCTACATCCCATGAATTCTTTTCTAAAGCCTATTCAGTCATTATTCAGTTCTTTAAGATGAGATGAAAATGCCTAAAGTTTTCCATATGGTTCCAATAAAGCCAGTTCTTTTAATATGTAAACACAGTGGCAAATTTATTAATGAAAGAGTCCTACAAACAGTGGCCTTTGCTTTCACATAGAGGCAATAAGTAAGATTACACATAGGCAGAAAACAATTTGAGATTGAATCTCAAAGCTTCTTTAGTCTTTTAAACAGGTTCTCAGGCATGGTTAAAACAGACTTTTCATCTCACTGTTACTAATGCATTCTAGGGTATGTAAATGGTGGTTCCATGATTGTTATCTGCATCTAATTTCCATGGCTTAATTTAGGTCTAAAAATAATATTCTAGAGCCATAACAGCTCTTAAATATTTCCCCATTAAGTAAAAAGCCAATTTCTGATCTCATTCCAGGGGCAATTAAATTCAAAAGGCAATTATAGTTTCAGAAATCCCCGACGGCAGGAAATGTTCAGCCTAATATCCATTAGCACATTAAAATAAAACATATTTTTAGGATTATTAGGAAAATATGGTCTATTGCTGTAGCCAAGGACTCCTGAGGACAGGGCTATGAAGAAGTGTGTGCAGTGATGCCATGTAAGGCACATTTCTGGATTGAGCCTCACATAGGGCTGGCCAGGCAAACCACTAACTAAGGACTGGATTAAGACTCTGAGTAAATTCATTGCCATCGTTCAGTACTGAGGGCAAGTAGGCTGGCCAATTGTTTGGTTGAAAGTAGGTTTAAACAAAGATAAGCACCCAAAACTGCTGAGCCTTCCCAACTAGCTAGACCCCCTGAGCTGGGATTCTTGTGAGAACAGGCTTTTTTGCAAGATTTCCAGTACTTCCTGCTACTTGTCAGGCCAGTGATCCTGTGAAATATGCCCCAGTCATAGCATTTCAACACCTCAACTTCAGGGCCTGGCAGGAACCCAGAAGTGCAGAGGCAAACCAAAATGAATAATAATTTAAAAGAATGACAATAATCATCCACGACGATAACAGGTTTGGATTATGTCAACATTTGGATTTAAACTATTATTTCAGCACAGCCAAAGGGTTGCAATTAAATCAAGGCCCCATTGTAACCAGCACTACACAAACATTCAGGGAGAGGCGTTCCCTGCCCAAATTGTTTACAGTTTAAATAGACAGGGCAGCCTAAATGTCAGGAGATGAAGTGACTTGCCCAAGGTCATCCAGCAAGTGATTGGTAGAGGTGGAAACAGAACCCAGGCTTCCCATATCCCAGGCTGGAAGCCTACCCATTGGACCACACAGCCTCAGAAAAAGCAGAGCTGGAATTTAATTGCACTTATGAACAGTTCTGGGATAGGCAATGTTAAGAAACTGGATCCTCTAACCAGACAGGAGATGAAGAATAGGCTGCAGCTCAAGCATTCTCATGCAACCTTCACCCATATATCTCCAATCTGTCCTGGTAGGCACACCTCTAGGGGTGGGAGCATAGCCTCCAAGACAATCCTTTCCTTGAGGTCTCATGCTGAAAATGCCAAATGAAGGGACAATTGTTAATGCCAGTAGTTGATAGTGCTTCTCTTCCTGCTAGCCCCTGGACTGAGACCACCAACACATTTCCCATATGTCAAGCTGCTGTCCCAGAGGAACATCTTTCAGCTGTTGCTAACATGGACTGGCTTTGACGTATTGACTCAGACTCTGTTATTACTAATCTCCTAAGCCAGTCCTCTTTTAACAAGTTTTTAACAACTGCTAGCAAGCAGCTTTAGGCACTGATCAAAGCCATGTTCTGGCTGGCTGGCTGAGCTTTTAAGGTGATGTCCCAGTCCCAGACCAATAATGCTCAGTTTCCAGCAGTGAACAGCATGGTCTTTGTGATAGAAAATAGACAAGAATGAACTGAAAACCACTACATGCTGGTCTAATTACCAGCACGATTGCTACCCCTTGCCCTAAATGGTATGACTCCTTTGCGAGTCCTGGCACAGTGGTATATAGACTAATTCTTTCATATTTTGTTATTAAAAACGCTATTGTTAATACACTAAGCCACAACAGACTGTTCATGAGGAAGCTGTTGGGTGTGCTGTGGGGATAAAGACATTGGCTGAATGCACCACAGACATGCACCATTGCCCAAGTAACGCACACCATGTTGTGACTTTGTTCTTAAGCACAAACCCACAGAAATGACTTGAATGAAGCGATAATGCTGCACCTCAAGAATAACATGATTGACGGATCATAGAACTGGAAGAGACCTTGAGAGGTCATCTAGTCCAGTCTCCTGCACTCACGGCAGGACTAAGTATTATCTAGACCATCCCTGACAGGTGTTTGTCTAACCTGCTCTTAAAAAATCTCCAATGATGGAGATTCCACAACCTCCCTAGGCAATTTATTCCAGGGTTTAACCACTCTGACAGTTAGGAAGTTTTTCCTAATGTCCAACCTAACCTGCCCTTGCTGCAATTTAAGCCCATTGCTTCTTGCCCTATCCTAGGAGGTTAAGAAGAACAATTCTCCCTTCTCCTTGTAACAACCTTTTATGTAATTGAAAACTGTTATGTCGCCTCTCAGTCTTCTCTTTTCCAGATATAGAAAACCAATTTTTTCAATCTTCCCTCATAGCTCATGTTTTCTAGACCTTTAATCATTGCCAATGATGCTACATCTTCTCTGACTTTCATCCACTGATCAGATCTGATAGTCCAGTGAGGTTATTATGCGTCATTTTTAGCATCAGAAATCAATGGTACAATTGTTGCCTTCAGTGCAATTTGATTCAGCTAAAGCTCACTGTTTAGGAGAACAGGGATGTGCATTGTCAAATGTCAAAGGGGAACAGAAATAATTGTCTTACCAGGGTGTCTCTTATGATGTCAGTTGGCCTGTGAGCAGTTTCCCTATTTCAATATTTTGGATGTCTTGCTAGTATGCAAGATAGCAATAGCCACAGCCAGCCTAATCAAGGTTAAGGATGGAGTTACTTTTCTCACACAGCTCTGCCAGCTCACCTCACTTTTGATCTTCTGGGATGGGGAACTAGAAGTTCAAGCTCCACCTCCTATTCCCCAAATATTATGTAAAGTCACCTTTGCCTCTGTTCACAAAAAGACAAGAAAGACACTCAGCTATGCTCTTCCCTGCTTCTCGGTGACAAGATCTCCAACCATCCCTTCAGCTTCCCAGATGACAGAAGACCCAGCTGCTAAAACCTCAGGCTTTCTCCTGACACCTCTTACAGTGCATTTATGTTATATTGAATGCATATTGAGAAATGAGCAATTGGGGGCAGCAAAAAATGAACTGAATTGAAAATAAAAGTGAACAAGGGACCTGATGTTCTACTACTGCTTAACTGAATAAAAAATCCTCAGGTTTTTTTAATTCACCCACTGTTGCTACCAAATTTCTCATGTGCTGTACCAGAGTGTTGTGAAATTCAGGGGGCCTGTCCTCAGAACTGAGGTTCATCTTTCCATGGACCCCTTGTATAGAAGAAATGAGTCAACTTATTTTCTGAAATACAGTGGGGTTGCACCAGTCAAAGGGGAACTGCCAAGCTACTTACTGATCTGGTTAGTCTAAAAAACTTCTGCCCTGCATTCAAGCAGTAGTGTCTACAGCACGTGAGCCATGCTAATATCTTGTAACAATGAGGTTAATACATGGGGCTTGATGTGGAGACACAACCCATTTCTAGACTTCCTGAGGGTAGGAAGAGAACTAAAAGTTGTGACAGTCTGAAGAAATAAGGATAGTGTGGCGCCGTGAACATCATCAACTTCATTGGTCCTACAAATGTATTAATGTTACATGTCCCTAAGTGCCAGTAGATGGCGCTCTATTAACTAACTACTTGCACTCACATATATACAAATGACATCTATTTTATATATAAAATCCATCACATCTGCACTGAGTAAAGGTTAGTACGTGCTTGCCCAATGAGTCAATTTGGTCCCTGCTACCCAGGCATCATGAGGGAAATAATCTATGTCAACCCTAGAGCAGGCACAGGTTAACTCCCCCTCATCACTGGCTTAGCTGCTGCATTGGCTCAAGCTCCCTGCCCCTTTCCACGCAGATGTGCATGTAAGGGGGTAATGCCCCCACCCACCATTTCTTCCTCTTGTGCAGGCAGCCCGCCTGGGGAAGGAAGGGAGCTGGAGCCGTATACCCCCTTCCTCCCCTGTGCAGTTGCCCAGGTGGACTATGATTGAGCCCTGAAGGAAAAGTTCTGCCATTTGAGGTTCCAAGAGGAACTGGCAAGAGGCAATTAAAAGGTGGGATGTTGTTTAGGGTCACACTCACTGTGTTCTAAACACTCCCCCAAACCTATAGAAATATGGTCCCTGCTCTGAGGAGCAACCAGTCTGAGAACAAAGTGACTTTTGCTAGGAGGGATGGGATCATGCAGGCCCCAATATCAACTGGTGACTGCCAACCACCAAATTCTAATAAGCCTCAAACCAGCCACCAAATCACTCTACCTCATGATCTTTTACTGAACTGACTTCTGTTAGTGGAAGGGATATTGTTTTGAGCTTTGCTGAGCTCTTCTTCAGGTCTGGAGAAGGTAACCAGAGTGTCCATGCTAATTACAAGTTAAGACAGATAGTTTTCAGCATAGGGGTTCACACAGGTTGTAGAATGAAGTGGTTAATTAACCCTCCAGAGGTTTAGCAGATAGTCATAACAACTGTAATATAACAATTTGTAACACAGCTCTCTGCTTTAACCGTGTGAGATTAGGGGGGTAATTACACCATTTACAACCCCCAGCATTCATAAATCATGAGACTGGCTTCAAAGTCATAAGATCTTTAAAATAATAATTTTGGGGTAAATTTGCTGTCTGGCTCATGATCCTTTGAGGAGGAGGAGGGGGTCGTGTTTCCAAACTTCTCTTGCAATCATGAGAAACATACTTTCTTTTTCAAATGAAAGGTGAGAACCTCACATAATCACAAGACTCCAGGAGCTGGAGCTGTAGGTAAAATGACAACAACTGTGAGACTCATGATAATGACCTTGAAGTTTGAGTGTGTGTCTGTAATAATCTCAACCTCTTACAGAGCACTTTGGAAAGGAGATCGGTATCATTATTCTATTTAACAGATGGGGAACTTGAGGCAAGGATCAACAAAGTGCCTTGCCCAATAGCACTCATGTCTCCCTATTCTAGTTTAGTGATCTGTCACTTAGTTGTCAACACTGCAGTTTAAGTCACTGAGAGCTGTAGATCTCCTTTTGATTGATTAGCTAACATGAAAAACTAAGAACATTCTAAACTAAGAACAATATTTTGCATCCTCGATGTGTGTTTGTGGGTGAGTGATTATCTCTGCCCGACATACAAATGGGTGGGACTCTGTGTTCAATTGTCTTGGAGGCTGTGTGAGAATTCAGGGCCTTAAAAATAAGTTAGACAGCATGTGATGGCCCTCGCTCGGGGTGGGATGGTAGGGGAGGGCCAGTTAGTGGTTAGGACTTAGCCTGGTGATGTGCTGGGGGATTGTCGGTATAGGAGCCTGGGCCTTCCCATTCACCAGGCACTGACCCAGGGCTGTCAGTGCTCTGACAGGTGGGAATGGTTAAGGCAGCCCTGCCTGGGCCACTTCCTACCACTTCCCTTCAATTGTCCCCAAGTCGCCGTCTGGGGTAAGGTAGCTTGAAGGTTGTCTGCTCACTGCAAGGCACCTCCTGGCAGCATCGTGGCAACTACCTCCAACATTAGGAAGGGGAGAATATACAAATAAAGAAAAGGGGGAAAACCCCTACTGAATATGCATCAAACATAGTGGCATTGGAATACCATATTATAAAAGTTGTTTCCAAGCTTAGGGGCAGAAGGAGAAAGAGATGTTGTTCTTGGGAAGTGTCAGAATGAGGGCTTCTGGTGATTAGGAAGGTGATGGTGATGAGGAAGATGATAGCTAGCATTTCAGGTTGTTCTTCAAGGGATGGTGTGAATATATTGTTGTGCGAATTTACATTCTGTAGTATCTCTATTTACCTTACTGAGTTGGGGTGTTTGAGACAGTGCTAAGTATATTAATAAACTATTTGTAACTATAAAAGTGTTCCTATAGTGCGAGTGTTGCAATTATGCACATTGGAGTTCCCAACTATATAATAATTTGAATAATACTTGTCCTGATCTTGAGACAAAAACATGTAAACCCTCAAAGTTTAGTAATGAATATAATTAATATATAATGTGACAGGGTCAGGCCAGATGGCTACAGGAGAGTGATCCTATTGGGATCCAGGAAGTGGGCAGGCAAAGCCCGCCCACTGCTAAAAGATCCCTCCCCAGCCTAAGAGGGGGATCCACAGGACCTGGAAACCAACTAAGTATGGGGGACAATTAATGAAATAACAGGGACAGGAGTGTAGTCAAAGGGTCAAACAAAGGGAACCGGAATGGGATACCGAGCAGACAACCCCAGACAGTGCCCACTGCTACTCAAAGGCATCAAGAGAATCAGTGGACGCTGCCCAGAGGAACTCTGCCCGGATATGTGAACGGACCAAGGATTGGAAATAGGCCCCACAGTCACAGGAGACTCCATCAGCCAACCTCCTCATTCTGGTTTTATAGATGGCCATTTTAGCCAGGGCCAGGAGGAGGTTGACCAGGAGATCCTGTGACTTTGTGGGGCCATGGATAGGGAGTGCATAAATAAGAAGGTGAGGGGAAAAGTGCAACCAAAAGCATAACAAAATATTAGTGAGGAGCCGGAATAGGGGCTGCAGCCTGGCACACTCCAGGTATGTGTGTGCCAGGGTTTCCCTCATGCCGTAAAAGGGGCAGGCGTCTGGGATGGGGTGAACCACGCCAAGTACATGCTCATGATCATGGCTCCATGAAGGAGCCGTCAACTGATATCCCTGGCAGGCCTCGAGACCAAGGTGGAGTATAGGCTGGCCCATCGGGGCTCCTCACCCTCCAGAGGTGGCAGGAGGTCCCACCATTTTGTATCGGGGCAGGACGCGAGGGTGAGGATGTGAAGAGTATGGAGCACGAGCGTGTATAGATGTTTCCTTGGCGCGGTCTGGAAGCAGACTGGCTGCAGCTTGTGCAGCCGGCTCACGGTGAAGGGGCGGGGGGGGGGTCGGTTGGGTCCAGGGGGCAGGGGCCCAATGAAAAGGTCCAGTGGGCCTGGGGTGGAGGGTGGGCGGGGGGTGCCCTTGTGCAGGACCCGATCACGGTAAACCCGAGCAGCAGGTGGCAAAGCGGCCCTCACCTCCTGAAGTATGCGCCGAGGAGTATGAGGTCTTGAGAGCTCCATGCGTTGAGTGAGCGTCAGGGGATCCAGCCAGTCTCCCCGGCCATAGTCCAGGAGGTCTCCGACTCTTGTGACTTCTGCCAGGACCAACCTCTGGCTACAGGAGAGTGATAGAAGGCAGATATATTAGCCCCAGGTTAAGTAGGTCCCTTTTCCCTGGGTAAGGTAAAAGAGAAGGTTCCAGAACAATCAGGAATTTTCTAGAAACAATTAAGGCAGACAGGCTGATTAAGAACACCTGCAGCCAATCAAGAAGCTGTTAAAATCAATTAAGACAGGCAGGCTAATCAGGGCACCTGGGTTTAAAAAGGAGCTCACTTCAGTTTGTGGTGTGAGTGCAAGGAGCTGGGAGCAAGAGGTGCAAGAAGCTGAGAGTGAGAAGGCGTACTACTGAAAGACTGAGAAGTACAAGCATTATCAGAGGAAGGTCCTGTAGTGAAAATAAAGAAGGTGTTGGGAGGAGGCCATGGAGAAGTAGCCCAGGGAGTTGTAGCTGTCACAGGAGCCACTGTAGACAGCTGCAATCCACAGGGCTCTGGGCTGGAACCTGGAGTAGAGGGCGGGCCCAGGTTCCCCCCATCCCTCCATACCCGCAACTCCCTATTTGATACCGGAAGAGTTGACCTGGACTGTGGGTTCCACCAGAGGGGAAGGTCTCTGGCCTGTTCCCTGAACCTCTAGGTGGATCAGCAGAGACTGCAGGGATTGTTCTTCTTCCTTTTCCCCATGCTGGCCAGTGATGAGGCTAACTGAGTGAATGGCAGATTTGAGCCACAAATGTGGTCAAACTGAGGGCTGCCGTGAGCCTCTGAGGCGAGCAAATCCTCCGATAAGCGCAGGACCCACTAAGGCAGAGGAGGAACTTTGTCACAATAATCTATAGATCAGACTACAGATTTGGCAGCGCAGATGGGACCCCCAACGGGCGCACAGGGACAGACTCTCTACACAGGATAGGAAACTAAGTAAAAATCTAAGTTGAAATCTAACTAATGTCTCAGTCAGAATTTGATGGTGGTCAGAAACACTACAACTCACCAGGAACTCTTTTTTCTTGCCCATTTCTCTTTTCTGTTTTTTTGCCCTAGTATGCTACTTCTGTTTTTCTTCACTGATTAACTTTGTAACAGAGGGAAGGATATGCCCTCCAGGGAAAAATAGTAGACAGACACAAACATGCATATTTCAAACAAAGGAGTGTTCAAGGTCTTGACCATCAGAGTAACTTAGCATGTCTTGTGGTGACCACTTGTCTCCCACCATTAAGTCTCCATGGAAATTGTAACTGGGCAAGGATCCCACATTGCATTCCAAGGGCATCCTCATTGGGTATTATTTACTAGTCATTGGGGTTTAAAATCTTTATACATATGTTAAGAGGGCTTTCTAAGTAGAATAGTGTTGTAATATTGAGATACCTGAAGTTGATATTGTAGTAGCATTGGGGCCCGGTGACCCACACTCTGAGATGGCAGGAGAGTTGATTTATGTTTTAATTGTACTGCCAAAAAGGCTGCAGTAGTACAGTCCTAGCAGCTCTCTGGGCTGTGCCAGATTCGTCTACTGCCAGCTTCTAGACTGCTCGGTAGGTCCAGACTGAGTAACTGTCTCTCAATCAGCTAAGAGCACATTAGTCAATGGGGCAGAGAGAGGGAGCATACCCCTCTCCCTGCTTTTTCTTGGGACTTTTTAAAGCAATTGTTGAAACAGGTTAAGGGGTTAATTATTTAAGGAGAGATGCCTCCCCATAGGTGTAGTGTTAAGTGTGGATTGTGTAGATTTAGAATGAACCTAGCTAGTAAAATTTAATTGAGCTCATTTGGAGTAGGAGTTGGAGGTAAATTGAGTAGAGTCAACTGAGAGTTCTGGAAACCCATCTGTGGTCAACCAGAACAGCATGAAAATACATTAAAGATCATGGAGGAGGTTTGGTACAAATACAACATAGCGAGGCTATTTTTAATCACCCTAACCTGTGGGGTTTGATCATATGATCATGTGTTCAATGTAATATTTAATATGTTGTATGTTATAGTTGGGGAAAGTAAAGAAAACTAGATTTACAAGTATCACAGACAGCTAATGCTTTTCAGGAGCTAATGCTTGTCAGGAGGGGGTAATCAGAAGGAATGCAGAAATGAGAAGCAACAAGACTGTCTAAACACAGCTGTAAGAATAAACCCAATTTACAAATCAGGGCATTAACAATCAAAGATACAAAATCAAATAGTAATACAAATAAATGGTTAAATAAGAAGTATCAAGAAAAAAAAACAACAAAGTACTGAAAGCTCAGCTCCCTCCCTCCCACCATGTCTTAGAGACCTTGTCTCTATGCATTTCGCTCATGTTCTGTAATCCACTAGGCTAACAGTCTCTGTGCCTTTAATTTGTAATTTCTAAGCCAATAGGAAACAAAAGTCACTGAGGCTTTGACCAGCAGCTAACATGTTGCTGTAAAAACTGTAGAGGAAGTGCTTTGGGGCATGCTCTGTCTGAGAGGAAAAGGGGAAACAGGCAAAGTAAGTTGCTTCTGACAGAACAATAATAAAATTAGGGACCCATAAAACACCTATTTACAAGGTTCAGCATCATTTTAGATCCATTAGGCTATGTCTAATGTGCAGGTACATGGTAAAGCAAACCCTGTTTACTACCCCTCTAACCTGTTAAAGTGGGGGAAGCATCAGGAGAAGAGGTGAGGGTAACACCCTTAGGTGAAATTCAAGTATCATTATTGTTTTGTTATTTGCATATTTGTATTAGCCAAATTGCACCCACAACTCCAATAGAAATCACAACTCCAACAGTGCCTAGCACACCTGGGCCCTGGTCCATGGCTGAGACTCCTAGGTGCTACAACAATACAAATAGATAACAATCATAACACTGTGATGGGTTCCCCCTGGAACTGGGGTACCACTGAGACCACCTGACCCACCCTCCCGGGTTCCCTTTACACTGTACTGCTGTGACCAGCCTGTCAAGTCCTATCCCAGGCTCCAGTCTGCACTTTCACCTACACACATATAGGGAGGGACACACCCAGCTGCAGAAACATACAGCTGCTGCAATCAGCTGTGCATGGGAAGGCTTCCACTAAGGAACTTCCCAGCAACATAGGCACCCACCCCCCTCTGGAGGGCAAACCAAAAATTATACTGTCTTGTGCTGCACAGAGAACTCTGTACAGCATAAGGTCATGAAATTCGCCCCCTCCCTCAATGCAGAGAAAGATATGCAACAGCTTTCTGCCTCAAGTTATGATTTCCACACACTGATTAAGACAAAACAAAAACAAATTTATTAACTACAAAAGATAGATTTTAAGTGATTACAAGGGATAGCAAACAGATCAGAGCAGATTACCTAGCAAATAAACAAAAATGCAATCTAAGCTTAATATACTAAGTAGCAAATTCTCACCCTAAATGAAGATTTAAGCTGATTACAGAGATTCCTAAGGGGCCAGCTGCTTGCAGCTTAAAATCCCAGGTACTCCTTTCACAGGCTAGAAATTCCTCTAGCCTGGGTCCAGCCCTTCCCCCCAGTTCAGTCCTTGCTCCTCAGGTGTCTCTAAGAGTCTCCTTTGGGCAGGGAGTCAGTGAAGAACCACGATGATGTCACTCCCCTCCCTTAAATAGCTTTTGCATAGGGTAGGAACACTTTGTCTCCAAGCTTCGTTCCCACACCTTTCAGTGGAAAAACACTGTTATTCCAAGATGGAGTCCAGTGCCAGATGACTTGGTCACATGACCCCATAGCGTCATAGCAGCCAGGAGTCAGAGGCTGTTTGTAGCCTCCTCAGGAAGGCTCCCCAGTTAGAGATAAACTTCTAAGGCCTATTGTTTTCTCAAATGGCCCTTCCCAGCCAGCCATCTAGACTGATTGCATTCTGCCCTTCCCCAGGTATAAACATATTTGTAATACAGATGCATAGTAAATATTCCTAACTTCAGATACAAATATGATGCATGCATACAAATAGGATAATCACATTCAGTAAATCATAACCTTTTCAATGATATCTCACATGCCCTTTCTTGCACAAAATACATCATAATTATGCCATACTCATATCCTAATAATATTACTATGAAGAATATGGGGTTTAATGCCACAAGCACCTCCTCTTTTTCTTTGTAAACTGAACATACTGGTTCTGAAAATCAGTGCAAGATAGTAAAACACAGAACCTCACAATGCCACTTTTCCAGTCATTTTTCTTAGTAGACACCCCATGTTATGAACACAATGTCACACAAACAACCACATCAGTTGCCATATGTTATCTAATTACATAAGGGCTGCTGTATGCAATGAATATGCTGCAAATTAACAGCTTCTTCTTCCTGGGTAGAAAATGAGAAATTAATTTGGTGAACGTCAAATTCTGTTCATGTCATGATGTTCTTGGTGTCATGATCCATCAGGAAAGATTAAACAGAGAGGTCCTGCTAACTAGATTCATTTTTTAGTCACCAGCTGGGACACAAATTCTTTCATTTGGTGAATTCACCACAGCTGGGTCACGGTAGATTGCTAAGATTAGATCTGTGTATTATGGGTATGTTTGCAGTTCCTGTTCCCAATCAGCTTAGAATTGAATAAAGGCTCTGTAGTTACCAGACAAAACAAGTGTTAAGCACCTATTGTTGACAAAAGGAACAATAACTGTGCAACCCAGCAAATCAAAACCAAAGCAAAGATTTTAACTCTGGGTATCTCCAGTGTAGCCATTTCTTAATGTGAAGTGGGACAGGCTCATAAATGATTCAATAGAAGATATGGCATTATATAATTTAAGTACTGTACCTGGAATGCAGGAACAAGGGCTGGAGTCAGCAGCATAGGCCAGAGCCCCCTCAAGATCTGTAATAAACTTCTTACATTATAATCTGTTGTCAAACAAATATGCAGGTTGTCATGCTTCATACACCAGAAACATTCTAAGTGGCTTGCCACTGGCTCCCCATTGGATGGTAATGCTGTCCAAATTTCTCATCAGTTTACACTTTCACTCCATAATTGTATGCTTGGTACGTCTTCTGCTATAAAAAATTATTCTTAACAGAAAAGATCTGACAGGAACTTTATGTTTCTTTGACAAATTTTTTTATTGGGCTGAATCCTGGAGTGTAACTGATGTAAGTCTGGACAAGCTGTTTTGAGCTGAAGATCTGCTTTGGAAAAACTTTAGGTACTATACCTCAGCAATGAGATGCTTACAGGCCAGTGGAAAGGGCTGGAATTTTGCTCCCCAAAGGCCTGACTCATCTCTGGGGATTCATCGCCACCCCTGTAGCATCAGGATGGCGGGAAAAAGGCTGCCAAATGTATATAAATTCCCCCATTAGGTTTAAAATATGGCTTTATCTTAAAAATGTTTGGTTTGGGATTTGTATGGTCCCCATTATTGTAGCAGCTAAGTGCCTCACAGTCTTTGATATGTTTCAGAGTAGCAGCCGTGTTAGTCTGTATCCGCAAAAAGAAAAGGAGTACTTGTGTCACCTTTGAGACTAACAAATTTATAAGAGCATAAGCTTTTGTGGGCTACAGCATGTCTATAGAATGGAACATACAGTAAGAAGATATATATATATATACACACATACAGAGAAGTCGGAAGTTTCCATACAAACTGTAAGAGGCTAATTAGTTAAGATGAGCTATTATCAGCAGGAGAAAAAAACTTTTGTAGTGATAATCAAGATGGCCTATTTAGACAGTTGACAAGAAGGTGTGAGGTTACTTTACTTAGGGAAATAGATTGAATATGT
This sequence comes from Dermochelys coriacea, assembly GCF_009764565.3. Lineage (NCBI taxonomy): Eukaryota > Metazoa > Chordata > Testudines > Dermochelyidae > Dermochelys > Dermochelys coriacea. The sequence goes on along the minus strand of NC_050071.1, from coordinate 6,986,358 downwards.
GCAATGACCCAGCCACTCCCAGTTTCTATTCAAACTCAAGTTAATGGTATCCAGTTTGCATATTGATTCAAGCTCAGCAGTTTCTCGTTGGAGTCTGTTTTTGAAGTTTTTCTGTTGCAAAATTGCCACCCTTAAATCTTTTACTAAGTGGCTGGAGAGGTTGAAGTGTTCTTCTACCGGTTTTTGAATGTTATGATTCCTGATGTCAGATTTGTGTCCATTTATTCTTTTGCGTAGAGACTGTCCAGTTTGGCCAAAGTACATGGCAGAGGGGCATTGCTAGCACACAATGGCATATATCACATTGGTAGATGTGCAGGTGAACGAGCCCCTGATGGCATGGCTAATGTGATTAGGTCCTATGATGGTGTCACTTGAATAAATATGTGGACAGAGTTAGCATCGGCCTTTGTTGCAAGGATAGGCCCCTGGGTTAGTGTTTTTGTTGTGTGGTGTGTGGTTGCTAGAGAGTATTTGCTTCAGGTTGGGGGGCTGTCTGTAAGTGAGGACTGATCTGTCTCCCAAGATCTGTGAGAGTGAGGGATCATTTTTCAGGATAGGTTGTAAATCTTTGATGCGCGGGAGAGGTTTTAGTTGGGGGCTGAAGGTGATGGCTAGTGGCGTTCTGTTTATTTTCTTTGTTGGGCCTGTCCTGGAGTAGGTGACTTCTGAGCACTCTTCTGGCCCCTCACACTGACACCCCCATGGGTTCCAGATTATCACCCTGCCTACTGCATCATCTTTTATTTCTTATATGTTGGCAACATGTCAATAGCTTACCCAGAAATGGGGGAGGGAGAACCAGTTAAATAAAAATCACCTGACCCTCCAGCAAACAACCAGAAATTCACTTTTAGAGCCTCTGAACAGAGAATGAACAATTGACTCACTTAAGGGAGACATCATCCCCGTCACATGGTGCATTAGCTGCTTCAGGTTGAACAACAGATGCATTATGGGCAATAAATTCCCCAGTCATCACAGCAGGGAAAAAAAAATCCACCAGTGAAACTAGCCACAGATTGCTATTTCCATCCTCAACGGCTGTGCAGCATTGGTGTGTTCTGTAAACCCATCTGGTGTACCACCTCTGACGCAACGCTGCCCATCCCAGATTGCCCTTCATCTCAAGAGATATTGAGGCTGATGTGGAAATTTTCTAAAACCAACCTCACCCAGTAGCAGGGATTTCTTCTAAAGACATACCTGTGGGATAGGGAATGTGCCGGCTGACTGAAAGGAAATGGTCTCAGGGTGCCAGTTTATGATCAGGAGAGAAATCCTGGCTATTAATCTAGGCCTGAGACCAGTTTCAAGGCATGATGGGCTGGAAATTTGTAGTGATAAGAACATAAGAATGGCCACATTGGGTCAGACCAAAGGTCCATCTAGCACAGTATCCAGTCTTCCAACAGTGGCCAATACCAGTTGCTCCAGAGGGAATGAACAGAACAAGCAATCATTAAGGAATGGATTAAACTGTGGCCATACACATTCAATTAGCCTCTCTCTCACTAGTTCTGAGAGTAAAGCAAGCTGGGAGTTGTTGTCTATAAAGCAGTCAGTCTTTGTCTATGCAGGTATTGTCCAGGCTCTGGCAAGGCCTTTCAGGCAAGAGGCTGGGTATAAGGAGCTTCTTTCCCTCAAAACACCATGGGAATTGAAGGGAACTGGAGAGCTTGAGGCACCTTAACTAGAAATGTGAGGTCCTTTGTTTGGCCTTTCACACTATGCACGTGTGAGATTAGTCTAACTGCTTGATAACTTCTAGGAAAATGGCCATGACTATAGTGATCCCTTAAACACAGTCCATCAATAGCAGCAGCAAAAGGGGCAGTAACCTACCTAACACCTGTTTACAACAGCAGAAGAGGTTAAATGAGCTGTTACATTAGCAGTGTCTTGGTATTTTCATCATCTTCCTTCATTTCAACAGCATAAGCGCTGCTGAAGATTGGAGGCAAGACTTCCAAAGATAAGAACCTGACACTGAGCTCCTAAATCCTTATATAGCTCTGATTTCCAGAAGTAACAAGCACCTGCAGCTCCCATTGACCTCACTTAGAGCTGCTGGGCGTCCAGCACTGTTGAAAATCAGGCCATTTTTTCAACGTCTCAAACATGCCTAAGTAACCTAGGAGCCTAAGTCCCATTTTCAGAAGTAAAATGGGCTCTTTGGGGCCACATCTGTAAATTTATTGAGGTGCCAAAAGATGCAGATAGGTGCTGGGGCCTTCAAAAACACTGGAGCCTATCGCCTATTGAAATCAATAGCCCAGTGGTTAGGGTGCTTACCTGAGAGATGTCAAGTACCTATTCAAATCCCTTCTTCCCTTTAAGTTGAAGGGGAACTTGAACCAGACAGCTGCCACATCTGAGGCACCCTAACCACTGGGCTAGAAGCACCTGCCTCGTCCCTCTGGGCCATTTTATGTAAGTTCAGCTATAGGAGCCTTTGATCTTGTAGGAGAGGCCTGAGCAGTTATCAGGGCGGGCCCAGAAGGTGAAATAAGTGGAGAAACACCTCTGTCCTCCCCATTTGTGCATTGTTCTGTGGCTTAGGGGTCCAGCTGTCTGGTGTGGTGTTCCAGTGTGCATGCACAGAGGCTGAAACCTAGGCACTTAGGAAACTTTTACTGCAAAAATGAAGGCAGAAAACACCTTTAGGGGCAGATTTTCAAAAGGCTCAGCATCCAACAGCTCCAGTCAAAAATAACAGGACCTTAGCTCTGTTAGCTCAGTTTTAAATCTGGCCCTGACCTTGTAGTTTTCATGCTTTCTCTGCTCTACTCATTTTTCCAGATAATGTTAGTGCAGAGAGGCAACATTCCCACTGCTATCTTGTTGGCAACTGCAGGTTAAAAGCAGTGATAAATATTTATAAGGTCTCCATTGCTATTAGAAAATAATGTGGAACTTTTCAATAAAGCAAGAACCAGCATAATTGAAGCTATGTGCTTAATCAAAGATATTGTGCAGGCTAGCATTCCATACAGATGTCTCTTCCTGTCCCCCATGAGTATCCTGGCCCAATGGAAATTAGCAGCGATTAAAGTAAAGGTTAACTAAAACTTATAAGCAGAATTTACAACAGTTAGTAGTCATCAAAGGGTTCCTTAGTTGTATGAAAAGTGTCATTTACAAGGAAAAATATGTGGGAGCATTAATTTAAGAAAAAACAAAAACACAGAACAATCAGCATCAGTGTTTTACTCAATATTTAGCTCTTGGTATAAAGATATGTAACAGTAGGCAAAGGGCCTAATTCAGCAAAGACTCACACATAAGTAACTTTAGACTGAAGTGTACAGGTTAGAGTCATGGGCCGTAATTAGTATTCTAGGCTGGTCAGAGGGCAGAAAAAATATTCATCTAATGAATAATTTCATTAATTTGCGCTCAGCTTTCCTTAAAAATACACCATGTTTTCCTCCAGTGAACATCACCGCCACTGTGTTTTCTCCTTCTCTGGGCCACATATCGTGAAAAAGAACAGCCTACAACTGGTGCCACCTATAAGACTACACACTCTCAAAGAAACTGCGGAACCACCTGATCAACATCCTCTACAGCAAACAGGGAAAGATTAAGAATGAGCTCTCAAAACTGGATACTCTCATAAAGAACCAACCTTCCACACAAACTTCCTCGTGGCTGGACTTTACAAAAACTAGACAAGCTATTTACAAAACACACTTTGCTTCTCTACAAAAGAAAAAGGACACTAAGCTATCTAAACTACTATATGCCACAAGGGGCCACAACAATGGTTCCCGTAACCCACCCAGCAATATTGTTAATCTATCCAACTATACTCTTAGCCCAGCAGAAGAATCTGTCCTATCTTGGGGCCTCTCCTTTTGCCCCTCCACCCCCACGAACATGATACAGTTCTGTGGTGACCGAGAATCCTATTTTCGACGTCTCAGACTCAAGGAATATTTCCAACACACCTCTGACCAACATATTAACCCACAGAGACCTTCCTGCCAACACTACAAAAAGAAGGATTCTGGGTGGACTCCTCCTGAAGGTCAAAACAGAAGCCTGGATTTCTACATAGAGTGCTTCCGCCGACGTGCACGAGCTGAAATTGTGGAAAAGCAGCATCGCTTACCCCATAACCTCAGCCCTGCAGAACACAGTGCCATCCACAGCCTCAGAAACAACTCTGACATCATAATCAAAAAGGCTGACAAAGGAGGTGCTGTCGTTATCATGAATAGGTCGGAGTATGAACAAGAGGCTACTAGGCAGCTCTCCAACACCACTTTCTACAAGCCATTACCCTCTGATCCCACTGAGAGTTACCAAAAGAAACTACAGCATTTGCTCAAGAAACTCCCTGAAAAAGCACAAGAACAAATCCGCACAGACACACCCTTGGAGCCCCGACCTGGGGTATTCTATCTGCTACCCAAGATCCATAACCTGGAAATCCTGGACGCCCCATCATCTCAGGCATTGGCACCCTGACAGCAGAATTGTCTGGCTATGTAGACTCCCTCCTCAGGCCCTTCGTTACCAGCACTCCCAGCTATCTTCGAGACACCACTGACTTCCTGAGGAAACTACAGTCCATTGGTGATCTTCCTAAAAACACCATCCTAGCCACTATGGATGTAGAAGCCTCTACACCAACATTCCACATAAAGATGGACTACAAGCCGTCAGGAACAGTATCCCCGATACTGTCACGGCTAACCTGGTGGCTGAACTTTGTGACTTTGTCCTCACCCATAACTATTTCACATTTGGGGACAATGTATACCTTCAAATCAGCGGCACTGCGATGGGTACCCGCATGGCCTCACAGTATGCCAACATTTTTATGGCTGACTTAGAACAATGCTTCCTCAGCTCTCGTCCCCTAATTCCCCTACTCTACTTGCGCTACATTGATGACATCTTCATCATCTGGACCCATGGAAAAGAAGCTCTTGAGGAATTCCACCATGATTTCAACAATTTCCATCTCACCATCAACCTCAGCCTGGACCAGTCCACACAAGAGATCCACTTCCTGGACACTACGGTGCTAATAAGCAATGGTCACATAAACACCACCCTAGATCGGAAACCTACTGACCGCTATTCCTACCTACATGCCTCTAGCTTTCATCCAGATCATACCACTCGATCCATTGTCTACAGCCAAGCGCTACGATATAACCGCATTTGCTCCAACCCCTCAGACAGAGACAAACACCTACAAGATCTCTATCATGCATTCCTACAACTACAATACCCACCTGCTGAAGTGAAGAAACAGATTGACAGAGCCAGAAGAGTACTCAGAAGTCACCTATTACAGGACAGGCCCAACAAAGAAAAGAACAGAACGCCACTAGCCATCACCTTCAGCCCCCAACTAAAACCTCTCCAACGCATCATCAAGGATCTACAACCTATCCTGAAGGATGAACCATCACTCTCACAGATCTTGGGAGACAGACCAATCCTTGCTTACAGACAGCCCCCCAATCTGAAGCAAATACTCACCAGCAACCACACACAACACAACAGAACCACTAACCCAGGAACCTATCCTTGCAACAAAGCCCGTTGCCAACTCTGTCCACATATCTATTCAGGGGATACCATCGTAGGTCCTAATCACATCAGCCACACTATCAGAGGCTCGTTCACCTGCGCATCTACCAATGTGATATATGCCATCATGTGCCAGCAATGCCCCTCTGCCATGTACATTGGCCAAACTGGACAGTCTCTACGTAAAAGAATGAACGGACACAAATCAGACGTCAAGAATTATAACATTCAAAAACCAATCGGAGAACACTTCAATTTCTCTGGTCACTCGATCACAGACCTAAGAGTGGCTATACTTCAACAAAAAAGCTTCAAAAACAGACTCCAACGAGAGACTGCTGAATTGGAATTAATTTGCAAACTGGATACAATTAACTTAGGCTTGAATAGAGACTGGGAATGGATGAGTCATTTCACAAAGTAAAACTATTTCCCCATGGTATTTCTCCCTCCCACCCCACCCCCCACTGTTCCTCTGATATTCTTGTTAACTGCTGGAATTAGCCTACCTTGCTTGTCACCATGAAAGGTTTTCCTCCTTTCCCCCCCCCTGCTGCTGGTGACGGCTTATCTTAAGTGATCACTCTCCTTACATTGTGTATGATAAACCCATTGTTTCATGTTCTCTGTATGTGTGTATATAAATCTCTCCTCTGTTTTTTCCACCAAATGCATCCGATGAAGTGAGCTGTAGCTCACGAAAGCTTATGCTCTAATAAATTTGTTAGTCTCTAAGGTGCCACAAGTACTCCTTTTCTTTTTGCAAATACAGACTAACACGGCTGCTACTCTGAAACCTAATTTAATTGTGAGGGGCTCAGCAACTAGTACCTCCCATTGTTCTCCTCGGACTCACACAATTACTGTATAAGGAAATTAAATTTCAATTCTGCATCAAACCAATGGGAGCTGATGAATGCTGTGTAATTATGAGAAGATAGCACCTCTGCAACACTTTGGAGGCTAAGTGCTATGATTAAAATGTCCCATTTATGCAGAGTGTCTTAAAGAGCCATTATGGAGAAACTGGAAAAGATATAAGATATTTGATCAGACATGGAAGCCCTGAGTTCTTCCCTCAGATTTCTTTCTTTGAGCCAGTGGTTCCCACCCCCCCCCCGGAACTGTCCCATGCAGGAGAGCTAGAGGTCTGAGGCATTATGGGTAGCAGCACAGTGGTGGGCTAAGGAGACTCTGGAAAGTCATGGTTTCCCATCCTTTTCATGTGTGTGGGACATAGCCAGGCAGGGGTAGAGAATGCCAACATCAGTAGCTCTGCCCCGCAATGTACTGGGTAGCAGAACTGCAATGACATGCCAAGAGACATATGCTGCACGAGGTATAGGGGCTGATGAAACATAGACCCCCTGGAGCAGTATGGGAACTTTGAGGCAGATAGTGACTTTCGGCATCACAGCCTGCTTCCCAGGCTGCTCCTGGTGCACTACAGCAACCTACTGCCTGTCCATAGGGCCTGTGACAAAGTCTTGATTGAACCCTCTGCTTTATTTCAACTTTTTTTCATGAAAGGGTAGCTTTATAGAGCCTTCCTGTGATTCGCGCTACACTGTATTTACATAAGGGGACTTTATCATGAGAGGAAACCCTCTGTAGGACTTTCAGTTTGGACAATTACACTGTATGTTCTACCCTGCTGCACCTCTAGACTTGTTAGTGGAAAAGCACACAATGTCAATAAAATCACAATAACACCATCACAAATATGTTCCAGACTGTAGCCCAGATCCTGAAAGTTGTTCTGCCTTGCCAGACTTCTGCAGCCACACAGAGCTTCAGCAATTTCACGGGGCACTGAGCCGGTCTGAGGATTTGTCTCTACTGAGGAGCCTGCAAGATCAGGACCTGGGTCACTATTTAGACAGGGGCCCATGAAGATGGTCCATTGTACAGACTGAAAGGTGGGCAGGAAGGAAAACAGAGAATGACAAAGGAAAACAGCAATGTTATAAAGCCAGAGAAACCACACCAGAGGGATTTATGTTTTCATTTGCTATTGCGGTGTCTTTCTTTACTTGGCAAGAAGTTGGAAATCAACTATGTGCTCAAGTGAAATACTGAATGGCTCACGTGTTTGTATAGTGACTATAAGATCGTGCCCATTTTAAAATGCTCCAGAATATGAAATGCTGAGATAAAACCTACTGATTTCCATATGTGTGTTCAACTGGAGTCAATAGGAGCAAGATCTGCACACCAGAGAGCAGAACGAAGAGTTTTCATTCAACTTACCCATATCTGTTTCTGCTGAGATAATTCTTACGTCCCACATTCTGTAGTGACAGGCCCTGTAGCCAGTCTATTGGCTGAGAAGTTTGTTAACCACAAGTGGCATTTGAGGACCACTTGTCCCAAGCATCAAGCCACAGCCCATGTGATTTAACTCACAGAAAGATTGGCTGAGGCTTGAGATGTGCAATTGGCTACAGAACAGGTCATGCAGGTTAGAAGTAACCACAAGCTATTAGCATACAATGGCTTTTTGGTGGGCGCAGTGTAGTTCCTACGGGAAGTGTCTACATCACAAAAAAGCCACCCCAACAACTGGCAAATCACAGCTGAGAGACAAAGGACCGAATGGGGCCAGTGGATCACCCTAGGTGTGATTGAAGCACCTTGTGTAGAGCTCGGGCAAATATCCGTCATTTTGTGGAGTAATGGAAGAAATCAGGGCCCAACTCCGCACTGAATCATCGAATCATAGAATATCAGGGTTGGCAGGGACTTCAGGAGGTCATCTAGTCCAACCTGCTGCTCAAAGCAGGACCAATCCCCAACTAAATCTGCCTTCCCCCTTGGGTATATAACGTAACCCACTCTAGGAAATTGTGAATCTTCACCCTCCCCCTAGCTAGTTCATATAAGACACTTCTGAGCCTGACTGCTTCCAGCCAATGGCCTTTGCCCTAGTGCTGAAGTGGTAGCAGCTAATGGTCCCGTGTTCAAACCCTGCTGTTGAGCTGAGCAGGCCAGTGACAATTTGTCTGAAAGAGCCAGAGTTTAATGACCCATGTAGGCAGGTTGCAATGCCAGTGATTTGAGAGGGCTGAAGATATGTTCTCAGAGATAATGATGGGGAAAAAAGCCTTTTTTTTTTTGTAGCGGATTCCCTGGCTGAGTTAATTTGTTCCTTATGAATGGGTGTTTTTCATTACTGCTGGGTGTATGATGCTCTTTTACGGTTAAATGTCAGGGTGCCTGGAGCTCTTGTGCAGGCATTTTTTCATTATCGAAAGAAAGAAGAACAGAAATGGCACTCCATACAGGTCTCCTGCTCGACCAGCTGAGCGAATGCAACACACATAGCCATCTACAGCTGTGTAACAGCATGGGAGTGTTTTACACCCACTCTGTGCAGGTGTGAATGGCTCCACAAGGCATAGGTGCCGACTTCAAGGTGCTCTGGGGCTGGAGCACCCATGAGAAAAAAATGGTGGGTGCTCAGCACCCACTGGCAGCCCCGCAGATCAGCGCTTCCCCCTCTCCCTCAGCGTCTCCCACCCTCCAGCAGGATATGCCAATCAGCTCCTCCCACTTCCTCTCGCCACCTCCCGTAGATGCTGGAACTGGGGTGACTTGAAGTGGTTTCCATTATATACAGTTTAGTTCAATGGATCTCAGCACCCTCACTATAAAAATTGTTCCAGCACCCCTGCCGCCTTCTGCCGGCTGTGAGAGCTGTTCAGAGGCATGCAGGAGGCGCTGGGGGGGAAGGAAGAGGTGGGGGCAGGGGTAGAGTGGGGACAGAAAGAGGTATGGCGGAGGTGGCGTGGGGGCGGGGCCTGGGGCATAGCGGGGGTTGAGCACCCCCCGGGATCTGAGTAAGTCAGCACCTATGACACAAGGTGTAGAAGGATCAAGCCCATCGGATCAGTGCACACTCTCCACAATAGAAGTAGGCATTGCTATCCTGGCTCACCTGAATCTATAGAGATTTTAGGATGCGGTAAAGCAGGGACTCCAAATGTTTGAGGGGGAATTATCCTAGTTTAGGACCTAAATTGTACTCACCAGTGCTGACTACCTCCCATTCAACTAGGCACACTCTAATCCATAGCAGTGAGCCTGGTGTCTGACATAGCTCAGCTGAAGAATAGGGAATGCACAGCTAAATTGCAGGCTGGCAGCACAGAGGCCCAGAAGAGGGCTCAGGTGAGGAATAACAAGTCCTGTCCTACCGTGGCTGGGAAACACCGTCCTAAAGAACATGTGAGTAACCTGGCTTCCACTGCCAAATATCTTAAATGGAGCATAACTACAGAGACTGATTGAATTTAGGTGCGTTAGAAAATCTCCCCTGGAAGGAATTTAAGAGACTAAATCCCATTGAATTCTATGGGACTTGAGCTCCTAAATCCTTTAAGTGCTTTTGAAAATATCACCCTTTAAGACTTAAGAAGTACCTGTATAACTTAACTTGTACTTCCTTGTTCCTCAGTTTTGAAGCCCGTGAATCCTCCTAAAAAAAAAAGTTTTTAAAACAAACATTTTTTTTTTGCTAAGGCTCCCCAGTGGGCTGCCTTAGACATGTGATGGTTTTGTACATTCAGTCTCATTGTGATGTGTATGTGTGTGTATAGCATGCTGTGTTAAAGTGACAAGTCTGAAGGAGTTTGTAGCAGACAACATCCTACCCAGTGGGCACAATATGACACTGCTGTGAAGGGGTTAATCGGGTGACTTGTTACTCCTCCCAGATACAAGGGGAATGGGAGTGGTTCTCTAGGGAGAGAGGATACAGCATGTGGGCTGAGCAGTACTTAGTGAGGAATGCCACCAGCATCTAAGGCTAGGTAGAAGACTTCAGCTGACCTCCATGTTATGTTACTGTTCATTTCTTTATTAATGAAGCCAGAACCCCAGGAATGGCCTGAATTTTTGACTTTGATGCAACATGTGGATTGTGTTTCAGAGCAGGTTGGAAAAGATAATAACTTTTGCTCTTTGTTATTCTCACTTAGCTTATGTTGCAAAGGAATTGTATTTTCCTGTATTTCTATTTATTACCCATCAAAAACATTGCTTGAGAACAAAAAGGTAAACCTGTGATAAATGGAGGAAGCTGACAAGCTGGATATCTGCTTTTCCACCTATCACTCTCACCTCACATCTCACTTTTCCTTAAGTGTCATTCATAGCACATAGTAAATGAGCCTTTCCAGCTGCTCTAAACTACCTTTGCAATGTGGAGGTAGCATACACTTTGGATGCCTGGGCTATAAGTGCCTCTTTCTCTCTCTCTCTGAATAAATATTTTCTCAACATTTGGATGCTATGTTAAATAATTTTGAAGGAACTGATCATATTTATTATTTAGAGGTTGGATTTAAGACATGCTGGAAGAACTGGATAATGCCTAATTCAGGTCATGGCGGGGGGAGGGGAGAGCATCACTGCAATGCTGAATATATCTAGGGTCTAGATTGGTTTGGGTCCTTTTCTAATCAGCCCCCCCCACCCAGTCCCACATGGCTTTGGGAATCTGGACTAATTCAATTCACCAATATAAATTCCATGGATAACTAGGAGATTTCACTCTACAGTTGTATCAGTCCAGCACACTTAACCCACATTTTGCTCGTTGCAAAACAAGTAGCAATAAATCCATTAAACATTCATTTCTGCGGAAGTACCATTCTTACAGACCAAGAAATTCCTGATCCCTGATTTGGGCTCACCAGGTGCTACCATAATACACAAAACAACCACTGCTGAAACCAGGTGTTTTGGTATCTAGTTATACATTCTAACAATAGGACTGTCTTCATTGGGGGAGCATTTCCTTTCCGCAATGGACTTCACCTCCTACTTTTAGTTATTTAATTATTAATTATTAACTATTATTATTATTAGCAGTACAAAAGCATCAAGAGGCCCCAACCAAGAATGATGCCCCATTGTGTTAGGCTCTGTACATACAGTTTGGGACAGTCCCTGCCCCCTCCCCCCGCAAGAGCTTACAATCCAAACAGACACACGCTTTTTGAAAAGTAAAGGTTTTTAAAGTAGGACTGGGGAATAAAGTCAGTGGACAATTAGAGACCATAATAAAAAGGACATTTCCCCTCTATGGAATATATAGGAATGCCCAGAGAGAAGATTGCTTTGTTGTATCACCATGGGTTTTGGTTTTATTATTCAGATGATGGAACAAGCTGCTCTAATCTCATGAGGACAAATCGTAATATCAACAATCATGAGGAGTCATGTCTTACTTCTCTAACTGCCCCGTTGATTTCCTGGCAGAGCCACGTGCTGCTTCTTAATCTGAGTAAAAGCGAAAGAATCTAGTTCATAACCATTTCCCTAAAGAACTGTGGAGATCTCAATGCGCTTGATGAGAGAGGTTTGCATGAACCTCTTAATGTTTTCCTGGTTTCAGTTTGTCTGAGGGTTACCCTTCGTCATCCCTTGATTCAAATAAAACCCAATTAAAAATCAGCTGCCATTGTTGTGTTTTGCCTAGTCTTGGATGTGACCTGACAAAACCACCCGCTTGTATATGATTTCCGCCTAGAGCCACCCAGTTTCTCAGACTCAGCCCTGGCTTAACCAAAACTGGGAGTAGGTTTCCCCAGAAGTTCATGAAACCATGTCCTGAGATAGAAAGAATCCCATCTGCTTTGGAGGGGATTCTCTTCCGAATGGGGTGCACATTTTATGCTACTTAAATGTTGTCACTTGCTGGAAAAATTCTCTTTAGACATGCATATGCTGCTGCAATGGTGACAATAATGAGCACAGTTAGGCTGATTATATTGCTTAGGATGGCACCTAATATCTCAGCCCCTTTTCAAAAAGAAAAGGAGTACTTGTGGCACCTTAGAGACTAACAAATTTGTTAGAGCATAAGCTTTCGTGAGCTACATCTCACTTCATCGGATGCATTTGGTGGAAAAAACAGAGGGGAGATTTATATACACACACAGAGAACATGAAACAATGGGTTTATCATACACACTGTAAGGAGAGTGATCACTTAAGATAAGCCATCACCAGCAGCAGGGGGGGGGAAAGAAGGAAAACTTTTCATGGTGACAAGCAAGGTAGACTAATTCCAGCACTTAACAAGAATATCTGAGGAACAGTGGGGGGTGGAGTGGGGGGGGGAAATAACATGGGGAAATAGTTTTACTTTGTGTAATGACTCATCCATTCCCAGTCTCTATTCAAGCCTAAGTTAATTGTATCCAGTTTGCAAATTAATTCCAATTCAGCAGTCTCTCGTTGGAGTCTGTTTTTGAAGCTTTTTTGTTGAAGGATAGCCACTCTTACGTCTCTAATTGAGTGAACAGAGAGATTGAAGTGTTCTCCAACTGGTTAATCCTGGATGCCCCATCATCTCAGGCATTGGCACCCTGACAGCAGGATTGTCTGGCTATGTAGACTCCCTCCTCAGGCCCTACGTTACCAGCACTCCCAGCTATCTTCGAATCACCACTGACTTCCTGAGGAAACTACAGTCCATTGGTGATCTTCCTAAAAACACCATCCTGGCCACTATGGATGTAGAAGCCTCTACACCAACATTCCACATAAAGATGGACTACAAGCCGTCAGGAACAGTATCCCCGATAATGTCACGGCTAAACTGGTGGCTGAACTTTGTGACTTTGTCCTCACCCATAACTGTTTCACATTTGGGGACAATGTATACCTTCAAATCAGCGGCACTGTGATGGGTACCCGCATGGCCCCACAGTATGCCAACATTTTTATGGCTGACTTAGAACAATGCTTCCTCAGCTCTCGTCCCCTAATTCCCCTACTCTACTTGCGCTACATTGATGACATCTTCATCATCTGGACCCATGAAAAAGAAGCCCTTGAGGAATTCCACCATGATTTCAACAATTTGCATCCCACCATCAACCTCAGCCTGGACCAGTCCACACAAGAGATCCACTTCCTGGGCACTACGGTGCTAATAAGCAATGGTCACATAAACACCACCCTAGATCGGAAACCTACTGACCGCTATTCCTACCTACATGCCTCTAGCTTTCATCCAGATCATACCACTCGATCCATTGTCTACAGCCAAGCTCTACGATATAACCACATTTGCTCCAACCCCTCAGACAGAGACAAACACCTACAAGATCTCTATCATGCATTCCTACAACTACAATACCCACCTGCTGAAGTGAAGAAACAGATTGACAGAGCCAGAAGAGTACTCAGAAGTCACCTATTACAGGACAGGCCCAACAAAGAAAAGAACAGAACGCCACTAGCCATCACCTTCAGCCCCCAACTAAAACCTCTCCAACGCATCATCAAGGATCTACAACCTATCCTGAAGGATGAACCATCACTCTCACAGATCTTGGGAGACAGACCAATCCTTGCTTACAGACAGCCCCCCAATCTGAAGCAAATACTCACCAGCAACCACACACAACACAACAGAACCACTAACCCAGGAACCTATCCTTGCAACAAAGCCCGTTGCCAACTCTGTCCACATATCTATTCAGGGGATACCATCGTAGGTCCTAATCACATCAGCCACACTATCAGAGGCTCGTTCACCTACGCATCTACCAATGTGATATATGCCATCATGTGCCAGCAATGCCCCTCTGCCATGTACATTGGCCAAACTGGACAGTCTCTACGTAAAAGAATGAACGGACACAAATCAGACGTCAAGAATTATAACATTCAAAAACCAATCGGAGAACACTTCAATTTCTCTGGTCACTCGATCACAGACCTAAGAGTGGCTATACTTCAACAAAAAAGCTTCAAAAACAGACTCCAACGAGAGACTGCTGAATTGGAATTAATTTGCAAACTGGATACAATTAAATTAGGCTTGAATAGAGACTGGGAATGGATGAGTCATTACACAAAGTAAAACTATTTCCCCATGGTATTTCTCCCCCCCACCCCACCCCCCACTGTTCCTCAGATATTCTTGTTAACTCTTGGAATTAGCCTACCTTGCTTGTCACCATGAAAGGTTTTCCTCCTCCCCCCCCCCCCCACTGCTGGTGATGGCTTATCTTAAGTGATCACTCTCCTTACAGTGTGTATGATAAACCCATTGTTTCATGTTCTCTGTGTGTGTATATAAATCTCCCCTCTGTTTTTTTCCACCAAATGCATCCGATGAAGTGAGCTGTAGCTCATGAAAGCTTATGCTCTAATAAATTTGTTAGTCTCTAAGGTGCCACAAGTACTCCTTTTCTTTTTGCGAATACAGACTAACACGGCTGCTACTATGAAGCCCCTTTTCAGTATTTTTAAAAGTAACAGCATGAGTTTGATTAATTTTGAAATATCCTGGGAAGATGACTGATTTGCAGGCACTTCATCCTCTGCCTTTCCTTAAACTGTCAAACTTTTTCTTCACCCCACTTAGAATTTCACTTCAAAGTAAAACACAGTTTTACTAATACAGAAAATGAAAATGAAACTCGCTTCCTACTGACACATATAATGGCCTGATTTCCAATCTTTTCATCCAAATGCAGGCAAATTTATACTTCCTATCATATCACTTCACCCTCATACAGTGCAGCAGCAGGAATGCCTCTGTATGAAGACAGCAGAAGATACACACACTCCTCTGAACATATTTCAACCTGGCCAGATTAAAGACCTGTGATCCTAGGAGAGGTTCATTATGAAGCTAATGTACCCTCAAGATGACTGTTAGCAGGTCTATACAGGAATATCATGTTACAACAACGTATGGAAGACAAGAGATCAACATTTTAGGAAGTGTCATGAATGAATCTTTGCTTAGATGTCCCCATGTTTATTCATACATTGATTCACTGACTCCCCAACCACATCAATTATTTTGTCTGTTATTTTAGTGTATGTGTATTGGGCCAGAGCAGTCCCTATGACATGAAGCCACATCTGAGGAATGCTGAGGTGATATAAAATCAATCTATCCAGCTTCAATCCATCTCCTCCGAGCATTCTTACAGTCCCCCGAAGGGTTTCACAAGTCTGAAGAAGTTAGAGCAACCGAGAGGCCCCTGCAATCTGTAGCTGCCCCCAGGTCAGAACAGGGGGTTGGAAGGTGGTACAATGGCAATGTTGAAGCAAACTCTGGTTCAAACTCTGGGGGAGAGTGCTGTGAAGATTTACAGACGTGAGTGTTTCAGCGGCTCATTTATGTACCCACCTATTTCTGTGCTCCAAAAAGGGCTGCTCTCAACTGCTGAATGAAAAATATGCTACGTTGACTTGCATCAGCTACGTAAGGATTTGAAAGTAAGCATCCGTGTTTGAAAATATTTGGATTATGTTCCCGCACTTAACTGCTGCATAGATGCACTAGGGGAAAAGCAGTCATTGTTTTTCCATATTAAGTAAGATTTCCTTTTCAGTCAGGAAAGCCAAATTAAATGGGTTAAATATTGGAGCATGACATTTACATTTGCTTGATGGTTTGGGTGGTTTACTGCAGTGCATTTTGTTGTTACAAAGGGTGTGTTACCTCTGTATTTGGCACTAGTTGACTGCTACTGGAATCCTGTGTCCAATTCTGGTGTCCACAGTTCAAGAAGAAGGTTGACAAATTGGAGAGGGTTTAGAGAAGAGCCATGAGAATGATCAAAGGATTGGAAAGAATGCCTGATAGTGATAGATTGAGTCCCTAGAGACTAGTTAGCTTAACAGAGAAATGGTGACTTGATCACAGTACCTACATAGAGAAAATAAATTTGATTATAAAAGGCTCTTCAATCTAGCAGACAGAGGTGTAACAAGATCCAATGACTGGAAGTGGAAGCTAGAAAAAGTCAGACAGGAAATAAGTCCTAATTTTTAACAGTGAGAGAAAATTAGCCATTGGAACAAATTACCAAGGGTTGTGGTAGATTCTCCCTTGCTAGACATTTTTAAATCAAGATTGGTTTTTTTCTATCTATATCAGGGATCAGCAACCTTTGGCACGTGACACATCAGGGAAATCCGCTGGCGGGCCGGGACGGTTTGTTTACCTGCAGTGTCCACAGGTTCGGCCAATCGTGGCTCCCACTGGCTGCGGTTCACCGATCCAGGCCAATGGGTGCTGCGGGAAGCGGCACGGGCCAAGGGATGTGCTGGCTGCCACTTTCCGGAGCCCCCATTGGCGTGGAACGGTGAACTGCAGCCACTCGGAGAAGCAATCAGCTGAACCTGCAAACTCTGCATGTAAACAAACCATCCCGGCCCACCAGTGGATTTCCCTGATGGGCTGGGTGATAAAGGTTGCCGATCCCTGATCTATATACTGTAGTTCAAACAGGAATTAATTCAGGAAAGTCCTATTGTGAGATGCAGCAGGTCAGATGAGATAATCACAATGGTGACCTTAAAAATCTATGACTTAGATGCAATTACTATTATTAGGTTTGGGGGCTTCGTTCTGTTGTAATTTATACAGCCGTCTATCACCTATAATTTTAGAATACTGCAAATAAAACTTCATAAATTTTTAAATATGTATCCAATAATTACAGAGATATCCATCATTAACACATTAAGCAGATTATTAGCAGCCATACACTTAGTGATGGGTGATTTCCAAAAGTCCAGAATCTTGCCTTGGTTACAAAAAGCCTCCAAGATTTGAAGGCCAGATTTTCAAAACTGCTAAACTCCCAAAAGCTTCTGTGCAGGCACCTAAATATATGTGTTGCACACTTTTGAAAATCAGGCCCTGAACATTTGAGCTAAATTTTATCCAAATTCCCCTAAACTCTCATCTGCCAATAATGTCGAGGATTAAAAAGGCTGTTGCAAAGTCAAGCACTCTGAAGTCAGGAAGTGCAGAATGAGCATTGCTCATACAATCTTCGTTCAGTCTCCTTGAGTCTATGCATTATAATAAAGTCTTTAATTGCAGATCCCATATTCTATCTTTTTACATCAGTCCCGAAGTTCATTCAGCGCACAGGACAGATGTGCTCTGCGGATGGATCAAGGCTGTGTAGTGAAGGAGTCTGTGGTCTCTAGGACATTTGTCACACAAATTGGAAGGTGTGTGCTATTTGAAAGCCCTGGGATTGAGTGGGTTTGGGTCCTCCCAAAACTAAAGGTCCTCCCACCCAGCTAAGGGGAGGAGCCGTGAGTCCAGGCTTCAGCTGATTTCCTGTTTTTTCTCATTTGTTGTCAGGAGCGGGAGTGAGGTCAGAGGAAAGGACTAAGGGATCCAGAGTAGGACACTGAGCAGAGAACCCCAGATAGATGCCTTTTGAGGAGCTGTGGGCACTAACAAGCCAGTGGACATCACCCAGAGAAGTTTTTGGATAAAGCAACAGAAATAGGCCCCACAGTCATAGAGCACCCTCTGCCATCCAGCTTTCTCTTCCTGGTATGATAGATGGCTGACTTTGCCAGCACAAGGAGGAGGTTGATGAGACGGCATCACAACTTTGTGGGGCCATGGACGGTGTGAGTGCAAAGTACAGCCAGAACCTCACTAGGAGACAATAGGAGGTTCAAGGTGAGCTGGAACACAAGCTGGAACCTGACGCATTCGGAGTAGATGTGCACCAGGGTCTCCCTTGCACTGCAAAAGGGACAGGTGTTGGGGGAGTTTGTGAACCATGGTAGGTACACACCAGTGCTCATGGCTCCATGGAGGAGCTGCTAGATGATATCCCCAGTGGGTTGTGCAATGAATTAGGCAGGGGACTGCAGGAAGATAAAGGGTAGTCTCATGGTTAAGGCAGTTGAATGCCACCCTGGAGAACTGGATTCTATCCCTGCCTCTACCACTGAGTTCCCATGTGATGCTGGCCAAGTCACTTACACCAAACTTCTCATTAGTGGTCACTTCTGCATGCTCTTAAAAGCTGTTTTATAATACATACGCACAAGGGGGCTGAATTAAGGTTGCATGGGCAACAATCATTCTAGCATTTCCTAACTTGAGAATGGTTAATTATGCAACTCTTTA
The DNA here is from genome assembly GCF_009764565.3 of Dermochelys coriacea. Classification (NCBI taxonomy): domain Eukaryota; kingdom Metazoa; phylum Chordata; order Testudines; family Dermochelyidae; genus Dermochelys; species Dermochelys coriacea. The sequence goes on along the minus strand of NC_050071.1, from coordinate 6,967,877 downwards.
ATCCTTAATTGTGTATTCCCTACTTCTGTATAAAGAAAAGGAGGACTTGTGGCACCTTAGAGACTAACAAATTTATTTGAGCATAAGCTTTCGTGAGCTACAGCTCACTTCATCTGTACTATATTTCCTTGATGGGGTAAACCTTAAATAGCAAGCTGCCTTCCATTCAGTTGGGTCATTCCAAGATTTCCTTTCAGGGGCCATGTCTTGTGTCCATAAATTAAGAATTGTTTTCCTTGATCTAAATAAAATGAGTTACAGGGGAGTTTTCCAAAGGTGCCTACGGGATTTAGGATCATTAATCCCATAGAAAGTCAATGGAACATGTGCTCCAAAATCTATTAGGTGATTTTAAAAAAACCCTCAACAGCAATTATTTTATGTGCTTTTCTCTGATTAGTAACAATTCCATACAGTACATTAGCATCAATGAGATTTTAGTGACAGACTGGTCCCCACTATATGGTGCAGTGTCCTCCCAAAGTATCCATGTTAGTTAGAGCAGACTGTGCAAAAAAAGATGTCCCACCTGTTGATATTTGTACATACATTTGACATGATCTCAAGGCTTTTGTTTTATCCAGCAGAGGTGGAGAAAATACAAACTGCAAATTGAAAACAGCTGTCCTAGTCTTACATAATTACAAATAGAGAAAGCAGCAACCCACTTACATGCTTCATTCTGTACTTTGAGGGTTAGATAATATATGGGGAAAACCTTTATTCCAAATCCTTTTACTCCATGCACAATATCCTTTGTGTTAGCTGTAATTAGAATCAAGCAATAGCTCATGTTTCCCCCGAATATTCACTCAGATAGAAATCGGAATTTGCTTTGGTTGTAGTAGTGTTCCCTTTGTGCTCCCTTTCCACAGATATTGTGGTGAGCAAGTTTCCTGGCTGGAATGTTATTGGAAACAGCAGATTTTAAACTAATGTTGGAGAATACTGACAAAGTGAATATTAAGCTCATGAAGACGACTGACAGCAGATACCTGATTTCAAGAGTTACCTGCATTATAGTCCCAATTCAGGAAAGCATCCTCATTCTGAAAACAACTGAAACACATTCTGAACATTAAGCATGTGCTTAAGTCCCATTCAAGTCACAGCTGTAGTGTTTTCCTGAATGAGGACTAGAATCAGGAAAGAAAAGCCTGACCCTGTGATGATGTGTCCAATCAAAATGAACCAGTGTAGTTTTCATTTCAAATACCTACTACTCATAATGAACTGTCTGCAAACAACCTACTGCTCAGGAAATAGTCACAGAAATAGCCGTGCAAATTACTTGTGAAAAGCGTCAAATGAATACAACTAAGAAAACTGTAAACTGTTTCCATACAAATCATGAAGAGGAGGTTGAATTCTTCGCATAAATTTCCGACAAATAATTTGTTCAGTTCTAGCGATAACAGATCTACACAGCCTGAAGATGGCTTTTTGTTGTTTGAATAATTATCTGTGCAAGCAAGTCTATCAGTTAGCCTTAAAATACTTCTCAATAAAATGTCTTCTTTGAGCATATCTGTATTCACCAGCAAAAATCTTCATTACCTGTCAGTTCAGGTTGTTACTCAACATGAAAGTTAAAATGAATTCACCACAACTGTTACAGTAAAAATTAAGCATGAAAAGCCTGGAAGTTAACAGACAAGGGAAGGTAGATAAATATTCCAATATATTCCCACTTCAAGCAATCTCATAGAATCATAGAATATCAGGGTTGGAAGGGACCTCAGGAGGTCATCTAGTCCAACCCCCTGCTTAAAGCAGGACCAATCCCCAATTTTTGGCCCACCTCCCTAAATGGCCCCCTCAAGATTGAACTCCCAACCTGGGGTTTAGCAGACCAATGCGCAAACCACTGAGCTATCCCTCCCCCCCTTCCCAGAGCTATTGAACATCTGTAAGAGTGTAAAGTATTGTTACCCCTTTTTGACCTAAGCAGTTAGCCAATTTTCAGTGTTTCTGTGAGGAAGAGAAATTGATGTCTAAATGTGTATTTCGTTGCTGCAACCCTGTTTATTTATGCTGTACAAAGTCCTGTTTCCCTGAACACATTAGGACTCAAAAAGCAGGATATAGTTGTTCCAAGCCTACTTCAGCCAGCACTCCGCCCCAAAGTTCTTAACATTTTCTCAGGCTCACACTACCTGGGCCTCTCTGTCTGTGTGGGGGGCTTCTTTGCTCCTTCTCTCACCACCCTGATACACATGACTCTACCAATCAGTGCACCAGCCCCTGTGTTTGCTGCATCAGTCTCCAGGGAAACCTGCTGGGCCACACGGTTTTGCCTATACTTAAAGCTTGCCTCAGTTCTGCGTTTTGAGTGGAGGCTGCTATTGTTTCAGATATCTGGTTCCATAAAGGTGATTGATTGTTTCTTACATTTATCCTGAATGACCAGCTATGGTTAAACTCACTAGCTTCAATGAGGTCTCACCCAACCTCTCAGCTTAACCATTTAAAATTGTCCATTCTAAAATAACCATACAAAGATATCCCTCAATTCTACTTCCTGAATTGCAACTCAGAGGGGTAAATTTCCTATGTGGAAATTTTCAAAGGCATAAAAGGCAGTTAGGAGTCCAACTTCCATTGAAACTGATGGGCTTTAAATACCTAATTCCCTTTTGTGTCTTTGAAAAATCTTCCCCTATACTTTTTGAAGTTGTGTAAATAGTAGACTACAAATGAAAACACAACATGCTACAGCCACTGGTAACCTACGGCTATTAGTTTCCACCAGGAATATTGAATAGAGATTGTCAAAAAAATTATCAAAAGGGTTTAATAATAAAAAATGGATTTTTGAAGAAACTGAATTTTTATAAGAAAATTTCCATTTTTAAAAATTTGTGTTGAAAGACTGAAACCAAAAATGATTTCACTTTTCATCAACTAAAATTGGACACATTTTCACTTTGTGTGGGGTTTTTTGGGGTGGGGGTGGGGGAGTTTGGTTGGGTAGGTTGGTTTATAAACGTTTTAAAAAAACCAAGATATTTTGTTTTCTTTTATTCCCCCACCCCCTCCAAAAAAAATACATTTGACTGGCTCAACTACTGAATCCTTTCTTTATAGCTTTAGCTAGAAAAAAAGCAGTCACAAGTTAGCATTATTAAGGTATCAAAAATCCTTCAGCTCTAAAAGTTCAGATTCTTAGGTGGTGTAATTCAATCAAGGCCCACTGGCTTCCAAAAGAGCGGCTGCTGGGTGCTCAGCACTTTTGAAAAACAGGCCACCCTCTATTTTAGGAACCAAAATGAGAGTTAAGGTGACTTTTTGAAAAAATTTGGACCTGGTATCAATTGGGGTAGCTCCCCTGAAATCAAAGACTCCATTAAAGTCAATGGGGCAATTACCTGAGCTGAGGATCTACCTCTAGATTGTATCCAAATATATCTTATCACAGAGAGCTGAAGTTATCTGAAGAGTGATTTAGTTGGGAATTGGTCCTGCTTTGAGCAGGGGGTTGGACTAGATGACCTCCTGAGGTCTCTTTCAACCCTAATCTTCTATGATTCATCTATGATTCTATGTAACCTGGGATCTCAGGATTTAAAAGCATGAGCCTCTCCTGCCTGAGGTAAAAGACCCAGCTCTGTTAGCTCAAAACCAGTAGCAGACCGTGGGGAGAGGGGAGGCGCTCGATCAAGTCCCCCTCCAGACCCTGCTTCCAGTTCCTTATAAAGTCTTTCTGCCCCCCACCTCCCCAGCAGATACCCAAAGCAGAGGGCGTTCTTCAAGCAAACAAAAGAGAAGTCCTCTCCTCTCTTCCTTCCCTTACAAGAGAGGAGTTTGTAGGAAAACAGAAGTAAGGGTGACCTGGATATCAGGTGGTCTTCCTCAGTCAGCCCTTTGGGCTTCATCTAAAAACAGGGTCTATTTCCAGCCTTTCCTCTTGGGGCTTACTGCTCTGAGGCTGGGTCACACAGTTTTGGGAGCAGTGAGGTCTGCTGTTGTCTCCCCCTCAGTGAGCCGGTCTCTGCTGTCTGAGGAGGGGCAGGCTTCTCCCCATTCTTCCCCTACCCCCCACCTCCCTGGTAGAGCAAGCCTTGCAGGTGTGCCTTGTTTGTGTTGACCAGGCCCAGAGGAGATCATCTATCTCCTCTCTGCCAGAGTGAGGACATGTCCCTTCACACAGCCTCAAACCTCTGTGTGGCTCCGCCGCTAGAGGGAGACAGAGCCACACTGAGTAAGCAGGGTTATTAGAGCTAGGCGGCTTCATGAGAATCTACTGATTCATCCAAATTGAAACCGTCTGCTGAGATGGCAGTGATTTCCCTGATGGTCCCTCAGAACCCAGCACACCTGCCTGTCTCTTTGGCAGTCCCCCCTCAATTCCCACGCATCCCTGCAGCTTGCCTGACAGGCTGCCATGCATCGCCCCACCTGGGATCTGGGGCTTCCAGGCTCCTTTGCAGTTTGCCAGGCAGGCTGATGGGGAACCTGGGAGGCTCCAAAGTCACAGCTTGTCCACAGCCCACAATCCATAGCTCTAGGGCAGCCCAGCTGGTGGACTGCCCCTCAGCTGGGGACCCCAGGGCTTCCAGGGTCCATGGCTGCGGGGTAGTCCCATTCAGGAAGAATTCTGAAATGTTTGGTTTTCATCCACATCAGAATGAAACCAAAGACTGAAATATCAAAATCCTTCAGAAAACCGAATGACCTCTCTCTGCACAGTGCTTTAGGTTACAGTGGCTGTGATGATTGTGCAGTGAACCACTATTTCAGGAAGAATGCTGCCAGCAGATGGATATGATATCTTGTATTCAGTCATCTTTTGCACATTACAAAGGAAAACAAGCACATGATTGGGTGTCTGTATGAGTGAGAGATTTCATTGATTATTCAGAATCTTTTAATCATCTGCAAATGGAAATAGGTCATAAAACATCACAGTCATGTTGCCATAACATTCAAAACCAGACAGAACATTGCAGTACATTACATTGCAAAATGTATAAGACCTGTACCTTCAGTTCTATTGATTCTCTACCCTGTCATCTTACAACCCTGCTTCATTTAGCCCTACACTATTTCTTTCCTAATAGCAAAATATCTTTATTATTAAGTAGATGACAGGATCTTTAACATCTTTTAAGAAGGGGATGAAATTAGTGGGAAAGGGAATTGGATAATGGGTGTATTATTCATAGGGACACATACCTAATTTATATAGTGCTGCTGCTATGGCATCTGAAATTGCTATAACTCCAATTAAGCCAGTTTAAGTAATAGCAGGGACTATACTACTGTGTCGGAATATTAATTTCATGGTCTGTTTTATACCCTAAAAAGTAAAATGTATTCTTAATTCATCTAGTCATTTTACAATAATTATGGACTAAATTTTCCAAAAGGCAAACCTGCACCCACAGGCCTGTGTACAAAGTGTCAGACATAGGCTGGCATACAAAATACAAAGATGTGGCTGCAGGCACAACATGAGTTTTAATAGTAATATCTAGCACTTTTCACCTATAAATCCTTCCAAAGAAGTTCAGTGTCATAACCCCTCTTTTTACATATGGAGAAACTGAGGCACAGAGAAGGGAAGTGACTTGCCCAAGGTCACCCAGCAGGGCAGTGGCAGATCAGGGACTAGTACCTGCTCTCCTGAGTCCCAGTCCAGAACGCACTGTGTAGCTTGTGATGATTTGGGGAATATGTTTATGTACAACTTACAAATTCTGTTTCATAATGGAGACTGTATGGATCGGTGTCAGACTGAAGACTCCCTTTTGAATGTGGGGCTTGTTTGTCTTCTCTGCTGACTTTGTATCTTTGTCTTGGGATGAAATTCCATGATGTGGTGCCACAAGGCTAACAGTAGAGCGTTATTAAACCTTGATAATCTTCTATTCAAATTGAAACACTCTTGGACAAAGTGGTCAGTCCAAGATCCCAGTCTACCCGGTGGTCTAGTTCACTAAACAATGGATCACCTGGAGGGAGACTCTGATTGCATGATGAGGCTGACTAGGTGTCACCCAACTAAGGGGACTGGCCATTATATTCTCCCTCTCTCCAGAATGGCTGGTGAGAAGAGACTCCATGATCCAGAAAAGAAGGCATGTGCCAGAGGCCCAGAAGGAGGGGGGAAGATCCTGGACTTCTTAGAAAGCCCCAATCTCAAAGAGCACTTCAGAGTGCTGAGAAAATGGAGATGGATAGGTATTTATTATTTTGGCTAGATCTGTATATCTTTTGTGCAGTCTAATATAAAGAGGAATTGTGTTAGACTCCCTTTTGCAGCGTTTGCGTGTTATATACTCCAACTATCATGCATCTCTGGAGAGGTGACCCACAAGCCAGTGCCTACAGAGTTGGTGCTCTGGGAAAGGGTGTGCTTAAGTTATCAGGGTATCTTAAAGGGGCCTCAGCACTGGTCCTGAGGCCTAGGGCAGCTGTATCATGGGGTAGCATTGGGGCTAGAGCAGTGCCTGCAGGCGCTACTCCCCCTCCTATGCAGGTGGGTAGGAAGTGGCATGGCAGGAGTGAGTACTGGGCAGAGTATTAGCTATCTCTGCCCTGCATCATGCCAGCCTCTGGAGAAGACCTAGGACATAGTAGGAGATAATCTGCTACTGGTATAGACCTTCTCCTGGAATACTGGGGGAGAAATTGTCACGTGGAGTGACAACACCCTTCCATGTCTGCTCATGGGACCATACCCCACCAGCCCTTGAGGGCATCAGATCACACACCACAAAGGTAATTTAAGGCCCCAGGTCAGGGTCATAATGGGCTCCCTCTTGTGCCTTAATATGCAGGTTACCACAGTGGTGGGCAGCATACAGACTGGCTTCCTGGCACCTCCTCCAAACTCTTCCCTCCTGCAATCACGCTCCTCCCTCCAACTTCCATGTAGGATGCTACAGTGTGGAATGCCTTCCTTCATCTTTGTGATGAAGTCTGAAAACTGCACCTTTTCTTCTCTGGCAAAGATCTAGCCATAGTGGCCCATACTTCTGTCACTTCAAGGACAAATTACTGCAGTCTCTACTTCCCGGGGTTGAATGACACCTCCACAAGGTGAATGAAGTTGGTGCAGCTGGCCTCAGAACTAGCAAAGGTGGACATGATCACATCCTAGGATTGCCAGCTCTCCAGGATTAGCCTGGAGTCTCCAGGAATTAAAGATTAATCTTTAATTAAAGATGTATCATGTGATGAAATCTCCAGGAATACAACCAACCAAAATTGGCTGGCAAACGCCACTGACTCTGTTCCTTTCAGAACGCACTTTTGTTACAGGCTTTGTTGATTAGAATCAGGCCTTTAACAAAAAAGGAACCTCAGAATCATCTTGCCATAGGCACCATCCACCTCTTCCCAAGCCATTTACCTTTCACAATGATGATACAGCTGGAGAGACACATGTTAGAGTGTTCTTTGTGTTGGGATGCTGTCTCTGGACTTGATTACACAGAGCACATTTTGATCCCTGCTTGTCTGTGCTCAGATCAAAGTGTATAATGACCCTTCATGGTAGAGATTTTCCCATCTAAAATCCCCATTTGTAAAAATATCCTGGCCCAGCACACAAAGTCAGGCATGTCTGTACTCAGGGGAACAGAGAAGTTGTCCAAACTTCCTATACTCCAGGAATATTTTGCTCAGCACTTCTACACAAAGGAGACAGGTGCTTTCACCAAGACTTTCAGAAGCAACTAGTGGTTTTGGGCCCCGACTGGAGATACCGTAAAGGTCCCCTGATTTTTAGAGGGTGGATGCTCAGCACTTTCTGAAAAATCTTTAAGGTGTTTCCAAGCTGGGCACCCAAAAAACAGTCACCCAAGCTCACTAGTCTCTGAAAATCTTGACCCTTGTAGATAATCTAGATAGGCAGACAGTTAGATGAAAGGTGCGGCTTTCCTCTCACTAAACTAAGTTTCATCAGTGTGAAATGGGTGTGACTTCAGATGAGTAATGTTCCCTTCTCACCAGTATGAAGCAGAAGAGACCACGTTTCAGAGTCTGGGGAAATGGGAATGTTCTTCATGTGGAAAAGAATTTTTGAAAAGGGGTGAAACACAGTGTGTTGGAAAAGCATGTTATAAAGAAATTGATCAAATATTACATTAGACCAGTACTTATTTCCACTGATTGACTGCTATAGAGTGCACATCCTATTACCTTCTATAGGCTTGATCCTGCAAAGATACTTACAGTTAACCATATGCATACATTTTTGCAGCATGGAAGCTGGTGTTACAGAAGAGAGGCAAATTTTAAATGTAACAGGGAGCAGTAAGTAACTCTTCATGTATCTAATGAGCCCAACTGTTTTATATCACATTCAACTCAAGTAGGAGCTAAGACAGCCACTATCTGTATCGTTATTATTCACACACTTCTTAAGACATTTGCACCTCCTTTTCCAATTCATAAGCTCCTTGGTAAGTAATATGCAAGTAATTTTCTTTTACTTCCCAGGTTCTTATTCTCAATGCTATCTCTAACAGACCATTTCTCTCTGTTTCATAGATAGCAAAGGATACAGGATAAAGAGATAACTCCTGAGTATAGTTATGATGACATTTCTGAAAGCTTAAAACTTGCTCTGTTGAATATATCACAGCAATAAAATGTGGCCTCTGAATAGAATTTAATGATATCAGCAGGCACAGGGAGGACTGCAGCTGAGGATAAGTGTATTGTATTAGTTAACTTAATAACATGCCTTTTACAACTGGTAAAAAATAGGACTTAATGAAATATAAAGGGTTAGGGAGCTCATTGTCTGGATCTTTCGAAATTCAGAAACCTTTTGTTTGATTTTTGTTTTGACAGTTCAGGTCATGTTGAACCTTCATAGCAAAGCATTGGGACCAAGGATAGCTGCTTATTGAAACATGCAGCTTGCTCCAATACCTGCTGAATTATAATTCTCAGGGGTTATCCCAGCCCACAAAAAGAAGGCTGGACAGGCTTTTTAAAGATGATGGGCAAACTCTGCATAACTCTGGCACCTACACACATAGCCTGGAATACATAACAAGAGGGTATTTCTCAGGAAATTTCTGCCACGTCTGGTCACGGCTAGATATTCTGCAAGGACACCCATTCTCATGGCATTTTAGCACAGAATCATAGAAAATTAAGGTGGGAAGGGACCTCAGGAGGTCACCTAGTCCCACTCCCTGCTCAAAGCAGAACCAACCCTGACTAAATCATCCTAGCCAGGGCTTTGTCAAGCCAGGCCTTAAAAACCTCTAAGGATGGAGATTCCACCACCTCCCTGGGTAACCCATTCCAGTGCTTCACCACCCTCCTCGTGAAATAGTGTTTCCTAATATCCAACCTAGGCCTCCCCGACTGCAACTTGAGACCATTGCTTCTTGTTCTGTCATCTGCCACCACTGAGAACAGCCTAGATCCATCCTCTCTGGAGCCCCCCTTCAGGGAGTTGAAGGCTGATATCAAATCCCCCCTCACTCTTCTCTTCGGCAGACTAAATAACCCCACTTCCCTCAGCCTCTCTTCTCAAGCATATTTAGTTCTAGTCATGCTAAGGAGACAAAGACAGAAGGGGAAAAGTTCACCCCAACATTTCAGACCTGTAGAGAAAGCTTTTGTCGGAGTTCAGATCTAGATATGGGTCAATGTAATGGGTAAATATATTTGGTCTTTTTTCAAACCAGTCTATTCCACCGCTACCAGATTCTGCATAATGAGACAGACCCTCAGCCATTTTTGAAATATTTCAATGGAGCTACATTGATTTATATCAGCTCTAAATCTGCTCCATTGTCCCCAGAATGTATGGCCTTGGGCAGTGTACATTTGTGCAACTTCCTATTATTTAGCAAGTCTCCTGAGCCCTTTTCTGCACAGCCCATGATGTTCCCTATTACTCTTGCAGGTTATGAATGCACTCGGGCCCCAACAGCCTTGTCAGGGCTCCTCTTAGTCTCATGGTTTCTTGTTTTCGTGGATGATGGTTTAAATGTCTCTACTCAGCCTGCTGAAATAGTTCTATAATTACATGTAAAAAATAAATCAATACTTTCTATAAATAAAAGCCAAAATCTTTAGCTGTGGGGCCTCTAAAGCAGGTGCCTAAGGGCTTGATCCTGTGCCAGTGAATTTAATGAGAGTTTTGTTACTGAATTCTATTGGAGCAGGTGCAGCCCCAAATACTTACAACTAGACTGTGCCTTGGACTCCATGTTTCTGCAGAGGAGCAAAAAAACTCCCCTAATTCCTCCATGCGAGTTACCTGGATTTTGAGTCCAGTCACAATGGAGTGAGGAGTGACACATGGCCACTTATACCTCCTCCCTGGAGCAGGTGGGAAGTGAGTAAATGGAGAATGAATGGAGTCTTAGCTCCGCCCCTTTTCCCTCCCACTTTCCATCCAGTACAGCTGAACCAGGGAGGTGGTGGAATCTCCTTCATTAGAGGTTTTTAAGGTCAGGCTTGACAAAGCCCTGGCTGGGATGACTTAGTTGGGGATTGGTCCTGCTTTGAGCAGGGGATAGATGACCTCCTGAGGTCCCTTCCAACCCTGATATTCTATAATTCTATGAACCAGTGTGTGTGTGTGTCTCCGGGGGAGATGGTGCATGTGTCATACTTTTCTGTAGGTACAGGCCATCTGTGGGTACATTAGCCTCTCAGAACAAGGGGCAATCAGAGAGGGATGTCTCAGTCACAGCGCCTTCCTAGGCCTCCTTCTGCTTACCCAAAATCTCTTGCTCAGGACTGTGTCTGAAGGCACAATCTGACCCTAGACACTAGATCTAATGGGCCCTTCTGGCCTTAAGCTCTATGAATCCTTATTTGCCGAAGGAAGATTTCCAAAGGAATAAATAGGAGTTACTCACCTAACTCTCATTGATTATCAGTGTGAATTAGATACCTAACAGCCCTTCATAATGTTGAATACCTCTCCCAGTAAATGAAAAGAGACTGATTTTCAGAGTTGTTCTGTTGGCTTGAAGCAGATCTAACTGGTGCTTTGCACTTGCAGGTCTGTTGATTTAGGCACCTAATCTTATGTATCCAAATTTTAAAAATTGCAGCCAGTGCTGGGTGCATCTTCTTAGCAGAATGAACTAGGTGGATTCTTCTAAAACCTTACAGCATACTGCACTCTTTTATGAGTATTCAGAGCCCAAAAAGTGTTATGAAAAAGTAAAGGATGGTTAACTAATGAGGAAAAATGTCTTCATAAAAATAGTAGATTTAAATATCTACAAAACCCACATTTTAAATGAACAGACACAGTTACTTAAACTGCCAAGTAGTGCAATCATTTCAAACACATGCCAAGAAAGTAGTTATAGTATACCACACCACTCTGTACAATATTAAATATACAGAGATGTCAAGAATCAGATGCACACATTCATTTTGGGATGAAGGGATTATAAATAGACATTTAAAATGGCAATAAAACCACTCATTAAGCTTTTTAAATAAAAAAGTTAGAGTGAAAAGCAGCCAGAAGAATACCTGCTATGAATATCCACAGCTGGCAGGCAGCTGGATTTCAAATGGGTTTACCCAAACACCAAAAAAGCTCTAATTCAGTGCTGTGACTTCAAGAATTACAATTTTTACAAACACCGTCTATTAGCATGATCTACACTGGTGGAGTCTATGTGGGATATACTGTATTAATCAGAAGTATAGCAAGGCAGAGGGGAAGGGTCTGGACTAAATAATCAAAAGGCATCTCCAAAAATATATACCTAATTTCAGAGTCCAGGGACAAGTTCATTTCTGGTGTAATTCTTCTGATTTCAAACTGGAATTAGACCAAGAAGGAATTTGGCCCAATAAGACTAATTCTTGTAAAATAATGGCAGTAGTTAAGCTCTAATAAGAGCAGAAATCTTGGGTTCAACTCTTTAAGGTACATTCCCACTCTTTGAATTAAGATTCTGTGTTTTTTTTTAAATATACAACATTGTGCACCTAAGCCCAGAGCTTTAGTTGGTGTAAGTCAGGATAGCCCTACTGATGTCAATAAAGCTATGCTGATTTACACCAGCTGAGCATCTGACAACACTGAATTAGCGTGAACCATGCTGATTTATGTTTAACACCTTTACATGTTACTGCAAGCTCTTTGGGGCAAGGAATGCATTTTCCTATGTGTTTGTAGAGCACCTAGCACAATGATGCTCGAATCCTGATTGGGGACTTTGGACCTGACCCAAAGTCCAATGAGAGGCTTTGGATTGTCTTCAGTGAGGTTTGGATCAGGCTTTTCATGTGTTCTTGCAGTATGGCTACTAATAAGAATCCAGTGGGATTCATACCAATTGATTGTTAACTATTGAACTGTCATAGGGTCCACTCACCCTGAGGACCTGCCTCACTCCAGGAACCGCAGCATCCTCTTCATATCCCATTTAGGGCCAGATTCTAATGCCCTCACTCATGTTGATTAGCAAGTTACTCTACAATCGTCCCATTGGCTTCAGTAGGACTATTCATACAATAAGATGTTACTCAGAGTGAGTGGATCAAAACCTGGCCCAAAAATGAGTACAGCAGCTAGCCACTATATTAACGGCTTTAGCTACATACTTGCTAGTGAAAAGTTCATGTACATTGGCACATACATGGCCTATGCTTCCAGACATATAATGACTGCTGTTCAAAGACAGTATTTGCCGATGGTTTCCACATAGCAGTATCTGAGATACCATATTCCCTATACTTACAGTAATGAATATCTGTGGGCCCTGAACAGTGACAAGAGCAAGGAATTATTATAAATTAATAATTATTATTATTGGCTCTGCCACTGGATTGTTGTGTCACCATGTGTTCCCCTCCCCATGCCTCTGGTTCCTCTCCTACCTCATGTGTATAGAGATTGTAAGCTCTTTGGGGAAAGGCTGTTTCTCACTATGCATTTACACAGTGCCTATCACAATGAGGTTCTAATCATGATTAAACACAAAAAAGAAGCTTACAAGAAGTGGAAGATTGGACAAATGACCAGGGAAGAGTATAAAAATATTGCTCAGGCATGCAGGAGTGAAATCAGGAAGGCCAAATCACACCAGGAGTTGCAGCTAGCAAGAGATGTTAAGAGTAACAAGAAGGGTTTCTTCAGGTATGTTAGCAACAAGAAGAAAGTCAAGGAAAGTGTGGGCCCCTTACTGAATGAAGGAGGCAACCTAGTGACAGAGGATGTGGAAAAAGCTAATGTATTCAATGCTTTTTTTGTCTCTGTCTTCATGAACAAGGTCAGCTCCCAGACTACTGCACTGGACAGCACAGCATGGGGAGGAGGTGACCAGCCCTCTGTGGAGAAAGAAGTGGTTCTGGACTATTTAGAAAAGCTGGACGAGCACAAGTCTATGGGGCCAGATGCGCTGCATCCGAGAGTGCTAAAGGAGTTGGTGGATGTGATTGCAGAGCCATTGGCCATTATCTTTGAAAACTCATGGCGATCGGGGGAAGTCCCAGACGACTGGAAAAAGGCTAATGTAGTGCCCATCTTTAAAGAAGGGAAGAAGGAGGATCCTGGGAACTACAGGCCAGTCAGCCTCACCTCAATCCCTGGAAAAATCATGGAGCAGATCCTCAAGGAATCCATTCTGAAGCACTTAGAGGAGAGGAAAGTGATGAGGAACAGTCAGCATGGATTTACCCAGGGCAAGTCATGCCTGTCAAATCTAATTGCCTTTTATGATGAGATAACTGGCTCTATGGATGAGGGGGAAGTAGTGGATGTGTTGTTCCTTGACTTTAGCAAAGCTTTTGATATGGTCTCTCACAGTATTCTTGCCAGCAAGTTAACAAAGTATGGGCTGGATGAATGGACTATAAGGTGGATAGAAAGTTGGCTAGATTGTCGGGCTCAATGGGTAGTGATCAATGGCTTCATGTCTAGTTGGCAGCCGGTATCAAGTGGAGTGCCCCAAGGGTCGGTCCTGGGGCCGGTTTTGTTCAATATCTTCATAAATGATCTGGAGGATGGTGTGGATTGCACTCTTAGCAATTTTGCAGATGACACTAAACTGGGAGGAGAGGTAGATACACTGGAGGGTAGGGATAGGATACAGAGGGACATAGGCAAATTAGAGGATTGGGCCAAAAGAAATCTGATGAGGTTCAACAAGGACAAGTGCAGAGTCCTGCACTTAGGATGGAAGAATCCCATGCACCGCTACAGACTAGGGACCGAATGGCTCGGCAGTAGTTCTGCAGAAAAGGACCTAAGGGTTACAGTGGACGAGAAGCTAGATATGAGTCAACAGTGTGCCCTTGTTGCCAAGAATGCCAATGGCATTTTGGGATGTATAAGTAGGGGAATTGCCAGCAGATCGAGGGACATAATCGTTCCCCTCTATTCGACATTGGTGAGGCCTCATCTGGAATACTGTGTCCAGTTTTGGGCCCCACTCTACAAGAAGGATGTGGAAAAATTGGAAAACGTCCAGCGGAGGGCAACAAAAATGATTAGGGGACTGGAACACATGACTTATGAGGAGAGGCTGAGGGAACTGGGATTGTTTAGTCTGTGGAAGAGAAGAATGAGAGAGGATTTGATAGCTGCTTTCAACCCCCTGAAAAGGGGTTTCCAAAGAGGATGGATCTAGACTGTTCTCAGTGGTAGCAGATGATAGAACGAGGAGTAATGGTCTCAAGTTGCAGTGGGGGAGGTTTAGGTTGGATATTAGGAAAAACTTTTTCACGAGGAGGGTGGTGAAACACTGGAATGCGTTACCTAGGGAGGTGGTGGAATCTCCTTCCTTAGAAGTGTTTAAAGTCAGGCTTGACAAAGCCCTGGCTGGGATGATTTAGTTGGGGATTGGTCCTGCTTTGAGCAGGGGGTTGGACTAGATGACCTCCTGAGGTCCCTTCCAACCCTGATATTCTATGATTCTATGATTGAGCCTCTAGGTACTATTGTTATACAAATACAGCAGATATTCTTGTTAGTCTTTTAAATACAGAGCACGGACACTTGGAAAGTGTTGCAGTGCAGTGTATCCTGGATATTTGCGAATTCTAAGATGACCTCCATAAATGCTTTGATTTGATCAGCCAAGAAATACTACTAATTGGCCTCTCACTTCTGCGATTATGGTCTAAATCTCAACCTGACCAGTGTGATGGAAAATCATTCCTCTCATTACTACAACTGCCTTGAGCAACATTCCTTTTGGGATTGTCACTGAAGTTTCATAACTAGTGAAAACAGTCCATATCACAAAACTAGCATTCATTTATCATAATTAAATGCA
Source organism: Dermochelys coriacea (assembly GCF_009764565.3). Taxonomy (NCBI): domain Eukaryota; kingdom Metazoa; phylum Chordata; order Testudines; family Dermochelyidae; genus Dermochelys; species Dermochelys coriacea. Next base: position 6,952,647 of record NC_050071.1, on the reverse strand, counting down.
GTTGGCAGCCTTTCTCCAAAACAGACAGGGTGAAATAATGAGTGTAGAAACTGAAATGCCCTTAGCTCCCTAAATAATATGATTCTAGAGAAGTTAAAACCATAACTTATAGATGCAGACAGTGTTCTATGTCTACAAAGGGCTTAAAACAAGGTATTATGTCTCATTCCCAGCTATGATACCTATGACACCTGTTACTACAGTATCTGAGTGCTTAATGCTCTTTAAGGCACTTATCCAGACAGCATCTCTGGGAGGTAGGGCAGCTCTAGTATCCCCATTGTGCCGATGGGGAACAGACGCACAGAGATGCTAAGGATCAGATTTTTAAAGGTATTTAGGAGCTTTACTCCATTGATTTTGATGGACATTAGATGCCTAAATGCCTTTAAAAACCTGGTCCTAACTGATTTGCCTATGGTCATGCAGGAGGTTTGTAACAGAACATAGATCTGAACCCAGGCCCCCTGAGATTCTGGACAGGGCCCAAACTTCTGGGCCATCCTTCCTCTTTGTACTTTTTGTCCAATATCTCAGTGTTTGTGCCAGGCTCTCTTAATAGACTCCTTATGAATACTCCATTTACCTACAATGATATTCATGTAGATAGCAAAGGTGGATCCACACCAAAGCTCCAGCTCCAAAACCTCCTGTCCCCGGCCAAACTCTGGGAAGGTTATGATCTGGATTCAGATCCACCTGTGTGGTTTGGATCATTAATACATAAGCAGTTTATTTAACTTGTGGGATAGAAAGGAATCATTTTAAATGGTTCATAAATCAATTATTCTAAGTAACTAATTTAAATAGTTTGTTCCATTTCTTATGATTTAGTTAAAATGGCTTACTTTCCCACAATTTTAAACTGTCTAGTTATTTACAAATAACCATTTGGATCTACTTGCCCTGAAACAAATTATTTTGCCCACATATAAACTGTTTTAAGTATCAAATATATTAAAACTGAAGTCACAATAATTTGGGGAAACAATCCACTTCGGTCTTAACTTACAAGAGAAAAGCACCCCCCAGAGGCAGTTCACTCTCCAGGGTACGTCTGTGAAAAGCTCTCTCCACAGGGAGACACGCAGAAGAGATTGTAATGGAGGTAACTAGCTTGTCATTTGTATTGTTTTACTTAATGTTTTCCCCCCTTTCTTAAATAATACAATAGCCATTGGTAGTAATTCTGATTTTGCTTGGTCACCATCACTGTGTCTCTTAAGATATGTAAAAGAATGCTTGTGATTAAAATAGTAGGAGTCACCTACCCAGAAACACTCTTATGGACAGCCTAGATCAAGAATTATATCTTTTAATTTTGATTTTCCCTAAGTTTGCAGTAAGATAAACAAATTAGTAAGAGCTGGCCTGCCATTTATTGTTGCATTGGACTACATGTTTTTAGAGAAAAAAGGTGGGTGAAGTAATATATTTTATTGGACCAACTTCTGTTGGTGAGTGTGATGGGGCTCCACTCACCATATTGGTGCCTCCTTCTAGATGTCTTGGGGATTAATGCTGCAAGTCATTAATGCTGCAAGCCCACTCCTGGTGGTGCCTCACCCACTGTCACTTCTGCTCCTAGACCCATGTCACTCCAAGGACCACAGCATTCTCTTCATGACAAAGCCCTCCAGCCAGATCATGATCTGCACTACCCCCTTCCGGGGACGAGATTTGTAGTCTAACTGTCCCACCACTTCCCCAGTGGTGACTGCAGCCAATTGTCCAGCCACTTCCCCATGTCCCCAGCACTCTCTTCACCCTTGCCTCAAGGCCTCAGCCTGCAAATCCCAGCAGCCAGCCAGGAGCTCTTCTTTAGCTCCTCTGGTCCCTGCTAGCAGCACTGCTCTGTCCAAGGTGCTAGCTTTCTTCTGCCAGCCAGGCACTCAGTCCTCCCTCCTTGAGCTCCAGGGAATAATTGACCCTGCTCTGCCCTGCGGCTTTTCTTATATGGGCCTGCTGGGCTCTGATTGGCTGTTCCTCACAGCCCTTCTATTATTGGCTGCTTCCTCCACAGCCTCCCTAGGGCCCCATTAACCTATTACATGCCAGTGTGGGATAGACACCCCATCACAGTGAGACAGACAAGCTTTTGATCCACACAGAGCTCTTCTTCAGGTATGGGAAAGGTACTCCCAGCATCACAGCCAAATGCAAGATGTGACAGATTATTTAGCATATGTAGTCATATATTGCAAGGGCCCATTCAGCTCCAATGGCCTGTTAAGACCTCTGCAGTCAACTGGCCATGCTATCTTGAAGTTTTACTTCGTAGGATTTTTAAAAAAATATTTCAGAACAAAAACAAATTTCAAAATGTCAATATTTCCAGCTAAATGGAATTTTTAAGTGTCAACAAGCTCCAGTTCCTAGTCTTCCTGGATGCAGAAAAAAACAAACAAACAAACAAAAACCCTTGAAAACGTGGTCCCCAAAGGCTGCAACTCCAGAAGACAAAAAGAACCCAAACGTTACTTTTAATTTTTTATTTTATTTTAAGTAGATTTCATTTGTTTTTTGGCCCTGACATATTTGAATGCTTCAGTTGGCAATATAGTCACATGGGAAATATATGGCAGAGGCAGAAAAAGATCCCTGATTTATCATCTTCTGGTCCCAAATCTTCCCTCCTCTTAACTTTGAGGAATACTTTGCCACCTAGAAGGCATGAACTAATTAAAGGCTAAAGCATTAATTCCATCAGCTCCCTCCCACCAATATTCTCTCCAGCCCTCAGTTAGATGAAACTTGAACAAGCCAAATGAAATAAATTAAACTTGCCAAATGCTCTGTGTTGGTTTTCTTCAAACTTTGCTTGTTTTGTAAATGAGAGCTATGTAAAATAATTCCAGTTTGTATTATATGCAGTATTAACTCAGTTCTTTTGAGTGCTTTGGCTTTCAGTCTTTATGGCTAAAAATGGGATAGTGGTTGGGGTGGACTGGTGTTCTGTGGTACAACAGAAAATCCTGTCTTAGATACCTGGCTGGTATGTCTTGCCCTGCTCATTTGTTCAGGGTATAACCGTTCACCAGATATGGAGACGGGAAGGAATTTGTCCATCGTTCAGATCAGCAGGGACCTTGGGGTGGTGTAGGATTGCCTTCCTATGCATGGATCACCTGCTGGGATCATTTGGGTATATTTCACCTACTCAATTCCTTGCCATTGCAGGGGTCTTGGGCATTGGTGGCATCTCTGTGTCTCCTATTCTCTGCCTGTGGTACACAATTTTAAATCCTGGGATCTAGAATTCTTTGGTCCAACTGAAGTAGTCCGTCTCAACATGCAGGTATCTGGGTGGATGTTTATGGCCTGTGATATACAGGAAGTCAGATTAGATATTCTTATGGTCCCTTCTTGCTTTAAACTCTATGAAACTAAATTACTGCTAGTTTTCATCATAGAGTTTGTATCTGTAGAGGTTCCATTGTAAAGTCCTCCACATACAGTTTATTCCTGATCTTCCCTAAGATATTTCTTTTTTAATATGTCTTGCAGTCTGCCCCCTACAGATCAAAATTGCTCGGCCCCTGAATGACCAGCTTACTCATTTCTATTTATGGATATGGCACTAAAACTGTTCGTTTCCTCACATATTAAATATCTATCACACTGAAGAATAAATAAGGGAAAGACACCTGCATTTTTATATCTTCTATATATCGTTTTAACAATATAATTTTTTCTGCAGGATGGGAAATTCAGACTCATACAAATCAATGGTTTGCTGGAGACCTTCTGAAAGAAGGAGAGAGTTTGAATTCACATGTAAGACTGAGTTGCATTTTTCCTGCTAAAAACAAACAAAAAAAATGAAGACCGAACATTCTGGTGACAGAAAAGATAGACCTTAACATTCTATTATATCTTGACTTACCAGTGCCCACATATCCAGCCAGACATGAAGCAAAGGTAAGCAATAAAAATAGTGGGCTTTCACCGAGCAAAAGTCAAAATAACGTTAGGGGGGAAAATCTTAGCATTGTCACAGGAGAAATTGCAGCTGTCCAGGTTGGTTGTAAGTCATATTTTCTGTTTCTCTAATGGAGAGCAACATCTCCTGGCCCAACTGTTGGAAATGCACGTCCCTCGAGTTAATAATGGAAAGTGGAGATATACAAGCAGAAAACAATCTTGACTTCTTTAAGTAAAAACAAAGAAAATGTCTCTGCTGTGATCCAGATATAACATACTGTACCCGTATTACCATTGCTGTGTAACATGGAAGCTGTGGCAGGCCATTGGAGATGTAGTGTGGTCTGGTGGAGAACGCACTGACCTGGGAGTCAGAAGACCTTGGGTTTATCCCCAGCTCTGTCACTAACCTGTTGTGTGACCTTGAGCAAGTCACTTCCTCTCTGTGCTTCTCACTCCCCTCCCATCCTCTGTTGAATTGGATTGTGAGCTTTTCAGGGCAGCGACTATCTCTTACAGGGTGTTAGTATCAGCCAAGTACAATGGCGTTCTGATCTTGTTTGGGACCATCCATGCTACCATAACCTTAATAACAATCCCATGCTGGAGAGTTGACCAAAGGTAATTAAAAATATTCAATCCATCAGAACCCATTTTATTCATCAAAGTGTAATATATAAATCAGGGAAGAAAGCAATTTTATTTTCCCTGTTTAGGCTGTGTGCTTTGTCCTTGAAATGATCTTGGGGGGATCTTGCTGCAGATCTTCATGCCTAGATCTTGTTGAGAGGCCTAATCCATGGCAGAGATCTCTGCATCTGACTTCCACAACCAATGGTACATCCTTCCTCCATTCAGAGAGAGCCTCCAGGGCTGGGGTTGTTGCTTTCTGCAATGCTGTGGAGCAGTTTGACTTTTCCTGGCTACTGTGGAAATGTCTATATTCACATCAGAGCTCCTTCACCTGTATAATACGAAGGAAATAAAAAAGGAAGTGGAATCTTTAACTAACCAACTTATTGTCTCCACCAAGATTTTGAAAGGCTATGGATACAACTTCTTGCTAACACCTGCCCCAGGAGGTTTTGTGCATATGCACTGTGATGCCATCTTTTAAAAAAAAAGATTTTAAAATTGCCAGTGATGCTAAATCCACCATGCCCCCCATTAAGTTGTTTCAACAGTTAGTTACCCTCACTGTTAAAAATATGTGTCTTACTTTCAGTCAAAATTTGACTAGCTTCAACTTCCAGCCATTGGAAATATTTAAAGCTGAATGGATATGTTCCATTTTTGAGCCCCAAGTCCCCAGGACTGCTCCCCTATTTCACATGAATGGGCTTGAAGACTTAAAAGCCTGTTTACATCTGATGAAGTGAGCTGTAGCTCATGAAAGCTTATGCTCAAATAAATTTGTTAATCTCTAAGGTGCCACAGGTACGCCTTTTCTTTTTATTTACAAATAGCAATTTCTGCCAAATACACCCTCCGAAAACGTCACTCAGGATCCTTATTCATCCTAGTTACAATAGATCCCAGAGTTTCTCTTGGGAAGGAGCACTGTCATGATGGAAGCTAATGGCATTTGGCCTGTGCATTACCCACAAGGGACTTTACCATGGTGATAGGACTAGTCAATCTCCTGAGTTCTTTGGGATTACATGGTATCTTGAAGGCAGTGGAATCAGAAAGGCTACTAAGACACGATCTTGGTACACACTTGCTAAAAGCAGTCGGGTTTCTGGTAAGCAAAGAAAAGTCTCAAGGCGTCAAAGACTCCTAGGCCTGGTCAAAATCAAAGCAAGATTAGAGTCTACAGTAGAACCTCAGAATTAAGAACACTGTGGGAATGCAGGATGTTCGTAACTCTGACCAAAACATTGTGATTGTTCTTTCAAAAGTTTACAACTGAACACTGATGCAATACAGCTTTGAAACTTTACTATGTAGAACAAAAATGCTGCTTTTAACCATCTTAAGTTCAATGAAACAAGCACAGAAGCAGTTTCCTTACCTTGTCAATTTTTTTAAACTTTCCCTTTTTTTAGTGGTTTGTGTTTAACGTCACACTGTACTGTATTTGTTTCTTTGTTTGGTCTCGTCTGTTGCCTGATTGTGTACTTCTGGTTCCAAGTGAGATGTGTGGTTGACCAGTCAGTTCATAACTCTGGTGGTCGTAACTGAGCTTCTACCGCATTTAGTTCTACTGACAACCCTGATGTTGCTTCTTCTGTTGTGTTTTGAGCTGATATCCAGGCTTTATCAGATATGATCACATTCTGAACATAAAGATGGATGAACCAAAATTGGAGAAATGATGGTTAGAGCACTAACCCAGGCAGTGAGAGACTCAGGTCACATTTTTGCTTTGCCATACATCTTGTGTGACACAGGGCATGTCACAATGGATACATTTACACTGCAACCACTGGGTGTCATTGCAGGTTGAATAGACCTATCCAAGATAGCTTTAATCCAGCTAGCTCGAGTCCTAGAGTAGTGAAGATGCAACAGGGCATACTCCAGGGTGGGGTAGCCCTGTGAGTAATTACCCATGGTTTCCAGGCAGGCTCGTATAAACTATGTTGAACTCCATGCTACTGCAGCATTGCTTGTCCAGTAGCTGAGTTAACTAGAGTAAAGTTAGCTTGGGTATGTGTACTCAAGCTGCAGGCATGGCCCATGATTGCAGAACAACCAGACGTTCGCCTCAGTTCCCCAGTTGCAAAGTGGGGTTAATAGCACTTCTTTATCTCACAGGGACGTCATGAGGACAATTACATTTTAAGAAAAAGTGTGAGGGCTAATGTTGCTACAGTAATGGGCACCAAATAAGAACCTTAGATAGAGAGATTTCCAGGCACCTGGGAAATGGCTTCTTTGCTACATTTTGGGTGGAATTTTCAACTGCCTTCAACAATGACCTAATCCAGCTCCCTATATTGGGCACCCTTGAAAATCCCATGCCCTGTATATTTATATTTATTTATACTTCATCTGGATATAGATTCAATAGATATAAAGTAAGAAAATATTTATTTATCAAACATGTTTACATCATTCACAAATATGCATAATCTATTAGCTCTTATATTTTATGGTAATATGCAGAGGTCCTAGTTAAGATCATGGCTTCATTGAGCAAGTTGCAAAAAAACACATAGGAGCACATGATTTTTGCTCGGAAATGGCCTCTATTCTCAGATTAATTTTTCTCTGTCACTTCTTTTTCTGTCCATGAGCTGACAGGCAACAGCTCAAGGTTTTAATAAATGTATTAGCCAGATGGTTTCTGGGACTAATTTTTGATCTGTAGTTTGATCAGGAGCAGTCCTTTGAAAACTGAAATTGGAGCTGGTGTAATTGGATACATAGATCACATGCTAAATGTTTCAGTTCCCTGAGGGTGAAATTCACCCCTGTGCAGAGGGTCAGCACCAGACTTCTGCACCACTTACATTCCATTTCAGGCTTCAAAATAGGGTATAAGTGGGACTTATATGGTGCTCAGTTCTTATGCCCGTGCTCTGCACAGGGATGAATTTCACACTAAATGGATATTTGTAATTTACAGAAACAGGTTTAAGGTCCAAATACAACAAGAGTAGGTGGAAAACGTTCCAATGGAATGGTTTTCTGTCAGAAATTGCTGATTCAATGAAATCTCAATGTTTTGTGGCAACATAGTGTCAAATTTAGACAGGAAGTTATTGGAACATTTTGTTTTTATAAAGAAGGAATGTTTCATGGGAAGTTTATTGGTTCAACTATTACTACATTTCGAAGGTTGAAACAATAAAATAGAAAAAAAAATGTTTCAACCTTGTTGAAATGAATCATTTCTGAGAGTTTGACTTTTCATCTTGATTGTGGGGGTGAGAGGGGAAACAGATTTCAAAATCTCAGAATTTCCCATGGGATGAAAATTCCCACTTTTGATCAGCTCTACTCACAAGTACACAGTCAGGCCCCAATTCAGAAGAGTGCTTAAGCACATGCTTATTAAGTCAGTTTCAAGTACTCAGTCTTCATCCTCAACATGCTTTATGGCCTGGGCCCAGTCTATCTAATAGAGCCTAAAGCTCCAGGTTAAAGACTGTGGTCAACACCTTTGCTTCTCTGGCATAATGGAACTTTCTACAGTAATAGTGGTTTCATCCAGGCAGGAGACAGATCTCTCCCACAGACTGTGGAATGAACTCCCCCCAGGAACCAAGAACTGCCCCAAAACTTCATCACTTTCCTTTCCAAGTGCAAGGGACACGTCTACCAGGCTTCACTCATTTAAATGTACAAGATGCCTTGTGTTTATAAAACAAAACTCTGCTAAATAAAAACCACTGCATCCACAATTCTCCTCATGAGAGAGCACGTACCACTCAGGACAGATGTTAGTCACATCACTTAACACATGACTGAAGGTGCTCAGATACCAAAGAAAGGAGGGTAGGATAAGGGCCTATACAGAACAGTTCAAAGGTTCCTTATTCTTCTTTCTCATGCATTCTGGTTCCACATCACTTAGATGGGAAAGACAAGTCTGATTTAAAGGAGAGTATGAATACAAGCTTTCAGCATGAGGATCTGTACAGCACCCCACCTGACACCACTTGAAGGACAAGACGAATAGCCCAAAGAGAGGGGGGGAACCACATCCACATTCCCCTCAAATGCACTGAATTACCTGGTGTTAAAAATAAAAGGTATGGGTCTTTGCTGTTCTCTGGCTGAAGCACATAACAACTCTCTTCTCTATGGTAATCAGAGTCCAGCTGCAGAGCACAACATAGTGATCACTGCTGCAGCAGCCCTCAGAGAAAATTACTGCATCTAATTTCAGGGGCGGAAGGTGAGATGGCGGGGAAGCAGCAGGGTTCTCCAGGTAAGTGTCACTTACTGCACCTACATTTCCTATGTCTTCACCGGCTGTATGGTCCCATTTACAACAATTCATACCTTTACGATGGTCCTTGGCTTCTCCCACAGTCAGAGAGGGCCAGATTCAGAGTTGGTGTAAATCAGCGTAGCACCTTTGACTAGAGTGGAGCTATGCCAAGGTGCAACCACTGAGACTTCCATGCACTAAGGAGGCATCTCTGGTGCTCCTCGCAAAGGGAGTGGGGTACTTGGATGAGGGGTCAGTCTGCAGTGTTATCCACCCTCTGGGGTGGTCTGTGGCAGAGGTGAGGGAGATCAGGGTCAACCACACTTCAGAAAGTGCCTGGTGGAAAGGCTGATCCAACAGAGCTTGTGTACTTACATTTAAGCACATAAACAGGCCTATTGGAGTCTAAGGGGCCATTTGCGTGCTAAGATTTAGGCACATTCTTAAAGTGCTTTGGCTGGATCAGAGTGCTCTGTACCTGCAGGAGTAAGCCCATACTGCCCCCTAAGGCAGAACATGCCATAAAGGTAGGGTGAGAAAGATTGTCTTGGAGGGGAGGTTGGAAGGAAATCTGCCAAGTCAACCTCAGAGGGCTCAACTGCAGCCCACTGAAGTTACTGGGAGTCTTCCATGGCCTTTGGGTTAGGCCAAGTATTTTCTGGCCCATCAAAGCCCAATCAGAGAGTAGAAGTTGGCCCCCTAAGTCCAGGCAAAGTCCAGTCAGTAGAGGTTTAGGTTGTTCTAAGTTTCTAGTTTTCTAGTGGTAGCACAGTTAGCTAATATTTTGTTGAGCAAAAAGGTTTCCAGCTGAAGAGACCCTTCTGAAAGGCAGTCTACAATTTTGGAAGTATTTTTATTCACCAGTCAAAGAGGCCACCAGATATATGTTCATTTCTTCCAGGGCTAGTGACATCAGCATTCATAGTGCTGCTTGTTGACTTCTGATGCTATTTTTGGAGACAGCATGATCAAGTACGTAGGGCACTGGACTGAGACTCGGACAACCTCAGTTCCATTCCCATCTTCGCTCTGTGGCCTTCACCTCGCTGGGCCTCTGATTTTCCTCCCATTCTTTGTCAGTCTTGTCTCTTCAGAGTGTAAGCTCACTGAGGGAGAGCCAGTCTCTTACTATGGCACATCTTCACTGGAGCGGGAGGTGTCATTTCCAACATGGGTAGATGTACCTATGCTAGCTTTGATCGAGTTAGTGTGCTAAAAATATCACTGTAGCCATCGCATTGCAGGCTGCAGGATGGGCATGTACCATAGTCTTGACTGGGATAGTACTCAGGAGTACAGTGCATCGTGTGATGGAGCCCTGATAGCAGTTGTGGTGTTTAATTGCTACTATAATAAAAATAACTATTGCAAAAGCTGATCTGTAGATGAATAAGCAGAACCAACCAGGCAAAATTAACTGTATTTAACCAGGTTTCAGAGTAGCAGCCGTGTTAGTCTGTATCCGCAAAAAGAAAAGGAGGACTTGTGGCACCTTAGAGACTAACAAATATATTTGAGCACTAAGACTTCACTGAATTAACTGAGCAGATGTATTCTGCTCCCAAGGTAAAAAACTAAAAGGTGAGAAAAAGAAAGTAAATGTTGTGTCAAATTGTTGGGGGAAGCTGCATTAGCAAGCAGGAGAAACATCAGTTATGAAGAGCAAGTTAGTATTATTTTGCTTTATTAAACGAAACACTTCAAATTTCATGGGTTTCTGGCCCCAGATGGACGACTGCTTGACTGGCTAGCAGTCACAATAAAGTCATATCAGCCATTACGGACACTCATGTACTTTCAGTAAAGGAGGAATCCTGAATAAATGGGGAGGAAAATTACTCTAGAAATGTTTCGTTAAGGTTGTCTTAAAAAAAAATAACATCATGAAAAGAGACAAAGATTGCAGCTGTTCTATTGACCAAGGTCTGTGTCGCAGGGAGGGAAGGGGAATAGAATCATGCTGAAGCACTTGCTTTTGCTAGGGAGGTTGGTGTGTCATCATTCCCCCAGAAGAGCTTACTGTAGAGAGTAGCTGATCAAGGCTGAGATTTGAGCTGGCTGAAAAATCCTAATTTTATTTCCAACCAAAACCAAAAATCCACAATGAGAAATTAATGCTGCTTTGTTCTGAATTAAGGTCACATTGTGTTTATTTTCAACACTCCAAAGTTACAATTTGAATCCATTGGTTTCATTTTTTGTCAAAAAAAGTATCGAACTGTGACAGCAAAATATTTCAATGTTGACCACTACATTTTTTTTAAACTGTTAACTAAAAAAAACCCCAAACAAAAAAACCCCTTGATCAGTGCCAGCTTTCCAAGAGGCCTCAGGGAGTTGGGGCCTCGCTCCAGGAATTGTATAGTTAAGGCCAAGATCCTCAAAGGCATTTAGGTGCTTGTGATAGGGCAATCTGCCCCTTAAGGGCAGTACTGCCTTCAGCTTAGGTTTCCCCGTCATGTGGCATGGCCCTTTAAGAGTTAGGGGTGGTGTGATACACAAACCCTGAGGAGATATGGGGAGAGAGGAAAGAGGTCCCAGTAGGAAGCAGCATTTAGAAGAAATCTTTTTACTGTATCTTTAGGGGCCTGGGCCCTGAGCCTTGCAGAGAAGGTGGGACAGGGCTCTCCTCTCACTCAGGAATGAGCCAAGGGAAGGGGGCAGCATAAATGCTTCCTCCTCCTTCAAAGGGGGGCAGAGATGGTTGTAGACAGAGAAAGGAGTCAGCAGGCTCCTGCAAGGCCCTGAGTCAGCAGGAGCAGACAGCAGCAGAAAGCTGCCACACCTGCTGAGCCTGTAGAGTAAGTGAGGCCAGCTGAGGGAGATAAAACGGGGGGAGGGATAGCTCAGTGGTTTGAGCATTGGCCTGCTAAACCCAGGGTTGTGAGCTCAATCCTTGAGGGGCCTTTTACGGATCTGGGGCAAAAATTGGGGATTGGTCCTGCTTTAAGCAGGAGGTTAGACTAGGTGACCTCCTGAGGCCCTTCCAACCCTGATGTGCTCTGATTCTAAGTACCACCCAGCTCCAGGAGGACAGCTGGGATACCTGCCATGAGGAGAGACTTGAAGACAGGGAGAGAGCCCTGAGGGGACCGGGAACAGAGTCTAGATGGCAAGCTTCAGGGGAACACTCAGAAACACAAAGTATTTCTGGCTATGTGGGACTTTGCTATGGCCCTTTTTGTAGGCTTTATAATAAGGCTTAATGAATGGATCATTGAATCAAGTGTGCCTGAAGTGGAATTACTGGCTCCCAGAGAAGGGACACTGAGACAGGGAGAACGTGCAGTGCCATCCTAACGCAGCAGGGGGTGCTACAGGGCAGGCATGCTCTATGACAGTGCCTAATTCCCATTGAAATCTATAGGTGCCTAAATTTCTTTGATGATATGGGCCTAACTCTTCCCCCTTCTTTGAAAACCTCAGCGTACCAGTGCACTGTGGGCTAGCTTAGTTGTGGGCTGCTATGGGAATGCAATCATGTTTCATTTTCCCCAGCCAGTTTCTTAATCACTTTGACACCCTTGGGGCATTTCTTGTGACAGTGTTTGGATACTGTGATAAATATAAAGGGAAGGGTAAACACCTTTAAATCCCTCCTGGCCAGAGGAAAAACCCTTTCACCTGTAAAGGGTTAAGAAGCTAGGATAACCTCGCTGGCACCTGACCACAATGACCAAGGAGGAGACAAGATACTTTCAAAGCTGGAGGGAGGGAAAAACAAAGGGTCTGTCTCTCTGTGTGTTGTTTTTTGCCAGGAACAGAACAGGAATGGAGTCTTAGAACTTAGTAAGCAATCTAGCTAGAGATGCGTTAGATTCTGTTTTGTTTAAATGGCTGATAAAATAAGTTGTGCTGAATGGGATGTAGATTCCTGGTTTTGTGTCTTTTTGTAACTTAAGGTTTTGCCTAGAGGGATTCTCTATGTTTTGAATCTAATTACCCTGTAAGGTGTTTACCATCCTGATTTTACAGAGGTGATTCTTTTACTTTTTCTTCAGTGAAAATGAAGATGAAATGAAAATTCTTCCTTTAAGAACCTGATTGCTTTTTCATTGTTCTTAAGATCCAAGGGTTTGGGTCTGTGTTCACCTATGCAAATTGATGAGGATTTTTTTTCCTTCCCCAGGAAAGGGGGTGTAGGATTTGGGGAGGATTTTGGGGGGAAAGACATTTCCAAGTGAGCTCTTCCGTGTTATATATTTGTTAGATGCTTGGTGATGACAGCAATAAAGTCCAAGGGCAAAAGGTAAAATAGTTTGTACCTTGGAGAAGTTTTAACCTAAACTGGTAAAAATAAGCTTAGGGGGTTTTCATGCAGGTCCCCACATCTGTACCCTAGAGTTCAAAGTGGGGAAGGAACTTTGACAGATACGTCTGGTTTCTGATGCCCAGCTGTGCACATCGGAAAGTGCAGCTTCAGGATCTCATCTCTCGCATCTGTTGAGAAACACATGTAGAAGAGAAAATAGTCACCCTGGCTAATGGAGCTTGTGTCTGAGGTTAAAACCCTGCCAACATCAGGTCCTCTCTCAGCCGTGAATATTAGCCCTTTCCATTCAGAAGAGAGAGACTGACCCAGATTGCCTGGCTGTACCTGTGTATGTGCCCCGTGCCGAAAATGGCATGAGAATGCTAGTAACTAGGCCGTCATTTGTGCTTATAGTGCTCTCGTGAAAGCTCATCACTGCACTCTGTTCCCAAAGGCTTTTGAAAAAAAAGAGTTGCAAGTTGCTAATGGTAACAGATGTGCCAGCTTGACCTGAAAGCAATTCAGAGATTAGCGAAGAGAGGCAGCAGGGCTTTGAAAACCATCTCCATCCTTCCCTTTGTGTCCTCCTGTTTCTCTTCATCTGGTCAGGTACACACACCACTGCCCCCCTCTGTAATTGCAACTTCTACGGGGACTATAGTACAAAGAGTAGGTTCCTAAATGAGGAAACATCAAACCGCCGAGCACCAGCGGAGAACCACTGTTGTTTGTTGGCTGAATTTTTGCTCATAACAACTGTGCAATGCTCCAATAATCCTTTCTGGAATGCATGGGGAAAGATTTAAACAGCAGCCAAAAGGCAGCTTTCTTTCTGTAGCATCCGCATAGTCAGCGGGTCTGTTTCATCCAGAGGAGGAACACTGAGGTGGGACACAGAAAAAAGGAAAAAAACTAGCAAGACCTCTGCAAGTGACAGAACTCCAACCAGTATGAGGCAGACAGTGTTTTTATGACTGGGGTGATTATTCTAGACTAGTCATGTGATTAGGTTCTTTGCAGGGTTTGTTCAGGAAGCAAGACTGCTAAGCCGCAGTGGAATTTCAACTGTTAAAAAAACCAAACAGCAATGCCTCTGAACAATACAATGTGTGGTCACCTTTACTGTCTGTCCTCTACTTGCTTGATGGCACTTAGGAGTGCATCTCCAATTAGTAACATAACACTGGATCTCAAACATCCGCTCATGCTGATCACCAAAAGGTCGGTGGTAACAAAACCCAGCATGCATGTGGACAATGAGAACTTCAGTTTTATTAGCTATCATTATAAGGTATATAAACCCTCATGCTTCAGGGAATGAGCTAACATCTTCAAACTGCAGGGGGAATAGGAAGAACTTCCCCCTCAGGCAGGTTACTCCAATATTGCCCACCATGGACTTTCTTGCATGTTCTTCTGAAGCACAGAGAGTGCTGGCTACTGTCCAAGATAGGACTCTGGGCTGGATGGGTCACTCCTCTGACCCTGTTTGGCAATTCTTTCAAGCCAACTGAGAGGAACGTAAGATGTTTTTGACCACCTTAGACTTGAATTGCCCATAAGTCTAGATCTCCTGAAATACTTCAACTTGTTTAGCTAAGCTACCAGATAGAATCATAGTTTAATCTTTTGATTCCTCCTTCCCCAGGGGCACCAACCTATTCTCACTCCCACAATGCCTAGATTGGAGGACCATCCATTTGCCATTGGGCCTTCCTCGAATGTCAGCACACAGTCTTCCAGTTAAAAGAAAAGGAGTACTTGTGGCACCTTAGAGACTAACAAATTTCTTTGAGCATTTGTATTCGCAAAAAGAAAAGGAGTACTTGTGGCACCTTGATGCTCAAATAAATTTGTTAGTCTCTAAGGTGCCACAAGTACTTCTTTTCTTTTTGTGAATACAGACTAACACGGCTGCTACTCTGAAACCAGTCTTCCAGTTGACATTATCCATGAAGTTCATTGCAATCTGTTTATTTTCTAGGTTCATTTGTCTTGGGTCTGAGACACTTAGGACATGCACAGTGAACATGATTTCTGTTTTCGCACTGTCCTCTCTTTGGTTGTGTTCAAACTTTGTAAATTCATTTATAAAATAAGAGCAGGTAATTACATTACCCATAAAAAGCCATTGGATTTTCATCCTGTTTGTGAAAGAAGGGCGAGCTTGGTGAATCCAATTAAAGTTTATAGTGTATTTTATCAGGAGGCTAATTTTGATGCAATCATAGACAAAATGGGATGGGAAGCTTGCAGTAATGGCATCAATAGATTTAGAGAGAACTTGCTGCTAGAGTTAGCCCTTAGCTACAAATATGTTCCAAATTGGGTTTGCAAGAAACACAAGGAATTCGGGGTTTTGTTTGTTCCTATTATTCAGATAAAGGCAAATCTCGATAGTGGGATGTGGGATTAAATCCAGACCTGGGTTCTTCACTCTACAAGACTTGGGGGTATTTGGTCATAGAGTTTAAGGTTTGGGCTCAGCTCTGCTAATGGGATCTCAGTGAATGATAATCACCATGTAAAACCAATAGTTCACTATCACTGGCATTAAATCATGTTCACAATACAAAGCCAGCCCTTGTCACCATTGTGTCCTGGTGTTGTAGAATGGAGAGAATCACTGGAGGAGAAGATAAGGGGCAAGGGAAGAATCCAAGGAATTTTTATAGGGCACATAATCCACCAGAACTCCCTGGAAAGCCCTAAACTTGTAAGATCAAATCCAGGGGCATATTAGGAACTATTGTGCATTCTAAACCCCTTTCAGTGAATTTGTGAACCGACAACAATTATTTGATATCCTAGAAACTGAATAAAGCCAGAGGGTTTGTCCAGAGGGCAAAGGCCCACAAATCCATTGAAGAAGCATCAGGCCTTGGTAAAGGGGCTGTAAAATTGTTTACTTTTGTTGTATTGTGTTGCCAGTGCCAGTGTGTGGTAGGGTGAGAAAGATTGAGTACTGCTGCTGTATATAAATGAATACAGCACTTTCTAGAAATGAAGCTGTATTGACCTTACAAAACATTCAACCATAAATTAACTCAGGTTCACTCAAAATTTGGCCCAGATTTCCTTAAGCATATGCAAGTGTCAGAAAATCTGGTTGGAATTTCAAATTAGGAACTGGATCACTTATGAAACAAAGTTCAAACCCGAATCTAAGTAACACATAGGATATGTCAATGCTGCAGTAACGCACCCATGGCTGGTGCACATGTCAACTGAGTCGGGCTCAGACTGTGGGGCTACAGAACTACAGTGGAGCCATTTGGGCTCAGGCTGGAGCCTGGACCCTCGGACCCTGTGTGGGAAGAGGGTCCCAGAGCCCAGGCTCCAGCCTCAGTCAGAATGTCTGCACTGCAGTTTCATAGCCCTGCAGCCTGAGACTGCTGATCGGCTGATGCACACCATCCATGGGTATTTTATTGCAGCGTAGACATGTCCTCTGAGGCTATTTGTTTGGAGGGGGTGGCTGCAGGAGGGGAACAAACAAATAAAGCCATCCCTGAAAACTGAAGCCATTCAAGAAGCTGTGTCTGTATTTGAATTTTAAGAGATGAGCTCATTTTCCACAGGGACTTGTGCAGAAATCTGTTACATACAACACATGGTAGATTATTCTCATCTCAACAGGTGAGGAATTATGCAGTGTGCTGGAAGTGTAACATTTTCACATTGATTCTCAATATATTAAGACCCTCCTGCCCCCAAAAACTAACATCTGGAGAGCTGTTTGTTGTGACTGACTAACCTGAAAGTGAGAATTTCAAAACACCGCATTTCATAGCTGAGAATCACCTGACAGGATCGATTTAAAACATTTGCTGAAAAACCTAAAAGAGGCCAGATTTAAGGCTGGAATAAGGAAGTGGGAGACTAGAAATGAGATGATGCAGGCAGGGAATTGAGAGGACTGGTCTACTGTGAATAAATAACACCCAAGTTCTAATCACAGCTCTGACCCTGCCTCCATTCCTGCAAGTCACCTAGCACCCCTTTTTCAAAAGTGTCTTCGGAAACGCACAGTGTTCCCAAAATGAAAATCTGCTCCCAGGGTAGCTGCTGCCTGAAATTGACATGATTGTCAGTTTCACCATTGCCTTGGGGGAGTCAGGCAGCCTGGGGTGCTGGCTGGCCCCAGGGTCAGGAAGGGTCCCTGGCCCCAGAGCAGTCCGCACAGCAGGGCTGACAAATCTTCTGTTGGAAGATTCATCAAAAGTGACACGTTTCCACAAAATGTTTGGTTTCAATGAAGCAGCATTTTCCAATGGAAAAAAAAAATCCATCTGAAAGTCTGACCAACTCCAATGGATATATGAATGGCAGATATTGCTGTAGCATCTCAACACCTGATCACATGGGGGGTATTTCTAATTAAAAACAATCTTCCTTCTCTTCCTGCCCCACCCCGCAGATTTCAACAGTCCCTGCACTGTACCAAAAAACAACCCCACCCCACATTAGAACGTTAAATACAATCCTGACATTTTCACACTTATAACGGCTTGCTCTAATCATTTACAGCCATCCTACGATCCGCTGAAACCACAACTTTATACATGTTTCATCTCAGCTTCATTCTGGGAAACTCACTTTGGAGGAGGATTTTCAGAAGTGCCTGGAAGATTTAGGAGCACAAGCCTCACTGACTCCTCCTCAAAATGCAGTAACGCTCTAAATGACATGTCATCATGGACTTCCATAATTCTGACTTGTGTGTCTAGGTCTTCCAAATTTGTTCTGTTTTACAAGTGACCCTTTTTTCTAAAGTGGCAGGCTGCTAACTTGGGCTTTGGGCCTGCAAGGAAAGCTGTGTTCTACCTCTTGTGCTGCATGTGTAAATGAGATGATGCAGCTAGAACTTATTAAGCAGTCCTGTGGATGGACCACTGAGCAGGAATTGACTCCAGCTTTTTTTCTGCAGCTGCGTGGGCTGTGCAATGACTAATTTCACAGTCACTTTTCCCCTCACTAACTTCACTTTAAAGTACCCCCAATTAGATGGAATAAGTTATATTAGACCTATTTCTGATTAACAGTTCAGCAATCCGATATTAGTTATTTCCATAGTACCTAGGAGCACCAGCCATGGTATGGACCACATTGTGCTAGGGGCTGTACAGATCAGAAAATAATATGGTCCCTATCCCAAGCAGCTTGCAGTCTGAGACATGAGACAATAAGTTGAAAAAGACAGATGGGAGCAAAAGGAAACAGACAATATCTGGGCAACATGATATAGGCAGTGATCTCAACAAAGAAGTTGCCTAACCACTGTTAAGATTTTTCTATGCATCACTACAAATGAGAGGGGTTTTTTTTCCCCTCAGTCCCCACACTGAGGAGGTGGTGAAGAGATCAGTCATGTGTGTCTGGGCTGAGATACAGGTGGAGTGGGGAGGCACCTAACAAGAAATCCTCTGTAACTCTGAGAAGAGCTCCATCTAGCTGACAGTCCCACAGCCAATTACTGCTGAAGCAATACAGCTCTGAACCTGTATCCTACCTAGCTTTGGTTCACAAAAGCTCACTAGAGCCTTTGAGATCATTGCCATGATACACATATGCAGTGCCACTAAAGTTAAATCAGATCTTTTTTATAGCATTCCCCACACAATTCATTTTTGGGAGGTGGAATATCATTTGCCTTCTTGATTTCTGAAGCCATCAAAATTCCCCTAGAAGAGCTCCAATGAGACAGCAGAACACATCTATTATTCCACCCAAGTCCTATTTCTCCAACTTCCTTTAAAAAACAGTATTTCTTTACCAGAAGATGAAAAAAAACCTTTTCCATTCATTACGTACATAATACACACTACATTACTTTTAAAATATTATGATGGGGCAAGGCAAGATGGCTATGGAAGAGTAGTCCTTTTGGGATCCGGGAAGTGGGCGGGTGAAGCCCGTCCACTGCTAAAGGATCCCCCCCAGCCTAGAAGGGGGATCCACAGGACCTAGATTCCAAATAATTCCGGGGGACAACTAATGAAATAACAGGGACAGGAGTGTGGTCAAAGGGTCAAACGAAGGGAACCGGACGGGGACACTGAGAAGAGAACTCCGGACAGCGCCCACTGCTCCTCAAAAGCATCAAGAGAGTCAGAGGACGCCGTACAGAGGAACTTTGCCCGGATGCGTGAACGGACTAAGGATTGGAAATAGGCCCCAAAGTCACAGGAGACTCCATTGGCCAATCTCCTCACTCTGGTTTTATAGATGGCCATTTTAGCTTGGGCCAGGAGGAGGTTGACCAGGAGATCCCGTGACTTTGTGGGACCACAGATAGGGAGCGCATAGATAAGAAGGTTGGGGGAAAAGTGCAACCAAAGCGTAATAAAATATTAGTGAGGAGCCGGAATAGGGACTGCAGCCTGGCACACTCCAGGTATATGTGCACCAGGGTTTCCCTCACGCCACAAAAGGAGCAGGTGTCTGGGATTGAGGTGAACTACGTCAAGTACATGCCTGTGCTGATGGCTCCGTGAAAGACATCTGCCAACTGACATCCCCGGCGGGCCTTGGGACTAAGGTGGAGTATAGGCTGGCCCACCGGGGATCCTCACCCTCCAAAGATGGCAGGAGGTCCCGCCATTTTGTATTGGGGCGGGACATGAGGATGAGGGCATTAAGGGTGTGGAGCACGAGCATGTATAGATGTTTTCTTGGCGCAGTTTGGAAGCAGACCGGCTGCATCTCGTGCAGACGGCTTCTAGTGAAGGGGTGAAGGAGTCGGTTGGGTTCTCCAGGCAGGGATCCAATTAAAAGGTCCAGCGGGCCTGGGGTAGGGGGTGGGCGGGGCGTGCCCTCGTGCAGGACCCGGTTGAGATAAACCCGAGCAGTGGGCGGCACAGCAGCCTTCACCTCCTGAAGTATGCTTCAGGGAGTACAAGGTCTGGAAAGCCCCATGCGCTGAGTGAGCGTCAGGCGATCCAGCCAGTCTCCCCGGTCATAGTCCAGGAGGTCTCCGACTCTTGTGACTTCTGCCAGGACCAACCTCTGGCGCACCGAGTGCGACTCCGCCACCTGCAAACTGAGCTGGGGGTTGTGTAGCAGGGGCTCCGCGAGGAGATCTGTCCCCTCCGTGGCCGCCACGGACCTGGTCGTTGAAAAGAGTTTCCAGGTCCGGAGGTGGTCTTGGTAGAAGACCGGCAGGCCGGAGAGGTCTCGTGGAAGATCTCTCAGATGGAGATAAAGGAGCTGCCGGTCGTATCGGAGCCCTCGGAAGTGGCGCAGGAAGGCGTGTGCCAGTATGCTCCATGCCGGACTACCTACACCATAAAGGAGCCTCTGCAGAGCCTGGAGGCGGAAGACGTGGACCTGAGTAAGCGGACATTTCAGGCCCTGCCCTCCCTCCTCCAGGGGTAGATGGAGAACCCCTGCAGAGACCCAGTGCAGTCCTGACCAAAAGAACTCCAAAATCGATGTCCGGAGGTTGGCCAGGAAACCCGGGGCTGGGACCAGGGTGTTGAGCCAGTACCAGAGCATGGACAGGACTAGTTGATTAAGCACGAGCGCTCTCCGTCAAAGGGAGAGGCACCGGAGTAGTCCTGTCCATTTCCGGAGTCGTTCTATCACCCTGCCCTCTAAATTCTGCCAGTTCTCCGGTGGAGAGGGATGCGTGGTGGAAAGATAAATGCCCAGATAGAGCAGCGGACCCGTGCTCCACCGGATGGCCTGAAGCGCGGGTGGGAGGGAGCTCACCTGCCGCCAGTCCCCTACCACCAAGCCAGAGCTCTTGACCCAGTTGACCCACGCGGAGGAGGTTGACGAATAGATGGCCTGGCAAGCCTCCACCCACGCCAAGTCACCCGGGTCCTGGACCACGAGGAGCACGTCATCAGCGTACGCCGACAGGACCAGCCGCAGCTCCGGCTCCCGCAGCACCAACCCTATCAACCTCCTTCGGAGAAGACAGAGGAAGGGCTCAATTGCCAGAGCGTACAGCTGGCCCGAGAGGGGGCACCCCTGCCGCACTCCTCACCCGAAGCTGACCGCTTCGGTCAGGGTCCAGTTGAGCCTGACCAAACACTCTGCGGAGGCGTACAGTGCCTGGAGAAAACCCACAAACTGGGGTCCGAAGCCAAACGCTTGCAGAGTGCTGAGGAGATACCCGTGATCCACTCTGTCGAATGCCTTCCCCTAATCTAAGGACAGGAGGGCGAACGACAGACCATCCCTACACCCGAGTTCCAAAAGGTCCCGGACCAGATATAGATTGACGAAGATGCTACGGCCCGGGACGGTGTAGGTCTGGTCCGGGTGGACCATGTCCGCCAGCACGGACCCTAGCCACAGCGAAATGGCTTTTGCCACGACTTTGTAGTCTGTGCTGAGGAGCGAGACGGGACACCAATTTCGTAAATCGCAGAGGTCCCCCTTCTTCAGCAATAAGGCAAGCACGGCTCGCCTGCACGAAAGAGGGAGGACCCCGCTCTGCAAAGACTCGGCCCAGACGGTGACTAGGTCTGGGCCCAGGACGTCCCAGAACACGCGGTAGAACTCCACGGTCAGCCCGTCCATGCCCGGAGATTTATTGGTGGGTATGCGACGGAAGGCTTCCGAGAACTCAGCCAGAGTGAGGGGCAGCTCTAGCCGGTCTCGGTCGCCCACGCTGACCGTCGGGAGCTCCTCCCACAGCACTCTGCAAGCGTTAGGATTGGTTGGATCCAGGGAGAAAAGGCTTGCGTAGAAGGCTCTCGCCCTCTCGCACATCTCCACCGGATCCGTGAGGGGGGTGCCATCTTCTGCCAGTAGGCAGATGATATGTTTCTTAGCCCCCCTCTTTTTTTCCAGGGCATAGAAGAAGCGGGAGCCGCGATCCATCTCCCGAAGGAGACGGATGCGGGATCGAACAAAGGCACCCCGGGTCCGATGGTCCTCGAGGCTCCGGAGCTCCTTCCGCTTCTCCTGGCACGCTCCGCAAAGGGGAGGATCCTCGGGGTTGGCAGCCAGACGCCTCTCCAGCTGTAAGACCTCCCGTTCCAATTGCTCTATCGCCGCATCCCTCCGTCGGCTGGCGCCCCGGGTGTAGTCACGGCAGAAGAGCCGGGCGTGCACCTTCCCTAGGTCCCACCACTGCCATGCCAAGGGAAAGGCACGCCGCTGCCCTCGCCAGGCCAGCCAGAACTCCCGGAAGGACGCCACGAAGCCCGCATCCTCCAGCAAGCTGTTGTTAAAATGCCAATAGGCCGCCCCCGGCCTCTCCGCGCAGAGGGAGGCTGTCACGGTGGCTATGTGATGGTCAGAAAATGGGGCCGGCCGGATGCTGGAGGAGTGGGCTCGTGAAAGATGAAAGCGTGATAAATAAATGCGGTCCAACCGGGAGTGGCGCGACCGATGGGCCTCCACCCGGACAAACGTGAACGTGGAAGTGTCATCCGGATGGTGGTCGCGCCAGACATCCACCAGGGAGTGGTGTTCAACTATCTCCTGGAGGACAGCGACGGCGGCTGGGCTCTGCTTGGTCCCCGAGCGGTCCCGCTCCTCGAGGGTGATGTTAAAGTCCCCTCCCAGGACCAGGCACTCCTGAGGATCCAAGGTGTCGAGGAAGGTGGACGCCTGCTGATAGAATTGCAGCCGCTCTGGGCTCACTGCTGGGGCATAGATGTTGACAAGGTTGACTATGAGCCCCTCCATGCGCACCCGGAGGTGCAGCAGGTGACCTGGCATAGCCTCGGTGACCCCCAGCACCTCGGGCCGTAGGTCGGGGGAGAACAGGGTCGCCACTCCAGCTGTACGAACTGTGAGGTGGCTAAAGTAGACCCTGTCCCTCCAATCCAGCTACCAGCTGTCTTCGGCGGTCAGATCCGTATGGGTCTTCTGCAAGAAAACCACAGAGTACCTCCCCTCCCGAAGGAAGGAGAGCACCTGGGACCTGCGGAGACCCATCTTACAGCCACGGGTGTTCAATGTTGCGATGGTAAAGGGTGCCATGAGGAGGGCTGGGGGGATCCTCGCCGGCAGCGATGCTCGTGACTCCTGGCCGGAAGCGCAGCAGTCCGTGACCCACCCCGTAGGTGAGTAAGGAGTCACGGAAGAGGAGGACCCGCTGGTAGGCCACGGTGCACTGCCTCCCGGTCTTTTTACCCTCCCCCATGAGGGCCCTTGCAGCCCAGAGGATTTGATTAAAGTTCCCCCATCGCTGGAGGGCAAGCTGGACTTTGTTGCGGGAGCCACGGACGTCTTCTAGAAACTCCCGCAACTCCTCTCGCAGCGCATGGGGGGCTGGGGTTATAGTCTGGTTACTCCCTGACGGGGCCCTTGGTACAGCCCCGTGGCCCACCAAGACGGGCAGACAGGGTGCGGACCCCCGACGGGGCTCCTGATGGGTTGACCTGAATGCTGGGGCGATAGGGGCCGGCGGAGGAAGGATAGCAGCCCCTGGTGGGTCGGGACGGGCAAACACAAAGGCCATTCCCTGGGAGTCATCTGTTGGCAAGGGGAAGGAGACAGCCCCAGGGGCGACAATAACATCTTGGGATGTGGTCGGGATAGGGACAGGGGCAGGGGCAATGTTAGAGGTGAGATTCTGGGCGGGGAGAGGGCTCTCAGTGATGCCGGGCGCAGGCTCTATGTTGGATTTGGCAGCCACGGCATCACGGGGTGGACTCTGCAGCCGGGTTTATGGAGGAGTCCGGGGGCCCCTGGGAGGTGGGAGCAGAAGCATCGGTTAGGGGGAGGGAGGATGGGGAAAGGGAGGCTGGAGTGAAGTCGCCTATATCGAGGCCCGCTGGCATAGGGTCGTCCTCCCCATGGGTAACTGGGGTCAGACCCAGGGCCTCGATCTCCTCGTATATTGATGGAAGATCAGTTTCCACCACCTCGGGATTCTCCCCGCTGCCACCTGACGCGACTGTTGCCTCGGGGCACACTGAGGTTTCAAATCGAGCCTCGGGGGCCTTGGAGGGGAGGGACTCCCGTGGAGGGGAGATACCACCTCCCAGTGCTGCCACGTCTTCCCCAGCTGGCTCTGGTGGATGGAGCACACCCGTGGGTAGAGCCGAAGGCTCGGCATCGGTGCCCCCCTTCCTGGTCTTCCAGGGGGCCTCCGCGTCAGATGGGAGGAGCGGAGCTTGAGCCTTCCGCTTGCCCCACTTCCCCTGGACTAGGGCCCAGCCCTCCATGGCATCATCCGGGGGCTGGCTAGCAGGGGTTGTGTCAGGGGGCAGAGGCGATGGCTCAGGGACTCGAGGGGGTAACGGTGGGGCAGCACAAGGGAGGGAAGATTCCTCTTGGGGCGGGTCCTCTCCCATGCTTGGCGGTGTCCCTGCCGCACCCTCCTCCACAGGCCCCGCCAGATTGCAAACAGCGGGGGTGGGGCTCTCCCGCTCGTCTGGGCATAGTTGGGGAGGTGCCCCTTGGGCCGAAGCGGGAGCAATGGTGGACTGCGAAGGAGGAGGGGTGGTTTCAGGCGCCGGGCAGCCAGGGGTGCCAGCGATGATGGGGCCCGTGCCCTGCCGGAGCTCGGGGGTCCCGAATGCCCCTCCTTCCCGGGACAGGGGGCAGTCCCTCCGGACGTGCCCCATTGCCCGGCAGAGGTAGCACCGGGCCTCCCCCGTGGAGTAATGCACCCTGTAACGGGTCCCCTGGTAGGGGACTAGGAAGGACCCCTCGAGTGCCTCTCCGTCACGCGTCGCAGGCGGCAGTTGAAGCTGCACTTGCCGGCGGAAGGAGAGGACGTGACGGAGGGCGGGGTCTTTGCAGCCCAACGGGAGAGGGCTGATGACAGAGATGGGCTTCCCTAGGGTAGAGAGGGTGGCTAACAGGGCAGCATTAGGAAGAAAGGGAGGGACGGAGGTCAGGACCAGGCGGACGCCCAGGTCTTCTAGCGGCTCTAAGGGGACAAAAACGCCCCCCACCGCCAGGCCCTTCTCCACCTCTCCTGGGCGGTGGCCTCCAATGTTAAGAAGAAGACGACCTTGCCATAAATTTTGGAGGCCGCCACAATGGCCGTGGGCCCCACCACCCTCGCCAACGCCCGCACATAGGTCTCCACGTGGGGCGAGGTGGGCACCAGGAGGCAACGGACGCCGTGCTTCCTGGTCATGGTGGGAAAGGGGCCCCGGCCGCTATAGATGGTAGCGGAGGCGGTGGGCTGGAGAGATGACGTAGCGGCAGGCGGGGGGCCTGCCGCCACGTGGGCGTATGCTCTGGGGGCCGGGGGAGGGACACCTGCAGAGCTGGTGGAGGGAACAGTGGGGAGGGGCGCCCCAGCCAGAGATGGGGCCGGGGCATTGGGGGCAGCCCCTGCCATGACAAGGGCCTGGTCTTTTTAGCGGGGCCTTTCCCCTTCTTCTTCTCCTGGCCCTTCCCGCCAGCTGGGGGGGCTCCCCCCAAATCTGAGGGGGTGAGAGACGTGGCAGCAGTGGAGGTCACCCCAGTGCCCGTCGCTGCTGGTGCCCCAACGGGGGCGATGGCAGATGCTTCGGCAACAGAGGTAGAACTTTGGGGGGGTGGCGGAGGGGCAGGCGGGGGAGGGGGAGCTCGGGCTGCTGGAGGGGTCCCACCCGTCTCATCCCCCACCATCATGAGCAAGGAGGAAAGGGGGGACACAAAAGGAGGAGGGGAGAGGGGAAGCAGGTCGACCACTCCTCCCCGCTAGGCTGCAGGCAGGGGAGGAGGGCGCCAAAAGGGGTGGGCTGGACGGGGGGCAATCAGGGGTTAGGGGTCAGTCACGACACAAGGTGGAAATTCCGGCTCCTCTTGGTGCACTAGGGGAGGGGGGGATACAACAACATTGGGAGTGCAGTGAAGAGGGTTGTAACTGAAATGGGGAGTTGCACAAGCGCATGGGAGGGGGCATGGGCACACGGAGCGAGGGGCTAAGCGGTCTGGAGGTAGAACAGGGAAACCAAGGGGCTAGCTTCAGAGGCTGAGGCGGGGCAAACAAACAAAGGCTGCACAGGGAAATGGGTGGGGCAGGCAAACAAACTGAAGCTAGTAAGGGGGTCTGGGACAAAAGGGGGGGCAAAACTACAAGTGGCAAATGGGGCAGGTAGTAAAGGGCAAAGCTGGGATGTAGGCAGTCCGGGGGGGGGGAACATGTGCCCACGTGCACTTGCACAAGTCTTTTCTTAAGCTGGCTGCTGCTTCTGGCCCAAAGGGTGGAAATAGGGCGTGGCAAGCCAAGCAAGCAGCTGAGTCCAGAGGCAGGAGCTGAGGCAGATGGTATACAGCCAGTGGGGGTGGTGGAGTGGGCAGTGGTGGTGGTAGTAGTGGTGGGGGTTGGGGGGGACACACAGATGGATCGGGGGGCAGCTCCACGCCACACCCCCTGTGTCCCTACAAACACAGTCAAAACCCCCACCACAAGAGCACAGTTTGAAAATTACTCAGTCTTAGGGCCCCCTCCACGGTGGTCTGCAAAGTCTCGAGGTGCTGTCGCACTGGCAGATGATCCTCTTCTTCTCCTTGGGCTTCAGCAGCTCCAGGCAGCGGCCTCTGCAGCAGCAGCAGCTCCAGGAACTCCAGATGGTGGTCCAGGCAGGCAGAATGGACGCCTCTCAGGTGGTGGTGGTATCCACAACAGCAGTGGCTGGGGTCCCTCACTCCTCCTCTCTAGGGAGTGGGCTAGCAGCCCCTTCCCCACCCCAGGGCTGCAGTTGGATCAGTAGCAGCACCCAAGAGTGGGGGGTCCAGCAACCAGGTAGCAGAGAATGGGGGGTGTCTGGCCCAGCCAGGGGAGCAGCTGGAGCAGCAGGGAGAGCTTAGGGCCTAGCAGCTGCAGGAGTAGCAGCATCCAACCTCTCTCCAAGCTAGAAGGCTATGGAAGATTCGTCTTATTGGGATCCGGGAAGTGGGTGGGCGAGGCCCGTCCACTGCTAAAGGATCCCCCCCAGCCTAAAAGGGGGATCCACAGGACCTAGATGCCCAAAAAATTCCGGGGGACAACTAATAAAATAACAGGGACAGGAGTGCGGTCAAAGGGTCAAAAGAAGGGAACCCGACGGGGACACCGAGCAGAGAACCCCGGACAGCGCCCACTGCTCCTCAAAGGCGTCAAGGGAGTCAGAGGACACCGCCCAGAGGAACTCTGCCTGGATACGTGAACGGACCGAGGATCGGAAATAGGCCCCACAGTCACAGGAGACTCCATCGGCCAACCTCCTCACTCTGGTTTTGTAGATGGCCATTTTAGCTAGGGCCAGGAGGAGGTTGACCAGGAGATCCCGTGACTTTGTGGGGCCACGGATAGGGAGTGCATAAATGAGAAGGTGAGGGGAGAATTGCAACCAAAAACGTAATAAGATATTGGTGAGGAGCCGGAATAGGGGCTGCAGCCTGGCACACTCCAAGTAGACATGTGCCAGGGTATCCCTCACGCCGCAAAAGGGGCAGGTGTCTGGGATTGTGGTGAACCGCGCCAAGTACACGCCCGTGCTCACGGCTCCGTGAAGGAGCCGCCAACTGACATCCCCGGCGGGCTTTGGGACTAAGATGGAATATAGGCTGGCCCACCGGGGCTCTTCACCCTCCAAAGGTGGCAGGAGGTCCCGCCATTTTGTATCGGGGCGGGACACGAGGGTGCGGGCGTGAAGGGTGTGGAACACGAGCGTGTAGAGATGTTTTCTTGGCGCGGTTTGAAAACAGACCGGCTGCATCTTGTGCAGCCGGCTTCCAGTGAAGGGGTGAAGGGATCGGTTGGGTCCACGGGGGAGGGGTCCAATTAAAAGGTCCGGCGGGCCTGGGGTAGTGGGTGGGCGGGGCGTGCCCTCGTGCAGGACCCGGTCGAGATAAACCCGAGCAGCGGGCGGCAAAGCGGCCTTCACCTCCTGAAGTATGCGTAAGGGGAGTACAAGGTCTGGAAAGCCCCATGCGCTGAGCGAAGGTTAGGGGATCCAGCCAGTCTCCCCGGTCATAGTCCAGGAGGTCTCCGACTCTTGTGACCTCTGCCAGGACCAACCTCTGGCGCACCGAGCGGGACTCCGCCACCTGCAAACGGAGCTGGGGGTTGTGTAGCAGGGGCTCCGCGAGGAGATCTGCCCCCTCGGTGGCCGCCACGGACCTGCTCGTTGTAAAGAGTTTCCAGGTCCGGAGGAGGTCCTGGTAGAAGACCGGCAGCCCGGAGAGGTCTCGCGGAAGACCTCTCGGATGGAGATAAAGGAGCTGCCGGTCGTATCGGAGCCCTCGGAAGCGGCGCAGGAAGGCGTGCGCCAGTATGCTCCACGCCGGACTACCTGCACCATAAAGGAGCCTCTGCAGGGTCTGGAGGCGGAAGACATGGACCTGAGTAAGCAGACATTTGAGGCCCTGCCCTCCCTCCTCCACAGGTAGATGGAGAACCCCTGCAGGGACCCAGTGCAGTCCTGACCAAAAGAACTCCAGAATCGATGTCCGCAGGTTGGTCAGGAAAGCCGGGGCCGGGACCAGGGTGTTGAGCCGGTACCAAAGCATGGACAGGACTAGTTGATTAAGCACTAACGCTCTCCCTCGAAGGGAGAGGCACCGGAGCAGTCCTGTCCATTTCCGGAGCCGCTCTATCACCCCGCCCTCTAAATACTGCCAGTTCTCCGGCGGAGAGGGATGCGTGGCAGAAAGGTAAACGCCCAGATAGAGCAGCGGACCCGTGCTCCACCGGATGGCTTGAAGCGCGGGTGGGCGGGGGCTCGCCTGCCGCCAGTCCCCTACCACCAAGCCAGAGCTCTTGACCCAGTTGACCCACGCGGAGGAGGCTGCTGAATAGATGGCCTGGCAAGCCTCCACTCGCACCAAGTCGCCCGGGTCCTGGACCATGAGGAGCACGTCATCAGCGTACGCCGACAGGACCAGCCGCAGCTCCGGCTCCCTCAGCACCAACCCTGTCAACCTCCTTCGGAGGAGACAGAGGAAGGGCTCGATCGCCAGAGCGTAGAGCTGGCCTGAGAGGGGGCACCCCTGCCGTACTCCTCGCCCGAAGTTGACCGGTTCGGTCAGGGTCCAGTTGAGTCTTACCAGACACTCTGCGGAAGCGTACAGCACCCGGAGAAAGTTCACAAACCTGGGTCCGAAGCCAAACGCCTGCAGAGTGCTCAGGAGATACCCGTGATCCATCCTGTCGAACGCCTTCTCTTGATCTAAGGACAGGAGGGCGAACGACAGACCATCCCTACACCCAAGTTCCAATAGGTCCCGGACCAGATAGAGGTTGTCGAAGATACTGCGGCCCGGGACGGTGTAGGTCTGGTCTGGGTGGACCACGTCCGCCAGCACGGACCCTAGCCTCAGGGAGATGGCTTTTGCCACGATTTTGTAGTCCGTGCTGAGGAGCGAGACGGGACGCCAATTTCGTAAATCGCGGAGGTCCCCCTTCTTCGGCAATAAGGCGAGCACGGCTCGCCTGCACGAAAGAGGGAGGACCCCGCTCTGCAAAGACTCGGCCCAGACGGTGACTAGGTCTGGGCCCAGGACATCCCAGAACACGCGGTAGAACTCCACGGTCAGCCCGTCCATGCCCGGAGATTTATTGGTGGGCATGCGACGGAGGGCTTCCGAGAACTCGGCCAGAGTGAGAGGCAGCTCTAGCCGGTCTCGGTCGCCCACGCTGACCGTCGGGAGCTCCTCCCACAGCACTCTGCAAGCGTTAGGATCGGTCGGCTCCGGGGAGAAAAGGCTTGCGTAGAAGGCTCTCGCCCTCTCGCACATCTCCACCGGATCCGTGAGGGGGGTGCCATCCTCAGTCAGTAGGCATATGATATGTTTCTTAGCCCCCCTCTTTTTTTCCAGGGCGTAGAAGAAGCGGGAGCCGCAATCCATCTCCCGAAGGAGACGGATGCGGGATCGAACAAAGGCACCCCGGGCCCGATGGTCCTCGAGGCTCCGGAGCTCCTCCCGCTTCTCCCGGCACGCTCCGCAGAGGGGTGGATCCTCGGGGCTGGCGGCCAGACGCCTCTCCAGCTCTAAGACCTCCCGTTCCAACTGCTCTATCGCTGCATCCCTCCGTCGGCTGGTGCCCCGGGTGTAGTCACGGCAGAAGAGCCGGGCGCGCACCTTCCCTACGTCCCACCACCGCCGTGCCGAGGGAAAGGCACGCCGCTGCCCTCGCCAGGCCAGCCAGAACTCCCGGAAGGACGCCACGAAGCCCGCATCCTCCAGCAAGCTGTTGTTAAAATGCCAATAGGCCGGCCCCGGCCTCTCCGCGCAGAGGGAGGCTGTCACGGTGGCTATGTGATGGTCCGAAAAAGGGGCCGGCCGGATGCTGGAGGAGTGGGCTCGTGTAAGATGAAAGCGTGATAAATAAATGCGGTCCAACCGGGAGTGGCGCGACCGATGGGCCTCCACCCGGACAAAGGTGAACGTGGAAGTGTCATCCGGGTGGTGGTCGCGCCAGACGTCTACCAGGGAGTGGTGTTCGACTATCTCCTGGAGGACGGCGACGGCGGCCGGGCTCTTCTCGGTCCCCGAGCGGTCCCGTTCCTCAAGGGTGATGTTAAAGTCCCCTCCCAGAACCAGGCACTCCTGAGGATCCAAGGTGCCGAGGAAGGCGGATGCCTGCTGATAGAATTGCAGCCGCTCCGGGCTCGCTGCTGGGGCATAGATGTTGACGAGGTTGATTACGAGCCCCTCCATGTGGACCCGGAGGTGCAGCAGGCGACCCGGCACAGCCTCGGCGACCCCCAGCACCTCGGGCCGTAGGTCGGGGGAGAACAGGGTCGCCACTCCACCCGTATGAACTGTGAGGTGGCTAAAGTAGACCCTGTCCCCCCAATCCAGCCGCCAGCTGTCTTCGGCGGTCGGATCCGTATGGGTCTCCTGCAGGAAAACCACAGAGTACCTCCCCTCTCGAAGGAAGGAGAGCACCTGGGACCTGCGGAGACCCATCTTACAGCCACGGGTGTTCAATGTTGCGATGGTAAAGGGTGCCATGAGGAGGGCTGGGGGGGATCCTCGCCGGCAGGGATGCTCGTGGCTCCCGGCGGGCCGCGTAGCAGTCCGTGACCCACCCCGTAGGTGAGTAAGGAGTCACGGAAGTGGCGGACCCGCTGGTAGGCCGCGGCGCCCTGTCTCCCGGTCCTTTTCCCCTCCCCCATGAGGGCCCTTGCGGCCCGGAGGATTTGATTAAAGTCCCCCCATCGCTGGAGGGAAAGCTGGACTTTGTTGCGGGAGCCACGGACGTCTTCTAGGAACTCCCGCAACTCCTCTCGCAGCGCATGGGGGGCTGGGGTTATGGTCTGGTTGCTTCCCGATGGGGCCCTTGGTACAGCCCCCTGGCCCAGCGGGACGGGCAGACAGGGTGCGGACCCCCGACGGGGCTCTTGATGGGTTGACCTGAATGCTGGGGCGATAGGGGGCGGCGGAGGGAGGATAGCAGCCTCTGGTGGGTCGGGACGGGCAAACACAAAGGCCATTCCCTGGGAGTCATCTGTTGGAAAGGGGAAGGAGACTGTCCCAGGGGTGGCAATAATATCTCGGGAGGTGGGCGGGAGAAGGGCAGGGGCAGGGGTAGAGGTGAGATTCTGGGTCAGGAGAGGGCTCTCACCGATGCCGGGCGCAAACTGTCTGGTGGATTTGGCAGCCACGGCATCAGGAGGTGGACTTTCTTCTGTAGGGTCCTCTCCCGGAAAGGAGGTCGAATGCTCCTCACCAGCGAGGGATGCCCCTGGTGGCTCAGGTTCCAGCCGCGTGGCACTGGCCGTCGCCTCAACTGGCTCGGTGGCTCTCAGCAGGGTGCCTTCTGCAGCCGGGTTGATGGAGGAGTCCAGGGGCTCCTCGGAGGTGGGAGCAGAAGCAACTGTTACGGGGAGGGAGTATGGGGAAAAGGGGGCCGGAAAGAAGTCGCCCAGATCGAGGCCCGCTGGCATAGGATCGTCCTCCCCTTGGGTGACCGGGGTCAGACCCAGGGCCTCGATCTCCTCATATATAGAGGGGAAATTGTTTTCCGCTACCCCGGGATTCTCCCCGCCGGCACCTGACGCGATGGTTACTTTGGGGCACACTGGGGTTTCAGATGGTGCCTCGGGGGTCTTGGAGGGGAGGGACTCCCGTGGAGGGGAGATACCGTCTTCCAGTGCTGCCACGTCTTCCCCAGCCGGCTCTGGTGGATTGAACACACCTGTGGGTAGAGCGGAAGGCTCGGCATCGGTGCCCCCCTTCCTGGTCTTCCGGGGGGCCTCCGCGTCAGATGGGAGGAGCGGAGCTCGAGCCTTCCGCTTGCCCCGCTTCCCCTTGACTAGGGCCCAGCCCTCCATGGCATCATCCGGGGGCTGGCTAGCAGGGGTTGTGTCAGGGGGCAGAGGCGATGGCTCAGGGACTCGAGGGGGTAACGGTGGGGCAGCACAAGGGAGGGAAGATTCCCCTTGGGGCGGGCCCTCTCCCATGCTTGGCGGTGTCCCTGCCGCACCCTCCTCCACAGGCCTCGCCAGATTGCAAGCAGCGGTGGCGGGGTTCTCCCGCTCGTCTGGGCATAGTGGGGGAGGTGCCCCTTGGGCCTGAGCGGGAGCAATGGTGGATTGTGAAGGAGGAGGGGCGGTTTCAGGTGCCGGGCAGCCAGGGGCGTCGGCGATGACGGGGCCGGTGCCCTGCCGGGGCTCGGGGGTCCTGGATGCCCCTTCTTCCCGGGCCAGGGGGCAGTCCCTCCGGACGTGCCCCATCGCCCGGCAAAGGTAGCACCGGGCCTCCCCGGTGGAATAATGCACCCTGTAAGGGGTCCCCTGGTAGGGGACTAGGAAGGACCCCTCGAGTGCCTCTCCGTCGCGCGCCACCGGCGGCAGTTGAAGCTGCACTTGCCGGCGGAAGGAGAGGATGTGACGGAGGGCGGGGTCTTTGCAGCCCAACGGGAGAGGGCTGATGACAGAGATGGGCTTTCCCAAGGTAGAAAGGGCGGGTAACAGGGCCGCATTGGGCAGAAAGGGAGGGACGGAGGTCAGAACCAGGCGGACGCCCAGGTCCTCTAGCGGCTCTAAGGGGACGAACACGCCCCCCACCGCCAGGCCCTTCTCCACCGCCTCCTGGGCGGCGGCCTCCGATGCTAGGAAGAAGACGACCTTGCCATACATTTTGGAGGCCGCCACAATGGTCGTGGGCCCCACTACCCTCGCCAACGCCCGCACATAGGTCTCCACGTGGGGTGAGGCGGGCACCAGGAGGCAACGGACGCCGTGCTTCCTGGTCATGGTGGGAAAGGGGCCCCGGCCGCTATAGATGGTAGCGGAGGCGGTGGGCTGGAGAGATGACGTAGCGGCAGGCGGGGGGGCTGCCGCCACCTGGGCGTATGCTCTGGGGGCCGGGGGAGGGACACCTGCAGAGCTGGTGGAGGGAACAGCGGGGAGGGGCGCCCCAGCTGGAGATGGGGCCGGGGCATCGGGGACAGCCTCTGCCATGGAGGGCCTG
Organism: Dermochelys coriacea; assembly: GCF_009764565.3. Lineage (NCBI taxonomy): Eukaryota > Metazoa > Chordata > Testudines > Dermochelyidae > Dermochelys > Dermochelys coriacea. Next base: position 6,919,270 of record NC_050071.1, on the reverse strand, counting down.
GTCTTTTTAGCGGGGCCCTTCCCCTTCTTCTTCCCCTGGCCCTTCCCGCCGGCTGGGAGGACTCCCCGCAAATCTGAGGGGGTGATAGACGTGGCAGCAGTGGAGGTCACCCCGGTGCCCATCGCTGCTGGTGCCCCAGCGGGGGCGATGGCAGATGGTTTGGCAGCGGACGTAGAAGCTTGGGGGGGTGACAGAGGGGCAGGCGGAGGAGGGAGAGCTCGGGCTACTGGAGAGGTCTCACCCGTCTCATCCCCCGCCATCATGAGCAAAGAGGAAAGGGGGACACCAAAAGGAGGAGGGGAGAGGGGTAGCAGGTCGACCACTCCTCCCCGCTAGGCTGCAGGCAGGGGAGGAGGGCGCCAAAAGGGGTGGGCTGGACGGGGGGCAATCAGGGGTTAGGGGTCAGTCACTGACACAAGTTGGAAATTCCGGCTCCTCTTGGTGCACTATGGGGGGCAGGATTCAACAACATTGAAGGTGCAGTGAAGAGGGTTGCAACTGAAATGGGGAGTTGCACAAGCGCATGGGAGGGGGCATGGGCACACGGAGCGAGGGGCTAAGCGGTCTGGGGGTAGAACAGGGAAACCAAGGGGCTAGCTTCAGAGGCTGGGCGGGGCAAACAAACAAAGGCTGCAGAAGGAAATGGGCGGGGCAGGCAAACAAACTGAAGCTAGTAAGGGGGGCTGGAGCAAAAGAGGAGGCAAAGCAAGTGGCAAATGGGGCAGGTAGTAAAGGGCAAAGCTGGGGGTTAGGCAGTCCGGGGGGGCACATGTGCCCATGTGCACTTGCACAAGTCTTTTTTAGCTTGCTGCTACTTCTGGCCCAAAGGGTGGAAATAGGGCGTGGCAAGCCAAGCAAGCAGCTGAGTCCAGAGGCAGGAGCTGAGGCAGATGGTATACAGCCAGTGGGGGGGTGGAGGGGGCAGCGGTGGTGGTAATAGTGGTGGGGGTTGGGGGGGACACACAGATGGATCGGGGGGCAGCTCCACGCCGCACCCCCTGTGTCCCTACTAACACAGTCAAAACCCCCACCACAAGAGCACAGTTTGAAAATTACTCAGTCTTAGGGCCCCCTCCACGGTGGTCTGCAAAGTCTCTAGGTGCTGCCCCACTGGCAGATGATCCTCTTCTTCTCCTCCTCGGGCTTCAGCAGCTCCAGGCAGCGGCCTCTGCAGCAGCAGCAGCAGTAGCAGTAGCTCCAGGAACTCCAGGTGGTCGTCCAGGCAGGCAAAATGGACCCCTCTCAGGTGGTGGTGCTGGTGGTGGTATCCACAACAGCAGTGGCTGGGGTCCCTCACTCCTCCTCTCTGGGGAGCGGGCTAGCAGCCCCCTCCCCACCCCAGGGCTGCAGTTGGAGCAGTAGCAGCACCCAAGAGTGGGGGGTCCAGCAGCCAAGTAGCAGAGAATGGGGGGTGTCTGGCCCAGCCAGGGGAGCAGCTGGAGCAGCAGGGAGAGCTTAGGGCCTAGCAGCAGCAAGTAGTAGCTTCCC